>NC_139028.1:37076237-37696209 GCF_964662115.1 Mustela nivalis | reverse complement strand
GGCGTGCGCCTCCGTCTTTCCGGAAGATGGGGCGCCCAAGGATGGGGATGACCTCAGTTTGGCCACGCAGGTTTATCTCACTCCGAGGATTTCCCGAAACGCCGGAAGGCACCGTTGCCGCCTGCGTGGTTGTGAGATGCGTGGCTGCGGACTCAGGTCCCTGATATAAAGGCCACAGGGGACAGGACCCCAGAAGCAGAAGGATGGGGAGGCAAGCGAGCGTTTGAGCCCGGGCTTCCCACTGGGCCCGTGCCCATGGTATACTGCCAGGGATGGGACCCCGCAGGCCAAGGATCTGCCAGCGTTGGCCTCGCCTCAGTCCGTCTCGCGGAGTGCCTCTTGGCAAGGTTCGGGTGCGGGCACTCACAATGCCCGGCCAGCCGCGGGGGCGGTCGTGGGGGGCGGCACTGCAGACATGCGGCGACCGAAGAGAATTCGCCGGGAGTTTTCCTTCCCAATTCTCACGAGCGTTCGGCCCACACGAGGATCGGTTTGGGCAGAACGCCGGTGAGAACCTGCCGGCGTTGGGCATCCCTGCGGGCCGCCATGCTCTCTATGGCAAAGGGCCCTTTCTCACCCAGGGCAAGTTGCTGCCGCCTGGAAATCGCACGGGAAAGACGCGGCACATGCGGGGGCTCCGGCGCAGTGGAGCGTCCCGGGAGCAGATTGGAAGGACTGGTGGCGGCAGGGCGTGCGCCTCCGTCTTTCGGGAGGATGGGGCGCCCAAGGATGGGGATGACCTCAATTTGGTTCCAGAGGTTTATCTCAGTCCGTGGGTTGTCTTAAGCGCTGGAAGGGGCCGTTGGCGCCCGCGTGGTTGGGAGATGCGTGGCTGCGGGACTCAGGGTTCCAGATATTTTGGCCACGAGGGACAGGACCCCGGAAGCAGAAGGCTGGGTAAGCATGCGAGCGTTGGAGCCCGGGCTTCATGATGGGCCCGGCCCTATGGTATAGCGCCAGGGATGGGACCCCCGCAGGCCAAGGATCCCCAGGCGTTGGCCTCACCGCGTTCTGTCTCGTGGAGGGCCTCTTGGCGGGGTTCGGCTGCCAGAACTCACCATGCCCGTCCAGGTCCCGGGGGGTTGACCCTGCAGAGGTGCGGCGCCCAAAGAGACTTCGCCGGGCTTTTTCCGGCCAATTCTCACGAGCGTTCTGCCCAAACCGGGATCGGTTTGGGCAGAACGCTCGTGAGAATTGGCCGGCGTTGGTCAGCCCTGCGGACCACCCTGCTCTCCATGACCCAGGGCCCTTTCTCGCCCAGGGCATGTTGCGGCCGCCCGGAAATCGCACGGAAAATACGCATCCCACCAGGGGGCGCCGGCGCAGTGGAGCATTCCGGGAGCAGAGTTGAAGTATGGGTGGGGGCTGGGCGTGCGCCTCCGTCTTTCCGGAAGATGGGGCGCCCAAGTATGTGGATGACCTCAGTTTGGCCACGCAGGTTTATCTCACTCCGAGGATTTCCCGAAGCGCCGGAAGGCACCGTTGCCGCCTGCGTGGTTGGGAGATGCGTGGCTGCGGACTCAGGTTCCTGATATAAAGGCCACAGTGGACAGGACCCCAGAAGCAGAAGGATGGGGAGGCAAGCGAGCGTTTGAGCCCGGGCTTCCCACTGGGCCCGTGCCCATGGTATACTGCCAGGGATGGGACCCCGCAGGCCAAGGATCTGCCAGCGTTGGCCTCGCCTCAGTCCGTCTCGCGGAGTGCCTCTTGGCAAGGTTCGGGTGCGGGCACTCACAATGCCCGGCCAGCCGCGGGGCGGTCGTGGGGGGCGGCACTGCAGACATGCAGCGACCGAAGAGAATTCGCCGGGAGTTTTCCTTCCCAATTCTCACGAGCGTTCGGCCCACACGGGGATCGGTTTGGGCAGAACGCCGGTGAGAACCTGCCGGCGTTGGGCATCCCTGCGGGCCGCCATGCTCTCTATGGCAAAGGGCCCTTTCTCACCCAGGGCAAGTTGCGGCCGCCTGGAAATCGCACGGGAAAGACGCGGCCCACGCGGGGGCTCCGGCGAGGTGGAGCGTCCCGGGAGCAGATTGGAAGGACTGGTGGCGGCAGGGCGTGCGCCTCCGTCTTTCGGGAGGATGGGGCGCCCAAGGATGGGGATGACCTCAATTTGGTGCCAGAGGTTTATCTCAGTCCGTGGGTTGTCTTAAGCGCTGGAAGGGGCCGTTGGCACCCGCGTGGTTGGGAGATGCGTGGCTGCGGGACTCAGGGTTCCAGATATTTTGGCCACGAGGGACAGGACCCCGGAAGCAGAAGGCTGGGTAAGCATGCGAGCGTTGGAGCCCGGGCTTCATGATGGGCCCGGCCCTATGGTATAGCGCCAGGGATGGGACCCCCGCAGGCCGAGGATCCGCAGGCGTTGGCCTCGCCGCGTTCTGTCTCGTGGAGGGCCTCTTGGTGGGGTTCGGCTGCCAGCACTCACCATGCCCGTCCAGGTCCCGGGGGGTTGACCCTGCAGAGGTGCGGCGCCCAAAGAGACTTCGCCGGGCTTTTTCCGGCCAATTCTCACGAGCGTTCTGCCCAAACCGGGATCGGTTTGGGCAGAACGCTCGTGAGAATTGGCCGGCGTTGGTCAGCCCATTCGGACCACCCTGCTCTCCATGACCCAGGGCCCTTTCTCGCCCAGGGCATGTTGCGGCCGCCCGGAAATCGCACGGAAAATACGCATCCCACCAGGGGGCGCCGGCGCAGTGGAGCATTCCGGGAGCAGAGTTGAAGTATGGGTGGGGGCTGGGCGTGCGCCTCCGTCTTTCCGGAAGATGGGGCGCCCAAGGATGGGGATGACCTCAGTTTGGCCACGCAGGTTTATCTCACTCCGAGGATTTCCCGAAGCGCCGGAAGGCACCGTTGCCGCCTGCGTGGTTGGGAGATGCGTGGCTGCGGACTCAGGTCCCTGATATAAAGGCCACAGGGGACAGGACTCCAGAAGCAGAAGGATGGGGAGGCAAGCGAGCGTTTGAGCCCGGGCTTCCCACTGGGCCCGTGCCCATGGTATACTGCCAGGGATGGGACCCCGCAGGCCAAGGATCTGCCAGCGTTGGCCTCGCGTCAGTCAGTCTCGCGGAGTGCCTCTTGGCAAGGTTCGGGTGCGGGCACTCACAATGCCCGGCCAGCCGCGGGGGCGGTCGTGGGGGGCGGCACTGCAGACATGCGGCGACCGAAGAGAATTCGCCGGGAGTTTTCCTTCCCAATTCTCACGAGCGTTGGGCCCACACGGGGATCGGTTTGGGCAGAACGCCGGTGAGAACCTGCCGGCGTTGGGCATCCCTGCGGGCCGCCATGCTCTCTATGGCAAAGGGCCCTTTCTCACCCAGGGCAAGTTGCGGCCGCCTGGAAATCGCACGGGAAAGACGCGGCACACGCGGGGGCTCCGGCGCAGTGGAGCGTCCCGGGAGCAGATTGGAAGGACTGGTGGCGGCAGGGCGTGCGCCTCCGTCTTTCGGGAGGATGGGGCGCCCAAGGATGGGGATGACCTCAATTTGGTTCCAGAGGTTTATCTCAGTCCGTGGGTTGTCTTAAGCGCTGGAAGGGGCCGTTGGCGCCCGCGTGGTTGGGAGATGCGTGGCTGCGGGACTCAGGGTTCCAGATATTTTGGCCACGAGGGACAGGACCCCGGAAGCAGAAGGCTGGGTAAGCATGCGAGCGTTGGAGCCCGGGCTTCATGATGGGCCCGGCCCTATGGTATAGCGCCAGGGATGGGACCCCCGCAGGCCAAGGATCCGCAGGCGTTGGCCTCACCGCGTTCTGTCTCGTGGAGGGCCTCTTGGCGGGGTTCGGCTGCCAGAACTCACCATGCCCGTCCAGGTCCCGGGGGGTTGACCTTGCAGAGGTGCGGCGCCCAAAGAGACTTCGCCGGGCTTTTTCCGGCCAATTCTCACGAGCGTTCTGCCCAAACCGGGATCGGTTTGGGCAGAACGCTCGTGAGAATTGGCCGGCGTTGGTCAGCCCTGCGGACCACCCTGCTCTCCAAGACCCAGGGCCCTTTCTCGCCCAGGGCATGTTGCGGCCGCCCGGAAATCGCACGGAAAATACGCATCCCACCAGGGGGCGCCGGCGCAGTGGAGCATTCCGGGAGCAGAGTTGAAGTATGGGTGGGGGCTGGGCGTGCGCCTCCGTCTTTCCGGAAGATGGGGCGCCCAAGGATGGGGATGACCTCAGTTTGGCCACGCAGGTTTATCTCACTCCGAGGATTTCCCGAAGCGCCGGAAGGCACCGTTGCCGCCTGCGTGGTTGGGAGATGCGTGGCTGCGGACTCAGGTCCCTGATATAAAGGCCACAGGGGACAGGACCCCAGAAGCAGAAGGATGGGGAGGCAAGCGAGCGTTTGAGCCCGGGCTTCCCACTGGGCCCGTGCCCATGGTATACTGCCAGGGATGGGACCCCGCAGGCCAAGGATCTGCCAGCGTTGACCTCGCCTCAGTCCGTCTCGCGGAGTGCATCTTGGCAAGGTTCGGGTGCGGGCACTCACAATGCCCGGCCAGCCGCGGGGCGGTCGTGGTGGGCGGCACTGCAGACATGCGGCGACCGAAGAGAATTCGCCGGGAGTTTTCCTTCCCAATTCTCACGAGTGTTCGGCCCACACGGGGATCGGTTTGGGCCGAACGCCGGTGAGAACCTGCCGGCGTTGGGCATCCCTGCGGGCCGCCATGCTCTCTATGGCAAAGGGCCCTTTCTCACCCAGGGCAAGTTGCGGCCGCCTGGAAATCGCACGGGAAAGACGCGGCCCACGCGGGGGCTCCGGCGCAGTGGAGCGTCCCGGGAGCAGATTGGAAGGACTGGTGGCGGCAGGGCGTGCGCCTCCGTCTTTCGGGAGGATGGGGCGCCCAAGGATGGGGATGACCTCAATTTGGTTCCAGAGGTTTATCTCAGTCCGTGGGTTGTCTTAAGCGCTGGAAGGGGCCGTTGGCGCCCGCGTGGTTGGGAGATGCGTGGCTGCGGCACTCAGGGTTCCAGATATTTTGGCCACGAGGGACAGGACCCCGGAAGCAGAAGGCTGGGTAAGCATGCGAGCGTTGGAGCCCGGGCTTCATGATGGGCCCGGCCCTATGGTATAGCGCCAGGGATGGGACCCCCGCAGGCCGAGGATCCGCAGGCGTTGGCCTCGCCGCGTTCTGTCTCGTGGAGGGCCTCTTGGCGGGGTTCGGCTGCCAGCACTCACCATGCCCGTCCAGGTCCCGGGGGGTTGACCCTGCAGAGGTGCGGCGCCCAAAGAGACTTCGCCGGGCTTTTTCCGGCCAATTCTCACGAGCGTTCTGCCCAAACCGGGATCGGTTTGGGCAGAACGCTCGTGAGAATTGGCCGGCGTTGGTCAGCCCTGCGGACCACCCTGCTCTCCATGACCCAGGGCCCTTTCTCGCCCAGGGCATGTTGCGGCCGCCCGGAAATCGCACGGAAAATACGCATCCCACCAGGGGGCGCCGGCGCAGTGGCGCATTCCGGGAGCAGAGTTGAAGTATGAGTGGGGGCTGGGCGTGCGCCTCCGTCTTTCCGGAAGATGGGGCGCCCAAGGATGGGGATGACCTCAGTTTGGCCACGCAGGTTTATCTCACTCCGAGGATTTCCCGAAACGCCGGAAGGCACCGTTGCCGCCTGCGTGTTTGGGAGATGCGTGGCTGCGGACTCAGGTCCCTGATATAAAGGCCACAGGGGACAGGACCCCAGAAGCAGAAGGATGGGGAGGCAAGCGAGCGTTTGAGCCCGGGCTTCCCACTGGGCCCGTGCCCATGGTATACTGCCAGGGATGGGACCCCGCAGGCCAAGGATCTGCCAGCGTTGGCCTCGCCTCAGTCCGTCTCGCGGAGTGCCTCTTGGCAAGGTTCGGGTGCGGGCACTCACAATGCCTGGCCAGCCGCGGGGGCGGTCGTGTGGGGCGGCACTGCAGACATGCGGCGACCGAAGAGAATTCGCCGGGAGTTTTCCTTCCCAATTCTCACGAGCGTTCGGCCCACACGAGGATCGGTTTGGGCAGAACGCCGGTGAGAACCTGCCGGCGTTGGGCATCCCTGCGGGCCGCCATGCTCTCTATGGCAAAGGGCCCTTTCTCACCCAGGGCAAGTTGCTGCCGCCTGGAAATCGCACGGGAAAGACGCGGCACATGCGGGGGCTCCGGCGCAGTGGAGCGTCCCGGGAGCAGATTGGAAGGACTGGTGGCGGCAGGGCGTGCGCCTCCGTCTTTCGGGAGGATGGGGCGCCCAAGGATGGGGATGACCTCAATTTGGTTCCAGAGGTTTATCTCAGTCCGTGGGTTGTCTTAAGCGCTGGAAGGGGCCGTTGGCGCCCGCGTGGTTGGGAGATGCGTGGCTGCGGGACTCAGGGTTCCAGATATTTTGGCCACGAGGGACAGGACCCCGGAAGCAGAAGGCTGGGTAAGCATGCGAGCGTTGGAGCCCAGGCTTCATGATGGGCCCGGCCCTATGGTATAGCGCCAGGGATGGGACCCCCGCAGGCCGAGGATCTGCAGGCGTTGGCCTCGCCGCGTTCTGTCTCGTGGAGGGCCTCTTGGCGGGGTTCGGCTGCCAGCACTCACCATGCCCGTCCAGGTCGCGGGGGGTTGTCCCTGCAGAGGTGCGGCGCCCAAAGAGACTTCGCCGGGCTTTTTCCGGCCAATTCTCACGAGCGTTCTGCCCAAACCGGGATCGGTTTGGGCAGAACGCTCGTGAGAATTGGCCGGCGTTGGTCAGCCCTGCGGACCACCCTGCTCTCCATGACCCAGGGCCCTTTCTCGCCCAGGGCATGTTGCGGCCGCCCGGAAATCGCACGGAAAATACGCATCCCAACATGGGGCGCCGGCGCAGTGGAGCATTCCGGGAGCAGAGTTGAAGTATGGGTGGGGGCTGGGCGTGCGCCTCTGTCTTTCCGGAAGATGGGGCGCCCAAGGATGGGGATGACCTCAGTTTGGCCACGCAGGTTTATCTCACTCCGAGGATTTCCCGAAACGCCGGAAGGCACCGTTGCCGCCTGCGTGGTTGGGAGATGCGTGGCTGCGGACTCAGGTCCCTGATATAAAGGCCACAGGGGACAGGACCCCAGAAGCAGAAGGATGGGGAGGCAAGCGAGCGTTTGAGCCCGGGCTTCCCACTGGGCCCGTGCCCATGGTATACTGCCAGGGATGGGACCCCGCAGGCCAAGGATCTGCCAGCGTTGGCCTCGCCTCAGTCCGTCTCGCGGAGTGCCTCTTGGCAAGGTTCGGGTGCGGGCACTCACAATGCCCGGCCAGCCGCGGGGGCGGTCGTGGGGGGCGGCACTGCAGACATGCGGCGACCGAAGAGAATTCGCCGGGAGTTTTCCTTCCCAATTCTCACGAGCGTTCGGCCCACACGAGGATCGGTTTGGGCAGAACGCCGGTGAGAACCTGCCGGCGTTGGGCATCCCTGCGGGCCGCCATGCTCTCTATGGCAAAGGGCCCTTTCTCACCCAGGGCAAGTTGCTGCCGCCTGGAAATCGCACGGGAAAGACGCGGCACATGCGGGGGCTCCGGCGCAGTGGAGCGTCCCGGGAGCAGATTGGAAGGACTGGTGGCGGCAGGGCGTGCGCCTCCGTCTTTCGGGAGGATGGGGCGCCCAAGGATGGGGATGACCTCAATTTGGTTCCAGAGGTTTATCTCAGTCCGTGGGTTGTCTTAAGCGCTGGAAGGGGCCGTTGGCGCCCGCGTGGTTGGGAGATGCGTGGCTGCGGGACTCAGGGTTCCAGATATTTTGGCCACGAGGGACAGGACCCCGGAAGCAGAAGGCTGGGTAAGCATGCGAGCGTTGGAGCCCAGGCTTCATGATGGGCCCGGCCCTATGGTATAGCGCCAGGGATGGGACCCCCGCAGGCCGAGGATCCGCAGGCGTTGGCCTCGCCGCGTTCTGTCTCGTGGAGGGCCTCTTGGCGGGGTTCGGCTGCCAGCACTCACCATGCCCGTCCAGGTCGCGGGGGGTTGTCCCTGCAGAGGTGCGGCGCCCAAAGAGACTTCGCCGGGCTTTTTCCGGCCAATTCTCACGAGCGTTCTGCCCAAACCGGGATCGGTTTGGGCAGAACGCTCGTGAGAATTGGCCGGCGTTGGTCAGCCCTGCGGACCACCCTGCTCTCCATGACCCAGGGCCCTTTCTCGCCCAGGGCATGTTGCGGCCGCCCGGAAATCGCACGGAAAATACGCATCCCACCAGGGGGCGCCGGCGCAGTGGAGCATTCCGGGAGCAGAGTTGAAGTATGGGTGGGGGCTGGGCGTGCGCCTCCGTCTTTCCGGAAGATGGGGCGCCCAAGGATGGGGATGTCCTCAGTTTGGCCACGCAGGTTTATCTCACTCCGAGGATTTCCCGAAGCGCCGGAAGGCACCGTTGCCGCCTGCGTGGTTGGGAGATGCGTGGCTGCGGACTCAGGTTCCTGATATAAAGGCCACAGGGGACAGGACCCCAGAAGCAGAGGGTGGGGAGGCAAGCGAGCGTTTGAGCCCGGGCTTCCCACTGGGCCCGTGCCCATGGTATACTGCCAGGGATGGGACCCCGCAGGCCAAGGATCTGCCAGCGTTGGCCTCGCCTCAGTCCGTCTCGCGGAGTGCCTCTTGGCAAGGTTCGGGTGTGGGCACTCACAATGCCCGGCCAGCCGCGGGGCGGTCATGGGGGGCGGCACTGCAGACATGCGGCGACCGAAGAGAATTCGCCGGGAGTTTTCCTTCCCAATTCTCACGAGCGTTCGGCCCACACGGGGATCGGTTTGGGCAGAACGCCGGTGAGAACCTGCCGGCGTTGGGCATCCCTGCGGGCCGCCATGCTCTCTATGGCAAAGGGCCCTTTCTCACCCAGGGCAAGTTGCAGCCGCCTGGAAATCGCACGGGAAAGACGCGGCCCACGCGGGGGCTCCAGCGCAGTGGAGCGTCCCGGGAGCAGATTGGAAGGACTGGTGGCGGCAGGGCGTGCGCCTCCGTCTTTCGGGAGGATGGGGCGCCCAAGGATGGGGATGACCTCAATTTGGTTCCAGAGGTTTATCTCAGTCCGTGGGTTGTCTTAAGCGCTGGAAGGGGCCGTTGGCGCCCGCGTGGTTGGGAGATGCGTGGCTGCGGGACTCAGGGTTCCAGATATTTTGGCCACGAGGGACAGGACCCCGGAAGCAGAAGGCTGGGTAAGCATGCGAGCGTTGGAGCCCGGGCTTCATGATGGGCCCGGCCCTATGGTATAGCGCCAGGGATGGGACCCCCGCAGGCCGAGGATCCGCAGGCGTTGGCCTCGCCGCGTTCTGTCTCGTGGAGGGCCTCTTGGCGGGGTTCGGCTGCCAGCACTCACCATGCCCGTCCAGGTCCCGGGGGGTTGACCCTGCAGAGGTGCGGCGCCCAAAGAGACTTCGCCGGGCTTTTTCCGGCCAATTCTCACGAGCGTTCTGCCCAAACCGGGATCGGTTTGGGCAGAACGCTCGTGAGAATTGGCCGGCGTTGGTCAGCCCTGCGGACCACCCTGCTCTCCATGACCCAGGGCCCTTTCTCGCCCAGGGCATGTTGCGGCCGCCCGGAAATCGCACGGAAAATACGCATCCCACCAGGGGGCGCCGGCGCAGTGGCGCATTCCGGGAGCAGAGTTGAAGTATGGGTGGGGGCTGGGCGTGCGCCTCCGTCTTTCCGGAAGATGGGGCGCCCAAGGATGGGGATGACCTCAGTTTGGCCACGCAGGTTTATCTCACTCCGAGGATTTCCCGAAGCGCCGGAAGGCACCGTTGCCGCCTGCGTGGTTGGGAGATGCGTGGCTGCGGACTCAGGTCCCTGATATAAAGGCCACAGGGGACAGGACCCCAGAAGCAGAAGGATGGGGAGGCAAGCGAGCGTTTGAGGCCGGGCTTCCCACTGGGCCCGTGCCCATGGTATACTGCCAGGGATGGGACCCCGCAGGCCAAGGATCTGCCAGCGTTGGCCTCGCCTCAGTCCGTCTCGCGGAGTGCCTCTTGGCAAGGTTCGGGTGCGGGCACTCACAATGCCCGGCCAGCCGCGGGGCGGTCGTGGGGGGCGGCACTGCAGACATGCGGCAACCGAAGAGAATTCGCCGGGAGTTTTCCTTCCCAATTCTCACGAGCGTTCGGCCCACACGGGGATCGCTTTGGGCAGAACGCTGGTGAGAACCTGCCGGCGTTGGGCATCCCTGCGGGCCGCCATGCTCTCTATGGCAAAGGGCCCTTTCTCACCCAGGGCATGTTGCGGCCGCCTGGAAATCACACGGGAAAGACGCGGCCCACGCGGGGGCTCCGGCGCAGTGGAGCGTCCCGGGAGCAGATTGGAAGGACTGGTGGCGGCAGGGCGTGCGCCTCCGTCTTTCGGGAGGATGGGGCGCCCAAGGATGGGGATGACCTCAATTTGGTTCCAGAGGTTTATCTCAGTCCGTGGGTTGTCTTAAGCGCTGGAAGGGGCCGTTGGCGCCCGCGTGGTTGGGAGATGCGTGGCTGCGGCACTCAGGGTTCCAGATATTTTGGCCACGAGGGACAGGACCCCGGAAGCAGAAGGCTGGGTAAGCATGCGAGCGTTGGAGCCCGGGCTTCATGATGGGCCCGGCCCTATGGTATAGCGCCAGGGATGGGACCCCCGCAGGCCGAGGATCCGCAGGCGTTGGCCTCGCCGCGTTCTGTCTCGTGGAGGGCCTCTTGGCGGGGTTCGGCTGCCAGCACTCACCATGCCCGTCCAGGTCCCGGGGGGTTGACCCTGCAGAGGTGCGGCGCCCAAAGAGACTTCGCCGGGCTTTTTCCGGCCAATTCTCACGAGCGTTCTGCCCAAACCGGGATCGGTTTGGGCAGAACGCTCGTGAGAATTGGCCGGCGTTGGTCAGCCCTGCGGACCACCCTGCTCTCCATGACCCAGGGCCCTTTCTCGCCCAGGGCATGTTGCGGCCGCCCGGAAATCGCACGGAAAATACGCATCCCACCAGGGGGCGCCGGCGCAGTGGCGCATTCCGGGAGCAGAGTTGAAGTATGAGTGGGGGCTGGGCGTGCGCCTCCGTCTTTCCGGAAGATGGGGCGCCCAAGGATGGGGATGACCTCAGTTTGGCCACGCAGGTTTATCTCACTCCGAGGATTTCCCGAAACGCCGGAAGGCACCGTTGCCGCCTGCGTGTTTGGGAGATGCGTGGCTGCGGACTCAGGTCCCTGATATAAAGGCCACAGGGGACAGGACCCCAGAAGCAGAAGGATGGGGAGGCAAGCGAGCGTTTGAGCCCGGGCTTCCCACTGGGCCCGTGCCCATGGTATACTGCCAGGGATGGGACCCCGCAGGCCAAGGATCTGCCAGCGTTGGCCTCGCCTCAGTCCGTCTCGCGGAGTGCCTCTTGGCAAGGTTCGGGTGCCGGCACTCACAATGCCTGGCCAGCCGCGGGGGCGGTCGTGTGGGGCGGCACTGCAGACATGCGGCGACCGAAGAGAATTCGCCGGGAGTTTTCCTTCCCAATTCTCACGAGCGTTCGGCCCACACGAGGATCGGTTTGGGCAGAACGCCGGTGAGAACCTGCCGGCGTTGGGCATCCCTGCGGGCCGCCATGCTCTCTATGGCAAAGGGCCCTTTCTCACCCAGGGCAAGTTGCTGCCGCCTGGAAATCGCACGGGAAAGACGCGGCACATGCGGGGGCTCCGGCGCAGTGGAGCGTCCCGGGAGCAGATTGGAAGGACTGGTGGCGGCAGGGCGTGCGCCTCCGTCTTTCGGGAGGATGGGGCGCCCAAGGATGGGGATGACCTCAATTTGGTTCCAGAGGTTTATCTCAGTCCGTGGGTTGTCTTAAGCGCTGGAAGGGGCCGTTGGCGCCCGCGTGGTTGGGAGATGCGTGGCTGCGGGACTCAGGGTTCCAGATATTTTGGCCACGAGGGACAGGACCCCGGAAGCAGAAGGCTGGGTAAGCATGCGAGCGTTGGAGCCCAGGCTTCATGATGGGCCCGGCCCTATGGTATAGCGCCAGGGATGGGACCCCCGCAGGCCGAGGATCTGCAGGCGTTGGCCTCGCCGCGTTCTGTCTCGTGGAGGGCCTCTTGGCGGGGTTCGGCTGCCAGCACTCACCATGCCCGTCCAGGTCGCGGGGGGTTGTCCCTGCAGAGGTGCGGCGCCCAAAGAGACTTCGCCGGGCTTTTTCCGGCCAATTCTCACGAGCGTTCTGCCCAAACCGGGATCGGTTTGGGCAGAACGCTCGTGAGAATTGGCCGGCGTTGGTCAGCCCTGCGGACCACCCTGCTCTCCATGACCCAGGGCCCTTTCTCGCCCAGGGCATGTTGCGGCCGCCCGGAAATCGCACGGAAAATACGCATCCCAACATGGGGCGCCGGCGCAGTGGAGCATTCCGGGAGCAGAGTTGAAGTATGGGTGGGGGCTGGGCGTGCGCCTCTGTCTTTCCGGAAGATGGGGCGCCCAAGGATGGGGATGACCTCAGTTTGGCCACGCAGGTTTATCTCACTCCGAGGATTTCCCGAAACGCCGGAAGGCACCGTTGCCGCCTGCGTGGTTGGGAGATGCGTGGCTGCGGACTCAGGTCCCTGATATAAAGGCCACAGGGGACAGGACCCCAGAAGCAGAAGGATGGGGAGGCAAGCGAGCGTTTGAGCCCGGGCTTCCCACTGGGCCCGTGCCCATGGTATACTGCCAGGGATGGGACCCCGCAGGCCAAGGATCTGCCAGCGTTGGCCTCGCCTCAGTCCGTCTCGCGGAGTGCCTCTTGGCAAGGTTCGGGTGCGGGCACTCACAATGCCCGGCCAGCCGCGGGGGCGGTCGTGGGGGGCGGCACTGCAGACATGCGGCGACCGAAGAGAATTCGCCGGGAGTTTTCCTTCCCAATTCTCACGAGCGTTCGGCCCACACGAGGATCGGTTTGGGCAGAACGCCGGTGAGAACCTGCCGGCGTTGGGCATCCCTGCGGGCCGCCATGCTCTCTATGGCAAAGGGCCCTTTCTCACCCAGGGCAAGTTGCTGCCGCCTGGAAATCGCACGGGAAAGACGCGGCACATGCGGGGGCTCCGGCGCAGTGGAGCGTCCCGGGAGCAGATTGGAAGGACTGGTGGCGGCAGGGCGTGCGCCTCCGTCTTTCGGGAGGATGGGGCGCCCAAGGATGGGGATGACCTCAATTTGGTTCCAGAGGTTTATCTCAGTCCGTGGGTTGTCTTAAGCGCTGGAAGGGGCCGTTGGCGCCCGCGTGGTTGGGAGATGCGTGGCTGCGGGACTCAGGGTTCCAGATATTTTGGCCACGAGGGACAGGACCCCGGAAGCAGAAGGCTGGGTAAGCATGCGAGCGTTGGAGCCCAGGCTTCATGATGGGCCCGGCCCTATGGTATAGCGCCAGGGATGGGACCCCCGCAGGCCGAGGATCCGCAGGCGTTGGCCTCGCCGCGTTCTGTCTCGTGGAGGGCCTCTTGGCGGGGTTCGGCTGCCAGCACTCACCATGCCCGTCCAGGTCGCGGGGGGTTGTCCCTGCAGAGGTGCGGCGCCCAAAGAGACTTCGCCGGGCTTTTTCCGGCCAATTCTCACGAGCGTTCTGCCCAAACCGGGATCGGTTTGGGCAGAACGCTCGTGAGAATTGGCCGGCGTTGGTCAGCCCTGCGGACCACCCTGCTCTCCATGACCCAGGGCCCTTTCTCGCCCAGGGCATGTTGCGGCCGCCCGGAAATCGCACGGAAAATACGCATCCCACCAGGGGGCGCCGGCGCAGTGGAGCATTCCGGGAGCAGAGTTGAAGTATGGGTGGGGGCTGGGCGTGCGCCTCCGTCTTTCCGGAAGATGGGGCGCCCAAGGATGGGGATGTCCTCAGTTTGGCCACGCAGGTTTATCTCACTCCGAGGATTTCCCGAAGCGCCGGAAGGCACCGTTGCCGCCTGCGTGGTTGGGAGATGCGTGGCTGCGGACTCAGGTTCCTGATATAAAGGCCACAGGGGACAGGACCCCAGAAGCAGAGGGTGGGGAGGCAAGCGAGCGTTTGAGCCCGGGCTTCCCACTGGGCCCGTGCCCATGGTATACTGCCAGGGATGGGACCCCGCAGGCCAAGGATCTGCCAGCGTTGGCCTCGCCTCAGTCCGTCTCGCGGAGTGCCTCTTGGCAAGGTTCGGGTGTGGGCACTCACAATGCCCGGCCAGCCGCGGGGCGGTCATGGGGGGCGGCACTGCAGACATGCGGCGACCGAAGAGAATTCGCCGGGAGTTTTCCTTCCCAATTCTCACGAGCGTTCGGCCCACACGGGGATCGGTTTGGGCAGAACGCCGGTGAGAACCTGCCGGCGTTGGGCATCCCTGCGGGCCGCCATGCTCTCTATGGCAAAGGGCCCTTTCTCACCCAGGGCAAGTTGCAGCCGCCTGGAAATCGCACGGGAAAGACGCGGCCCACGCGGGGGCTCCAGCGCAGTGGAGCGTCCCGGGAGCAGATTGGAAGGACTGGTGGCGGCAGGGCGTGCGCCTCCGTCTTTCGGGAGGATGGGGCGCCCAAGGATGGGGATGACCTCAATTTGGTTCCAGAGGTTTATCTCAGTCCGTGGGTTGTCTTAAGCGCTGGAAGGGGCCGTTGGCGCCCGCGTGGTTGGGAGATGCGTGGCTGCGGGACTCAGGGTTCCAGATATTTTGGCCACGAGGGACAGGACCCCGGAAGCAGAAGGCTGGGTAAGCATGCGAGCGTTGGAGCCCGGGCTTCATGATGGGCCCGGCCCTATGGTATAGCGCCAGGGATGGGACCCCCGCAGGCCGAGGATCCGCAGGCGTTGGCCTCGCCGCGTTCTGTCTCGTGGAGGGCCTCTTGGCGGGGTTCGGCTGCCAGCACTCACCATGCCCGTCCAGGTCCCGGGGGGTTGACCCTGCAGAGGTGCGGCGCCCAAAGAGACTTCGCCGGGCTTTTTCCGGCCAATTCTCACGAGCGTTCTGCCCAAACCGGGATCGGTTTGGGCAGAACGCTCGTGAGAATTGGCCGGCGTTGGTCAGCCCTGCGGACCACCCTGCTCTCCATGACCCAGGGCCCTTTCTCGCCCAGGGCATGTTGCGGCCGCCCGGAAATCGCACGGAAAATACGCATCCCACCAGGGGGCGCCGGCGCAGTGGCGCATTCCGGGAGCAGAGTTGAAGTATGGGTGGGGGCTGGGCGTGCGCCTCCGTCTTTCCGGAAGATGGGGCGCCCAAGGATGGGGATGACCTCAGTTTGGCCACGCAGGTTTATCTCACTCCGAGGATTTCCCGAAGCGCCGGAAGGCACCGTTGCCGCCTGCGTGGTTGGGAGATGCGTGGCTGCGGACTCAGGTCCCTGATATAAAGGCCACAGGGGACAGGACCCCAGAAGCAGAAGGATGGGGAGGCAAGCGAGCGTTTGAGGCCGGGCTTCCCACTGGGCCCGTGCCCATGGTATACTGCCAGGGATGGGACCCCGCAGGCCAAGGATCTGCCAGCGTTGGCCTCGCCTCAGTCCGTCTCGCGGAGTGCCTCTTGGCAAGGTTCGGGTGCGGGCACTCACAATGCCCGGCCAGCCGCGGGGCGGTCGTGGGGGGCGGCACTGCAGACATGCGGCAACCGAAGAGAATTCGCCGGGAGTTTTCCTTCCCAATTCTCACGAGCGTTCGGCCCACACGGGGATCGCTTTGGGCAGAACGCTGGTGAGAACCTGCCGGCGTTGGGCATCCCTGCGGGCCGCCATGCTCTCTATGGCAAAGGGCCCTTTCTCACCCAGGGCATGTTGCGGCCGCCTGGAAATCACACGGGAAAGACGCGGCCCACGCGGGGGCTCCGGCGCAGTGGAGCGTCCCGGGAGCAGATTGGAAGGACTGGTGGCGGCAGGGCGTGCGCCTCCGTCTTTCGGGAGGATGGGGCGCCCAAGGATGGGGATGACCTCAATTTGGTTCCAGAGGTTTATCTCAGTCCGTGGGTTGTCTTAAGCGCTGGAAGGGGCCGTTGGCGCCCGCGTGGTTGGGAGATGCGAGGCTGCGGGACTCAGGGTTCCAGATATTTTGGCCACGAGGGACAGGACCCCAGAAGCAGAAGGCTGGGTAAGCATGCGAGCGTTGGACCCCGGGCTTCATGATGGGCCCAGCCCTATGGTATAGCGCCAGGGATGGGACCCCCGCAGGCCGAGGATCCGCAGGCGTTGGCCTTGCCGCGTTCTGTCTCGTGGAGGGCCTCTTGGCGGGGTTCGGCTGCCAGCACTCACCATGCCCGTCCAGGTCCCGGGGGGTTGTCCCTGCAGAGGTGCGGCGCCCAAAGAGACTTCGCCGGGCTTTTTCCGGCCAATTCTCACGAGCGTTCTGCCCAAACCGGGATCGGTTTGGGCAAAACGCTCGTGAGAATTGGCCGGAGTTGGTCAGCCCTGCGGACCACCCTGCTCTCCATGACCCAGGGCCCTTTCTCGCCCAGGGCATGTTGCGGCCGCCCGAAAATCGCACGGAAAATACGCATCCCACCAGGGGGCGCCGGCGCAGTGGAGCATTCCGGGAGCAGAGTTGAAGTATGGGTATGGGCTGGGCGTGCGCCTCCGTCTTTCCGGAAGATGGGGCGCCCAAGGATGGGGATGACCTCAGTTTGGCCACGCAGGTTTATCTCACTCCGAGGATTTCCCGAAGCGCCGGAAGGCACCGTTGCCGCCTGCGTGGTTGGGAGATGCGTGGCTGCGGACTCAGGTTCCTGATATAAAGGCCACAGGGGACAGGACCCCAGAAGCAGAAGGATGGGGAGGCAAGCGAGCGTTTGAGCCCGGGCTTCCCACTGGGCCCGTGCTCATGGTATACTGCCAGGGATGGGACCCCGCAGGCCAAGGATCTGCCAACGTTGGCCTCGCCTCAGTCCGTCTCGCGGAGTGCCTCTTGGCAAGGTTCGGGTGCGGGCACTCAAAATGCCCGGCCAGCCGCGGGGGCGGTCGTGGGGGGCGGCCCTGCAGACATGCGGCGACCGAAGAGAATTCGCCGGGAGTTTTCCTTCCCAATTCTCACGAGCGTTCGGCCCACACGGGGATCGGTATGGGCAGAACGCCGGTGAGAACCTGCCGGCGTTGGGCATCCGTGCGGGCCGCCATGCTCTCTATGGCAAAGGGCCCTTTCTCACCCAGGGCATGTTGCGGCCGCCTGGAAATCGCACGGGAAAGACGCGGCCCACGCGGGGGCTCCGGCGCAGTGGAGCGTCCCGGGAGCAGATTGGAAGGACTGGTGGCAGCAGGGCGTGCGCCTCCGTCTTTCGGGAGGATGGGGCGCCCAAGGATGGGGATGACCTCATTTTGGTTCTAGAGGTTTATCTCAGTCCGTGGGTTGTCTTAAGCGCTGGAAGGGGCCGTTGGCGCCCGCGTGGTTGGGAGATGCGTGGCTGCGGGACTCAGGGTTCCAGATATTTTGGCCACGAGGGACAGGACCCCGGAAGCAGAAGGCTGGGTAAGCATGCGAGCGTTCGATCCCGGGCTTCATGGTGGGCCCGGCCCTATGGTATAGCGCCAGGGATGGGACCCCCGCAGGCCGAGGATCCGCAGGCGTTGGCCTCGCCGCGTTCTGTCTCGTGGAGGGCCTCTTGGCGGGGTTCGGCTGCCAGCACTCACCATGCCCGTCCAGGTCCCGGGGGGTTGTCCCTGCAGAGGTGCGGCGCCCAAAGAGACTTCGCCGGGCTTTTTCCGGCCAATTCTCACGAGCGATCTGCCCAAACCGGGATCGGTTTGGGCAGAACGCTCGTGAGAACTGGCCGGCGTTGGTCAGCCCTGCGGACCACCCTGCTCTCCATGACCCAGGGCCCTTTCTCGCCCAGGGCATGTTGCGGCCGCCCGGAAATCACACGGAAAATACGCATCCCACCAGGGGGCGCCGGCGCAGTGGAGCATTCTGGGAGCAGAGTTGAAGTATGGGTGGGGGCTGGGCGTGCGCCTCTGTCTTTCCGGAAGATGGGGCGCCCAAGGATGGGGATGACCTCAGTTTGGCCACGCAGGTTTATCTCACTCCGAGGATTTCCCGAAGCGCCGGAAGGCACCGTTGCCACCTGCGTGGTTGGGAGATGCGTGGCTGTGGACTCAGGTTCCTGATATAAAGGCCACAGGGGACAGGACCCCAGAAGCAGAAGGATGGGGAGGCAAGCGAGCGTTTGAGTTCGGGCTTCCCACTGGGCCCGTGCCCATGGTATACTGCCAGGGATGGGACCCCGCAGGCCAAGGATCTGCCAGCGTTGGCCTCGCCTCAGTCCGTCTCGCGGAGTGCCTCTTGGCAAGGTTCGGGTGCGGGCACTCACAATGCC
Organism: Mustela nivalis; assembly: GCF_964662115.1. Classification (NCBI taxonomy): domain Eukaryota; kingdom Metazoa; phylum Chordata; class Mammalia; order Carnivora; family Mustelidae; genus Mustela; species Mustela nivalis. The sequence goes on along the minus strand of NC_139028.1, from coordinate 37,678,059 downwards.
CGACCAGCCGCGTGGGCGGTCGTGGGGGGCGGCACTGCAGACATGCGGCGACCGAAGAGTATTCGCCGGGAGTTTTCCTACCCAATTCTCACGAGCGTTCGGCCCACACGTGGATCGGTATGGGCACAACGCCGGTGAGAACCTGCCGGCGTTGGGCATCCCTGCGGGCCGCCATGCTCTCTATGGCAAAGGGCCCTTTCTCACCCAGGGCATGTTGCGGCCGCCTGGAAATCGCACGGGAAAGACGCGGCCCACGTGGGGGCTCCGGCGCAGTGGAGCGTCCCGGGAGCAGATTGGAAGTACTGGTGGCGGCAGGGCGTGCGCCTCCGTCTTTCGGGAGGATGGGGCGCCCAAGGATGGGGATGACCTCAATGGTTCCAGAGGTTTATCTCAGTCCGTGGGTTGTCTTAAGCGCTGGAAGGGGCCGTTGGCGCCCGCGTGGTTGGGAGATGCGTGGCTGCGGGACTCAGGGTTCCAGATATTTTGGCCACGAGGGACAGGACCCCGGAAGCAGAAGGCTGGGTAAGCATGCAAGCGTTGGAGCCCGAGCTTCATGATGGGCCCGGCCCTATGGTATAGCGCCAGGGATGGGACCCCCGCAGGCCAAGGATCTGCAGGCGTTGGCCTCGCCGCGTTCTGTCTCGTGGAGGGCCTCTTGGCGGGGTTCGGCTGCCAGCACTCACCATGCCCGTCCAGGTCCCGGGGGGTTGTCCCTGCAGAGGTGCGGCGCCCAAAGAGACTTCGCCGGGCTTTTTCCGGCCAATTCTCACGAGCGTTCTGCCCAAACCGTGATCGGTTTGGGCAGAACGCTCGTGAGAATTGGCCGGCGTTGGTCAGCCCTGCGGACCACCCTGCTCTCCATGACCCAGGGCCCTTTCTCGCCCAGGGCATGTTGCGGCCGCCCGGAAATCGCACGGAAAATACGCATCCCACCAGGGGGCGCCGGCGCAGTGGAGCATTCCGGGAGCAGAGTTGAAGTATGGGTGGGGGCTGGGCGTGCGCCTCCGTCTTTCCGGAAGATGGGGCGCCCAAGGATGGGGATGACCTCAGTTTGGCCACGCAGGTTTATCTCACTCCGAGGATTTCCCGAAGCGCCGGAAGGCACCGTTGCCGCCTGCGTGGTTGGGAGATGCGTGGCTGCGGACTCAGGTTCCTGATATAAAGGCCACAGGGGACAGGACCCTAGAAGCAGAAGGATGGGGAGGCAAGCGAGCATTTGAGCCCGGGCTTCGCACTGGGCCCGTGCCCATGGTATACTGCCAGGGATGGGACCCCGCAGGCCAAGGATCTGCCAGCGTTGGCCTCGCCTCAGTCCGTCTCGCGGAGTGCCTCTTGGCAAGGTTCGGGTGCGGGCACTCACAATGCCCGGCCAGCCGCGGGGGCCGTCGTGGGGGGCGGCACTGCAGACATGCGGCGCCCGAAGAGAATTCGCCGGGAGTTTTCCTTCCCAATTCTCACGAGCGTTCGGCCCACACGGGGATCGGTATGGGCAGAACGCCGGTGAGAACCTGCCGGCGTTGGGCATCCCTGCGGGCCGCCATGCTCTCTATGGCAAAGGGCCCTTTCTCACCCAGGGCATGTTGCGGCCGCCTGGAAATCGCACGGGAAAGATGCGGCCCACGCGGGGGCTCCGGCGCAGTGGAGCGTCCCGGGAGCAGATTGGAAGGACTGGTGGCGGCAGGGCGTGCGCCTCCGTCTTTCGGGAGGATGGGGCGCCCAAGGATGGGGATGACCTCAATTTGGTTCCAGAGGTTTATCTCAGTCCGTGGGTTGTCTTAAGCGCTGGAAGGGGCCGTTGGCGCCCGCGTGGTTGGGAGATGCGTGGCTGCGGCACTCAGGGTTCCAGATATTTTGGCCACGAGGGACAGGACCCCGGAAGCAGAAGGCTGGGTAAGCATGCGAGCGTTGGAGCCCGGGCTTCATGATGGGCCCGGCCCTATGGTATAGCGCCAGGGATGGGACCCCCGCAGGCCGAGGATCCGCAGGCGTTGGCCTCGCCGCGTTCTGTCTCGTGGAGGGCCTCTTGGCGGGGTTCGGCTGCCAGCACTCACCATGCCCGTCCAGGTCCCGGGGGGTTGACCCTGCAGAGGTGCGGCGCCCAAAGAGACTTCGCCGGGCTTTTTCCGGCCAATTCTCACGAGCGTTCTGCCCAAACCGGGATCGGTTTGGGCAGAACGCTCGTGAGAATTGGCCGGCGTTGGTCAGCCCTGCGGACCACCCTGCTCTCCATGACCCAGGGCCCTTTCTCGCCCAGGGCATGTTGCGGCCGCCCGGAAATCGCACGGAAAATACGCATCCCACCAGGGGGCGCCGGCGCAGTGGAGCATTCCGGGAGCAGAGTTGAAGTATGGGTGGGAGCTGGGCGTGCGCCTCCGTCTTTCCGGAAGATGGGGCGCCCAAGGATGGGGATGACCTCAGTTTGGCCACGCAGGTTTATCTCACTCCGAGGATTTCCCGAAGCGCCGGAAGGCACCGTTGCCGCCTGCGTGGTTGGGAGATGCGTGGCTGCGGACTCAGGTTCCTGATATAAAGGCCACAGGGGACAGGACCCTAGAAGCAGAAGGATGGGGAGGCAAGCGAGCATTTGAGCCCGGGCTTCGCACTGGGCCCGTGCCCATGGTATACTGCCAGGGATGGGACCCCGCAGGCCAAGGATCTGCCAGCGTTGGCCTCGCCTCAGTCCGTCTCGCGGAGTGCCTCTTGGCAAGGTTCGGGTGCGGGCACTCACAATGCCCGGCCAGCCGCGGGGGCCGTCGTGGGGGGCGGCACTGCAGACATGCGGCGCCCGAAGAGAATTCGCCGGGAGTTTTCCTTCCCAATTCTCACGAGCGTTCGGCCCACACGGGGATCGGTATGGGCAGAACGCCGGTGAGAACCTGCCGGCGTTGGGCATCCCTGCGGGCCGCCATGCTCTCTATGGCAAAGGGCCCTTTCTCACCCAGGGCATGTTGCGGCCGCCTGGAAATCGCACGGGAAAGACGCGGCCCACGCGGGGGCTCCGGCGCAGTGGAGCGTCCCGGGAGCAGATTGGAAGGACTGGTGGCGGCAGGGCGTGCGCCTCCGTCTTTCGGGAGGATGGGGCGCCCAAGGATGGGGATGACCTCAATTTGGTTCCAGAGGTTTATCTCAGTCCGTGGGTTGTCTTAAGCGCTGGAAGGGGCCGTTGGCGCCCGCGTGGTTGGGAGATGCGTGGCTGCGGCACTCAGGGTTCCAGATATTTTGGCCACGAGGGACAGGACCCCGGAAGCAGAAGGCTGGGTAAGCATGCGAGCGTTGGAGCCCGGGCTTCATGATGGGCCCGGCCCTATGGTATAGCGCCAGGGATGGGACCCCCGCAGGCCGAGGATCCGCAGGCGTTGGCCTCGCCGCGTTCTGTCTCGTGGAGGGCCTCTTGGCGGGGTTCGGCTGCCAGCACTCACCATGCCCGTCCAGGTCCCGGGGGGTTGACCCTGCAGAGGTGCGGCGCCCAAAGAGACTTCGCCGGGCTTTTTCCGGCCAATTCTCACGAGCGTTCTGCCCAAACCGGGATCGGTTTGGGCAGAACGCTCGTGAGAATTGGCCGGCGTTGGTCAGCCCTGCGGACCACCCTGCTCTCCATGACCCAGGGCCCTTTCTCGCCCAGGGCATGTTGCGGCCGCCCGGAAATCGCACGGAAAATACGCATCCCACCAGGGGGCGCCGGCGCAGTGGCGCATTCCGGGAGCAGAGTTGAAGTATGAGTGGGGGCTGGGCGTGCGCCTCCGTCTTTCCGGAAGATGGGGCGCCCAAGGATGGGGATGACCTCAGTTTGGCCACGCAGGTTTATCTCACTCCGAGGATTTCCCGAAACGCCGGAAGGCACCGTTGCCGCCTGCGTGTTTGGGAGATGCGTGGCTGCGGACTCAGGTCCCTGATATAAAGGCCACAGGGGACAGGACCCCAGAAGCAGAAGGATGGGGAGGCAAGCGAGCGTTTGAGCCCGGGCTTCCCACTGGGCCCGTGCCCATGGTATACTGCCAGGGATGGGACCCCGCAGGCCAAGGATCTGCCAGCGTTGGCCTCGCCTCAGTCCGTCTCGCGGAGTGCCTCTTGGCAAGGTTCGGGTGCGGGCACTCACAATGCCTGGCCAGCCGCGGGGGCGGTCGTGTGGGGCGGCACTGCAGACATGCGGCGACCGAAGAGAATTCGCCGGGAGTTTTCCTTCCCAATTCTCACGAGCGTTCGGCCCACACGAGGATCGGTTTGGGCAGAACGCCGGTGAGAACCTGCCGGCGTTGGGCATCCCTGCGGGCCGCCATGCTCTCTATGGCAAAGGGCCCTTTCTCACCCAGGGCAAGTTGCTGCCGCCTGGAAATCGCACGGGAAAGACGCGGCACATGCGGGGGCTCCGGCGCAGTGGAGCGTCCCGGGAGCAGATTGGAAGGACTGGTGGCGGCAGGGCGTGCGCCTCCGTCTTTCGGGAGGATGGGGCGCCCAAGGATGGGGATGACCTCAATTTGGTTCCAGAGGTTTATCTCAGTCCGTGGGTTGTCTTAAGCGCTGGAAGGGGCCGTTGGCGCCCGCGTGGTTGGGAGATGCGTGGCTGCGGGACTCAGGGTTCCAGATATTTTGGCCACGAGGGACAGGACCCCGGAAGCAGAAGGCTGGGTAAGCATGCGAGCGTTGGAGCCCAGGCTTCATGATGGGCCCGGCCCTATGGTATAGCGCCAGGGATGGGACCCCCGCAGGCCGAGGATCTGCAGGCGTTGGCCTCGCCGCGTTCTGTCTCGTGGAGGGCCTCTTGGCGGGGTTCGGCTGCCAGCACTCACCATGCCCGTCCAGGTCGCGGGGGGTTGTCCCTGCAGAGGTGCGGCGCCCAAAGAGACTTCGCCGGGCTTTTTCCGGCCAATTCTCACGAGCGTTCTGCCCAAACCGGGATCGGTTTGGGCAGAACGCTCGTGAGAATTGGCCGGCGTTGGTCAGCCCTGCGGACCACCCTGCTCTCCATGACCCAGGGCCCTTTCTCGCCCAGGGCATGTTGCGGCCGCCCGGAAATCGCACGGAAAATACGCATCCCAACATGGGGCGCCGGCGCAGTGGAGCATTCCGGGAGCAGAGTTGAAGTATGGGTGGGGGCTGGGCGTGCGCCTCTGTCTTTCCGGAAGATGGGGCGCCCAAGGATGGGGATGACCTCAGTTTGGCCACGCAGGTTTATCTCACTCCGAGGATTTCCCGAAACGCCGGAAGGCACCGTTGCCGCCTGCGTGGTTGGGAGATGCGTGGCTGCGGACTCAGGTCCCTGATATAAAGGCCACAGGGGACAGGACCCCAGAAGCAGAAGGATGGGGAGGCAAGCGAGCGTTTGAGCCCGGGCTTCCCACTGGGCCCGTGCCCATGGTATACTGCCAGGGATGGGACCCCGCAGGCCAAGGATCTGCCAGCGTTGGCCTCGCCTCAGTCCGTCTCGCGGAGTGCCTCTTGGCAAGGTTCGGGTGCGGGCACTCACAATGCCCGGCCAGCCGCGGGGGCGGTCGTGGGGGGCGGCACTGCAGACATGCGGCGACCGAAGAGAATTCGCCGGGAGTTTTCCTTCCCAATTCTCACGAGCGTTCGGCCCACACGAGGATCGGTTTGGGCAGAACGCCGGTGAGAACCTGCCGGCGTTGGGCATCCCTGCGGGCCGCCATGCTCTCTATGGCAAAGGGCCCTTTCTCACCCAGGGCAAGTTGCTGCCGCCTGGAAATCGCACGGGAAAGACGCGGCACATGCGGGGGCTCCGGCGCAGTGGAGCGTCCCGGGAGCAGATTGGAAGGACTGGTGGCGGCAGGGCGTGCGCCTCCGTCTTTCGGGAGGATGGGGCGCCCAAGGATGGGGATGACCTCAATTTGGTTCCAGAGGTTTATCTCAGTCCGTGGGTTGTCTTAAGCGCTGGAAGGGGCCGTTGGCGCCCGCGTGGTTGGGAGATGCGTGGCTGCGGGACTCAGGGTTCCAGATATTTTGGCCACGAGGGACAGGACCCCGGAAGCAGAAGGCTGGGTAAGCATGCGAGCGTTGGAGCCCAGGCTTCATGATGGGCCCGGCCCTATGGTATAGCGCCAGGGATGGGACCCCCGCAGGCCGAGGATCCGCAGGCGTTGGCCTCGCCGCGTTCTGTCTCGTGGAGGGCCTCTTGGCGGGGTTCGGCTGCCAGCACTCACCATGCCCGTCCAGGTCGCGGGGGGTTGTCCCTGCAGAGGTGCGGCGCCCAAAGAGACTTCGCCGGGCTTTTTCCGGCCAATTCTCACGAGCGTTCTGCCCAAACCGGGATCGGTTTGGGCAGAACGCTCGTGAGAATTGGCCGGCGTTGGTCAGCCCTGCGGACCACCCTGCTCTCCATGACCCAGGGCCCTTTCTCGCCCAGGGCATGTTGCGGCCGCCCGGAAATCGCACGGAAAATACGCATCCCACCAGGGGGCGCCGGCGCAGTGGAGCATTCCGGGAGCAGAGTTGAAGTATGGGTGGGGGCTGGGCGTGCGCCTCCGTCTTTCCGGAAGATGGGGCGCCCAAGGATGGGGATGTCCTCAGTTTGGCCACGCAGGTTTATCTCACTCCGAGGATTTCCCGAAGCGCCGGAAGGCACCGTTGCCGCCTGCGTGGTTGGGAGATGCGTGGCTGCGGACTCAGGTTCCTGATATAAAGGCCACAGGGGACAGGACCCCAGAAGCAGAGGGTGGGGAGGCAAGCGAGCGTTTGAGCCCGGGCTTCCCACTGGGCCCGTGCCCATGGTATACTGCCAGGGATGGGACCCCGCAGGCCAAGGATCTGCCAGCGTTGGCCTCGCCTCAGTCCGTCTCGCGGAGTGCCTCTTGGCAAGGTTCGGGTGCGGGCACTCACAATGCCCGGCCAGCCGCGGGGCGGTCATGGGGGGCGGCACTGCAGACATGCGGCGACCGAAGAGAATTCGCCGGGAGTTTTCCTTCCCAATTCTCACGAGCGTTCGGCCCACACGGGGATCGGTTTGGGCAGAACGCCGGTGAGAACCTGCCGGCGTTGGGCATCCCTGCGGGCCGCCATGCTCTCTATGGCAAAGGGCCCTTTCTCACCCAGGGCAAGTTGCAGCCGCCTGGAAATCGCACGGGAAAGACGCGGCCCACGCGGGGGCTCCAGCGCAGTGGAGCGTCCCGGGAGCAGATTGGAAGGACTGGTGGCGGCAGGGCGTGCGCCTCCGTCTTTCGGGAGGATGGGGCGCCCAAGGATGGGGATGACCTCAATTTGGTTCCAGAGGTTTATCTCAGTCCGTGGGTTGTCTTAAGCGCTGGAAGGGGCCGTTGGCGCCCGCGTGGTTGGGAGATGCGTGGCTGCGGGACTCAGGGTTCCAGATATTTTGGCCACGAGGGACAGGACCCCGGAAGCAGAAGGCTGGGTAAGCATGCGAGCGTTGGAGCCCGGGCTTCATGATGGGCCCGGCCCTATGGTATAGCGCCAGGGATGGGACCCCCGCAGGCCGAGGATCCGCAGGCGTTGGCCTCGCCGCGTTCTGTCTCGTGGAGGGCCTCTTGGCGGGGTTCGGCTGCCAGCACTCACCATGCCCGTCCAGGTCCCGGGGGGTTGACCCTGCAGAGGTGCGGCGCCCAAAGAGACTTCGCCGGGCTTTTTCCGGCCAATTCTCACGAGCGTTCTGCCCAAACCGGGATCGGTTTGGGCAGAACGCTCGTGAGAATTGGCCGGCGTTGGTCAGCCCTGCGGACCACCCTGCTCTCCATGACCCAGGGCCCTTTCTCGCCCAGGGCATGTTGCGGCCGCCCGGAAATCGCACGGAAAATACGCATCCCACCAGGGGGCGCCGGCGCAGTGGCGCATTCCGGGAGCAGAGTTGAAGTATGGGTGGGGGCTGGGCGTGCGCCTCCGTCTTTCCGGAAGATGGGGCGCCCAAGGATGGGGATGACCTCAGTTTGGCCACGCAGGTTTATCTCACTCCGAGGATTTCCCGAAGCGCCGGAAGGCACCGTTGCCGCCTGCGTGGTTGGGAGATGCGTGGCTGTGGACTCAGGTCCCTGATATAAAGGCCACAGGGGACAGGACCCCAGAAGCAGAAGGATGGGGAGGCAAGCGAGCGTTTGAGGCCGGGCTTCCCACTGGGCCCGTGCCCATGGTATACTGCCAGGGATGGGACCCCGCAGGCCAAGGATCTGCCAGCGTTGGCCTCGCCTCAGTCCGTCTCGCGGAGTGCCTCTTGGCAAGGTTCGGGTGCGGGCACTCACAATGCCCGGCCAGCCGCGGGGCGGTCGTGGGGGGCGGCACTGCAGACATGCGGCAACCGAAGAGAATTCGCCGGGAGTTTTCCTTCCCAATTCTCACGAGCGTTCGGCCCACACGGGGATCGCTTTGGGCAGAACGCTGGTGAGAACCTGCCGGCGTTGGGCATCCCTGCGGGCCGCCATGCTCTCTATGGCAAAGGGCCCTTTCTCACCCAGGGCATGTTGCGGCCGCCTGGAAATCACACGGGAAAGACGCGGCCCACGCGGGGGCTCCGGCGCAGTGGAGCGTCCCGGGAGCAGATTGGAAGGACTGGTGGCGGCAGGGCGTGCGCCTCCGTCTTTCGGGAGGATGGGGCGCCCAAGGATGGGGATGACCTCAATTTGGTTCCAGAGGTTTATCTCAGTCCGTGGGTTGTCTTAAGCGCTGGAAGGGGCCGTTGGCGCCCGCGTGGTTGGGAGATGCGAGGCTGCGGGACTCAGGGTTCCAGATATTTTGGCCACGAGGGACAGGACCCCAGAAGCAGAAGGCTGGGTAAGCATGCGAGCGTTGGACCCCGGGCTTCATGATGGGCCCAGCCCTATGGTATAGCGCCAGGGATGGGACCCCCGCAGGCCGAGGATCCGCAGGCGTTGGCCTTGCCGCGTTCTGTCTCGTGGAGGGCCTCTTGGCGGGGTTCGGCTGCCAGCACTCACCATGCCCGTCCAGGTCCCGGGGGGTTGTCCCTGCAGAGGTGCGGCGCCCAAAGAGACTTCGCCGGGCTTTTTCCGGCCAATTCTCACGAGCGTTCTGCCCAAACCGGGATCGGTTTGGGCAAAACGCTCGTGAGAATTGGCCGGAGTTGGTCAGCCCTGCGGACCACCCTGCTCTCCATGACCCAGGGCCCTTTCTCGCCCAGGGCATGTTGCGGCCGCCCGAAAATCGCACGGAAAATACGCATCCCACCAGGGGGCGCCGGCGCAGTGGAGCATTCCGGGAGCAGAGTTGAAGTATGGGTATGGGCTGGGCGTGCGCCTCCGTCTTTCCGGAAGATGGGGCGCCCAAGGATGGGGATGACCTCAGTTTGGCCACGCAGGTTTATCTCACTCCGAGGATTTCCCGAAGCGCCGGAAGGCACCGTTGCCGCCTGCGTGGTTGGGAGATGCGTGGCTGCGGACTCAGGTTCCTGATATAAAGGCCACAGGGGACAGGACCCCAGAAGCAGAAGGATGGGGAGGCAAGCGAGCGTTTGAGCCCGGGCTTCCCACTGGGCCCGTGCTCATGGTATACTGCCAGGGATGGGACCCCGCAGGCCAAGGATCTGCCAACGTTGGCCTCGCCTCAGTCCGTCTCGCGGAGTGCCTCTTGGCAAGGTTCGGGTGCGGGCACTCAAAATGCCCGGCCAGCCGCGGGGGCGGTCGTGGGGGGCGGCCCTGCAGACATGCGGCGACCGAAGAGAATTCGCCGGGAGTTTTCCTTCCCAATTCTCACGAGCGTTCGGCCCACACGGGGATCGGTATGGGCAGAACGCCGGTGAGAACCTGCCGGCGTTGGGCATCCGTGCGGGCCGCCATGCTCTCTATGGCAAAGGGCCCTTTCTCACCCAGGGCATGTTGCGGCCGCCTGGAAATCGCACGGGAAAGACGCGGCCCACGCGGGGGCTCCGGCGCAGTGGAGCGTCCCGGGAGCAGATTGGAAGGACTGGTGGCAGCAGGGCGTGCGCCTCCGTCTTTCGGGAGGATGGGGCGCCCAAGGATGGGGATGACCTCATTTTGGTTCTAGAGGTTTATCTCAGTCCGTGGGTTGTCTTAAGCGCTGGAAGGGGCCGTTGGCGCCCGCGTGGTTGGGAGATGCGTGGCTGCGGGACTCAGGGTTCCAGATATTTTGGCCACGAGGGACAGGACCCCGGAAGCAGAAGGCTGGGTAAGCATGCGAGCGTTCGATCCCGGGCTTCATGGTGGGCCCGGCCCTATGGTATAGCGCCAGGGATGGGACCCCCGCAGGCCGAGGATCCGCAGGCGTTGGCCTCGCCGCGTTCTGTCTCGTGGAGGGCCTCTTGGCGGGGTTCGGCTGCCAGCACTCACCATGCCCGTCCAGGTCCCGGGGGGTTGTCCCTGCAGAGGTGCGGCGCCCAAAGAGACTTCGCCGGGCTTTTTCCGGCCAATTCTCACGAGCGATCTGCCCAAACCGGGATCGGTTTGGGCAGAACGCTCGTGAGAACTGGCCGGCGTTGGTCAGCCCTGCGGACCACCCTGCTCTCCATGACCCAGGGCCCTTTCTCGCCCAGGGCATGTTGCGGCCGCCCGGAAATCACACGGAAAATACGCATCCCACCAGGGGGCGCCGGCGCAGTGGAGCATTCTGGGAGCAGAGTTGAAGTATGGGTGGGGGCTGGGCGTGCGCCTCTGTCTTTCCGGAAGATGGGGCGCCCAAGGATGGGGATGACCTCAGTTTGGCCACGCAGGTTTATCTCACTCCGAGGATTTCCCGAAGCGCCGGAAGGCACCGTTGCCACCTGCGTGGTTGGGAGATGCGTGGCTGTGGACTCAGGTTCCTGATATAAAGGCCACAGGGGACAGGACCCCAGAAGCAGAAGGATGGGGAGGCAAGCGAGCGTTTGAGTTCGGGCTTCCCACTGGGCCCGTGCCCATGGTATACTGCCAGGGATGGGACCCCGCAGGCCAAGGATCTGCCAGCGTTGGCCTCGCCTCAGTCCGTCTCGCGGAGTGCCTCTTGGCAAGGTTCGGGTGCGGGCACTCACAATGCCCGACCAGCCGCGTGGGCGGTCGTGGGGGGCGGCACTGCAGACATGCGGCGACCGAAGAGTATTCGCCGGGAGTTTTCCTACCCAATTCTCACGAGCGTTCGGCCCACACGTGGATCGGTATGGGCACAACGCCGGTGAGAACCTGCCGGCGTTGGGCATCCCTGCGGGCCGCCATGCTCTCTATGGCAAAGGGCCCTTTCTCACCCAGGGCATGTTGCGGCCGCCTGGAAATCGCACGGGAAAGACGCGGCCCACGTGGGGGCTCCGGCGCAGTGGAGCGTCCCGGGAGCAGATTGGAAGTACTGGTGGCGGCAGGGCGTGCGCCTCCGTCTTTCGGGAGGATGGGGCGCCCAAGGATGGGGATGACCTCAATGGTTCCAGAGGTTTATCTCAGTCCGTGGGTTGTCTTAAGCGCTGGAAGGGGCCGTTGGCGCCCGCGTGGTTGGGAGATGCGTGGCTGCGGGACTCAGGGTTCCAGATATTTTGGCCACGAGGGACAGGACCCCGGAAGCAGAAGGCTGGGTAAGCATGCAAGCGTTGGAGCCCGAGCTTCATGATGGGCCCGGCCCTATGGTATAGCGCCAGGGATGGGACCCCCGCAGGCCAAGGATCTGCAGGCGTTGGCCTCGCCGCGTTCTGTCTCGTGGAGGGCCTCTTGGCGGGGTTCGGCTGCCAGCACTCACCATGCCCGTCCAGGTCCCGGGGGGTTGTCCCTGCAGAGGTGCGGCGCCCAAAGAGACTTCGCCGGGCTTTTTCCGGCCAATTCTCACGAGCGTTCTGCCCAAACCGTGATCGGTTTGGGCAGAACGCTCGTGAGAATTGGCCGGCGTTGGTCAGCCCTGCGGACCACCCTGCTCTCCATGACCCAGGGCCCTTTCTCGCCCAGGGCATGTTGCGGCCGCCCGGAAATCGCACGGAAAATACGCATCCCACCAGGGGGCGCCGGCGCAGTGGAGCATTCCGGGAGCAGAGTTGAAGTATGGGTGGGGGCTGGGCGTGCGCCTCCGTCTTTCCGGAAGATGGGGCGCCCAAGGATGGGGATGACCTCAGTTTGGCCACGCAGGTTTATCTCACTCCGAGGATTTCCCGAAGCGCCGGAAGGCACCGTTGCCGCCTGCGTGGTTGGGAGATGCGTGGCTGCGGACTCAGGTTCCTGATATAAAGGCCACAGGGGACAGGACCCTAGAAGCAGAAGGATGGGGAGGCAAGCGAGCATTTGAGCCCGGGCTTCGCACTGGGCCCGTGCCCATGGTATACTGCCAGGGATGGGACCCCGCAGGCCAAGGATCTGCCAGCGTTGGCCTCGCCTCAGTCCGTCTCGCGGAGTGCCTCTTGGCAAGGTTCGGGTGCGGGCACTCACAATGCCCGGCCAGCCGCGGGGGCCGTCGTGGGGGGCGGCACTGCAGACATGCGGCGCCCGAAGAGAATTCGCCGGGAGTTTTCCTTCCCAATTCTCACGAGCGTTCGGCCCACACGGGGATCGGTATGGGCAGAACGCCGGTGAGAACCTGCCGGCGTTGGGCATCCCTGCGGGCCGCCATGCTCTCTATGGCAAAGGGCCCTTTCTCACCCAGGGCATGTTGCGGCCGCCTGGAAATCGCACGGGAAAGACGCGGCCCACGCGGGGGCTCCGGCGCAGTGGAGCGTCCCGGGAGCAGATTGGAAGGACTGGTGGCGGCAGGGCGTGCGCCTCCGTCTTTCGGGAGGATGGGGCGCCCAAGGATGGGGATGACCTCAATTTGGTTCCAGAGGTTTATCTCAGTCCGTGGGTTGTCTTAAGCGCTGGAAGGGGCCGTTGGCGCCCGCGTGGTTGGGAGATGCGTGGCTGCGGGACTCAGGGTTCCAGATATTTTGGCCACGAGGGACAGGACCCCGGAAGCAGAAGGCTGGGTAAGCATGCGAGCGTTGGAGCCCGGGCTTCATGATGGGCCCGGCCCTATGGTATAGCGCCAGGGATGGGACCCCCGCAGGCCGAGGATCCGCAGGCGTTGGCCTCGCCGCGTTCTGTCTCGTGGAGGGCCTCTTGGCGGGGTTCGGCTGCCAGCACTCACCATGCCCGTCCAGGTCCCGGGGGGTTGACCCTGCAGAGGTGCGGCGCCCAAAGAGACTTCGCCGGGCTTTTTCCGGCCAATTCTCACGAGCGTTCTGCCCAAACCGGGATCGGTTTGGGCAGAACGCTCGTGAGAATTGGCTGGCGTTGGTCAGCCCTGCGGACCACCCTGCTCTCCATGACCCAGGGCCCTTTCTCGCCCAGGGCATGTTGCGGCCGCCCGGAAATCGCACGGAAAATACGCATCCCACCAGGGGGCGCCGGCGCAGTGGAGCATTCCGGGAGCAGAGTTGAAGTATGGGTGGGGGCTGGGCGTGCGCCTCCGTCTTTCCGGAAGATGGGGCGCCCAAGGATGGGGATGACCTCAGTTTGGCCACGCAGGTTTATCTCACTCCGAGGATTTCCCGAAGCGCCGGAAGGCACCGTTGCCGCCTGCGTGGTTGGGAGATGCGTGGCTGCGGACTCAGGTCCCTGATATAAAGGCCAGAGGGGACAGGACCCCAGAAGCAGAAGGATGGGGAGGCAAGCGAGCGTTTGAGCCCGGGCTTCCCACTGGGCCCGTGCCCATGGTATACTGCCAGGGATGGGACCCCGCAGGCCAAGGATCTGCCAGCGTTGGCCTCGCCTCAGTCCGTCTCGCGGAGTGCCTCTTGGCAAGGTTCGGGTGCGGGCACTCACAATGCCCGGCCAGCCGCGGGGGCGGTCGTGGGGGGAGGCACTGCAGACATGCGGCGACCGAAGAGAATTCGCCGGGAGTTTTCCTTCCCAATTCTCACGAGCGTTCGGCCAACACGGGGATCGGTTTGGGCAGAACGCCGGTGAGAACCTGCCGGCGTTGGGCATCCCTGCGGGCCGCCATGCTCTCTATGGCAAAGGGCCCTTTCTCACCCAGGGCAAGTTGCGGCCGCCTGGAAATCGCACGGGAAAGACGCGGCCCACGCGGGGGCTCCGGCGCAGTGGAGCGTCCCGGGAGCAGATTGGAAGGACTGGTGGCGGCAGGGCGTGCGCCTCCGTCTTTCGGGAGGATGGGGCGCCCAAGGATGGGGATGACCTCAATTTGGTTCCAGAGGTTTATCTCAGACGTGGGTTGTCTTAAGCGCTGGAAGGGGCCGTTGACGCCCGCGTGGTTGGGAGATGCGTGGCTGCGGGACTCAGGGTTCCAGATATTTTGGCCACGAGGGACAGGACCCCGGAAGCAGAAGGCTGGGTAAGCATGCGAGCGTTGGAGCCCGGGCTTCATGATGGGCCAGGCCCTATGGTATAGCGCCAGGGATGGGACCCCCGCAGGCCAAGGATCCCCAGGCGTTGGCCTCACCGCGTTCTGTCTCGTGGAGGGCCTCTTGGCGGGGTTCGGCTGCCAGAACTCACCATGCCCGTCCAGGTCCCGGGGGGTTGACCCTGCAGAGGTGCGGCGCCCAAAGAGACTTCGCCGGGCTTTTTCCGGCCAATTCTCACGAGCGTTCTGCCCAAACCGGGATCGGTTTGGGCAGAACGCTCGTGAGAATTGGCCGGCGTTGGTCAGCCCTGCGGACCACCCTGCTCTCCATGACCCAGGGCCCTTTCTCGCCCAGGGCATGTTGCGGCCGCCCGGAAATCGCACGGAAAATACGCATCCCACCAGGGGGCGCCGGCGCAGTGGAGCATTCCGGGAGCAGAGTTGAAGTATGGGTGGGGGCTGGGCGTGCGCCTCCGTCTTTCCGGAAGATGGGGCGCCCAAGGATGGGGATGACCTCAGTTTGGCCACGCAGGTTTATCTCACTCCGAGGATTTCCCGAAGCGCTGGAAGGCATCGTTGCCGCCTGCGTGGTTGGGAGATGCGTGGCTGCGGACTCAGGTCCCTGATATAAAGGCCACAGGGGACAGGACTCCAGAAGCAGAAGGATGGGGAGGCAAGCGAGCGTTTGAGCCCGGGCTTCCCACTGGGCCCGTGCCCATGGTATACTGCCAGGGATGGGACCCCGCAGGCCAAGGATCTGCCAGCGTTGGCCTCGCCTCAGTCCGTCTCGCGGAGTGCCTCTTGGCAAGGTTCGGGTGCGGGCACTCACAATGCCCGGCCAGCCGCGGGGGCGGTCGTGGGGGGCGGCACTGCAGACATGCGGCGACCGAAGAGAATTCGCCGGGAGTTTTCCTTCCCAATTCTCACGAGCGTTCGGCCCACACGGGGATCGGTTTGGGCAGAACGCCGGTGAGAACCTGCCGGCGTTGGGCATCCCTGCGGGCCGCCATGCTCTCTATGGCAAAGGGCCCTTTCTCACCCAGGGCAAGTTGCGGCCGCCTGGAAATCGCACGGGAAAGACGCGGCACACGCGGGGGCTCCGGCGCAGTGGAGCGTCCCGGGAGCAGATTGGAAGGACTGGTGGCGGCAGGGCGTGCGCCTCCGTCTTTCGGGAGGATGGGGCGCCCAAGGATGGGGATGACCTCAATTTGGTTCCAGAGGTTTATCTCAGTCCGTGGGTTGTCTTAAGCGCTGGAAGGGGCCGTTGGCGCCGGCGTGGTTGGGAGATGCGTGGCTGCGGGACTCAGGGTTCCAGATATTTTGGCCACGAGGGACAGGACCCCGGAAGCAGAAGGCTGGGTAAGCATGCGAGCGTTGGAGCCCGGGCTTCATGATGGGCCCGGCCCTATGGTATAGCGCCAGGGATGGGACCCCCGCAGGCCAAGGATCCGCAGGCGTTGGCCTCACCGCGTTCTGTCTCGTGGAGGGCCTCTTGGCGGGGTTCGGCTGCCAGCACTCACCATGCCCGTCCAGGTCCCGGGGGGTTGACCTTGCAGAGGTGCGGCGCCCAAAGAGACTTCGCCGGGCTTTTTCCGGCCAATTCTCACGAGCGTTCTGCCCAAACCGGGATCGGTTTGGGCAGAACGCTCGTGAGAATTGGCCGGCGTTGGTCAGCCCTGCGGACCACCCTGCTCTCCAAGACCGAGGGCCCTTTCTCGCCCAGGGCATGTTGCGGCCGCCCGGAAATCGCACGGAAAATACGCATCCCACCAGGGGGCGCCGGCGCAGTGGAGCATTCCGGGAGCAGAGTTGAAGTATGGGTGGGGGCTGGGCGTGCGCCTCCGTCTTTCCGGAAGATGGGGCGCCCAAGGATGGGGATGACCTCAGTTTGGCCACGCAGGTTTATCTCACTCCGAGGATTTCCCGAAGCGCCGGAAGGCACCGTTGCCGCCTGCGTGGTTGGGAGATGCGTGGCTGCGGACTCAGGTTCCTGATATAAAGGCCACAGTGGACAGGACCCCAGAAGCAGAAGGATGGGGAGGCAAGCGAGCGTTTGAGCCCGGGCTTCCCACTGGGCCCGTGCCCATGGTATACTGCCAGGGATGGGACCCCGCAGGCCAAGGATCTGCCAGCGTTGGCCTCGCCTCAGTCCGTCTCGCGGAGTGCCTCTTGGCAAGGTTCGGGTGCGGGCACTCACAATGCCCGGCCAGCCGCGGGGCGGTCGTGGGGGGCGGCACTGCAGACATGCAGCGACCGAAGAGAATTCGCCGAGAGTTTTCCTTCCCAATTCTCACGAGCGTTCGGCCCACACGGGGATCGGTTTGGGCAGAACGCCGGTGAGAACCTGCCGGCGTTGGGCATCCCTGCGGGCCGCCATGCTCTCTATGGCAAAGGGCCCTTTCTCACCCAGGGCAAGTTGCGGCCGCCTGGAAATCGCACGGGAAAGACGCGGCACACGCGGGGGCTCCGGCGCAGTGGAGCGTCCCGGGAGCAGATTGGAAGGACTGGTGGCGGCAGGGCGTGCGCCTCCGTCTTTCGGGAGGATGGGGCGCCCAAGGATGGGGATGACCTCAATTTGGTTCCAGAGGTTTATCTCAGTCCGTGGGTTGTCTTAAGCGCTGGAAGGGGCCGTTGGCGCCCGCGTGGTTGGGAGATGCGTGGCTGCGGGACTCAGGGTTCCAGATATTTTGGCCACGAGGGACAGGACCCCGGAAGCAGAAGGCTGGGTAAGCATGCGAGCGTTGGAGCCCGGGCTTCATGATGGGCCCGGCCCTATGGTATAGCGCCAGGGATGGGACCCCCGCAGGCCGAGGATCCGCAGGCGTTGGCCTCGCCGCGTTCTGTCTCGTGGAGGGCCTCTTGGCGGGGTTCGGCTGCCAGCACTCACCATGCCCGTCCAGGTCCCGGGGGGTTGACCCTGCAGAGGTGCGGCGCCCAAAGAGACTTCGCCGGGCTTTTTCCGGCCAATTCTCACGAGCGTTCTGCCCAAACCGGGATCGGTTTGGGCAGAACGCTCGTGAGAATTGGCCGGCGTTGGTAAGCCCTGCGGACCACCCTGCTCTCCATGACCCAGGGCCCTTTCTCGCCCAGGGCATGTTGCGGCCGCCCGGAAATCGCACGGAAAATACGCATCCCACCAGGGGGCGCCGGCGCAGTGGAGCATTCCGGGAGCAGAGTTGAAGTATGGGTGGGGGCTGGGCGTGCGCCTCCGTCTTTCCGGAAGATGGGGCGCCCAAGGATGGGGATGACCTCAGTTTGGCCACGCAGGTTTATCTCACTCCGAGGATTTCCCGAAGCGCCGGAAGGCACCGTTGCCGCCTGCGTGGTTGGGAGATGCGTGGCTGCGGACTCAGGTCCCTGATATAAAGGCCACAGGGGACAGGACCCCAGAAGCAGAAGGATGGGGAGGCAAGCGAGCGTTTGAGCCCGGGCTTCCCACTGGGCCCGTGCCCATGGTATACTGCCAGGGATGGGACCCCGCAGGCCAAGGATCTGCCAGCGTTGACCTCGCCTCAGTCCGTCTCGCGGAGTGCCTCTTGGCAAGGTTCGGGTGCGGGCACTCACAATGCCCGGCCAGCCGCGGGGCGGTCGTGGTGGGCGGCACTGCAGACATGCGGCGACGAAGAGAATTCGCCGGGAGTTTTCCTTCCCAATTCTCACGAGCGTTCGGCCCACACGGGGATCGGTTTGGGCAGAACGCCGGTGAGAACCTGCCGGCGTTGGGCATCCCTGCGGGCCGCCATGCTCTCTATGGCAAAGGGCCCTTTCTCACCCAGGGCAAGTTACGGCCGCCTGGAAATCGCACGGGAAAGACGCGGCCCACGCGGGGGCTCCGGCGCAGTGGAGCGTCCCGGGAGCAGATTGGAAGGACTGGTGGCGGCAGGGCGTGCGCCTCCGTCTTTCGGGAGGATGGGGCGCCCAAGGATGGGGATGACCTCAATTTGGTTCCAGAGGTTTATCTCAGTCCGTGGGTTGTCTTAAGCGCTGGAAGGGGCCGTTGGCGCCCGCGTGGTTGGGAGATGCGTGGCTGCGGGACTCAGGGTTCCAGATATTTTGGCCACGAGGGACAGGACCCCGGAAGCAGAAGGCTGGGTAAGCATGCGAGCGTTGGAGCCCGGGCTTCATGATGGGCCCGGCCCTATGGTATAGCGCCAGGGATGGGACCCCCGCAGGCCGAGGATCCGCAGGCGTTGGCCTCGCCGCGTTCTGTCTCGTGGAGGGCCTCTTGGCGGGGTTCGGCTGCCAGCACTCACCATGCCCGTCCAGGTCCCGGTGGGTTGTCCCTGCAGAGGTGCGGCGCCCAAAGAGACTTCGCCGGGCTTTTTCCGGCCAATTCTCACGAGCGTTCTGCCCAAACCGGGATCGGTTTGGGCAGAACGCTCGTGAGAATTGGCCGGCGTTGGTCAGCCCTGCGGACCACCCTGCTCTCCATGACCCAGGGCCCTTTCTCGCCCAGGGCATGTTGCGGCCGCCCGGAAATCGCACGGAAAATACGCATCCCACCAGGGGGCGCCGGCGCAGTGGAGCATTCCGGGAGCAGAGTTGAAGTATGGGTGGGGGCTGGGCGTGCGCCTCCGTCTTTCCGGAAGATGGGGCGCCCAAGGATGGGGATGACCTCAGTTTGGCCACGCAGGTTTATCTCACTCCGAGGATTTCCCGAACCGCCGGAAGGCACCGTTGCCGCCTGCGTGGTTGGGAGATGCGTGGCTGCGGACTCAGGTTCCTGATATAAAGGCCACAGGGGACAGGACCCCAGAAGCAGAGGGTGGGGAGGCAAGCGAGCGTTTGAGCCCGGGCTTCCCACTGGGCCCGTGCCCATGGTATACTGCCAGGGATGGGACCCCGCAGGCCAAGGATCTGCCAGCGTTGGCCTCGCCTCAGTCCGTCTCGCGGAGTGCCTCTTGGCAAGGTTCGGGTGCGGGCACTCACAATGCCCGGCCAGCCGCGGGGCGGTCATGGGGGGCGGCACTGCAGTCATGCGGCGACCGAAGAGAATTCGCCGGGAGTTTTCCTTCCCAATTCTCACGAGCGTTCGGCCCACACGGGGATCGGTTTGGGCAGAACGCCGGTGAGAACCTGCCGGCGTTGGGCATCCCTGCGGGCCGCCATGCTCTCTATGGCAAAGGGCCCTTTCTCACCGAGGGCAAGTTGCGGCCGCCTGGAAATCGCACGGGAAAGACGCGGCCCACGCGGGGGCTCCAGCGCAGTGGAGCGTCCCGGGAGCAGATTGGAAGGACTGGTGGCGGCAGGGCGTGCGCCTCCGTCTTTCGGGAGGATGGGGCGCCCAAGGATGGGGATGACCTCAATTTGGTTCCAGAGGTTTATCTCAGTCCGTGGGTTGTCTTAAGCGCTGGAAGGGGCCGTTGGCGCCCGCGTGGTTGGGAGATGCGTGGCTGCGGGACTCAGGGTTCCAGATATTTTGGCCACGAGGGACAGGACCCCGGAAGCAGAAGGCTGGGTAAGCATGCGAGCGTTGGAGCCCGGGCTTCATGATGGGCCCGGCCCTATGGTATAGCGCCAGGGATGGGACCCCCGCAGGCCGAGGATCCGCAGGCGTTGGCCTTGCCGCGTTCTGTCTCGTGGAGGGCCTCTTGGCGGGGTTCGGCTGCCAGCACTCACCATGCCCGTCCAGGTCCCGGGGGGTTGTCCCTGCAGAGGTGCGGCGACCAAAGAGACTTCGCCGGGCTTTTTCCGGCCAATTCTCACGAGCGTTCTGCCCAAACCGGGATCGGTTTGGGCAGAACGCTCGTGAGAATTGGCCGGCGTTGGTCAGCCCTGCGGACCACCCTGCTCTCCATGACCCAGGGCCCTTTCTCGCCCAGGGCATGTTGCGGCCGCCCGGAAATCGCACGGAAAATACGCATCCCACCAGGGGGCGCCGGCGCAGTGGAGCATTCCGGGAGCAGAGTTGAAGTATGGGTGGGGGCTGGGCGTGCGCCTCCGTCTTTCCGGAAGATGGGGCGCCCAAGGATGGGGATGACCTCAGTTTGGCCACGCAGGTTTATCTCACTCCGAGGATTTCCCGAACCGCCGGAAGGCACCGTTGCCGCCTGCGTGGTTGGGAGATGCGTGGCTGCGGACTCAGGTTCCTGATATAAAGGCCACAGGGGACAGGACCCCAGAAGCAGAGGGTGGGGAGGCAAGCGAGCGTTTGAGCCCGGGCTTCCCACTGGGCCCGTGCCCATGGTATACTGCCAGGGATGGGACCCTGCAGGCCAAGGATCTGCCAGCGTTGGCCTCGCCTCAGTCCGTCTCGCGGAGTGCCTCTTGGCAAGGTTCGGGTGCGGGCACTCACAATGCCCGGCCAGCCGCGGGGCGGTCGTGGGGGGCGGTTCTGCAGACATGCGGCGACCGAAGAGAATTCGCCGGGAGTTTTCCTTCCCAATTCTCACGAGCGTTCGGCCCACACGGGGATCGGTTTGGGCAGAACGCCGGTGAGAACCTGCCGGCGTTGGGCATCCCTTCGGGCCGCCATGCTCTCTATGGCAAAGGGCCCTTTCTCACCCAGGGCAAGTTTCGGCCGCCTGGAAATCGAACGGGAAAGACGCGGCCCACGCGGGAGCTCCGGCGCAGTGGAGCGTCCCGGGAGCAGATTGGAAGGACTGGTGGCGGCAGGGCGTGCGCCTCCGTCTTTCGGGAGGATGGGGCGCCCAAGGATGGGGATGACCTCAATTTGGTTCCAGAGGTTTATCTCAGTCCGTGGGTTGTCTTAAGCGCTGGAAGGGGCCGTTGGCGCCCGCGTGGTTGGGATATGCGTGGCTGCGGGACTCAGGGTTCCAGATATTTTGGCCACGAGGGACAGGACCCCGGAAGCAGAAGGCTGGGTAAGCATGCGAGCGTTGGAGCCCGGGCTTCATGATGGGCCCGGCCCTATGGTATAGCGCCAGGGATGGGACCCCCGCAGGCCGAGGATCCGCAGGCGTTGGCCTCGCCGCGTTCTGTCTCGTGGAGGGCCTCTTGGCGGGGTTCGGCTGCCAGCACTCACCATGCCCGTCCAGGTCCCGGGGGGTTGTCCCTGCAGAGGTGCGGCGCCCAAAGAGACTTCACCGGGCTTTTTCCGGCCAATTCTCACGAGCGTTCTGCCCAAACCGGGATCGGTTTGGGCAGAACGCTCGTGAGAATTGGCCGGCGTTGGTCATCCCTGCGGACCACCCTGCTCTCCATGACCCAGGGCCCTTTCTCGTCCAGGGCATGTTGCGGCCGCCCGGGAATCGCACGGAAAATACGCATCCCACCAGGGGGCGCCGGCACAGTGGAGCATTTCGGGAGCAGCGTTGAAGTATGGGTGGAGGCTGGGCGTGCGCCTCCGTCTTTCCGGAAGATGGGGCGCCCAAGGATGGGGATGACCTCAGTTTGGCCACGCAGGTTTATCTCACTCCGAGGATTTCCCGAAGCGCCGCCGGAAGGCACCATTGCCGCCTGCGTGGTTGGGAGATGCGTGGCTGCGGACTCAGGTTCCTGATATTAAGGCCACAGGGGACAGGACCCCAGAAGCAGAAGGATGGGGAGGCAAGCGGGCGTTTGAGCCCGGGCTTCCCACTGGGCCCGTGCCCATGGTATACTGCCAGGGATGGGACCCCGCAGGCAAAGGATCTGCCAGCGTTGGCCTCGCCTCAGTTCGTCTCGCGGAGTGCCTCTTGGCAAGGTTCGGGTGCGGGCACTCACAATGCCCTGCCAGCCGCGGGGGCAGTCGTGGGGGGCGGCACTGCAGACATGCGGCGACCGAAGAGAATTCGCCTGGAGTTTCCTTCCCAATTCTCACGAGCGTTCTGCCCACACGGGGATCGGTTTGGGCAGAACGCCGGTGAGAACCTGCCGGAGTTTGGCATCCCTGCGGGCCGCCATGCTCTCTATGGCAAAGGGCCCTTTCTCACCCAGGGCATGTTGCGGCCGCCTGGAAATCGCACGGGAAAGACGCGGCCCACGCGGGGGCTCCGGCGCAGTGGAGCGTTCCGGGAGCAGATTGGAAGGATTGGTGGCGGCAGGGCGTGCGCCTCCGTCTTTCGGGAGGATGGGGCGCACAAGGATGGGGATGACCTCAATGTGGTTCCAGAGGTTTATCTCAGACCGTGAGTTGTCTTAAGCGCTGGAAGGGGCCGTTGGCGCCCGCGTGGTTCGGGATATGCGTGGCTGCGGGACTCAGGGTTCCAGATATTTTGGCCACGAGGGACAGGACCCCAGAAGCAGAAGGCTGGGTAAGCATGCGAGCGTTCGAGCCCGGGCTTCATGATGGGCCCGGCCCTATGGTATAGCGCCAGGGATGGGACCCCCGCAGGCCGAGGATCCGCAGGCGTTGGCCTCGCCGCGTTCTGTCTCGTGGAGGGCCTCTTGGCGGGGTTCGGCTGCCAGCACTCACCATGCCCGTCCAGGTCCCGGGGGGTTGTCCCTGCAGAGGTGCGGCGCCCAAAGAGACTTCGCCGGGCTTTTTCCGGCCAATTCTCACGAGCGTTCTGCCGGTTTGGGCAGAACGCTCGTGAGAATTGGCCGGCGTTGGTCAGCCCTGCGGACCACCCTGCTCTCCATGACCCAGGGCCCTTTCTCGCCCAGGGCATGTTGCGGCCGCCCGGAAATCGCACGGAAAATACGCATCCCACCAGGGGGCGCCGGCGCAGTGGAGCATTCCGGGAGCAGAGTTGAAGTATGGGTGGGGGCTGGGCGTGCGCCTCCGTCTTTCCGGAAGATGGGGCGCCCAAGGATGGGGATGACCTCAGTTTGGCCACGCAGGTTTATCTCACTCCGAGGATTTCCCGAACCGCCGGAAGGCACCGTTGCCGCCTGCGTGGTTGGGAGTTGCGTGGCTGCGGACTCAGGTTCCTGATATAAAGGCCACAGGGGACAGGACCCCAGAAGCAGAAGGATGGGGAGGCAAGCGAGCGTTTGAGCCCGGGCTTCCCACTGGGCCTGTGCCCATGGTATACTGCCAGGGATGGGACCCCGCAGGCCAAGGATCGGCCAGCGTTGGCCTCGCCTCAGTCCGTCTCGCGGAGTGCCTCTTGGCAAGGTTCGGGTTCGGGCACTCACAATTCCCGGCCAGCCGCGGGGGCGGTCGTGGGGGGCGGCACTGCAGACATGCGGCGACCGAAGAGAATTCGCCGGGAGTTTTCCTTCCCAATTCTCACGAGCGTTCGGCCCACACGGGGATCGGTTTGGGCAGAACGCCGGTGAGAACCTGCCGGCGTTGGGCATCCCTTCGGGCCGCCATGCTCTCTATGGCAAAGGGCCCTTTCTCACCCAGGGCATGTTGCGGCCCCCTGGAAATCGCACGGGAAAGACGCGGCCCACGCGGGGGCTCCGGCGCAGTGGAGCGTCCCGGGAGCAGTTTGGAAGGACTCGTGGCGGCAGGGCGTGCGCCTCCGTCTTTCGGGAGGATGGGGCGCCCAAGGATGGGGATGACCTCAATTTGGTTCCAGAGGTTTATCTCAGTCCGTGGGTTGTCTTAAGTGCTGGAAGGGGCCGTTGGCGCCCGCGTGGTTGGGAGATGCGTGGCTGCGGGACTCAGGGTTCCAGATATTTTGGCCACGAGGGACAGGACGCCGGAAGCAGAAGGCTGGGTAAGCATGCGAGCGTTGGAGCCCGGGCTTCATGATGGGCCGGCCCTATGGTATAGCGCCAGGGATGGGACCCCCGCAGGCCGAGGATCCGCAGGCGTTGGCCTCGCCGCGTTCTGTCTCGTGGAGGGCCTCTTGGCGGGGTTCGGCTGCCAGCACTCACCATGCCCGTCCAGGTCCCGGGGGGTTGTCCCTGCAGAGGTGCGGCGCCCAAAGAGACTTCGCCGGGCTTTTTCCGGCCAATTCTCACGAGCGTTCTGCCCAAACCGGGATCGGTTTGGGCAGAACGCTCGTGAGAATTGGCCGGCGTTGGTCAGCCCTGCGGACCACCCTGCTCTCCATGACCCAGGGCCCTTTCTCGCCCAGGGCATGTTGAGGCCGCCCGGAAATCGCACGGAAAATACGCATCCCACCAGGGGGCGCCGGCGCAGTGGAGCATTCCGGGAGCAGAGTTGAAGTATGGGTGGGGGCTGGGCGTGCGCCTCCGTCTTTCCGGAAGATGGGGCGCCCATGGATGGGGATGACCTCAGTTTGGCCACGCAGGTTTATCTCACTCCGAGGATTACCCGAACCGCCGGAAGGCACCGTTGCCGCCTGCGTGGTTGGGAGATGCGTGGCTGCGGACTCAGGTTCCTGATATAAAGGCCACAGGGGACAGGACCCCAGAAGCAGAAGGATGGGGAGGCAAGCGAGCGTTTGAGCCCGGGTTTCCCACTGGGCCCGTGCCCATGGTATACTGCCAGGGATGGGACCCCGCAGGCCAAGGATCTGCCAGTGTTGGCCTCGCCTCAGTCCGTCTCGCGGAGTGCCTCTTGGCAAGGTTCGGGTGCGGGCACTCACAATGCCCGGCCAGCCGCGGGGGCGGTCGTGGGGGGCGGCACAGGAGACATGCGGCGACCGAAGAGAATTCGCCGGGAGTTTTCCTTCCCAATTCTCACGAGCGTTCGGCCCACACGGGGATCGGATTGGGCAGAACGCCGGTGAGAACCTGCCGGCGTTGGGCATCCCTGCGGGTGCCATGCTCTCTATGGCAAAGGGCCCTTTCTCACCCAGGGCATATTGCGGCCGCCTGGAAATCGCACGGGAAAGACGCGGCCCACGCGGGGGCTCCGGCGCAGTGGAGCGTTCCGGGAGCAGATTGGAAGGACTGGTGGCGGCAGGGCGTGCGACTCCGTCTTTCGGGAGGATGGGGCGCCCAAGGATGGGGATGACCTCAATTTGGTTCCAGAGGTTTATCTCAGTCCGTGGGTTGTCTTAAGCGCTGGAAGGGGCCGTTGGCGCCCGCGTGGTTGGGAGATGCGTGGCTGCGGGACTCAGGGTTCCAGATATTTTGGCCACGAGGGACAGGACCCCGGAAGCAGAAGGCTGGGTAAGCATGCGAGCGTTGGAGCCCGGGCTTCATGATGGGCCCGGCCCTATGGTATAGCGCCAGGGATGGGACCCCAGCAGGCCGAGGATCCGCAGGCGTTGGCCTTGCCGCGTTCTGTCTCGTGGAGGGCCTCTTGGCGGGGTTCGGCTGCCAGCACTCACCATGCCCGTCCAGGTCCCGGGGGGTTGTCCCTGCAGAGGTGCGGCGCCCAAAGAGACTTCGCCGGGCTTTTTCCGGCCAATTCTCACGAGCGTTCTGCCCAAACCGGGATCGGTTTGGGCAGAACGCTCGTGAGAATTGGCCGGCGTTGGTCAGCCCTGCGGAACACCCTGCTCTCCATGACCCAGGGCCCTTTCTCGTCCAGGGCATGTTGCGGCCGCCCGGGAATCGCACGGAAAATACGCATCCCACCAGGGGGCGCCGGCACAGTGGAGCATTTCGGGAGCAGCGTTGAAGTATGGGTGGAGGCTGGGCGTGCGCCTCCGTCTTTCCGGAAGATGGGGCGCCAAAGGATGGGGATGACCTCAGTTTGGCCACGCAGGTTTATCTCACTCCGAGGATTTCCCGAAGCGCCGCCGGAAGGCACCATTGCCGCCTGCGTGGTTGGGAGATGCGTGGCTGCGGACTCAGGTTCCTGATATTAAGGCCACAGGGGACAGGACCCCAGAAGCAGAAGGATGGGGAGGCAAGCGAGCGTTTGAGCCCGGGCTTCCCACTGGGCCCGTGCCCATGGTATACTGCCAGGGATGGGACCCCGCAGGCAAAGGATCTGCCAGCGTTGGCCTCGCCTCAGTTCGTCTCGCGGAGTGCCTCTTGGCAAGGTTCGGGTGCGGGCACTCACAATGCCCTGCCAGCCGCGGGGGCAGTCGTGGGGGGCGGCACTGCAGACATGCGGCGACCGAAGAGAATTCGCCTGGAGTTTCCTTCCCAATTCTCACGAGCGTTCGGCCCACACGGGGATCGGTTTGGGCAGAACGCCGGTGAGAACCTGCCGGCGTTGGGCATCCCTTCGGGCCGCCATGCTCTCTATGGCAAAGGGCCCTTTCTCACCCAGGGCATGTTGCGGCCCCCTGGAAATCGCACGGGAAAGACGCGGCCCACGCGGGGGCTCCGGCGCAGTGGAGCGTCCCGGGAGCAGTTTGGAAGGACTGGTGGCGGCAGGGCGTGCGCCTCCTTCTTTCGGGAGGATGGGGCGCCCAAGGATGGGGATGACCTCAATTTGGTTCCAGAGGTTTATCTCAGTCCGTGGGTTGTCTTAAGTGCTGGAAGGGGCCGTTGGCGCCCGCGTGGTTGGGAGATGCGTGGCTGCGGGACTCAGGGTTCCAGATATTTTGGCCACGAGGGACAGGACGCCGGAAGCAGAAGGCTGGGTAAGCATGCGAGCGTTGGAGCCCGGGCTTCATGATGGGCCGGCCCTATGGTATAGCGCCAGGGATGGGACCCCCGCAGGCCGAGGATCCGCAGGCGTTGGCCTCGCCGCGTTCTGTCTCGTGGAGGGCCTCTTGGCGGGGTTCGGCTGCCAGCACTCACCATGCCCGTCCAGGTCCCGGGGGGTTGTCCCTGCAGAGGTGCGGCGCCCAAAGAGACTTCGCCGGGCTTTTTCCGGCCAATTCTCACGAGCGTTCTGCCCAAACCGGGATCGGTTTGGGCAGAACGCTCGTGAGAATTGGCCGGCGTTGGTCAGCCCTGCGGACCACCCTGCTCTCCATGACCCAGGGCCCTTTCTCGCCCAGGGCATGTTGCGGCCGCCCGGAAATCGCACGGAAAATACGCATCCCACCAGGGGGCGCCGGCGCAGTGGAGCATTCCGGGAGCAGAGTTGAAGTATGGGTGGGGGCTGGGCGTGCGCCTCCGTCTTTCCGGAAGATGGGGCGCCCAAGGATGGGGATGACCTCAGTTTGGCCACGCAGGTTTATCTCACTCCGAGGATTACCCGAACCGCCGGAAGGCACCGTTGCCGCCTGCGTGGTTGGGAGATGCGTGGCTGCGGACTCAGGTTCCTGATATAAAGGCCACAGGGGACAGGACCCCAGAAGCAGAAGGATGGGGAGGCAAGCGAGCGTTTGAGCCCGGGTTTCCCACTGGGCCCGTGCCCATGGTATACTGCCAGGGATGGGACCCCGCAGGCCAAGGATCTGCCAGTGTTGGCCTCGCCTCAGTCCGTCTCGCGGAGTGCCTCTTGGCAAGGTTCTGGTGCGGGCACTCACAATGCCCGGCCAGCCGCGGGGGCGGTCGTGGGGGGCGGCACAGGAGACATGCGGCGACCGAAGAGAATTCGCCGGGAGTTTTCCTTCCCAATTCTCACGAGCGTTCGGCCCACACGGGGATCGGATTGGGCAGAACGCCGGTGAGAACCTGCCGGCGTTGGGCATCCCTGCGGGTGCCATGCTCTCTATGGCAAAGGGCCCTTTCTCACCCAGGGCATATTGAGGCCGCCTGGAAATCGCACGGGAAAGACGCGGCCCACGCGGGGGCTCCGGCGCAGTGGAGCGTTCCGGGAGCAGATTGGAAGGACTGGTGGCGGCAGGGCGTGCGACTCCGTCTTTCGGGAGGATGGGGCGCCCAAGGATGGGGATGACCTCAATTTGGTTCCAGAGGTTTATCTCAGTCCGTGGGTTGTCTTAAGCGCTGGAAGGGGCCGTTGGCGCCCGCGTGGTTGGGAGATGCGTGGCTGCGGGACTCAGGGTTCCAGATATTTTGGCCACGAGGGACAGGACCCCGGAAGCAGAAGGCTGGGTAAGCATGCGAGCGTTGGAGCCCGGGCTTCATGATGGGCCCGGCCCTATGGTATAGCGCCAGGGATGGGACCCCAGCAGGCCGAGGATCCGCAGGCGTTGGCCTTGCCGCGTTCTGTCTCGTGGAGGGCCTCTTGGCGGGGTTCGGCTGCCAGCACTCACCATGCCCGTCCAGGTCCCGGGGGGTTGTCCCTGCAGAGGTGCGGCGCCCAAAGAGACTTCGCCGGGCTTTTTCCGGCCAATTCTCACGAGCGTTCTGCCCAAACGGGGATCGGTTTGGGCAGAACGCTCGTGAGAATTGGCCGGCGTTGGTCAGCCCTGCGGAACACCCTGCTCTCCATGACCCAGGGCCCTTTCTCGTCCAGGGCATGTTGCGGCCGCCCGGGAATCGCACGGAAAATACGCATCCCACCAGGGGGCGCCGGCACAGTGGAGCATTTCGGGAGCAGCGTTGAAGTATGGGTGGAGGCTGGGCGTGCGCCTCCGTCTTTCCGGAAGATGGGGCGCCAAAGGATGGGGATGACCTCAGTTTGGCCACGCAGGTTTATCTCACTCCGAGGATTTCCCGAAGCGCCGCCGGAAGGCACCATTGCCGCCTGCGTGGTTGGGAGATGCGTGGCTGCGGACTCAGGTTCCTGATATTAAGGCCACAGGGGACAGGACCCCAGAAGCAGAAGGATGGGGAGGCAAGCGAGCGTTTGAGCCCGGGCTTCCCACTGGGCCCGTGCCCATGGTATACTGCCAGGGATGGGACCCCGCAGGCAAAGGATCTGCCAGCGTTGGCCTCGCCTCAGTTCGTCTCGCGGAGTGCCTCTTGGCAAGGTTCGGGTGCGGGCACTCACAATGCCCTGCCAGCCGCGGGGGCAGTCGTGGGGGGCGGCACTGCAGACATGCGGCGACCGAAGAGAATTCGCCTGGAGTTTCCTTCCCAATTCTCACGAGCGTTCTGCCCACACGGGGATCGGTTTGGGCAGAACGCCGGTGAGAACCTGCCGGAGTTTGGCATCCCTGCGGGCCGCCATGCTCTCTATGGCAAAGGGCCCTTTCTCACCCAGGGCATGTTGCGGCCGCCTGGAAATCGCACGGGAAAGACGCGGCCCACGCGGGGGCTCCGGCGCAGTGGAGCGTTCCGGGAGCAGATTGGAAGGATTGGTGGCGGCAGGGCGTGCGCCTCCGTCTTTCGGGAGGATGGGGCGCCCAAGGATGGGGATGACCTCAATGTGGTTCCAGAGGTTTATCTCAGTCCGTGAGTTGTCTTAAGCGCTGGAAGGGGCCGTTGGCGCCCGCGTGGTTCGGGATATGCGTGGCTGCGGGACTCAGGGTTCCAGATATTTTGGCCACGAGGGACAGGACCCCAGAAGCAGAAGGCTGTGTAAGCATGCGAGCGTTCGAGCCCAGGCTTCATGATGGGCCCGGCCCTATGGTATAGCGCCAGGGATGGGACCCCCGCAGGCCGAGGATCCGCAGGCTTTGGCCTCGCCGCGTTCTGTCTCGTGGAGGGCCTCTTGGCGGGGTTCGGCTGCCAGCACTCACCATGCCCGTCCAGGTCCCGTGGGGTTGTCCCTGCAGAGGTGCGGCGCCCAAAGAGACTTCGCCGGGCTTTTTCCGGCCAATTCTCACGAGCGTTCAGCCGGTTTGGGCAGAACGCTCGTGAGAATTGGCCGGCGTTGGTCAGCCCTGCGGACCACCCTGCTCTCCATGACCCAGGGCCCTTTCTCGCCCAGGGCATGTTGCGGCCGCCCGGAAATCGCACGGAAAATACGCATCCCACCAGGGGGCGCCGGCGCAGTGGAGCATTCCGGGAGCAGAGTTGAAGTATGGGTGGGCGCTGGGCGTGCGCCTCCGTCTTTCCGGAAGATGGGGCGCCCAAGGATGGGGATGACCTCAGTTTGGCCACGCAGGTTTATCTCACTCCGAGGATTTCCCGAACCGCCGGAAGGCACCGTTGCCGCCTGCGTGGTTGGGAGTTGCGTGGCTGCGGACTCAGGTTCCTGATATAAAGGCCACAGGGGACAGGACCCCAGAAGCAGAAGGATGGGGAGGCAAGCGAGCGTTTGAGCCCGGGCTTCCCACTGGGCCTGTGCCCATGGTATACTGCCAGGGATGGGACCCCGCAGGCCAAGGATCGGCCAGCGTTGGCCTCGCCTCAGTCCGTCTCGCGGAGTGCCTCTTGGCAAGGTTCGGGTGCGGGCACTCACAATGCCCGGCCAGCCGCGGGGGCGGTCGTGGGGGGCGGCACTGCAGACATGCGGCGACCGAAGAGAATTCGCCGGGAGTTTTCCTTCCCAATTCTCACGAGCGTTCGGCCCACACGGGGATCGGTTTGGGCAGAACGCCGGTGAGAACCTGCCGGCGTTGGGCATCCCTGCGGGTGCCATGCTCTCTATGGCAAAGGGCCCTTTCTCACCCAGGGCATATTGCGGCCGCCTGGAAATCGCACGGGAAAGACGCGGCCCACGCGGGGGCTCCGGCGCAGTGGAGCGTTCCGGGAGCAGATTGGAAGGACTGGTGGCGGCAGGGCGTGCGCCTCCGTCTTTCGGGAGGATGGGGCGCCCAAGGATGGGGATGACCTCAATTTGGTTCCAGAGGTTTATCTCAGTCCGTGGGTTGTCTTAAGCGCTGGAAGGGGCCGTTGGCGCCCGCGTGGTTGGGAGATGCGTGGCTGAGGGACTCAGGGTTCCAGATATTTTGGCCACGAGGGACAGGACCCCGGAAGCAGAAGGCTGGGTAAGCATGCGAGCGTTCGAGCCCGGGCTTCATGATGGGCCCGGCCCTATGGTATAGCGCCAGGGATGGGACCCCCGCAGGCCGAGGATCTGCAGGCGTTGGCCTCGCCGCGTTCTGTCTCGTGGAGGGCCTCTAGGCGGGGTTCGGCTGCCAGCACTCACCATGCCCGTCCAGGTCCCGGGGGGTTGTCCCTGCAGAGGTGCGGCGCCCAAAGAGACTTTGCCGGGCTTTTTCCGGCCAATTCTCACGAGCGTTCTGCCCAAACCGGGATCGGTTTGGGCAGAACGCTCGTGAGAATTGTCCGGCGTTGGTCATCCCTGCGGACCACCCTGCTCTCCATGACCCAGGGCCCTTTCTCGTCCAGGGCATGTTGCGGCCCCCCGGGAATCGCACGGAAAATACGCATCCCACCAGGGGGCGCCGGCGCAGTGGAGCATTTCGGGAGCAGCGTTGAAGTATGGGTGGGGGCTGGGCGTGCGCCTCCGTCTTTCCGGAAGATGGGGCGCCCAAGGATGGGGATGACCTCAGTTTGGCCACGCAGGTTTATCTCACTCCGAGGATTTCCCAAAACGCCACCGGAAGGCACCATTGCTGCCTGCGTGGTTGGGAAATGCGTGGCTGCGGACTCAGGTTCCTGATATTAAGGCCACAGGGGACAGGACCCCAGAAGCAGAAGGATGGGGAGGCAAGCGAGCGTTTGAGCCTGGGCTTCCCACTGGGCCCGTGCCCATGGTATACTGCCAGGGATGGGACCCCGCAGGCCAAGGATCTGCCAGCGTTGGCCTCGCCTCAGTCCGTCTCGCGGAGTGCCTCTTGGCAAGGTTAGGGTGCGGGCACTCACAATGCCCTGCCAGCCGCGGGGGCGGTCGTGGGGGGCGGCACTGCAGACATGCGGCGACCGAAGAGAATTCGCCTGGAGTTTCCTTCCCAATTCTCACGAGCGTTCTGCCCACACCGGGATCGGTTTGTGCAGAACGCCGGTGAGAACCTGCCGGAGTTGGGCATCCCTGCGGGCCGCCATGCTCTCTATGGCAAAGGGCCCTTTCTCACCCCGGGCATGTTGCGGCCGCCTGGAAATCGCACGGGAAAGACGCGGCCCACGCGGGGGCTCCGGCGCAGTGGAGCGTCCCGGGAGCAGATTGGAAGGATTGGTGGCGGCAGGGCGTGCGCCTCCGTCTTTCGGGAGGATGGGGCGCCCAAGGATGGGGATGACCTCAATGTGGTTCCAGAGGTTTATCTCAGTCCGTGAGTTGTCTTAAGCGCTGTAAGGGGCCGTGGGCGCCCGCGTGGTTGGGAGATGCGTGGCTGCGGGACTCAGGGTTCCAGATATTTTGGCCACGAGGGACAGGACCCCGGAAGCAGAAGGCTGGGTAAGCATGCGAGCGTTCGAGCCCGGGCTTCATGATGGGCCCGGCCCTATGGTATAGCGCCAGGGATGGGACCCCCGCAGGCCGAGGATCCGCAGGCGTTGGCCTCGCCGCGTTCTGTCTCGTGGAGGGCCTCTTGGCGGGGTTCGGCTGCCAGCACTCACCATGCCCGTCCAGGTCCCGGGGGGTTGTCCCTGCAGAGGTGCGGCGCCCAAAGAGACTTCGCCGGGCTTTTTCCGGCCAATTCTCACGAGCGTTCTGCCCAAACCGAACGCTCGTGAGAATTGGCTGGCGTTGGTCAGCCCTGCGGACCACCCTGCTCTCCATGACCCAGGGCCCTTTCTCGCCCAGGGCATGTTGCGGCCGCCTGGAAATCGCACGGAAAATACGCATCCCACCAGGGGGCGCCGGCGCATTGGAGCATTCCGTGAGCAGAGTTGAAGTATGGGTGGGGGCTGGGCGTGCGCCTCCGTCTTTCCGGAAGTTGGGGCGCCCAAGGATGGGGATGACCTCAGTTTGGCCACGCAGGTTTATCTTACTCCGAGGATTTCCCGAAGCGCCGGAAGGCACCGTTGCCGCCTGCGTGGTTGGGAGATGCGTGGCTGCGGACTCAGGTTCCTGATATAAAGGCCACAGTTGACAGGATACCAGAAGCAGAAAGATGGAGAGGCAAGCGAGCGTTTGAGCCCGGGCTTCCCACTGGGCCCGTGCCCATGGTATACTGCCAGGGATGGGACCCCGCAGGCCAAGGATCTGCCAGCGTTGGCCTCGCCTCAGTCCGTCTCGCGGAGTGCCTCTTGGCAAGGTTCGGGTGCGGGCACTCACAATGCCCGGCCAGCCGCGGGGGCGGTCGTGGGGGGCGGCACTGCAGAAATGAGGGGACCAAAGAGAATTCGCCGAGAGTTTCCTTCCCAATTCTCACGAGCGTTCTGCCCACACCGGGATCGGTTTGGGCAGAACGCCTGTGAGAACCTGCCGGCGTTGGGCATCCCTGCGGGCCGCAATGCTCTCTATGGCAAAGGGCCCTTTCTCACCCAGGGCATGTTGCGGCCGCCTGGAAATCACACGGGAAGGACGCGGCCTACGCGGGGGCTCCGGCGCAGGGGAGCGTTCCGGAAGCAGATTGGATCATAGGCCACCATGTGCACTCAGGCTCTGTCTGACACAGCCTGAGCCACGACCTCCAGACAGCCACACAGTCAGTGGGCCCCATATCCTGCAGGGACATGCCATAGTCTGAAACCATCATGTCTACCCAACATGGGTATTCAGGCATCTTTCCCAGACCATAGCTCAAATCCCTGCCTATGGGGGTACCTGAAGCACAAGAGTACTTATTCCCGATGGCAGGAAGCCTGGCTGTTGAGAAGGGTGTCCAACCCTCAGAGTGGGAACCAGCTGCATGGACATGAAACTACAGCCACAGATGGGAGATGCGCTGGGAACAAACAGGCAATGTGATCCTTGGCATGAGCCTTCTTTCAAACAGACCCCCTCAGAATCTGAACCAGGAGCCCGCAGAGCGGGTTTACAGGTCACTAGGTCCAAATGCTCACCATCGTTCCTGTTTTCCTGGCACCCAGACCAAGAACCTGTCTCTAATCCCTCCGTTGGGATTCCCCTGAGATGGAAAACAGCAGTCTTCCCTTCTCCCAGAGACACAAAACATTTTGGAGCTGGGTAGAATCCTCAGAGATGAAGATTCTTCCATGGACTCATGAAGCCACCCCTACGTTTTATGACCGTGCTGGACACACAATCCCGACAGAAAAGCCTCCACTTCCGCCTCCATGACACCTTAAATTCATTAGTCTATGAGCTACCCTCAGTGCCTGCAGATTGGGCCCGATAACACCTCAGCCTTCACCCTAAACCTAGTTTGCATTTGCAGATTTCTGTCCCCAAAGCCCTGGCCCACATGCACTCCAGGATGGGGCCTCTGTTCCCATACCAGACAAGTGTGCCTAACCTCCAAAAGGAAACTGACTTCACTGTTACCCAAACCCAGAAGATTAGGAGCAAAGTACAAAGCCCCTGAGCCCACGTCAATTTTGAAGAATGCTCTGGACCCAAATGCACATTCTGACACACCATGAGCACCTGCCTCCAGGCAGACATCCAAGTGAAAGTAAGAAGATCCCTGAGTAAGAAGATTAAACCTAGCATGCCTCTAGGACCTCATAAACACCCTTGTTGAG
The DNA here is from genome assembly GCF_964662115.1 of Mustela nivalis. Lineage (NCBI taxonomy): Eukaryota > Metazoa > Chordata > Mammalia > Carnivora > Mustelidae > Mustela > Mustela nivalis. The sequence goes on along the minus strand of NC_139028.1, from coordinate 37,643,910 downwards.
ATTTTCAGGCGCCTAGCTCAAGAGGCCTGTTCACTAATAACAACTTATATTCCAACATGGACCCTGAGCCACACAACAGAACCTTTCCTGTCCCCAGAAGGATACCTTACTCTTGATACCTGTGTCTAAGACTCAGTGTAGGAGAATCCTGCATGACCCCTGAACACCCCAACATTCTAATGCCTCCTTGGATACAAACCAGCATTGTGATCCAACAACATGAAACACCATGTCATCTCTGGCCACTTGGAACTTTGCACCGGAGCCACCAGATCGAAACTGTCATGTTCCTCAGGTGCAAGGTGTGCTTTCCAGACATCCACTTGGGAGAGCTCTGCTACCCAAACTTTGCATATGGGGGACATTGAAGCAAACAAACCAGACTACCCCTGTCCATTAGAAGGAAACCTTGCTGTTTGGAGCATCTCACAAGCCCCAGCGTGGGAAATCCTCCATGGCCTCATGACACCACCCCTCCATTTTCCTGTCTTCGTAGTCACAAACTCCAGTGTAAACAAACATCTGACCTCCACCCTAACTCAGGTGCTAGATATCTCGAATCAGTCACTAAACACTGGAACTGCATCCTTCTTGGCACTGAATTTAACCGTAGCTTGTGTTTTAAATTCCAACCTCAGCCTCCTGGTCCAAAAACCCTCTTTCTAGGGAACTCTGGAGCCAAAACGCAGCATTCTGCCTAACCCACAAAAAGAAGACGTGTCTGGTGAGTCTGCCCAGAAATCCCATATGAGGATCCACCTGCATGGCCATTGATGGCACCCTAATATCATAGGCCGCCATGGGCACTCAGGCTCTGTCTGAGACAGCTTGAGCCACGACCTTCAGACTGCCACACAGACTGTTGGCCCCATATCTTGCAGGTGGGACCTGCTGTGGCTCAAAGCCATCATGTCTACTCAACCAGGGTATTTGGCATCTGACGCCAGGCCGTAGCTCAATTCCCTGCCTATGGGGGAACCTGAAGCACTAGAGTACTCTCATTCCTGATGACAGGATACCTGGCTGTTGTGATGGGTGTCCAACCCTCAGAGTTGGAACCAGCTGCCTGGCCCATGAGACCATGGACACTCATAGGAGCGCCCTGGGCACAAATAGGCATCTTGATACTCAGTGTGAGCCTGCTTTCAAACAACCCCCCTCGATAGCAGGACCAGAATCCCGCAGAGTGGGCCTGCCATGTCTCTAGGGCTAAATGCTCACTCTCTTTCATGTTTTACTGGCACTCAGACCCAGAACCTGTCTCTGTAATCCCTCTTTTGGGGGTCCCCTAAGACAGAAAATAGCATTTTCCCCTTCTCACAGAGACACCAATCACCTGGGAGCTGGGCAGTATTCCCAGAGATGAAGAAACTGCCATGGCTTCATGAAGCCACCCCTACAATTTGCCACCCTTCTGGACACAAAATCCCGATAGAAAAGCCTGTGCTCTTGCCTCCATGAAACCTTAATTTCAGTACAATATGAGCTGCACTCGGGGCCTGCAGATCGGTCCTGTGATCACCTCAGCTCTCACCCTAACCCTAGTACACGATTGTAGATTTCTGTCCCAAAAGCCACGGCCCATGTGCCCTCCAGGATGAGGCCTCTGGAGCCACACCAGACGACTGTGCCTACCTTCCGGAAGGAAACTCTGCCCTTCACTGTTGCCAAAACCCTGAGGATTAGGAGCAAAGTATACAGCCCCTGAGCCCATCTCAATTTTGAAGAACACACTGGACCCAAATGCACATTCTGACACAAAATGAGCACTTGCCTCCAGACAGACATCCAAGTCAAAGGCCCTGAATCAGAAGATTGAACCTGACATGCCTCTAGGCCTTCATCAATACCCTAGCTTAGGTTTTCAGGCATATGTCCCCAGAGGTCTGTTCTCCAATACCAACATATATTCCAAAATGCGGTCCCCCAATACCAACATATATTCCAAATGCGGACAGAACCCCTCCTGTCCCCAAGAGCATACATTGCTCTTGATAGCTGTGTCCAAGACCCAGTGTAGGAGAATCCTGCATGGCCCCCTGACCACTACAATATTCCAACGCCCCCTTGGACACCAACCAGCATTGTGATCCAACAGCATGAAACTCCATGTCAACTCAGACCACTTGGAACTTAACCCCAGAGCCACCAGAATGAACCCGCCATGTAGCTCAGCTGCAATGGACCATGGAGGTGTGCTTTCGGGGCATCCATGCAGGAGATCTCTGCTACCCTAACTTTCCATATGGGGGACCCTGGAGCAAACAAAGGAGAATCCCCCTGTCCAATAGAAGGAAACCTTGATGTTTGGAGCATCTCACAAGTCACAGCGTGGGAAATCCTCCATGCCCTCTTGTGCCACCCCTCCATTTGTTGGTCATCATAGACACAAACTACAGTGTGAGCAAACATCTGACATCGCCCTTACTCAGGTGCTGGATAGCTCGATTCAGCCACTGCACATTGGAACTGCCTTCTGCTTGGCACTGATTCAACCCTAGCTTGTGTTTACCATTCCATCCTCACCCTACTTGTCCTCAAGCCCTGCTGAAAGGGAATTCTGAAGCCACAACCCACCATTCTGCCTTCCTGATAGTAAAATGAAGTGCCTGGTAAGTCTGCCCTGGTACACCACTTGAGGATCAATCTGCTAGGCCCTTGAGGGTACCCCGATTTATAGGCTGCCCTGGACACTGGAGCTCTGTTTGACAGAGCCTGAGCCCAGACTTATTGTCAGCCATAAAGAGAGCAGGCCCCATATCCAGCATGTGAACCCAGCCATGACCCAAGTCCATCAGCTCTACACATCCTTGGTATTCAGGCACCTGTCCCCAGACCTTTGCGGGAATCCCTGCCAATTGGGGAACCTAAAGCAGAATAGAGAATTCCTCCTTCCCCATGGAAGGAAACCTGGCTGTTCTGATGGTTGTCCAACCCACAAAGGGGGAGCAAGCTTCATCGACAATGAGACTAAGCCCAGTGCTGAGGGCAGCCCTGGGCACAAACAGGTATTGTGACCCTCAGCCTGAGCATGCTTTTAAAAAAGCCATCTCAGTGGCACCAGCAGAATACCACATTGCAGGCCTGGTACACCCAAGGCCCAAATCCTAACACTTTGTGGGATTTTCCAGGGGCCCAGACCCAGAGCCCGTCCTTGGAATCCGTGTTTTGGGGCACCCCTAAGATGGAAAACAGCACTCTTCCCTTTCCCGAAAAAGCCACCAAATTAAATGGAGCCACCAGGATCCTTAGAGAGGAAAAATCTTCCATGGATCCATGAGACCACAACTGCATTCTGAGCCCATCCTGGACACACAATCCAGATAGAAAATCCTGTGCTACCGCCTTCCAGTCACCCTAATTACAGCTCTTGATGAGCTGCCCTCCAGGTCTACACATTGGGCCTGTTATCACCTTGCCACTAACCCTAACCCAAGTTTTTGTTTGCAGACTACTCTCCCAAAACCATGGCTTACATGCCTTCCAGGATGGTATCTCCGGAGCCCACCACAGGACTGTGCCTGCCATCCCCAAGGAAACTATGTCCATCACAGTTGCCCAAACTTTTCAAATTTGGAGAAACCCACAAGGTCCCAGAGCCTACCCCAATATTGGCGGCCCTTCTGCATGTAAATGCCCAGTCGGAAACACCCTGATCACCTACATCCTGGAGACAGCCAAGTCACTGGTCCTGAGTCAGTAGATTGAAACTGACATGCTCCTAGGATCTCATTGAAACCCTAGTTTGGGTTTTCAGGCATCGGTCCTCAGTGACCTGTTCTGAATACCAACCTATGATACAACAGGTGGTCCCTGAGCCACACAACAGAACATGTCCTGTCCCCAGAAGGATACCGTGCTCTTCGACCCATGTCAAACCCTCAGGGTAAGAGAATCCTGCCTGGAACCTTAGCCACCAGCACATTCTAAGAACTCCCTAATAATAATCCAGCATTGTGACCCATCTCCAATAGATTGCATGTGAACTCAAGGCCTTGGTACTTCTCCCCAAGGCCACCAGAAAAAATCTGTGATGTTCCTTAGCTGAAATGGTCAATGGAGGTGTGCTTTCTAGGCATCCATGTGGGAGAGCTCTGCTACCCAAACTTTCCACATGGGGGTCCCTGGAGCAAACAAACCAGGCTCTACCTGTCCAGTAGAAGGAAACCTTGCTGTTTGGAGCATCTCAAAAGCCTCAGTGTTGGAAATCCTCCATGGCCACTTGAAGCCAACTGTTCATTTGGCGGTCATCATAGACACAAATTCCAGTGTGTGCAAACATCTGACATCCGTCTTTACTAAGAGGGTGGATATTTGAATCAGCCGCTGCACACTGGAATTGCCTTTCGCTTGGCACTGATTTTAACCATAGCTTGGGTTTACAATTCCATCCTCACCCTACTAGTCTGCAAGCCCCCTTGATAGAGAATACTGGAGCCACAACAGAGCATTCTGCCATCCCCATAGAAAGAAGGGTATGAAAATCCTTCTATTCAGCCCTCGAGGGACACTGATTTATAGGTTGCCCTGGCCACTAGTGTTGTATCTGACAGAACCTAAGCCCTCGTGTCTGCCACCCAGCGGGCAGGTTGCATATCCAGCATGAGACCGGCCATGGCCCAGGACTGTCATCTATACCCATCCATGGTATTCAGGCATCTATCTCCAGACCTATGCTGGAATCCCTGCTAATGGGGGAGCCGGAAGCAAAATAGAGAACTCCTCCTTCCACATGGAAGGAATCCACTCTGTTAGGACGGGTGTCCAACCCTCAGAGTGGGAGCTAGCTGCATGGCCAAGGAGACCATGCCCACTCAGGAGGTCCGCCCTGGGCACAAGCAGGCATTGGGCATCCTCACCCTGAGCATGCTTTCAATCAAACATTCTCAGTTGCACCTCCACGTTCCATATTGCATGCCTAGTAAGCCCCTATACCCAAATCCTAACCCTTGTTGGGATTTTCCAGGTGCCCAGACCCACAGCCCGTCTCTGAAATCCCTGTTTTGGGGCACCCCTAAGATGGAAAACAGCACTCTTTCCTTCCCCGAAAAGGCCACCAAACTATGGAGAGCCGCCAGGATCCATAGAGAGGAAAAGTCTCCCATGGACCCATGAGACCAAACCTGCATTCTGAGGCCATCCTGGACACACAATCCAGATATAAAAGCCTGTGCTACTGCATTCCAGTCACCCTAATTGAAATTCCTGATGAGCTGCCCTCCAGGTCTTATTGGGCCTGCGATCACCTTGCCTCTAACCATAACGCAAGTATGTTTGCAGACATCTCTCCCAAAACCATGGCTCACATGCTCTCCAGGTTCGGGTCTCTTGACCCACACCACAGGACTGTGCCTGCCATCCCCAAGAAAACTGTTGCCCAAACCTTCCATATTAGGAGAAACCTGTAAGGTCCCTGAGCGTACACCAAAATTGGAGGCCACTTGGGATGCAAATGTGCAGTCAAAACACCATGATCACCTTCATCTAAGCAGACATCCAAGTCAATGGTCCTGAGTCAGAAAATTGAACCTGACATGCCCCTAGGACCTATTTGGAGCTGTAGATTAGGTTTTCAGACTTCTGTCCTCAGAGTCCTGTTCTTGAATACCAACTTATGATACAACATGTGGTCCCTGAGCCCCACAACTGAACTGAATGGCTTCTGTCTCCTGCCCCAGACAGAAGTCATGCTCTTGGAACTGAGACAAACCCTCAAGGTATATGAATCCTGCACAGGCCCTTAGCCATCAGCACATTCTAAGATCATCCTGGTAACAAACCAGCATTGTGACCCATCATAATGAGACTCGTGTCAACTCAAGGAACTGGTACTTTTACCCAGAGCGACCAGAGGAACCTGCCATGTTTCTTAGCTACAATGGTCAAAAGATGTCTGCTTTCCAGGCATCCATGCGGGAGTGCTCTGATACCCAAACTTTCCACATGGGGAACCCTGAGCAAACATAGACTCCCTCTGTCTGGTAGAAGGTAACTTTGCTGTGTGGAGCATCTCACAAGCTCCAGCGTGGGAAATCCTCCATGGTCTCTTGAAGCCACCCCTCACTTTGTTGATCATCATAGACATGAACTCCAGCGTGAGCAATCATCTGACCTCTGCCCTTACTCAGGTGCTAGATATTCCAATCAGCCACTGCACACTGGAAATGCCTTTCACTTGGCACTGAATTTAACCATAGCCTGGGTTTATAATTCCATCCACACCCTCCTGGTCCGCAAGTCCTCTTGATAGTGCATTCTGGAGCCACAATGCAGCCTTCTGCCTTCCCCATAGAAAGAAGAAGGGACTCGTGAGTCTGCCCAGAAACTCCACATAGGATCAGTCTACACGGCCCTCAAGGGAACCCCGATTTATAGGCTGCCCTGGCCACTAGTGCAGTGTCTGACTGAGTCTGAGCCCCGACCTTGTGTCAGCCACCCAGCGGGCAGGTCACATATCTAGCATGTGAGAATGGCCATGGCCCAGGGCCATCATCTCTACCCATCCTTGGTATTCAGGCATCTGTCTCCAGATCTTTTCTGGAATCCCAGCTAATGGGGGAACCTTCAGCACAAGAGAGAACTCCTCCTTCCCCATGGCAGGTATCCTGGATGTTAGGGTGGGTGTCCAACCCTCAGAGTGGGAGCAGGCTGCATGGCCAAGGAGACCACGCCCACTCATGAGGGCCGCCCTTGGCACAAACAGGCATTGTGAACCTCTGCCTTAGGATGCTTTCAAATAAATGCTCTCAGTTGCACCTCCAGGATCCCGCATTGCAGGCCTGGTACACCCCTAGGCCTAAATCCTAACCCTTGGTGGGATTTTCCATGTGCCCATGCCCAGAGCCGTCACTGGAATCCCTGTTTTGGGGCACCCCTAAGATGGAAAGCAGCTCTCATCTCTTCCCTGAGAAAGCCACCAAACTATCAGGAGCCCCCAGGATCCTTGAGAGGAAAAATCTCCCATGGACCCATGAGTCCACACATGCATTCTGAGGCCATTGTGGACACACAATCCAGATACAAGAGCCTGTGCTACTGCCTTCGAGTCACCTGATTTACAGTTCCTGACATGCTGCCCTCCAGGTCTATGCATTGGGCCTGCAAACACCTTGCCACTAACCCTATCCTGAGTTTGTGTTTGAAGATTTCTCTCCCAAAACCATGACTCACATGGCCTCTAGGATGGGGCCCTTGGAATCACACCACAGGACTGTGCCTGCCATACCCAAGGAAACTGGGTCCATCACAGTTGCCCAAACCCTCCTGATTAGGAGAAACCTGCAAGGATCCTGAGCCCAGCCCAATTATGGAGGCCGCTCTGGACACAAATGTGCAGTCTGAAATACCCTGTTCACCTCCATCCAGGCAGACACCCAAGTCAATGGTCCTGAGTCAGGCCATTGAACCTGACATGGCCCTAGGACCTCATTGGAAGCCTAGATTAGCTTTTCAGGCATCTGTCCTCAGAGGCCTCTTCTGGAATACCAACTTATGATATAACATATGGTCACTGATCTCCACAACAGAAAAACTCCTGTCGTCAGATGGAAGCCATGCTCTTGGACCGGTGTCCAAACCTCAGGGTATATGAATCCTGCACAGCCCCTTAGCCACCAGAACATTCTAATATCTCCATGGTAACAAACCAGCATTGTGACCCATCTTCATGAGACTCCATGTCAACTGATCGCCTTGGTACATCGCCCCAGAGCCAGCAGAATGAACCTGCCATGTTCCTCAGCTGCAATGGTCAATGGATGTGTGCTTTCCAGGCATCCACGAAGTAATGCTCTGCTACCCAAACTTTCCACATTGGGAACCCTGAAACAAACAAACCAGACTGCCCCTGTCCAGAAGAAGGAAACCTTGCTGTTTGGAACATCTCATAGGCCCCAGTTTGGGAAAACCTCCATGGCCTCTTGACGCCTCCCTTCCATTTGACGGTCAACATATACACAAACCCTAGCATGAGCAAATATCTGACATCTGCCCTTACATAGGTGCTGGATATCTCGGATAAGGTGCTACACAATGGAACTGCCTTCAGCTTGACCGTGAATTGAACAGTAGCTTGTGTTTACAATTCCATCCTCACCCTCTTGGTCTGCAAGCCCTCTTGAGAGGGAATTCTAGACCCACAATGCAACATTCAGCCTTCTTTATAGAAAGAAAAAGGACCTGGTGAGTTGGCCCAGAAACTCCACATAAAGATCAATCTACTTGGCGCTCGAGGGACCCCGATTTATAGGCTGCCCTGGGCACTAGTGCTGTGTCTGCAGAGCCAAGCCAAGACCTAGTGTCAGCCACCAAGAGATCAGGGCCATTATACAGCATGTGAGACTAGCCGTGGCGCAAGACTGTCATCTCTACCCACCTTTGGTATTCAGGCATCTGTCCCCAGACCTTTGCTGGAATCCGTCCCAGTGGAGTAACCTGAAGCACAATAGAGAACTGCTCCTTCTCCATGGAAGGATTCCTGGAAGATGGGAAGGGTGCCCAACCCTCAGAGTGGGAGCCAGCTGTATTTCCAAGGAGACCCCGCCTACTCATGAGGGCCGCCCTGGAAACAAGGAGGCATTGTGACCCTCAACCTGAGCATGCTTTCACACAAACGCTCTCAGTTTTACCTCCAGAATCCCGCATTGCAGGCCTGGTACGCCTCTAGGCCAAAATCCTAACCCCTGGTGGGATTTTCCAGGATCCCAGAACCACAGCCTGTCTCTGGAATCCCTGTTTTGGGGCACCCCTAACATGGAAAATAGCACTCTTCCCTTCGCCAAAAAAGCCACCATAGTATAGGGAGCCACCAGTATCCTTGAGAGGAAAAATCTCTCATGGACCAATGGGACCACTCCTGCATTCCAGGCCATTGTGGACACACAAATCAGATACAAAAGCCTGTGCTACCACCTTCGAGGCATCTTATTTACAGTTCCTGATGAGCTGCCCTCCAGGTCTATGCATTGGGCCCGCGATTACCTCGCCGCTAACCTTATCCCGAGTTTATGTTGGTAGACTTCTCTCCCAAAACCATGTTTCATATGTCCTCCAGGATGAGGTTTCTGGAGCCACACCACAGGACTGTGCCCACCATCCTCAAGGAAAATGAGCCCATCACAGATGCCCAAACCTTCCAGATTAGAAGAATCCTGCAAGGCCCCTGATCTCACCCCAATATTGGAGGTCGCTGTGGATGCAAATGCACATTCTGAAACACCCTGATCACCTGAATCCAGGAAGACACCCAAGGCAATGGTCCTGAGTCAGAAGATTGAACATGACATGCCTCTAGGACCTCATTGGAACCCTAGATTAGGTTTTCAGGCATCTGTCTTTAGAGACCTGTTCTGGAATACCAACATGTGATACAAGATATGGTCTCTGAGCCCCACAACAGAATATCTCCTTTCCCCAGACAGAAGCCGTGTTCTTAGACCTGTGTCAAACACTCAGGGTAGATGAATCCTGCTCGGCCCCTTAGCCACCAGCAGATTCTAAGATCTCCGTGGTAACAAACCAGCATTGTGACCCATCTTCATGAAACTCCATTCAAGGCCTTGGTACTTTGCCCCAGAGCCTCCAGAACGAACCTGCCATGTTCCTCAGCTGCAATGATCAGTGGAGGTGCTTTCCAGGCATACATGCAGGAGTGCTCTGCTACCCAAAATTACCACATGCGAGACACTGGAGCAAACAAACCAGACTGCCCCTGTCAGGTAAAAGGAAACCTTCTGTTTGGAGCAACTCACCAGCCCCAGCGTGGGAAATCCTCCATGGCCTCTTGACACCACCCCTCCATTTGTCGGTCATCATAGACACAAACTCCAGCATGAGCAAGCATCTGACATCCGCCCTTACTCAGGTGCTGGATTTTTGATTCAACCGCTGCAGACTGGAACTACCTTTTGGTTGACACTGAATTTATCCATAGCTTGTGTTTGCAATTCTATCCTCACCCTACTGGTGCACAAGCCCTCATGGTAGGGAATTCTGGAGCCACAACGCAGCATTCTGCCTTCCCCATAGAAAGAATAAGGGCTTAGTTGTTCTGCCCAGAAACCCCATATGTGGATCAATCTACTCGGCCCTCGAGGGAACTTCAATTTATAGGCAGCCATGGTCCCTAGTGCTGTGTCTGACAGAGCCTGAGCCCCGACCTCGTGTCAGCCACCCAGAGGGTGGGGCCCATATCCAGCATGTGATACAGGCCAAGGACCAGGGCCATCATCTATACTCATCCTTGGTATTCAGGGATCTGTCCCCAGAACTTTTCTGGAATCCCTACCAATGGGGGAAACTGAAGCACAAAAGAGAGCTCCTCCTTCCCCATGGCAGGATTCCTGGAATTTGGGAAGGGTGTCCAACACTCAGAGTGGTAGCCTACTGCATGACCAATGAGACTACGCCCACTCCTGAGGGCCGCCCTAGGCACATCAGGCATTGTAACACACAGCCTGAGCATGCTTTCAAACAAACTCTCCCAGTTGTACCTCCAGGACCTGCACTGGAGTCCTGGTAAGCCCCTAGGCCCAAATCATAACCCTTGGTGAGTATTTCCAGGTGCCCAGACCCAGAGAATATCTCTGCAATCCCTGTTATGGGACACACTTAATATGGAAAACAGCACTCTTTCATTCTCTGAGAAAGCCACCAAACTATAGGGAGTCGCTAGGATACTTGAGAGGAAAAATCACCCATGGACCCATGAGACCACACCTGCATTCTTAGTCCATTGCAGATACACAATCCAGATACAAAAGCCTGTGCTACTGCCTTTGAGGCATGCGATTTTCAGTTTTCAACGTGCTGCCCTCCAGGTCTATGCATTGGACCTACGAACACCTTGCCACTAAACCTAACTCGAGTTTGTGTTTTCAGACTTCTCTCCCAAAACCATGGCTCACATGCCCTCCAGGATGGGGTTTCTGGAGCCACACCACAGGACTGTGCCCAACATCCCCAAGGAAACTATGGCCATCAAAGTTTACCAATTATTCCAGATTAGGAGAAACCTGCGAGGCCTCAGAGCACACCCCAATACTGGAGGCCACTCTGTACACAAATGCACAGTCTGAAACACCATGACGGCCTACATCTAGGCAGACAATGAAATCAATGGTCCTGATTCATAGGATTGAATCTGACATTCTCCTAGGACTTCATTGGACCCCTAGATTAAGTTTTCAGGCATCTTTCCTCAGAGACCTGTTCTGGAATACCAACTTATGATACAACATGTGGTCCGTGACCCCCACACCAGAACATCCCCTGTCCCCAGAAGGAAACCGTGCTCTTGGACTGGTGTCAAACCCTCAGGGTAGATGAATGCTACAGGGCCCCATAGCCACAAGCACCTTCTAAGATCTCCCTGGTAACAAACCATCATTGTGTCCCATTTGCATGAGACTCCATGTCAATTCCAGGCCTTGGTACTTCGCCCCAGAGCCACCATAACGAACCTGCCATGGTCCACAGCTGCAATTGTCAATGGAGGTGTGCTTTACAGGCATCCATATGGTAGTGTTCTGCTACCCAAACTTTCCACATGGGAGACAATGGAGCAAATATACCAGACTCCCCCTGTCCGGTAGAAGGAAACCTTTCTCCTTGGAGCATCTCACCAGCCCCAGTGTGGGAAATCCTCCATGTTCTCTTGACGCCACCCCTCCATTTGTTGGTTATCATAGACAAAAACTCCAGCATGAGCAAACATCTGACATCCGCCTTTACTCCTGTGCTGTATATTTGGAATCAGACACTGCACACTGGAACTTCCTTTCTCTTGGCACTGAATTGAACCATAGCTTTGGTTTACAATTTCATCCTCACCCTACTGGTCCCCAAGCATTCTTGATAGGGAATTCTGGAGCCACAACGCAGCTTTCTGCCTTCCCCTTAGAAAGAAGGGCCTAGTGATTCTGCCCAGAAACTCTACATGAGGATCAATCTGCTTGGCCCTCAAGGTGTCCCCGATTTTTAGGCAACCCTGGCCACTAGTTCTGTGTCTGACAGAGCCTGAGCCCTCACCTCATGTCAGCCACTCAGAGAGTCGGGCCCATATCCAGCATGTGAGACTTGCCATGTCTTAGGTCCCTAATCTCTACCCATCCTTGGTATTCAGGCATCTGTCCCCAGACATTTGCTGGAATCCCTACCAATGTGGAAACCTGAAGCACAATAGAGAACTCCTCCTTCTCCATGGCAGGAATCCTGGCTGTTGGGATGGGTGTCCTACCTTAAAGTTGGAGCCAGCTGCATGGCCAAGGGGACAACACCCACTCATGAGAGCCGCCCTAGGCACATCAGGCATTGTGACAACAGACTAGCATGCTTTCAAACAAACGCTCTCAGTTGCACCTCTAGCATGTGCATTGCAGGCCTGGTACTCCCCTAGGCCCAAACCCTTGTTGGGATTTTCCAGGCACCCAGAACCATAGCCTGTCTCTGGAATCCCTGTTTTGGGGCACCTCTAAGACGGAAAACAGCACTCTTCCCTTCAATGAGAAAGCCACCATACTATTGGTTACCGCCAGAATCCTTAGAGAGGAAAGATCTTCCATGGATCCATGACCACACCTGCATTCCGAGGCCATCCTGGACACACAATCCAGATACAAAAGCCTATGCTACCACCTTCGAGTCACCCTATTTACAGTTCCTGAAGATTTTCCCTCCAAGTCTATGCATTGGGCCTACGATCACCTCGCCACTAAACCTAACTCGAGTTTGTGTTTGCAGACTTCTCTCCCAAAACCATGGTTCACATGCCCTCCAGGATGGGGTCTCTGGAACCACACCACAGGACTGTGCCCGCCATCTCCAAGGAAACTGTGCCCGTCAAAGTTGCACAAACCTTCCAGATTAGAAGATACCTGCAAGGCCCCAGGGCACACCCCAATATTGGAGGCCACTCTGTCACAAATGCACAGTATGAATCACCCTGATCACCTACATCTAGGTATACAACGAAGTCAATGGTCCTGAGTCAGAGGATTGAATCTGACATTTTCCTAGGACTTCACTGGAATCCTAGATTAAGTTTTCAGGCATCTGTCCTCAGAGGCCTGTTCTGGAATACCAACTTATGATACAACCTGTGGTCCATGAGCCCCACAACAGAACATTTCCTGTCCCCAGAAGGAAACCATGCTCTTGGACTGGTGTCAAACCCTCAGGGTAGATGAATCCTACATGGCCCCTTAGCCACCAGCACCTTCTAAGATCTCCCTGGTAACAAACCAGCATTGTGACCCATCTTCATGAGAATCCATGTCAACTCCAGGCCTTGGTACTTCGCCCCAGAGCCAGCAGAATGAAACTGTCATGTTCCTCAGCTGCAATGGTCAATGGAGGTGTGCTTTCCAGACATCCATGCAGTAGTGCTCTGCTACCCAAACTTTCCACATGGGGTACCCTGGAGTAAACAACCCAGAATCCCCCTCTCCATAAGAAGGAAACCTTGCTGTTTGGATCATCTCACAAGCCCCAGCAATGTGAAATCCTCCATGGCCTCTAGACGCCACTCCTCCATTTGTCAGTCATCATACACACAAACTCCTTCTGGAGCAACATTTGACATCTGCCCTAACTCAGATGATGGATATTACAATCAACCGCTGCACACTGGAACAGCCTTTTGCTTGGCACTGAATTGAAGCGTAGCTTGGGTTTACAATCCCTTCCTCACCCTACTAGTCCCCAACCACTCTTTATAGGGAATTCTGGAGCCACAATGAAGCATTCTTCTTTCCCCATAGAAAGAAGGGCATGATAAGTCTGCACAGAAACTCCACCTGAGGATCAATCTGCTTTACCCGAAAGGGAACGCAGATTAATAGGTTGCCCTGACCACTAGTGCTGTGTCTGACAGAACATGAGCACCAACCGTGTGTCATCCACCTAAAGAGTGCAGACCATTACCAGCATGTGAGATCCTGCATGGTCCAGGTCCGTCATCTCTAACCATTTTTGGTGTTCACACATTTTTGCCTAGATCTTTGCTGGAATCCCTGCCAATGGGGGAACCTGAAGCACTATAGAGAGCTTCTCCTTCCCCATGGCAGGAATCCTGGCTGTTGGGACTGATGTCCAACCCTCAGAGTGAGAGCCGTCTGTATGGCCAATGAGACCACGCCCACTAATGAGATCCACCATGGGCACAAGCAGGCATTGTGAGCACAGCCTGAACATGCTTTCAAACAAACTCTCTCAGTTGCACCTCCAAGATCCCGCATTATAGGCCTGGTATACCCCTAGGCCAAAATGCTAACCCTTGGTGGGATATTCCAGGTGCCCAGCCACAAAGCCCGTCTCTGGAATCCCTGTTTTGGGGCAACCCTAAGACGGAGAACAGCACTCTTCCTTTTCCCGAGAAAGACACCTAACTATGGAGTGCCATCAAGATCCTTAGAGAGGAAAAATCTCCCATGGACTCATGAGACCAAACCTGCATTCCAAGGTCATACTGGACACACAATCCAGATATAAAAGCCTGTTCTAATGCCTTCCAGTCACCCTAATTAAAGTTCCTGACGAGCTGCCCTCCAGGTCTACGCATTGGGCCTGTGAGCACATCGCCACTAAGACTAACCCAAATTTCTGTTTCCAGATTTCTCTCCCAAAACCATGGCTCACATGCCCACCAGAATGGGATCTCTGGAGCCACATCACAGAACTCTGGCTGCCATCCCCAAGGACACTGTGCATATCATTGTTGCCCATACCTTCCAGATTAGGAGAAACCTGTAAGGCCCTGGAACCCACCCCAATATTGCTGGCCACTATTGACACAGATGTGCAGCCTGTAACACCCTGATCACTTACATCCAGGGAGACAGCCAAGTCAATGATAGTGAGTTAGAAGATTGAAACTAAAATGCCTCTAGGCCCTCAATGGAACCCCAATAGGTTTTAAGGCATCTGTCCTCAGGGGCCTGTTCTGGAATACCAATTTATGACATATCATGTGGTCCCTGAGCCACACAACAGAACATCTCCTGTCCCCAGAAAGATAATGTGCACTCCGACCTGTGCCAAATCATCAGGGTAGGAGGATCCCGCATGGCACCTTAGCAACCAGCACATTCTAAGATGTCCTTGGTAACAAACCAGCATTGTGGCTTATCTGCAAGATATTCCATGTCAACTCAAGGCCTTGGAACTTCGCCCCAGAGGCACCAGAACAAACCTGCCATTTCCTCAGCTACAATGGTCAATGGAGTTGTGCTTTCCAGGCATCCATGCCGGAGAGCTCTGCTTCACAAACTTTCCACATGGGGGAACCTAGAGCAAACAAACCAGACTTCAACTGCCCAGTAGAAGGAAACCTTACTGTTTGGAGCAGCTCACAGGCCTCAGCGTGTGAACTCCTCTATGGCCTCTTGACGCCACCCCTCCATTTGTCGGTCATCCTAGACTCAAACTCTAGTGTGAGCAAACATCTGACATCCACCCTTATGCCACCACTGAATGTCTCGAATAAACTGCTCCACATTGGAACTGCCTTCTGCTTGGAACTGAATTGAACCCTATCTTGTGTTAACAATTCTATCCTCACCCTCCTGGTCCCCAAGCCCTCTTGATAGGGAAATCTGGAGTCACAATGCAGCATTCTGCCTTCCCCATCGAATGAAAAAGTTCTTGGTGAGTCTTCCCAGATAGCCAAATGAGGATCAATCTGCTAGGCCCTCCAGTCAACCCCAATTTATAGGCTTCCACAGTCACTAGTGCTGTGTCTGACATAGCCTGAGCCCCGACCTAGTGTCAGTCACCAGAGAGCGGGCTCCACATCTAGCATTTGGGATGGTCATGGCCCAAGTACGTCATCTCTACCCATTGTTGGTGTCAGGCACTTGTCTCCAGACCTTTGCTGGAATCCCTGCCAATGGGGGAACATGAAGCACAATAGATAATCTCTCTCTCCCATGGCAATAAACCTGGTTGTTGGGATGGGTATCTAACCCTCAAAGGAGAGCCAGATACAATAACAATGAGACCACGCCCAGTCTTGAGGGCCACCCTGGACACAAACAGGCATTGTGACCCTCAGCCTGAGCATGCTTTCAAACAATCCCTCTCAGATGCACCACCATGATCCCGCATTGCAGGCCTGGTACACCTCTAGGCACAAATCCTAAAACTTGGCGGGATTTTCCAGGTGACCAGACCCAGAGCCCATCTCTGGAATCCCTGTTTTGGGGCACCCCTAATATGGAAAACAGCACTCTTCCATTCCCCGGAAAAGCCACCAAACTATGAGGAGCCACAAGGATCCATAGAGAGGAAAAGTCTCAAATGGACCCATGAGAACACACTAGCATTCCGAGTCCATCCTGGACCGACAATCCAGAGAGAAAAGCCTGTGCTACCGCCTTCCAGTCAGCCTAATTACAGTTCCAGACGAGCTGCCCTCCAGATCTGTACATTGGGCCTGTGATCACCTCGCCACTAACCCTAATCTGAATTTGTGTTTACAGACTTCTCTACCAAAACCATGGCACACATGCCCTCCAGGATGGGGTCTCTGGATACACACCACAGGACTGTACCTGCCATCCCCAAGGAAACTGTCACCATCACAGTTGCCCAAACCTTCTAGATTAACAGACACCTGCAAGGTCCCTGAGCATACCCTAATATTGTCGGCCACTCTGAACTCAAATGCGCAGTCTGAAACACCCTGATCACCTACATCCAGGCAGACAGCCAAATCAATGGTTCTGAGTCAGAATAGTGAACCTAACATGCCCCTAGGACTTCATTGGAACCCTAAATTCGGTTTGCAGACATCTGTCCTCAGAGGCCTGTTCTGGAATACGAACTAACGATACAACATGTGGTCCCTGGGCCACACAACAGAACATCTCCTGTTCCAGAAGGAAACCGTGCCCTTCGATCTGTACCAAACCCCAGGGTAGTAGAATACTGCACAGCACCTTAGCAACGAGCACATTCTAAGATCTCACTGGTAACCAACCAGCATTGTGGCCCATCTGCAGGAGATTACATGTCAACTCAGGGACTTGGTACTTCGCTCCAGAGACACCAGAACAAACCTGCCATGTTCCTCAGCTGCAATGGTCAATGGAATTGAGCTTTCCAGGCATCCATGCGGTAGAGCTCTGATACCCAAACATACCACATGGGGGACACTGGAGCAAATAAACCAGACTCCAGCTGTCCAGTAGAATGAAACCTTGCTGTTTGGAGCAGCCTCAAAGCCTCAACGTGAAAACCCCTCCATGGCCTCTTGACGCCACCCCTCCATTTGTCAGTCATCATAGACACAAACTCCCGTGTGAGCAAATATCTGAAATCCCCCCTTACTCAGGTGCTGGATATCTCGAATAAGCCGCTGCACATTGGAACTTTTTTCCGCTTGGCACTGAATTGAACCATAGCTTGTGTTTACAATTCCATCCTCACCCGAATGGTCCCCAAGCCCTCTTGATAGGGAATTCTGGAGCAACAACGCAGCATTCGGCATTCCCTATAGAAAGAAGTGCCTGGTGATTCTGGCCAGAAACCCCACAAGAGGATCAATCTGCTCAGCCCTAAAGGGAACACCAATTTATAGGTTTCCCTAGCCACAAGTGCTGTGTCTGACAGAGCCTAGCCCCGACCTAGTGTCAGCCACCAGAGAGTGGTCCCCACATCTAGCATTTAGGATTGCCATGGCCCTAGTACGTCATCTCTACCCATCCTTGGTATTAAGGCACCTGTGCCCAGACCATTGCTGGAATCCCTACCAATGGGGGAACCTGAAATACAATAGAGAACTCCTCCTTCCTCATGGCAGGAAACTTGGCTGTTGGGATGGTTGTCCAACCCTCAAAGGGGGAGGGAGTTACAAGACCAATGAGACCATGTCCATTCCTGAGGGCCACCCTGGGCACAAACAGGCATTGTGACCCTCAGCCTGAGCATGTTTTCAAACAAACCCTCTCAGTTGCACCACCATGATCCCGCATTGCAGGCCTGGTACACCTCTAGGCACAAATCCTAAAACTTGGTGGGATTTTCCAGGTGACCAGACCCAGAGCCCGTCTCTGGAATCCCTGTTCTGGCATTCTGGTCAGAAACCCCACATGAGGATCAATCTGCTCGGCCCATCCTGGTCCACACACCCTCCATGCTGGGCCCCCTTGAGCCACACATCAGGACTGTGCTTGCCCACTCCACGGGAATTCTGCCCATTCCATTATCCACTATCTTAAAAATTAGGAGAAACCTCCAAAGTCAAGGAGGCCATCCCAATAGTGTAGACCAACCAGGATAAACAAGGGCAGGCTAACACCAGCTGAGCATTTGCCTCCAATCATACTGTAGATGGATGTCCCCAGAGAAGATTCGGATATTTGGAATCAGCCACTGCACACTGGAACTTCTTTTCTCTTGGCACTGAATTGAACCATAGCTTTGGTTTACAATTTCATCCTCAAATACGAACTAACGATTGGAAATCCCCATATTCAGATGCACGAGATCTCGATTCAGATTGAAGAGTGTGTCTGCCATGCCCTCGCCACGAAACCTAAGCCTAGCTTTTGTTCTCAGACTTCCATCCTCACACTCCTGGCCCACAAGCCCTCCATTTTGGCAATTCCAGAACAAAAGTGCAGCACTTTGCCTGCCCTCCAGAAGAAAAACATTGCCCTATGGGGCTACCCAGATACCCCAAATGAGGATCAACCTGCATGCAACTCAGTTGCACCCCATAGATACAGTCTACACTGGGCACTAATGCCCTGTCTGACACAGTCTGAGCCCGGACCTCCCGACGGACACCCAGACAGCTGGCCTCACACTTCCGATATGGGACCCTCCATGGCCTTAGTTTGTCATCTCTTCCTAATCTCTGTTTTCAGGATTCAGAGCTTACATCTTATCTCCAGTAATTGCCCAGGGGTGAACGTGATGCAGAAATTAGAACTCCTCCTTCCCCATGGAAACAAACCTTGTGGTTGGCATGTTGTCCAATGTTCAGTGTAGGTGAAACCAGCATGCCCAGCTGGCCCCGCCCATGCTTGAGGGCCTTGTTTTGCACAAACACGCATTGTGACCCTCAGCGTGAGCCCTGTCCTCAAGTAAGACCTCTCAGTGGCTAGAACAAGAGCCAGCATATGGGGCTTTTCATGGCCGTAGGCCCCCATTCTTAACCAGTTGCCCCTCTCCAGTGCTCTTCTCTGGAATCCCTCTTTTGGTGGAACACCTGAGGTAAAACAAACAAACAAACAAACAAAACACAAGAAAGGACTCCTCCCATACCACAGAATGAACCCAAACTCTTGGAGTCGGGCCAAATCACCAATAGGGAAACTCATCCATGTCCCATGAGGCCACTCCGACATTCCACGGCCATCATTGACACAAAATCCAGTGACAAAAGCCTGAGCAAGCGCCTCACACTTGCCCTTTGTTCATATTCCCAAGAGTTCTCCTCAAGGTCTATAGACCATGCCTGCCATACCTACGTCCCCAAACCTAAGCCGAGTTTGTGTTTTCAGACTTCTGTCACCACAGCCCTGGCCAACACACCCTCCAGGCTGGGGCCTCTGGAGCCACACCTCGGGACTGTGCTTGCTCTCTCCAAGGGAATTCTGCCCATTCCATTGGCCACAACTATACAGATTAGGAGAAACCTCCAAAGTCCCTAAGTCCATCCCAATAGTGTAGGCAGCCCGGGACAAACAAGGGCGATCTGACAAAGAAGGGCCATGTGACACACGCTGAGCAACTACCTCCAATATGACCTGTAGACTGATGGCCCCAGATAATCAGATTGAACCGGGTAGGCCCCTAGGCCCTAATTGGATCCATTGCGTTGGCTTCCAGACATCTCTCCTCAGAGGCCTCGTTTGCAATACCAGCATATGGGCGATTCCTGAGGTTCTCATCAGAACAAATCTCGTCTCCACATTGGAAACATAATCTTTGGAGCTCTGTCAAAACCTCCGGTTAGGAGAATCCTTCAGGGCCCCGGATCCACCACCCCATTCCAAGGTCTCCATGGACACAAACGCACAATATGACCCATCCTCAGGAGAGTCCATTTCAACTCAGCCCCCTCTGATGCTCCCCCAGAGCCAGCAGATCGAACCTGTCTTGTCGCTAGGTAATAATTGGAATGTGAGGTGGGCACACCACATATCCATCCTTAGAATCCGCTCATGGAGTTATTTCCGTATGGGACCTCCGGCAGCCATCCAAAAGTTCTCGTGGGTCTTACAGAAGGAATACTTGCAGTTTGGAGCATCTCACAAATCCCATTGTGGGAATACCTACATGGCCTATTGAGAACCTCCCCCTTCATGAAGAGGGCATCATGGACAGAAACTCCAACCTGAGCCAAAGACTGATCCACGCCCTTAGTTCAGATGCACAAGATCTCGATTCAGCTCTGCAGAGTGTGCCTCCAGTTTGGAAATTCCAGAGGCACAATGCAGCATTCTGCCTGCACCCCAGAAGAAAAACGTTGCCCTATGGGGCTACCCAGAAACTGCAAATGAGGATCAACCTACATGCCACTCAACTCTACCCCAATTATACAGTCTACACTTGGCACTAATGCCCTGTCTGACACAACCTGAGTCCGGACCTCCCGACTGACTCCCAGACAGCTGCCTTCACACTGAGGACATCGGACATGACCATGGCCTTATGTCATCATCTCTTCCCAACCTCGGTTTTCAGGCTTCAGAACCTAGACTTTATCTCCAATCATTGTCCAGGATTGAACGTGATGCAGAAATCAGAACTTCCACATGGCAAGAAATCATGTTGTTCACATGTTGTTGAATGTTCAGAGTAGGAGAAACCAGCATGGCCTATGAGGCCCCACCCATGCTTGAGGACCAGGTTGGGCACAAACTCGCATTGTGACACTCAGCGTGAGCCCTGTTTTCAAGTAAGTCCTCTCAGTGGCTGAACCAAGAGCCAGCATATAGGGCTTGCCATGCCCCTAGGCCCCCATTCTAAACCATAGGTCGAGTTGTCCAGTCACCCCTGCCCTGGGCTCTTCTCTGGAATCCGTCTTTTGGTGGGGCACTTGAGGTAAAAACAAAACAAAACAAAACAAAAACAAACAGAAAGTACTCCTCCCATCCTAAAGAATGACCCCTAACTCTTGGGATCGGGCCAAATCTCCAGAGAGCAATAGATATCCATAGCCGATGAAGCCACCTCGACAATCAACGGCTATTGTTGACACCAAATCTTGAGACAAAGCTTGAGGAAGCATCTCACATTCGCCCTTTGTTCATATCACGAAGAGTTCTACTCACCATCTGTAGATTGTGCCTGCCATACTATGTCCCCAAACCTAAGACGAGTTTGTGTTTTCAGAATTCTGTCCCCACAGCCCTGACCCACACACCCTCCAGGATGGGGTCCCTAGAGTCACACCTTAGGACAGTGCCTGCCCTCTCAAGGAAATTATGCCCATTCCATTGACCACAACTCTACATATTAGGAGAAACCTCCAAAGAACCAAAGACCATCCCAATAGTGTCAGCAACTCGGGACAAACAGGGCGATCTGACACCAGCTGAGCAACGACCTTCACTCAGAACCTTAGACAGATGTTCCCAGAGAATAAGATTGAAGCAGTCAGGCCCCTAGGTCCTAAATTGATCCATTGCTTTGGTTTCCAGACATCTCTCCTCAGATGCCTGGTTTCCAATACCATCTTATTGTGGTTCCTGAGGCACGAATCAGAACAAATATCAACACCACATGGGAAACTTGCTCTCTGGAGCTGTCTCAAAACCTCAGGTTAGGAGATCCTTCAGGGCGCCGGCACCACTGGCTCTTTCCAAGGTCTCCATGGACACAAATCCACATTATGACCGATCCTCAGGAGAGTCCATTTCAACTCAGCCCCCTCGGTTGCTCCCACAGAGCCAGCAGATTGAACCTGCCTTGTCCCTAGGGAAAAATTGGAATGCGAATTGGGCTGCCCAGACATCCATCTTTAGAACCCTGCTCTGCATAAGGTCCTTATGGGACGTCCTGGATCCATTCAACAGTTCTCAGCTGTCCCACAGAAGGAATTCTTGTGGTTTGGAGCATCACACAACCCAATGTGGGAAAACCCTCATGGCCTTGGGTCCCCCCGCTTCATGAAGGGGCCATAATGGATAGAAACTCCATCCTGAGCCAACGTCTGATTCTCTCCCTGACTTCAGATGCATGAGATCTCGATTCAGCTCTGCAGAGTGTGCCTGCCATGCCCTCGTCCATAAACCTAAGCCTAGCTTCTGTTCTCAGACATCCGTCCTCACACTCCTGGCCCACAAGCCCTCCAGTTACGGAATTCTGGGGACACGATGCAGCACTCTGCCTGCCCTCCAGAAGAAAAACGCCCTATGGGGCTACCCAGAAATGCCAAATGAGGATCAAGCTGCACGCCACTCAACTGTATTACAATTATACAGTCTATCCTGGGCACTAATGCCCTGTCTGACACAGCCTGAGCTCAGAACTCCCGACCAGCACCCAGACAGCTGGGGCCACACCTCATTACTGTGCCAGCTCTCTCCAAGGGAATCCTGCCCATTTCATTTGCCACAACCCTACAGATTAGGAGAAACCTTCAAAGTCCCCGAGACCAGCCCAATAGTGTTGCTCTCCCGGAACAAACAGGGGCAATCTGACACAAACTGAGCAATGACCTCCATTCTGAATCATATACAGAGGCTCTCAGAGGAGAATATTAAAGTGTACAGGCCCCTAGGCCTTAAACAGATCCATTGCTTTGGATTCCAGGCATCTCTCCTCAGACGTTTGGTTTTCAATACCAGCTTATGGGGGTTCCTGAGGCAGCAATAAGAACAATCTCATATCCACATGGGAAACGTGCTCTTTGGAGCTGTCTCAAAACCACAGGTTAGGAGAATTCTTCAGGGCACCGGAGCCACTGCCCCATTCCAAGGTCTCAATGGACACAAACCCACAATATGACCAATCCTCAGGAGAGTCCATTTCAACTCAGCTTCCTCGGTTGATCCCCAAGAGCCAGCAGATTAAACCTGCCTTGTAGCCAGGAGACAATTGGAATGCGAGTTGGGCTGCCCAGGCATCCATCGATAGAACCCTGCTATGGAGAATTCCTTATGGGACATCCTTGATCCATCCAATAGGTCTCAAATGTCCCGCAGAAGGAATCCTTGTGGTTTGGAACATCACACACTCGCACGATGGGAAAAATTCCAAGGCTTCCTGATGCCCCCCACCTTCATGTAGAGGACATCATGGACAGAAACTCCAATGTAAGTGAACGTTTGGTCCTTGCCCTGACTTCAGATGCACGAGATCTCGATTCAGCTCTGCAGAGTGTGCCTGTCGTGCCACCGCCACCGCTGTGAAATCCAAGCCTAACTTGTGTTCTCAGACTTCCGTCCTCAAACTCCTGGCCCAGAAGCCCTGAAGTTTGGAATTATGGAACCACAATGCAGCACTCTGCCTGCCCTTCAGATGAAAAACGTTGCCCTATGGGGCTACCCAGAAACCCCAAATGAGGATCAACCTGCACACCACTCAACTGTACCCAAATTATACAGTCTAGTCTGGGCACTAATGCCCTGTCTGACACAGCCTGAGCCTTGATCTTCCGACTGACACCCAGACAGCTGGCCACACACTGAGTACATCGGCCCCGATATGGCCTTAGGTCGTCATCTCTTCCCAACCTCAGTTTTCAAACTTTAGAACCTAGACCTTATCTCCACTCGTTGTGCAGGGGTGAACATGATGCAGACATCAGAAATCCTCCTTCCCCGTGGCCAGAAACTTTGTGGTTGGCATGTTGTCCAACGTTCAGTGTAGAAGAAACCAGCGTCGCCCATGAGGCCCCGCCCATGCTTGAGGCCGCAATGGGCACAAACACACATAGGGACCCTCAATGTGAGCCCCGTCCTCAAGTAAAACCTCTAAGGGACTGGAAGAAAAGCCTGCATATGGGCTTGCCATGCGCCTAGTCCCCCAATCTTAACCAGAGCTCGAGAAGTCTAGTCACCCCTACTCAGTGCTCTTCTCTGGAATTCTTCTGAGATGGGACACATAAGGTAAAATGAATAGAGAAAGAACTCCTACCATCCAAAGAATGATCCCAAAAACTTGGAATCAGGGCAAAACACAGAGAGGAAAACTCGTCTTTGGCCGATGAGGCCAGCCCGACATTCCACGGCCACTGTTGATGCAAAATTGGGAGACAAAAGCCTGAAAAAGTGCCTCACACTCGCCTGTTGATCATAGCCCGAAAAATTATGCTCGAGGTCTGTAGATCGGTCCTGCCATACCTACGTCCCCAATCCTAAGCTGAGTTTGGGTTTTCAGCCTTCTGTTCCCACAGTCCTGGCCCACACACCCTCCAGGCGGGGGCCCCTGGAGCCACACCTCAGGACTGTGCCTGTCCTCTCCATGGGAATTGTGCTCATTCCTTTGGACACAACCCGAGAGATTAGAAGAGACTTCCAAAGTCCCCAAGGCCATTCCAATAGTGTCAGCCGCCCAGGACAAACAGGGGTGATATGTCACAAGCTGAGCAACTACCTCCTCTCAGACCCATAGACAGAAATCCCCAGAGAAGAAAATTGTACCAGACAGACACCTAGGTCCTAATTGGATCCATTGTTTTGGTTTCCAGGCATCTCTCCTCAGAGGCCTGGTTTCCAATACAAGCATATGTAGGTTCCTGGAGGTATAAGTCAGAACAAATCTCGTCTCCAAATGGGAAACTTGATCTTTGGAGCTGTGTCAAAACTTCCAGTTAGGAGAAACCTTCAGGTACACGGAGCCACTGCCCCATTCCAAGGTCCCCATGGACACAAACCCACATTACGACCCATCCTCATGAGACCCCATTTCAACTCAGACTCCTCAGTGGGTCCCCCAGAGCCAGCAATCGAACCTGCCTTATAACAAGTAGATAATTGGAATGCAAGGAGAGCTGCCCATGATTCCATCCTTAGAACCCTGCTCTGGCGTCATTCCGTAATGGACTTCTTGGAGCCATTCGACAGGTCTCAACTGTCCCACAGAAGGAATCCTACTCCCATCTTGGGAAAACCACCATTGCCTCATAATGCATCTGGCCCTTCATGAAGGGAGGAAATGGACAGAAACTCCAACCTGAGCCAAAGTGTGATCCTCACTCCTGAATTCATATCCATGAGGTCTCGATTCAGCTCAGCAGAGTGTGCCTGCCGTGCCCTCGCTAGGAAACCTATGCCTAGCTTGTGTTCTCAGACTACCTTCGTCACATTCCTGGGCCACGTGCCCTCCATTTGGGGAATTCTGGAGCCACAATGCAGCACTCTGACTGTCCTCCAGACAAAAAATGTTGCCCTATGGGGCTACCCAGAAACCCCAAATGAGGATCAACCTGCATGCCACTCGACTGTACACCAATTGTACAGTCTACCCTGGGCACTAATGCCCTCTCTGACACAGCCTGAGCCCAGATCTCCTGACCCAACACCAACAGAGTTGGGGAAAAACCTCAGGACTGTGCCTGCCCTCTCCAAGGGAAATCTCCCCA
The DNA here is from genome assembly GCF_964662115.1 of Mustela nivalis. NCBI lineage: Eukaryota > Metazoa > Chordata > Mammalia > Carnivora > Mustelidae > Mustela > Mustela nivalis. The sequence goes on along the minus strand of NC_139028.1, from coordinate 37,618,373 downwards.
TTCCATTGGCCACAACACTACAGATTATGAGAAACCTCCAAAAACGCCAAGACCAGCCCAATAGTATAGGCCTCCCGGGAGAAACAGGGGCTATCTGACACAAGCTGAGCAACGACCTCCACTCAGAACCGTAGACAGATGTTCCCAGAGAAGAAGATTGAAGCAGACAGGCCCCATAGGCCCTAACCTGATCCATTGCTTTGGATTCCAGGCATCTCTCCTCAGAGGCCTGGTTTCCAATACCAGCTTATGGGGGTTCCTGAGACACCAATCAGAACAAATCTCGTCTCCAAATTGGAAAATTTCTCTTCAGAACTGTGTCAATACCTCCGGTTAGGAGAATCCTTCAGGATGCCGGCACCACTGCGCCATTCCAAGGTCTCCATGGACACAATCCCACATTACGATCGATCTACAGGAGAGTCCATTTCAACTCAGCCTCCTTGGTTGCTCCCCCCTAGCCAGCAGACCGAACCTGCCTTGTCACTTGGAGACAATTGGAATATGATTTGGGCTGCCCCGGAATCCATCATTGGAAGCCCGCTCTGGAAAAGTTCCTTATTGGGCGTCCTAAATCCATCCGATAGGTCTCGACTGTCCCACAGAAGGAATCCTTCTGGTTTGCAGCATCAAACACTTGCACTGTGGTAAAACCTCCATGGCTTCATGATGCCCCATCTTCATGTAGGGGACATCATGGACAGAAATTCCAACCTGAGGCAATGTCTGATCCTCTCCCTGACTTCAGATGCATGAGATCTCGTTTCAGCTCAGCAGAGTGTGCCTGCCGTGCCCTCGCCTTGAATCCTAAGCCTAGCTTGTGTTCTCAGACTTGCGTCCTCACACTCCTGGCCCACAAGCCCTCCAGTCTGGGAATTCTGGATCCACAATGCAGCACTCTTCCTGCCCTCCAGAAGAAAAACTTTACCATCTGGGGCTATCCAGAAACCCCAAATGAGTATCAATCTGCACGCCACTCAACTGTACCCCAATTATTATACAGTGTAGCCTGGGCACTAATGCCCTGTCTGACACATCCTAAGCCCAGACGTCGTGATCGACACCTGGACAGCTGGCTGCACACTGAGCACATAGGACACGCCATGGCCTTAGGTCATCATCTCTTCCCAACCTCGGTTTTCAGGCATCAGAACCTAGACCTTATCTCCAATCACTGCCAGACAGTGTACGTGATGCAGAAATCAGAACTCCTCTTTCCTCATGACCAGAAACCCTGTGGTTAGCAATTTGTCCAACATTCAGCGTAGGAGAAATCAGCATGGCTTATGAAGCCCTGGCCATGCCTGAGGGCCACTACGGGCACAAACACACATTGGCACCCACAGCATGAACCCTGTCTTCAAGTAAATCCTCTCAGGGCCGGGACCAAAAGCCCACATATGGGGTTTGTCATGCCCCTAGTCCCCCAATCTTACCAGAGGTTGAGATGTCTAGTCACCCCTATTCAGGGTTCTCCTCTGGAATCCCTCTATGGTGGGGCACATAAAGTAAAAATACAGAAAGGACCCCTCCCATCCACCGAATGACCCCAAATACTTGGTATCTAGCCAAATCCACAGAGAGAAAAACTCGTCCATGGCCCATGAGGCCATCCCGACATTCCACAGCCATGTTTGACACAAAATCCAGAGACAAAAACCTGGGCAAGCGCTTCACACTTGGCCTTTGTTCATAGCCCAAAAAATTCTCCTCATGGTCTATAGATCGGCCTGTCATACATACATCCCCAAACCTAAGCCAAGTTTGGGTTTTCAGACTTCTGTTCCCACAGAACTAGCCCACAGACCTTCCAGGCTGGGGCCCCTGGATCCAAGGCTCAGGACTGTGCCTGCCCTCTCCAGGGGAATTCTGCCCATTCCATTGGGCACAATCCTACATATTAGGAGAAACATGCAAAGTCCCCGAGGCCATCCCAATAATGTCGGCCACCCAGGACAAACAGGGGCGATCTGTCCCAAGTTAGGCAACTACCTCAACTCAGACCCATAGACAGATATCCCCAGAGAAGAAGATTGAACCAGACAGGCACCTAGGCCCTAATCTGATCCATTGCTTATGTTTCCAGGCATTTCACCTCAGAGGGCTGGTTTCCAATACCAGCATATTGGTTCTTCCGGAGATACCAATCAGAACAAATCTCATCTCCACATTAGAAATGTGCTTTTTGGAGCTGTATCAAAACCTCCAGTTAAGGGAAATCTTAAGGTCCCCGGAGGCACTGCCCCATTCCAAGGTCTACATGAACACAAACACACATGATGACCCATCCTTAGGAGAGTCTAGTTCAACACAGCCCCATCAGTTGTTCCCCCAGAGGAAGCAGATCAAACCTGCCTTGTCACAAGAAGACAATAGGAATGCAAGGCAGGCTCTCCAGGCATCCATCCTTAGAACCCTGCTCTGCCGTCGTTCCTTATGGGAAATCCTGGAGCCATCTGACCGGTCTCAACAGTCCCGTAGAAGGAATCCTTGCCGATTGGAGCATCTTATAACTCCCATTGTGGGAAAACCTCCATGGCCCCATGATGCCCCCCACCTTCATGAAGGGGCCATCCTGAACAGAAATTCCAACCTGAGACTATATCTGATCCTCGCCCTGACATCAGATGCACGAGATTTCAATTTAGCTTTGCAGAGTATGCCTGCCACCACCTCGCCCTGAAACCTAAGCTTAGCTTGTGTTCTCAGACTTCCTTCCTTACAATTCTGGACCACAAGCCCTCCACTTTGGGATTTCTGGAGCATAATGCAGCACTCTGCCTGCCCTCCAGAAGAAAAACGTTGCCCTATGGGGCTACCCAGAAACCACAAATGAGGATCAACCAGCACGCCACTCATCTGTACTTCAATTATACAGTCTACCCTGGGCACTAATGCCCTGTCTGGCACAGCCTGAGCTCAGACCTCGTGACCAACACCCAGAGAGCTGGCCAGACACTGAGCACATTGGACACGCCAAGGCTTAGGTTGTCATCTTTTCCTAAACTCGGTTTTCAATCTTCAAAAACCTAGATCTTATCTCCACTCACTTCCCATGGGTGAACATGATGCAGAAATCAGAGCTCTCCTTCCCCCTCGCCAGAAACTTGTGGTAGGCATGTTGTCCAACAATCAGTATAGGAAAATCCAGCATGGCCCATGAGGCCCTGCCCATGCTTGAGGGCTGCAATGGGCACAAACACACATTGGGACCCTCTGCATGAACCCTGTCCTCAAGTAAAGCCTCAGTGACTGGACCAAGAGCCTACATATGGGGCTTGCCATGCCCCAAGTCTCCAAATCTTAACCAGAGGTCGAGATATCTAATCACCCCTACTCAGGGCTCTGCTCTGGAATCCCTCTTTGGTGGGATACCTGAGGTAAATAAATACAGAAAGGACTCCTCCCATACACAGAACGCCCCCAACCACTTGGGATCAGGCCAAATCCCCAGAGAGAAAGAATCGTCCATGGCCCATTAGGCCAGCCCAATGTTCCATGGCCACCGTTGACACAAAATTCAGAGACATAAGCCTGAGCAAGCGCCTCACACTCACCCTTAGTTCATAGCCTGAAAAATTCTCTTTATGGTCTGTAGATTGGGCCTTCCATACCTATGTTCACAAACATAAGGCGAGTTTTTCATTCAGACTCCTATACCCACAGTCCTGGCCCACACACCCTCCAGGCTCTGGCCCTGGAGCCACACCTCAGGACTGTGCCTGCCGTATCCAAGGGAATTCTGCTCACTCCTTTGGACACAACCCTACAGATTAGGAGAAACCTTCAAAGTTCCCGAGGCCATCCCAATAGTGTACGCCGTCCAGGACAAACAGGGGTGATCTGATACAAGCTGTGCCACTACCTCCACTTAGACCCATAGACAGATATCCATAGAAAAGAAGATTGAACAGGACAAGCACCTAGGCCCTAATCGGATCCATTGCTTTTGTTTCCAGGCATCTCTCCTCAGAAGCCTGGATACCAATACCTGCATATGGGGGTTTCCAGAGGTACCAATCAGAACAAATCTTGTCTCCACATGGGAATTTTGCTCTATGGAGCTGTGTCAAAACCTCCAGCTAGAAGAAACCTTCAGGTACCCAGAGCCACTGCCCCTTTCCAAGGTCTCTATGGACACACAATCTCACATTATGACCCATCCTCTGGAGAGTCCATTTCAACTGAACCCCCTCGGTTGCTCCTGCAGAGCAAGCAGATCGAACCTGCATTGTCACTAGGAGACAATTGAAATGAGAGGCAGGCTCTTCAGACATCCATCCTTAGAACCCTACTCTTCTGTCATTTTGTATGGGACGTCCTGGAGCCATCCAACAGCTCTCAACTGTCCCGCAGAAGGAGTCCTTGCAGATTGGAGCATCTTACAACTCACATCGTAGGAAAACTTCATCGGCCACATGATGCCCCCAATCTTCATGAAGGCAGATGGATCATGAACAGAAACTCCAACCTGAGCTAATGGCTGATCCTCGCCTTGACTTCAAATGCGCGAGATCTCGATTCAGCTCTTCAGAGTGTGCCTGCCGTGCCCTTGCCCCAAAACCTAAGTGTAGCTTGTGTTCTCAGACTTCCATCCTCACTCTCCTGGACCACACGCCCTCCAGTTTGGGAATTCCAGAGCCACAGTGCAGCACTTTGCCTTCACTCTTGAATAAAAATGTTGCCCTGTGGGGCCACCCAGAAATGACAAATGAGGAACAACCTGCACGCTACTAGACTTTACCCCAATTAAACAGTCTAGCCTGGGTACTATTGCCCTCTTTGACACAGCCTGATCCTGGATCTCCCAACCATCACCTGGACAGCTGGGGTCACATATCAGGACTGTGACAGCGCTCTCTAAGGGAATTCTGCCTATTCCATTGGCCACAACCCTACAGATTAGGTAAAACCCTCAAAGTCCCTGAGACCATCCCACTAGGTTAGGCCACCCGGGACAAAGAGGGTCGATCTGACACAAGCTGAGCAACAACCACCACTTAGAACCATAGACAGATGTGCCCAGAGAAGATTGAAGAGGACAGGACCCTAGGAGTGAAATGGATCAATTGGTTTGGATTCCAGGGAGCTCTCTTCAGATGCCTGGTTTCCAATACTAGCTTATGGGGGTTCCTGAGGCACCAATCAGAACAAATCTCTTCCCCACATGTGAATCTTGCTCTTTGGAGCTGTGTCAAAACCTCAAAATGGAGAATCCTTCAGGGCCCCGGAGCCACTGTCCCATTCCAAGGTATCCATGGACACAGTCCCACATTATGACCGATTCTCAGGAGAGTCCATTCCAACACAGCCCCCTCGGATGCTACCCAGAACCAGCAGATCGAACCTGCCTTGTCGCTAGGAGACATTTGGAATGCGATGTGGACTGCCTAGGCATCCATCATTAGAACCCTGCTCTGGAGAACTTCCTAATGGGACATCCTGGATCCATTCAACAGGTCTTGACTGTACCGCAGAACAAATCCTTGCGGTTTGGAGCTTCACATACTCCCACCGTGGGAAAACCTCCATGGCCTCATGATGCCCCCACCTCCTTAATGATGGGGCCATCACAGACAAAAACTCTAAACTGAGCCAACATCTGATCCTTGCCCTGACTTCAGATACACGAGATCTCTATTTAGCTCTGCAGAGTGTGCCTGCCGTGCCCTTTCCCTGAAACCTAGGCCTAGCTTCTGTTCTCAGACTTCCGTCCTCAAACTCCTGGCCCACAATCCGTCCAGTTTGGGAATTTTGGAGACACAATGAAGCACTCTGCCTGTCCTTCAGAAGATAAACGTTGCCCTATGGGTCTACCCAGAAACCTCAAATGAGGATCAACCTGCATGCCACTCTACTGTACTCCAATTATACAGTCTAACCTGGGCACTAATGCCCAGTTTGACACAGCCTGAGCCCGGACCTCATGACAGACACCCAGACAGCTGGCCGCACACTGAGCACATTGTACCTGACATGGCCTGGGTCGTCATCTCTTCCCAACCTCGTTTTTCAGGCTTCAGAACCTAGAACTTATCTCCACTCACTGCCCACGGGTGAACGTGATGCAGAAATCAAAACTCCTCCTGCCCCATGGTCAGAAATCTTATGCTTGGCATGTTGGCCAACGTTCAGTGTAGAAGAAACCAGCGTGGACCATGAGGCCCCGCCCATGCTTGAGGGCCGCGATGGGCACAAACACACATTGTGACCCACAGCATGAGCCCTGATCTCAAGTAAACCCTCTCAGTGACTGGAGAAAGAACCCGCATATGGGGATTGCCATGCCCTTAGTCCCCCAATATTAACCAGAGGTTGAGATGTCTAGTCATGCATACTCAGGTCTCTGTTCTTTTATCCCTCTTTTGTGGGACACCTGAGGTAAAAAATAAATAAATAAATAAATAAATAAATAAATAAATAAAGAGAGAGAGAGAGATAGGACTCCTCCCATCCACAGAATGACCCCAAACACTTGGGATCTGGCCAAATCCCCTGAATGAAAGACTCACCCATGGCCCATGAGGCCACCCTGACATTCTATGGCCACCATTTACACAATATCCAGAGACAAAAGCCTGTGCAAGGGCCTCACACTTGCCCTTTGTTCATATCCCGAAAAATTCTCCTCACAGTCTGTAGATAGGGCCTGCCATAACTATGTCCCCAAACCTAAGCCGAGATTGTGTTTTCAGACTTCAGTCCCAACAGCCCTGGCCCACACACATTCCAGGCTGGGTCCCCTGAAGCCACAACTCAGGCTTGTGTCTGCCTTCTCCAAGGGAAATCTGCCCATTCCATTGGCGACTACTGTACAGATGAGGAGAAACCTCCAAAGTCCCCGAGGCCTTCCCAATAGTGTAGGTTGCCCAGGACAAACAGGGGAGATCGGTAAAAAGCTGAGCAACTACCTCCCCTCAGACACATGGTGCCCAGAGAAGATTGAACCGGACAGGCACCTAAGTCCTAATTGGATCCATTGCTTTTGTCTCCAGGCATCTCTCCACAGAGGCCTGGTTTCCAAGACCAGCATAAGGGGGTTTCCTGAGGTACCAATCAAAGGAAATCTCGTCTCCACATGGGAAACTTGTCCTTTGGAGCTGTGTCAAAACCTCCAGTTAGAACAAATATTCAGGTCGCCGGATCCACTGCCCCATTCCAAGTTCTCCATGGATATAAACGCACATTATGACCCATCCACAGGAGAGTCCATTTCAAATCAGCCCCCTCTCTTGCTCCCCCAGAGCCAGGAAATGGAACCTGCCTTTTTGCTAGGATACAATATGAATGTCAGGTGGGCTCTCCGGGGATCCATCCTTAGAACCCTTCTCTGGCGTAATTCTGTATGGAACATCCTGGAGACTTCCAACAGGTCTCAACTGTCAGGCAGAAGGAATCCTTGTGGATTGGAGCATCTCACAACTCCCATCATGGGAAAACCTCCATGACCTCGTGATGCCCCCTTCCCTTCATGAAAGGGCCATCCTGGACAGAAACTCCAACCTGAGATAATGTCTGATCCACGCCCTGACTTCTGATGGACGAGATCTCGATTCAGCTCTGCAGAGTGTGCCTGCCGTGCCCTCGCCCCAAAACCTAAGTCTACTGTGTTCTCAGACTTCCGTCCTCACATTCCTGGACCACAATCCCTCCAGTTTCCGAATTCTGGAGCCACAATGTAGCACTCTGCCTGCCCTCCAGAAGAAAAATGTTGCACTATGGGGCTACCCAGAAACGCCAAATGAGGATCAACTTGCACGACACTAGACTGTACCCCAATTATACAGTCTAGTCTGAGCACCAAAGCCCTGTATGACACAGCCTGAGCCCAGAACTCCCGACCGACACACAGACAACTAGCTGTACAATGAGCACATCGGACCCTCCATGGCCTTAAGTCATCATCTCTTCCCAACCTCAGTTTTCAGGCTTCAGAAACCTACACTTTATCTCCACTCACTTACCAGGGGTGAACAAGATTCAGAAATCAGAACTCCTCCTTCCCCCTGGCCAGAACATTGTGGTTGGGATGTTGTCCAACGTTCATTGTAGGAAAACCAGCTGGCCCATGAGGCCCCGCCCATGCTTGAGGGCCGCGATGGCACAAACATACATTGTGACCCTCTGCATGAGCCCTGTCCTCAAGTAAAGCCTCTCAGTGACTGGACCAAGAGCCTGCATATGGGGCTTGTCATGCCCCAAGTCTCCCAATCTTAACCAGAGTTCGAGATATCTAGTCACCGCTACTCAGGGCTCTGCTCTGGAACCCCTCTTTGGTGGGACACCTGAGGTAAAGCCTGTTCTGGAATAACAACTTATGATATATGTGGTCCCTGAGCCACACAATAACTCCTGTCCCCAGAAGGAAATTGTGCTCTTGGACCTGTGTCAAACGCTCAGGGTAGGAGAATCACGCAAGGCCCCTTTGCAATCAGCACATTCTAAAATTTCCCTGGTAACAAACCAGCATTGTGACCCATGGGCAAGACATTCCATGTCAACTCAAGGGCTTAGTACTTTGCCCCAGAGTCAACAGAACGAACCTGCCATGTTCCTCAGCTGCAGTGGTCAATGGAGGTGTGCTTTCCAGGCATCCATGCTGAAGAGCTTTGCTATCCAAAATTTCCACATGGGGTACTGTGGAGCATCAAACCAGACTCCACCTATCCAATTAGAAGGAAACCTTGCTGTTTGGAGCATCTCACAAGCCTCAGCATGGGAAATCCTCCATGGGCTCTTGATGCCACCTCTCCATTTATCATTCATCATAGACAAAATATCTAGTATGAGCAAACAACTGACATTCCCCCTTACTCAGGTGCTGGATATCTTGAAAAAGATGCTTCACATGGAAACTGCATTCCGCTTGGCACTGAATTCTATAGTAGCTTGTGTTTAAAATTCCATCCTCACCCTACTACTCCCCACGGCCTCTTGAAATTGAATTCTGGAACCACAACGCAGCATTCTGCCTCCTCCATAGAAAGAAGAAGTGCCTGCTGAGTCTGCTCGGCCCTGGAGGGAACCCCGATTTATAGACTGCCCTGGTCACTAGTGTTGTGTCTGACGGAGACTGAGCCCCGACCTGGTGTCAGTCACCCAGAGAGCGGGCACCATATCTAGCATGTGGGACTGGCCATGGCCCCAGTCCATCATCTCTACCCATACTTGGTATTCTAGCACCTTTCACCAGACTTTGCTGAAATCTTTCCAATGGGGGAACATGAAAGACTTTAGAGTACTACTCCTTCCCCATGTAAAGAAACCTGGCTGTTGGGATGGGTGTCCAGCCCTCAAAGTGAGAGCAAGGTCCATGGCCAATGTGACTATGCCAACTCCTCAGGGCTGCCCGGGGCACAAAGAGGCATTGTGACCCTCAGCCGAGTATGCTTTCAAACAAACCCTCAGTTCCACCACAAGGTTCCTGCATTGCAGGCCTGGTATGCCCCTAGATGCAAATCCTAACCCTTGGTGTGATTTTCCAGGAGCCCAGACCCAGAACCCTCTCTGGAATCCCTGTTTTGGGGCACCTCTAAGATGGAAATAGCACTCTTATCTTCCCCGAAAAAGCCACTAAACTATAGGGAGCCGCCAGGATCCTTAGAGAGGAAAAGTCTCCCATGGACCCATGAGACCTCACCTATATTCCGAGGTCATTCTGGACATACAATCCAGATAGAAAAGTCTGTGCTATGGTCTTCCAGTCACCCTAATTACAGTTCCTGACACACTGAACCCCAGGTCTATGCATTTGGCCTGTGATCTCCTCGCGACTAACCCGAACCCAAATTTGTGTTTGCAGACTTCTCTCCCCAAACCATGGCTCACATGCCCTCCAGAATGTGGTCACTCGAGGTGCACCACATGACTGTGGCTGAATTCCCCAAGGTAACTGTGCCTATCACAGTTGCCCAAACCTTACAGATTAAGAGAAACCTGCAAGGCCTCTGAGCCCACCCCAATTTTGGCAGCTGCTCTAGACGCAAATGCGCAGTCTGAAACACATTGATCAGCTACATTCAGCTAGACAACCACGTCAATGGTCCAGAGTCAGAAGATTGAACCTGACATGCCTCTAGGACTTCATCGATAACTTAGCTTAGGTTTTCAGGCTCCTGTACCCAGAGGCCTGTTCTCCAATACCAATTTATATTTCAACATGCAGTCCCTCAGCCACACAACAGAACCCCTCCTGTCCCCAGAAGGATACCTTGCTCTTGGTAGCTGTGTCCAAGACTCATGGCAGGAGAATCATGCATGGCCCCATGACAACACCATATCAGCCGCCACACACTGGAACTGCCTTCTGATTGTCACTGCAATTAACATTAGCTTGTGTTTACAATTCCATCCTCATCCTCCTTTTGCACACGCCCTCTTGATAGGGAATTCTTGAGCCACAATGCAGCATTCTGCCTGCTCCAGAGAAAGAAGTACCTGGCGTGTCTTCCCAGAAACCCCACATTAGGATCCACCAGCATGGCCCTTGATGGGACCCTAATATTTTAGGCTGCCATGGGCACTCAGGCTCTGTCTGACACAGCCTGAGCTACGACTTTCAGTCAGTCATGCAGACAGTGGACTTAATATCCTGCAGGTAGGACCTGCCATGGCCTGAAGCCGTCACATCTACTCAACTTGGATATTCAGGCATTTCTCCCCAGACCATAGCTCAAATCGCTGCCAATGAGGGAAAGTGTAGCACAGGAGTACTTCTCCTTCCTGATGGAAGGAAACCTGGCTGTTGAAATGGGTGTCCAACCCTCAGAGTGGGAATCAGCTGCATGAGCCATGAGACCCCCATCACACATGGGAGCCACCCTGGGCACAAACAGGCATTATGACCCTCATCATGAGCCAGCTTTCAAACAAACCCCCTCGGTAGCTTGACCAGGAGCCTGCAGAGCGGGCCTGCCAGTTCCCTAGGGCAAAAGTCACACATTCGTTCATGTTTTCCACGTGCCCAGACCCAGAAATTATCTCTGGAATCCCTCTTTTCGTGGTCCCCTGCGTCAGAAAACAGCAGTATTCCCTTCGCCCAGAGACACCAAACTCTTGGAGCTGGATAGAATCCCCCAAGATGAAGAATCTCCCATGGCCCCATGAAGACTCCCATACATTTTGCGACCATTCTGGACACACTATACAGACAGAAAAGCCTGTGCTACCGCCTCCATGACTCCTTAATTTCAGTACACTATGAGCTGCCCTCAAGGCCTGCAGATCGGGACTGTGATCACCTCAGCCCTCACACTAACACTAGTTTGCGTTTGCAGATTTCTGTCCCCAAAGCCCAGGCCCACATGCCCTCCAGGATGGGGTATCTGGATCCCCGGACAAGTGTGCATATGTTACTGAAGGAATATCTGCCCTTCACTGTTGCCAAAACCCTGAAGATTAGGAGCAAAGTACAAAGCCCCTGAGCCCACCTCAGTTCAAAGGAAAACTCTGGACCCAAATGCACATTCTGACACACAATGAGGAACTGCCTTCAGGTAGATATCAAGTCAAAGGCCCTGAGTCAGAAGATTGAAACTGACATGCCCCTAGGACCTCATTGGAACACTAGACTAGGTTTTCAGATCTGTCCTCAGAGGCCTGTTCTGGAATGGAATACCAACTTAGGATATAAAATGTGTTCCCTGAGCCACACAAGAGAACATCTCCTGTCCCTAGAATGAAACTGTGCCCTTCGACCTGTGTCAAACTGTCAAGTTGCGAGAATTCTGCATGGCCCCATTAGCCACCGGCACATTCTAAGATCTCCCTAGTAACAAACTAGCATTGATACCCATCAGCAAGAAATTCCATGTGAAGTCAAGTGAATTATCCAGCAACATCACAGCATGCTGCCATCCCCATAGAAAGAAGAAGTGCCTGGTGAGTCTGCTGGAAATCCCACTTGAGGATCAATCTGCTCGGCCCTTGAGGGAGCCCAGATTTATAGGCTGCTTTGGCTACTAGTAATTTGTCTGACAGAGCCTGAGCCCTTACCTAGTTCCCTCCTCCCAGAGAGCGGGTCCCATACTGAGCATGTGAGACTGGTCATGGCTCAAGTCCATCATCTATATCCATCCTTGTTATTCAGGCATCTCTCCCCAGTCCTTTACTGGAATCCCTGCAAATTGGGGTGTTAGGGTCGATAATCAAAGAAGCAGGACTGATACAAAGCGAAGGTCAAGCAAAGCTTTATTTCGTGCCAAGCATCGAGAATCAAACTGACTGGTCAGGGCCATCTCTTACAAAGAGGCGACCCCTCCCAGCCTCACAGACTAACTTCTATAGAGGTAGTTTAGCCAGACTATACACAGGTGGCCAATGAGATTGCAGTACACAGAGAATTCTGCACATGCATGGTATGTCTGCCTCACACAAAATAAAAAATGCTAAGTAACACACGTGTGCCCAACTGAATTTCAATTTACCCTAGGAGATATATGTGTGCCCCACTGAGTGGATGTCTTCATCTGGACTGAACCGCCTTTGTATCTAGGCTCTAAAATTAAGTTCCTCTGGGAGGGGCAGGGTCAATCTACGTTTAGTGCATAGGGTCAATCTAAGTTCACTACCTAAACACAAAATGACGCCCTCTGACCAACCAGGCCCTTACATTTCCTCTTTTCTTTGGAGATTAGTCAAATCCTTGACTTTTCATCCAGTTCTATGTTCTCTGGTTGTAAGGGCTTATATTGAGCATGTAAGTCTAAAATTTTTATCGCTCTAGTTTTATTTTATACAAATGACAAAAGAGCACAGTCGGCTGATGAGTTAGCCATTTACTGCTTCATCTAATTTCTTACCTATACCTTACATAAACAGGTAACAATAAGAGCAACAATAAACTCATAGTCTTTTGAGTCTTAGCTTTAGTCCATGGTCAGCGGGGTCCATTGGCTGAGGCTTCTACCTCTGGGGGGCATCTTCATCCTCAGCTCGCTTGACATGACCTTTGTGAATCCAAGCCCTGATGCCTTCTACTTTTATTGCTGTGGGGGTGGTCAGGATAACAGTAAATAGTCCCTTTAAGCGAGGCTCCAAATTCTCCACTTGATAGAGATGCATCCAATCCAAGTCCTTGGGTTGTTAAGGAAGTGGTTCCACCTATGTCTCCATCCCAGTGTGGGCAGTCCAGATCCCGACATGAGCTTTATTTTAAGGCAGACTGTAATGTCTGCAGTGACTGGAGTACAGACTGATCAGTAATTTCTGCTAGGGCAACCTCTTGTAGCCAAGGACAGAGCGGGGGAAGCGCGGTCTCTCAAACATTATTTCAAATGGGGTCACCTTGTTTAAATAGGGGGTACATCGTTCCCTGAGGAGGGCGAAGGAAGAAGATCCACCCATGACTGCCAGTCTCCAGAATTAGTTTTGTCAAGGTCTCTTCAACAGCCTGGTTCTTTCTTCTTGCCCAGAACTCTGGAACCGATAGGCACAATGTAGTTTCCAGTTTGTGCCCACGGCCTTGGCCAATGTCTGTGACACTGAGCTCACAAATGCAGGGCCATTGTATGACCCAATCGTGAGAGGCAGCCCAAATCTAGGAATTATTTCTTCTAGTAACCTTTTTCTGACTACCACTCCTGCCGTCTCACATTTGGTGGAAAAAGCTTCTACCCAGCCTGAAAAGTTATCGACAAAAACTGACATATACTTGTGCCTATATTTTAGAAGTTTCATTTCTGTAAAATCAATTTCCCAATAAATTCTTGGTTCTTTACCTCATTCCTCTTTCCCTCTTCCAATTCTAGTTCCTCCCACCTCAACTGCCTGGCACTGAGCACATCTATCAATTACATCCTGAACCATATGCCCTAATTTAGAAACCTGGAATTGCTTGCCTATAAGGTCCTTGAGTTTGCGTATCTCCAAATAAATACCCTGATGTATCTGGTCTACTAACTTCTTACCTCGTTTTCTAAGAAGAATTAAATTTCCTCTTTTAGTATTAGCCCAGTCTTCTTTGTAGTCTAATTAATCCCATTTTGGTAAATAGTTTAAATCTTCCTCTGAATAGTCCGGTTTTTCTGGTAGGGCTAGAGCCGGGAATGTAACCAACTCTTGCATTGTTTCTCGGGCTGCTTGCTTTGCGGTTTGATCTACTAAGTGGTTTCCTTTTGAAATCAGATCAGTCCCCTTGGTGACCCGGCAACGTGGAAGGGATTTCTAACATCTGGGATGGACAATGCTGGGGCACTCATTAAGGCTGTTTGTAATTCCATAAATACTCCTTCTGCCTCAGCTGTCCACTCTATCATAGTGAACCCTCCTTTTGCCAGTTCATAGAGAGGTCAGGCAATCTCTGCAAACCACAGTATCCACAGCCTACAGTAGCACACTGTCCCAAGAAACTCCCTCACTTGTCGGGACATGGTGGGGTGGGCGTATTGGGTGGTCACCTGTTTTCTGGACTCAGACAGTGAATGCACTCCCTCATGGAGATCAAAGCCTTTAAATGGCATGGCTCTGACAGAGCTGTGCTTTCTTTGCTGACAAACAATACCCTTTTTCCTGCAGAGTCTGTAAGAGAGCTCTCATCCCACGCAAACATGACTTATACTCCTAAGTGGCTACTAGCAAGTCATGAACGTACTGCAACAGAGTGAGTTCTGGGTTGGAGGTTCTGTTCCCACACAAATCCTCATGTAGGGCTTCGTTGAACATAGTGGGTGAATTCTTGACCCTTGGGGAAGTCTTGTCCAGGTGAGCTGGCCTTGGAATCCTTCCTGTGTGTCAGACCAATCAAAAGCAGAAAGGTGCTGAGAATTCCTTTGCTAAAGACATGCAGAAAAAATGCATCCTTGAGCTCTAAGATGGTATACACAGTTCTTTTGGGGCCTAGGAGGGAGAGTAGGGTATAGGGGTTAGGCACCATTGGGTGGATATCTTCAACCCATTTATTAACATCCCGCAAGTTCTGGACAGGTCGGTACTCCCCAGTCTCGGCCTTTTTGACAGGCAGCAAAAGTGTGTTCCATGGAGATTTGTAATGAACTTGGATCCCCTCTCCTTGGAGGTGGTTAATGTGTTTTCTGATCCCTTCCTTTTCTTCCTGGGGAAGGTGGGTACTGCTGAATGCAAACAGCCATAGCTGTCGCCTTTAATTGTACCACCACTGGAAGTTGTTCCTTGGCCAACCCAGGGGGCTTCCCTTCTGCCCAGACCTCGGTAAACTCGTCCTGTAGGATTTGGAGAAGGCTTCCCCCACTTTGTTTCCTCTGGTTTTGAGACTGGCTCGTAAAAGAGGTATACATCTACTGCTGCCATAAGCACTTGTACAGTGGGTTGTCTCAAGGTTACAGTCATGCCTCCTTCTGAGAACTGAATGCCATCTCTTAACTTGTGGAGTAGATCTCTTCCCATCAAGTTATATGGGGCATTATGTATATGTGCTGCCGAAGCGAGCACTATATGGGGCATTATGGAAGACCAAAAATTGATGTTTAACTATTCCCGGGGCCAAATTTAAAGTCCTTTCTGTTGCCCATTTATGTCTCTCTGTGCCCTTTGCTCCTTTTACCCATATTTCCTCTCCAAGTAGTGTTCCCATTGGTTTAAGTAATGATGAAAATTGGGCTCCCATGTCCACCAAAAAATAAACTGATTTCCCCCCCACTTCAATTTTACCTGAGGTTTGGGGAGGAGCTCTGAAACATAAACCCTTCAATCTCTGGTGGCAAGCACTGTTCTCTTCCTTTTGGAGTACTCCGTGGCCCAATGTCCTCTTTCCTTACAGTAAGCACACTGATCTGAATCTAAGTCTTCCTGCCTGCCTTCTCTGTGCTTAGGCTTTTCCTTCCATTTACTATCCCTTACCCATCTCTCTGCCTCGTGTAATGCCAAAATCTTAACCAGTTTTTTTTGTCTTTTTTCATCTTTCTGTGCATCCCTGTTGTTAAATATCTTTTCTGCTATTCCCACTAACTCAGTCAGATTCTTCCCTCCAAATCCTTCAATTTTCTGAAGTTCCCTATATCTGGGGTGAGTGACTGACAAAGCAAGATCGTCTAAGTGAGCTATCGTGCAACTTCCCTGAAGTTTACCTCAGGTTGTCTAGCTTCAGTAAACAAACATTTAAAGACAATTAAATCTAGGATTTAACATCCATAAAGGTGTGTTATTAAAACATAATTTTTCTCTCTAAAATAATCCTCGTTTTCAGAGATAGTCAAATCAGGGCTAATTTATTTGAAAAATAAGTCCAGTTTTAACAAGGTTGGTCTAATTATTTACATAAGCTCAGCAAGAACAGTGAGGGATCTTTTAGAATCTGCTCTGCTGGAACTTCTTTTTAGAAATCGCTAGGTTGAACTTATGATAGCCTCTCCAGGCCAGAAGCCAAGCTACATACTTGTCATCAGACATGCCTGCAATACCAGTTGATTTGGGTGAATTCTTCTTCCTGAGGCCCCCAAAGAATCCTGCAGTTCCTGCACCTGCCATAGAGTAACATCCTTTACTCACCTGGTGAGGCTGCTGAGAAATCTTTAAGCAAGGTAGCAGGCCAACAGTTACAAAGGGCTTTACGGTTCCAGATTTTATAAAGTCAACCTTAGTTTCTTGACGCTGTCTAGTCATATCTGAGTCTTTTCTAATATGGCATTCCAGTCAAAGCCATGGTAAAATAAAATAACCAATGTTTCCAATGGTGTCCTGTTACAAGGAGAATGGATTCTTATTGAACGTATGCAAATGACTGATTGCCATGGAAGAAAGAATACTTGCTGAGGCTTTTTGATTTCAGAGGGTTCAGATAGAGAGGAACAGTTGAATACCTTGATTTGGTTACAAATAACTACATTTTATCTCTGTAAGTTACAGACTTAATAAGTTTCCCTAGTCTGTCTGGAAGAGCAAATATAAGACAAAACGTCAAGAGATACAACATTACAGTCTTAGTTCACCTAGTCCCATGTTAATAATTCTGGTTTAGTCCGAATTCAGCTTTTTCTTCTGTAAATTCTTACCCATTTCAGTTCAAGAATTTCAACATATCAAAGACGTGTATTTGTCCTGAAAGTCTCCCATATGAATTTTCTTTGAGACGGAATTTATCTTCCAAGGGAACTAAAACAATTACAAATGAAAAAAAAACTCAGAACAAATATGGTAAAGAGCTGGTGAGATGAGAATTTACAATGTAACTGGCAAGAAAATAAGGTTACTTCTGTAACATGTAACATTTCCATAATCACAATATCAAGTGGTGATCTATCAACGTATTAAAACTTTAGGAAATAAATGGCATTTTCCCAAATGTAACCCAACGTTTATCATTGGTTTAATTCCTGTCAATAATTGCTAAACCCTTAAAAAGTTTTAAAACACATGCCTAAATATAATTAAGGATGCTAAACACCTGATAAAGAAAACATAGAAAATGAATTTTCTGGGCAGGCAAAGAGAAAACCATAACAGATCAATTAACTTAAGAAAACTTTGTCTTTTTAAACAGAGAGAAAACCAGCTTTTCTATACTAGTGTCTCTCTTTCTCTCTTTTTAAGTAAGCAGATAATAGTTTACTAGGTTTCCCTCCCATCGTGAATGATGTCACAGACAAAGGGAGGGGGATCTTTCAGATGCTTTCTTGCTCGTGTCCCTTGCAGAAACTTAGGAGCGTCTTAGCTAAGTTCTGTCCATATAAACCCAGGACCAGGACACTCTGTGGAGTAGATGACCGTTATGCCATAAAACGCCCTGCGAGACTCAGGGTGCAGCCCACTCAGACTCTGTAGCAGAAGTGGAGCCATACAAACACATTCACACAGTCAGGCACTTTTCAGATTCAAACTTTTACATATCTCCTACTTCTTACATACAGAGTTGTTTTTCTCATTTCCTTAAGTCTTAATTACACTTAACAGAATTTTGTACTCTTAGAAATCCCTGAAACTCTAATGTAGACTAAATATAAACCAGTTGTGGGTTAGTACAACAGAATTCATTAGATGGCCAATTTATCAATCAGTTAAGCACAAAACGTGTTCACCAGCAGATTTCAAAAGCACAGACCCAGTTCCAGCACTCAACGCTCTAGCATTTCATCCCATTTGGTTAAGACCTACATGTCCAACAAATTTAATTCCACTTGTCATCCAAGCAACCTTTCAGAGTTTCAGGTTACCAAAGACTTCGGAAGCCACTTTAACAATTACCCATTAAAACCTTGAGACAGACAAATAACCATCTCCCCGTCTGATGCCATTCTCTCCCTCCAGCGGGGGGGGGGGGGCTTTACAGTCCACGTTGGGCCAGAAAAGGCAAGGAATTCCCCAAAACAAATGGAGTTTCTGCAGCTGCTTGGGAATATTCCTTAAAGTCTTTGTCTCTCTTCGGTTTGAGTGCCAGTTCTGCTTACCAAAAGTGGCCCACTAGGCAATATATTCCACGCCTGGCTCCAATGAGCCAGCACTGGGCACCTTAACCTGGCATTCGACTAACCTCAGTTGACTTCAGTCATAGCCCTTAACACACAAAATGAGTGAGCGAGAAGCCTTACATATATTATGAAGAACAGAGAGATAAAGTCAGAGTCTCCTTACTCTCTGCTTTCCTCATTCCTTCAATCATAACAATCAGCACAACAGACAACAAAAGGACCAGGCAAAGACAACCGCAGGCCAAGGATTCTTATCCATAACCTGCCACTGGTGGGGGCTTTATCCCCAACCACCTAGGGGGACTCAAACCCCTCAACCGCCCAGGTGGACTCGAACCCCCCAACCACCCAGGGGGATTCAAACCCCCCGACTTTCTAGGGGGACTCCAACTCTCCAAATGCCCATGGGGACTCGAAGCCCTTGACCGTCTAGGTAGACTTGAACCCCCTGGCCATCTAGGGGGACTCAAACACCCCAACTGCCAAGGGGGACTTGAACCCCCTAACCATCCAGGGAGACTCAACCCCCTAGCCATCTAGGGGGACTTGAACCCCGCAACCACCTATGGGGACTCAAACCCCCCAGCAGGCCCCTGACTGACAGGGGGCACTCAAACACCCCGGCGACAGCCTAGGGGGACTCGGACCCCCCCATTGATCTATCAAGAGAGGGATGGGGCATCCCCGCATACATTACAGCCCTGGGGGGCATGGCTGCATCCATCTTCTCCCTGGTGGGCCATACCCTGGAGCTTTAACCAGACAGACAGATAGGATCCTGTGATCTTACTTCTGGAGGCTTTTCCCAAAAATTCCAATGCTGGCTCAGTTCTCATCGTTTGAATCCGGGTGCCCTCTCCAATGTTAGGGCCCATAATCAAAGGAGCGAGACTGATAAAAAATGAAGGTCAAGCAAAGCTTTATTTTGCACCAGCATTGAGAATCAAACTGACTGGTCACGGCCATCTCTTGCAAAGAGGCGACCCCTCCCAACCTCACAGACTAACTTTTATAGAGGTATTTAGCCGGGCCATACACACGTGGCCAATGAGATTGCAATACACAGAGAACATTGCACAGTCATTCTAAATCACCACACACAGGAAAAAAAAATGCTAGGTAAAACATGGGTGCCTAATTGTATTTCAATTTACCCTAGCAGATATATGCATGCCCCACTGATTTGATGTCTTCACCTGGTCTGAACGGCCTTTGTATCTAGGCTTTGCAAGTAAGTTCCTTTGGGAAGGGCAAGGTCAATCTAAGTTTATTGCATAGGGTCAATCTAAGTTCACTACATAAACACAAAATGACTCCCTCTGGCCAATCAGACCCCTTACAGTGGAGCCTTAAACACCATAGAGAACTCCTTCCAGATGGCAGGAACCTGTCTGATGAGATTGGTGTCCAACACTCAGAGTGGGAGCCAGGTGCAATGCCAATGAGACCACACCCAATCCTAAGGGCAGCCCTGGGCACAAGCAGCCATTGTGACCCTCAGCCTGAGCATGCTTTCAAACAAGCCCTCTCAGTTGCACCACCAGGATCCCGCATTACAGGCCTGGTATGCCCCTAGGCCCAAATAATAACATTTTGTGGGATTTTCCAGGCGCCCAGACCCAGAGCCTGGCTCTCGAATGGATGTTTTGGGGCACACCTAAGATAGAAAACAGCACTCTTCCCTTCCTTGAAAAAGCCACCAAACGATGGGGAGCTGCCAGGATCCTTAAAGAGGAAAAAATCTCCCATGGACCCTTGAGACCACACATGCATTCCAAGGCCATCCTAGACACACAATCCTGATAGAAAAGTCTGTGCTATCGCCTTCCAGTCACCATAATTACATTTCCTGATGAGCTGCCTTTCAGGTTTATGCACTGGGCCTGCGATCACCTTGCCACTAACCATAACCCTATTTGGGTTTGCAGACTTCTGTCCCAGAACTATGGCTCACATGTCCTCCAGAATGGGGTCTTTGGAGCCACAGCACTGTGCCTGCCATCCCTAAGGAAACTGTTCCCGTTGCAGTTGCCCAAATTCTCTAGGTTAGGATAAACCTAAAGGGTCCCTGAGCTTACCCCAATATGGGAGGCAGCTCTGGATGCAAAAGCCCACACCGTGATCACCTCCATCCAGGCAGATACACAAATCAATGGTCCTGAGTCAGAAGATTGAAACTAACATGCCCCTAGGACCTCATTGGAACCCTAGATTAGGTTTTCAGGCATCTGTCCTCAGAGGCCTGTTCTGGAAAACCAACTTATATTACAACATGTGTTCCCTGAGCCAAAGAACAGATCACCTCCTGTCCCCAGAAGGAAACCATGCTCTTGGACCTGTGTCACTCAGGGTGGTAGAATCCTCCATGGCCCCTTAGCCACCAGCACATTGTAAGATATCCCTGGTAACAAATTAGCATTGAGACTAATCTGCAAGAGATTCCATGTCAACTCAAGGCCTTGATACTTCGTGCCTTAGCCACCAGAACGAACCTGTCATGTTCCTCAGCTGCAATGGTCATTGGAGGTGTGCTTTCCACACATCCTTGCAGAAGTGCTCTGCTACCCAAACTTTCCACATGGAGGACACTAGAGAAAACAAACCAGACTCCACCTGTCCAGTAGAATGAAACCTTACTGTTTGGAGCATCTCCCAAGCCCCAGCGAGCGAAATCCTCCATGGCCTCTTGACACCACCCCTCCATTTGCTGGTCATCATAGAGCCAAATTCCAGTGTGAGCAAAACTCTGACATTGCCCATACTAAGGTGATGAATACCTCATTTAAGCTGCTGCACTGTAGAACTGCCTTCTGTGTGACATTGAATTTAACTGTAGCTTGGATTTAAAATTCCATAAACACCCCCATGGACCCAAATCCCTCTTGGTAGGGAATTTTCAAGCCACATTGCAGCACTCTGCCTTCCCCATAAAAAGAAGTGCATGGTGAGTCTGCCCAGAAACACGAAATGTGGATCAATCTGCTCGGCCATCAAGGGATTTATAGGCTGCTTCGATTTACAGGTTTCCCTGGCTACTAGCGGTGTGTCTGACAGAGCCTGAGCCCCGAACTCGTGTCAGCCACCCGGAGAGAGGGCACCATATCCAGCATGTGAGACCAGCCATGGCCCAAGTCCATCAACTCTACCCATCCTTGGTACTCAGGTACCTGTCTCCAGGCCTTGACTGGAATCGCTGCCAATGGAGGAACCTGAAGCACAATAGAGAACTCCACCTTCCCAATTGCAAGAAACCTGGCTGTTGGGATGAATGCCAGCCACATGGCCAATGAGACCACGCCCATTCCTAAGGGCCACCCTGGGAACAAACAGGCATTGTGACCTTCAGCCAGAGTATGCTTTCAAACAAGCCCTCTCATTTGCACCACCAGTTTCCCACATTGCAGCCCTGGGACGCCCCTAGGTCCGAATCCTAACCCTTCGTGGGATTTTCCAGGCATGCAGACCCAGAGCCCGTCTCTTGAATCCCTGTTTTGGGGCAGGACTAAGATGGAAAACAGCACTCTTCCCCAATACCAAAGTATTGGGAGAAGAGGGGATCCTTAGAGATGAAAAATCTCCCATTGACCCATGAGACCACACCTGGATTCCGAGGCCATCCTGGTTACACAATCCAGATAAAAAAAATCTGTGCTACCTCCTTCTAGTCACCTTAATTACAGTTCCTGATGAGCTGCCCTCCAGGTCTATGCTTTGGGCCTGAGATCACCTTGCCACTAACCCTAACCCGAGTTTGTGTTTGCAGACTTCTCTCCCAAAACCATGGCTCGCATGCCCTCCAGGATGGGGTCTCTGGAGCCACACTACTGTACTGGGCCTCCCATCCCCAAGGAATCTTTGCCAGTCACAGTTGCACAAACGCACCAAATTAGGAGAAATCTGCAATTGAGCCCACCTCAATATTGGAAGCTGTTCTGTAAGCAAATGCGCAGTCTAAAACACCCTGGTCACCTAAATGCAGGCAAACACCCAAGTCAAAGTGCCTGAGGCAGAAGATTGTACCAGACATGTCCCTAGGACCTCATTGGAACCCTAGAATAGGTTTTCAGGCATCTGTCCTCCAAGGCCTATTCTGGAATACCACCTTATAATACAACTTTGGGTCCCTGAGTCACACAACAGAATTTGTCCTTTCCCCACAATGAAACCATGCATTCGACCTGTGCAAAACCCTCAAGGGTAGGAGAATCCTACATGGCACCTTAGCCACCAGCACATTCTAAGATCTACCTGGTAACAAACCAGCATTATGGCCCATCTGTAATAGATTCCCTGTCAACTTAAGGCCTTGGTACGTCACCAAGTACCACCAGAATGAACCTGCCATGTTCCTCAGTTGCAATGGTCAATGCAAGTGTGCTTTCCAGGCATCCATGCGTGAGAGCTTTGCTGCCCAAACTTTCCACATGGGGGACACTGGAGCAAACAAACCAGACAGACTCCCCCTGTCCGGTAGAAGGAAACCTTGCTGTTTGGAGAATCTCACAAGCCTCAGGTTGGTAAATCCTCCAAGCCTTCTTGACCCAACACCTCCACTTGTCAGCCATCATAGACACAAACTCCAGTGTGAGCAAACATCTGACATCCGCCCTTACTCAGGTGCTGGATATCTTGAATCCAACACTGCACATTGGAACTACCTTTTGTTGGCACTGAATTGAACCGTAGTTTGTGTTTACAATTGCATCCTCAACCTACTGGCTCCCAAGAACTCTTGATAGGGAATTCTGGAGCCACAACACAGCATTCTGCCTTCCCCATAGAAAGAAGAAGTTCCTGGTTAGTCTTCCCAGCAACCCCACATGAGGATTAATCTGCTTGGCCCTCGAGGGAACACTGAAATATAGGCTGCCCTGGCTACTATTGCTGTGTCTGACAGAGCCTGAGACCAAACTTAGTTTCAACACTCCAGAAAGTGGGCCCCATATCCAGCATGTGAGACCGGCCATGGCCCAAATCTTTCATCTCTACCCGTCCTTGGTATTCAGGCACCTGTACCCAGGCCTTGACAGGAATCCCTGACAATGGGGGAACCTGAAGCACAATAGAGAACTCCTTCAACATGGCAGGAAACCTGGCTGTTAGGATGGTTGAACATCCCTCAAAGAGGGAACCAGCTGTATGGCCAATGAGACCATTCCCACTCCTAAAGGGTGTCCTGGGCACAAACAGGCATTGTGATCCTCAGCCTGAGCATGCTGTCAAACAAACCCTCACAGTGGCTCCACCAGGATCCCACATGCAGGCCAGGCACACCCCTAGGCCCAAATCCTAACCTTTGGTGGGATTTTCTAGGCGACCAGACCCAGAGCCCATCTCTGGAATCCCTGTATTGGGGCACCCCTAAGATGTAAAACAGCGCTCTTTCTTTCCCCGAAAAAGGTACCAAACTATAGAGAGCCTCCAGGATCCTTAGTGAGAAAAATTCTCCCATGGACCCATGAGACCACACCTGCATTCCGAGGACACACCGTCCAGAGAGAAAAGCCTGTGCTACTGCCTTCTATTCACCCTATTTACAGTTCCTGATGTGCTACTCTTTAGGTCTATGCATTGGGACTATTTGCCTCCCCACTAACCCTAACCCGAATTTCAGTTTTCAGAATTCTCTCCCAAAACCATGGCTCTCATGCCACCAAGGATGGGGCCTTTGGAGCCACAACACAGGACTGTGCCTGCCATCCCCAAGGAAACTGTGCCCATCACAATTGCCCAAACCTTCAAGATTAGGAGAAACCTGCAAATCCCTTAAGCCCACCCCTATATTGGTGGTTGCTCTGGTGCAAACTCACAGTCTGAAACACCCTGATCACCGACATCCAGTCAGACAGCCATGTCAAAGGTCCTGATTCAGAAGATTGAACCTGTCATGCCCGTACGACCTCATTGGAACCCTAGATTAGGTTTTCAGGCATCTGTCCTCAGGGGCCTGTCTGGAATACCAGCATATGATACATGTGGTCACTAAGCCTCACGACGGAACATATCCTGTCCTGAGAAGGAAACCGTGCTTTTCAACGTGTAGCAAATCTTCGGGGTTGGAGAATCCTGCATGGCACCTTAGCCACCAGCACATTCTAAAATCTGCCTCGTAACAAACCAGCATTGTGGCCCATCTGCAAGAGATTCCATGTAAACTCAAGGCCTTGGTCCTTTGCCACAGAGGCAACAGACGAACCTGCCTTGTTCCTCAGCTGCAATGTTCAATGGAGCTGTGCTGTCCTGACATCAATATGGGAGAGCTCTACTACCCAAACTTTCCACATGGAGGACCCTGAAGCAAACAATCCAGACTCCACCATTCCAGTAGAAGGAAACATTGCTATTTGGAGCATCTCACAAGGCTCAATGTGGGAAATCCCCCATGGCCTCTTGACGCCACCACTCCATTTGTCAGTCATCAAGACACAAACTCTAGTGTGAGCAAACATCTGACATCCGCCCTTACTCAGGTGCTGGATATCTCGAAAAAAGATGCTTTACATTTGAACTGCCTTCTGCTTGGCATTGAATTGAACCATAGCTTGTGTTTACAATTCCATCCTCACCATACTGGTCCCCAAGGCCTCTTGATATTGAATTCTGGAGCCACAACACAGAATTCTACCTTCCACATAAAAAGAAGAAGTGTCTGCTGATTCTGCCCATAATCCCCATAAGAGGACCAATTGGCTCGGCTCTCGAAGGAACCCCGATTTGGAGGCTGCCCTGGCCACTACTGCTGTTTCTGACAGAGTCTGAGCCCAGACCTACTGTCAGCCAGCCAGAGAGCAGGGCCCCATATCTAGCATGTGGAACTGGCCATGGCCCACGTCTGTCATCTCTACCCATCATTGTTATTCTGGCTTCTTTCCCCAGACTTTGCTGGAATCCTTCCAATGGGGGAACCCGAAACACGATAGAATACTACTCATTCTCTAAGGTAGGAAACTTGGCTGTTGGGATGGGTGTCCAACCCTCAAAGTAGAAGCCAGGTGCATGGCCAATGAGCCAACACCCTCTCCTAGGGGCTGCCCTGGGCACAAACAGGCATTGTGACCTTCAGCCTGAGCATGCTTTCAAACGAGCCCTCTCAGTGGCACCACCAGGATCCCACATTGCAGGCCTGGTATGCCCCTTGGACCAAATCCTAACTTTTGGTGGGATTTTCCAGGCATCCAGACTCAAATCCCATCCATGGAATCCCTGTTTTGGGCACCTTTAAGATGGAAAACAGCACTCTTCAGTTCCCCGAAAAAGTCATCAAACTATGGGGAGCCACCAGGATCCTTAGGAGAGGAAAAGTCTCCCATGAACCCATGATACCACACCTAAATTCCGAGCCCATCCTGAACACACAATCCAGATAGAAAAGCCTGTGCTACCAACTTCCAATCACCCTAATTACAGTTACTGATGAGCTGCTCTCAATGTCTACAGATTGGGCCTGCGACCACCTTGAAACTAACACTAACCCGAATTTTTGTTTGCAGACTTCTCTCCCAAAAACATGGCTCGCATGCCCTCCAGGATGGGGTCTCTGGAGCCACACACAGTACTGTGCCTGAAATCCCCAAGGAAACTTTACCCATAACATTTCCCCAAACCCTCCTGATAAGGAGAAACCTCCAAGGCCCCTGATCCCACCCCAATATTGGAAGCCACTCTGGACACAAATGCACAGTGTGAAACACCCTGATCACCTACATCCAGGCAGACACCCACGTTAATCGTCCTGAGTCTGAAAATTGAACCTGACATGAAACTAGGACATCATAGTAACCCTAGATTACGTTTCCGGCATCTGAACTCAGAGGCCTCTTCTGGAATACCAAGTTAGGATACATGTGGACCCTGAGCCACACAACAGAACATCTCCTGTCCCAAGAAGGAAACTGTGCACTTCAACCTGTGTCAAACCCATAGGGTAGGAGAATCCCTCTTTCCCCATTAGCCACCAGCACATTCTAAGACCTACCGGGTAACAGACCAGCATTGGGACCCATCTGTAAAAGATTCCATGTCAAGTCAAGGCCTCGGCACTTGGCACAAGAGCCACCAATATAAACCTGTCATGTTCATCAGCTGAATGGTCATTGCACTTGTGCTTTCCAGGCATCCATGTGGAAGGGCTCTGCAACCAAAAATTTCCACATGAGGGACCCCAGAGCAAATAAAACAGACTCCACCTGTCCAGTAGAAGAAAACCTTGCTATTTGGAGCATCTCACAAGCATCATCATGGGAAATCCTCCATGGCCTCTTGACACCACCTCTCCCTTTGTCGGTCAACATAGACACAAATTCCAGTGTGAGCAAACATCTTTCATCCGCCCCTCCTTAGTTGCTGGATGTCTCGAATGAGTCGCTGAACATTTGAACTGCCTTCTGCTTTGAACTGAATTTAACATTAGCTTGTGTTTACAATTCCATCCTCACCCTACTGGCCCAAAAGTCCTCTTGATAGGGAATTCTGGAGCCACAATGCAGCATTCTGCCTTCCCCATAAAAAGAAGTGCCTGGTAAGACTGTAAAAAAACCCACATGAGTATCATCTGCTCGGCCCTCACGGATCCCCGATTTATAGGCTGCTCTGGCCACTAATGCTGTGTCTGACAGAGCCTAAGCCCTGACCTCGTGTCAGCCACCCAGAGAGCAGGACCCATATTCAGCATATGAGACTGACCATGGCCCAGTCCGTCCTCACTACCCATCCTTGGTACTCGGGCATCTGTCTCCATACCTTTGCAGGAATTCCTGCCAATGGGGGAACCTGAGGCCCAAGAGAGAACTGCTCCTTCCCCATGGCAGGAAATATAGATGTTGGGATGGGTATCCAACCTTTAGAAAGGGAGCCAGCTGCATGGCCAATGAGACCATTCCCACTCCTGAAGGGTGTCCTGGACACAAACAGACATTGTGACCCTCAGCCCGAGCATGCTTTCAAACTACCCATCACAGTGACATCACCAGGATCCCTCATTGAAGGCCTGGTAGGCCCCTAGGCCCAAATCCTAACCCTTGGTGGAAATTTCTTGGTGCCCAGACCCAGAGCCCGTCTCTGGTATCCCTGTTGTTGGGCGCCCCTAAGATGGAAAACAGCATTCTTCCCTTCCCCAAAAAAGCCACCAAACTATGTGGTTCCGCCAGGATCCTTAGAGAAGAAAAATCTCCCATGGACCCATGAGAACACACCTAAATTCCGAGGCCATCCTGGACACACAATGCTGATAGAAAAGGCTAGGCTATCGCCATTGAGTCCCCCTAATTCCAGTTCCTGACAAGCTGCTCTCCAGGTCGACTTATTGGACTGGGATCACCATGCTACTAAGTCTAAACCTTGATTTCGTTTGCAGACTTCTCTCGCAAAACCATGCCTCATATGTCCTCCAGGATGGGGTCTCTGGAGCCACACCACAGGACTGTGCCTGCCATCCCCAAGGAAACTTTGACCATCACATTTGCCAAAACCCTCCCAATTAGGAGAAACCTCAAAAGCCCCTGATACCACCCCAATATAGGAAGCCGCTCTGGATGCAAACACAAAGTCTGAAACACCCTGATCACCTACATCCAGACAGACACCCATGTCAATGATCCTTAATCAGAAAATTGAATCTGACATGCCCCTGCGACATAGTTGGAACCCTAGATTAGGCTTCAGGCATCTGTTCTCAGAGGCCTATTCTCGAATACCAAGTTAGGATACAACATGTGGACCCTGAGCCACACAACAGAACATCTCCCATCCCAAGAAGAAAACTCCCTCAGGGTAGGAGCATCCTGCATGGCACCTTAGGCACCAGCACATTCTAAGATCTCCATGGAAACAAACCAGCATTGGGACCCATCTGTAAGAGATTCCATGTCAACTCAAGGCCGTGGCATTCGACCCAGAGCTACCAGAACTAAACTATCATGTTCATCAGATGCAATGTTCATTGGACGTGTGCTTTAGAGGGATCCATGCGGGAGAGCTCTGCTACCCAAACTTTCCACATGGGGGACACTCGAGCAAACAAACCAGACTCCACCTGTCCAGTAGAAGGAAATCTTGTTATTTGGAGCATCTCACAATCCAAAGCATGGGTAATCCTCCATGGCTTCTTGAAGCCACCCCTCCATTTGTTGGCCATCATAGACACAAACTCCAGTGTGAGCAAACAACTGACATCTGCCCTTACTCAGGTGCTGGATATCTCAAATAAGCTGCTGCATATTGGAACTGCCTTCTGCTTGGCACTGAATTTAACTATAGCTGGTGTTTACAATTTCATCCTCACCCTAATCATCCCCAAGACCTCTTGATAGGGAATTCTGGAGCCACAATGAAGCATTCTGCCTTCTCCATAGAAAGAAGAAGTGCCTGGTGAGACTGCCCAAAAACCCCATATGAGGATCATCTGCTAGGCCCTCGAGGATCCCTGATTTATAGGCTGCCATGGCCACTAGTGCTGTGTCTTACAGAGCCTGACACCCAACCTCGTGTCAGCCACCCAGAAAGTGGGGCCCATATCCAGCATGTGAGACTGGTCATGACCCACTCCATCCTTTCTTCACATCCTTGGTATTCGGGCATCTGTTTCCAGACATTTGCTGGAATCCCTGCCAATGGCGGAACCTGAAGTCCAATAGAGAACTGCTCCTTCCCCAAGGCAGGCAACCTAGCTGTTGGGATGGTTGTCCAACCCTCATATAGGGAGCCAACTGCATGGTCAATGAGACCATTCCCACTCCTGAGGGGTGCCCTAAGAACAAACAGGCATTGTGACCCTCAGCCTGAGCATGTTTTCAAACAAGCCCTCCCTATTGCACCACCAGGATCCCGCATTGCAGGCCTGGAACACCCCTAGGCCCAAATCCTAAATGTTGGTGGGAACTTTTTGGTGCCCAATTCCAGAGCCCGTCTCTGGAATCCCTGTATTGTGGCACCCCAAGATAGAAAACAGCACTCTTCCCTTCCCCGAAAAAGCCACCAAACAATGGGGTCCCATCTCCCATGGACCCATGAGACCACACCTGCTTTCTGAGGCCATTCTGGAAACACAATGCAGATAGGAAAGCCTGTGCTACCACCATTGAGTCACCCTAATTACAGTTCCTGAGGAGATGCCCTCCAGGTCGATAAATTGGGCCTGCGATCACTGCACCACTAAGCCTAACCCGAGTATTTGTTTTCAGTTCTTTCCCCAAACCGTGACTCACATGCCCTCTAGGATGGGGTCTATTTAGCCACACCACAGGACTGTGCCTATTATCCCCAAAGAAACCTTGCCCAACACAGGGCAACACAACGTTGCCCAAACCCTCCAGATTAGGAGAAACCTACAAGGCCCCTGAGCCCACCCCAATATTGGAAGCTGCTCTGGACAAAAATGCACAGTCTGAAACATTCTGGATCACCTATATCCAGACAGACACCCAAGTCAATGGTCCTGAGACAGAAAATTAAAACTGACATGCACC
The DNA here is from genome assembly GCF_964662115.1 of Mustela nivalis. Classification (NCBI taxonomy): domain Eukaryota; kingdom Metazoa; phylum Chordata; class Mammalia; order Carnivora; family Mustelidae; genus Mustela; species Mustela nivalis. The sequence goes on along the minus strand of NC_139028.1, from coordinate 37,588,534 downwards.
TAGGATATCATTGGAACCCTAGATTAGGTTTCAGGCATCTGTCCTCAGAGGCCTGTTCTGGAATACCAATTTAGGATACAACATGTGAACTCTGAGCCACACAACAGAACATCTCCTGTCCCAAGAAGGAAACTGTGGACTACGACCTGTTCCAAACTCTCAGGGTATAGAATCCTTCATGGCCCCTTAACCCCCAGCACATTCTAAGACCTACCGGGTAACAAACCAGCATTGGGACCCAACTGCAAGAGATTACATGTCAACTCAAGGCCTTGGTACTTGGCCCCAGACCCACCATTACGAACCTGTCATGTTCATCAGCTGCAATGGTCATTGCACTTGTGCTTTCCAGGCATCCATGCAGAAGGGCTCTGCTACCAAAAATTTCCACATGGGAGACCCCAGAGCAAACAAACCAGACTCCACCTGTACAGTAGAAGAAAACCTTGCTATTTGGAGCATCTCAAAAATCTCATCATGGGAAATCCTCCATGGCCTCTTGACGCCACCTCTCCATTTGTTGGTCATCATAGACACAAATTCTGGTGTGAGCAAACATCTTTCATCTGCCCTTACTCAGGTGCTGGACGTCTTGAATGAGTTGCTGCACATAGGAACTGCCTACTATTTTGAACTGAATTTAACCTTAGCTTGTGTTAACAATTCCTTCCTCACCCTACTGGTCCTGAAGCCCTCTGGATATCGAATTCTGGATCCACAATAAAGCATTCTGCCCTTCCCATAGAAAGAAGTGGTGCCTGGTAAGACTGCCCCAAAAATACACATGAGTATCATCTGCTCAGCCCTCACAGAACCCAGATTTTTAGGCTGCCCTGGCCACTAGTGCTGTGTCTGACAGACCCTGAGTCCCGACCTCATGTCAGCCAGCCAGAGAGCACAGCCCATATCCAGCATGTGAGACCGGCCATGGCCCAGTCCGTCCTCACTACCCATCCTTGATATTCGGGCATCTGTCTCCAAACCTTTGCTGGAATCCCTGCCAATGGGGGAACCTCAAGCCCAAGAGAGAACTGCTCCTTCCCCATGGCAGGAAACCTAGCTGTTGGGATGGGTGTCCAACCTTCAAAGAGGGAGCCAGCTGCATGGGCAATGAGACCATTCCCACTCTTGAAGGGTGTCCTGGGAACAAACAGGCATTGTGACCCTCAGCCTGAGCATGCTTTCAAACAAGCCCTCTAAGTTGCACCACTAGGATCCTGCATTGCAGGCCCGGTATGGCCCTAGGCCTAAATCCTAACCGTTGGTGGGAATTTCTTGGAGCCCAGACCCAGAGCCCGTCTCTCCAATCCCTGTTTTTGAGCATCCCTAAGACAGAAAACAGCACTCTTCACTTCCCCGAAAAAGCCGCCAAACTATGGGGATCTTCCAGGATCCTTAGAGAGGAAAAATCTCCCATGGACCCATGAGACCAGACCCCCCTTTCGAGGTTATCCTGGACACACGATACCGATAGAAAAAGCTGTGCTACCGTCATCGAGTCACCCTAACTGCAGTTCCTGATGAGCTGCCCTCCAGGTCAATGCATTGGGCTGCGATCACTGTGTCACTAAGCCTAAACCTAGTTTTCGTTTGCAAACTTCTCTCCCAAAACCATGCCTCACATGTCCTCTAGGATAGGTTCTCTGGAGCCACACCACAGGACTGTGCCTGCCATCCCTAAGGAAACTTTGCCCATCACATTTGCCCAAACCCTCCAGATTAGGAGAAACCTCCAAGGTCCCTGATCCCACTGCAATATTGGAAGCAGTTCCGGATGCAAATGCAGCCTGAAACACCCTGATTACCTACATCCAGCAGACACCCAATTCAATGGTCCTGAGTCAGAAAATTGAACCCGACATGCCCCTAGGACATCATTGTAACCCAAGAATAGGTTTTCGGGCATCTGTCCACAGATGGTTGTTCTCTAAAACCAACTTAATATACAACATCTGTTCCCTGAGTCACTCAACAGAACATCTCCTGTTCCTAGAAGGAAATTCTCCCCATTCCAATGTCTCCATGGACACAAACCCACATTAGGACCCATCCTCAGGAGAGTCCATTTCAACTCAGCCCCCTTGGTTGCTCCCCCTGAGGCAGCAGATCGAACCTGTCTTGTCCACTAGGAGACAATTGGAATGTGAGGTGGGCTGCCCAGGCTTCCATCCTCAGAACCCTGCTCTGGAGTCATTCTATATGGGACATCCTGGAGCATTCCAACAGGTCCCAATTTTCCCACAGAAAGAATCCTTGCGGTTTGGGGCATCTCACAACTCCCATAATGGCCTCATGATGACCTGCCCCTTCATGAAGAGGCCACCATGGACAGAAACTCCAACCTGAGACAACGTCAGATGCACAAAATCTCAATTTAACTCTGCAGAGTGTGCCTGCCGTGCCGTCGCTCCGAAGCCTATGCCTAGCTTGTGTTGTCAGATTATTGTCCTCACACACTTGGCCACAGGCCCTCCAGTTTGGTAATTCCGGAGCCACAATTCAGCACTCTGCCTGCCATCAAGAAGAAAAAAAGTTGCCCTCTGGGGATACCCAGAAACCCCAAATGCAGATCAACCTGCACGCCACTCGACTGTACCCCAATTATACAGTCTACCCTGGGCACTAATGCCCTGTCTGACACAGCCTGAGCCTGGACTTCCCGACCTACACCCAGACAGCTGGCCGGAAACTGAGCACATTCGGACCCACCATGCCCTAGTTCCTCATCTCTTCCCAATCTCGGTTTTCTGGCTTCAGAACCTAGACCTTATCTCCAATCACTGCCTAGGGGTGAACGTGATGCAGAAAACATAACTCCTCCTTCCTCATGGCAAGACACCTTGTGGTTGGCATTTTGTCCAATGTTCAGTGTAGAAGAAACCAGTGTGGCCCATGAGGCCCCACCCATGCTTGAGGGCTGTGTTGGGTACAAACAGACATTGTGACCCTTTCATCAAGTAAGCGTGAGCCCTTTCCTCAAGTAAGGCCTTTCAGTGGCTGGACCATGAGCCGGCATATGGGGCTTGCGATGCCCCTAGGCCCTCAATCTTAACCAGAGTTTGGGTTGTCCAGTTGCCCCTCCCCAGGGTTCTGCTCTACAATCCCTCCTTTGGTGGCACACCTGAGGTATAAAAACAGAAAGGTCTCCTCCCATCTGACCAAATGACCCCAAACTCTTGGGATCTGGCTAAAACGCCAGAGAGGGAGACTTGTCCATGGGCCTTGAGGCCACCCCAACATTCGACGGCCATCAGTGACACAAAATCCAGAGACAAAAGCCAGATCATGCACCTCGCACTCACCCTTTGTCCATATCCCGAAGAGTTTACCCCGAAGAGATTTACATGGTCTGTAGATTGTGTCTGCCATACCTACATCCCCAACCTAAGCCGAGTTTGTGTTTTCAGACTTCTGTCCCCTCAGCCGTGACCAAATACCCTACAGACTGGGGCCCATGGAGCCACACCTCACGACTGTGTGTGCCCTCTCAAATGGAATTCAGCCCATTCCATTGGCCACAACCGTATGAATTAGGAAAGATCTCCAAAGTCCCCGAGGCCATCCCAATAGTGTAGGCCACCCAGGATAAACAGGGATGATCTGACACATGCTGAGCAACAACCTCCACTCAGACCTGTAGACAGAAGTTCCCAGAGAAGAAGATTGAACCAGACAGGCCCCTAGGCCGTAATTTGATCCATTGCTTTGGTTTCCAGGCATCTCTACTCAGAGGCCTGGTTTCCAATCCCAGCATATGAAGGTTTCCTGAGGCACCCATAGGAACAAATCTCATCTCCACATGGGAAACTTGTCCTTTGGAGATGTCTCAAAACCTCCGATTATGAGAGTCCTTCAGGAACCCGGTGCCTCCGCTACAATCCAAGGTCCTCATGGACACAAACACAAATTAGAACCCACCCTCAGGAGAGTCCATTTCAACTCATGCCCCTCAGTTGCTCCCACAGAGCCAGGAGATTGAAACTGTCTTGTTGCTAGGAGACAATTCAATGCGAGGAAGGCTGCCCAGGTATATATCCTTAGAACCGTGCTCTGGAGTCATTCCGTATAAGACATCCTGGAGCCATCCAACAGTCTCAATTGTCCTGTAGAAGGAAACCTTGTGGTTTGGAGCATCTCACAAGTCCCATCGTGGGAAAAATTCCATGGCCTCATGATGCTCCCCTCCCTTCATGAAGGGGCCAACATGGACAGAAACACCAAACTGAGCCAACGTCTGATCCTCGCCCTGACTTCAGATGCATGAGATCTCGATTCAGCTCCGTAGAGGGTGCCTTCCATGCCCTTGCCCCAAAACCTAAGGCTAGCTTGTGTTCTCAGACTTCTGTCCTCACACTCCTGGCCCACAACTTCTCCAGTTTGGCATACTGGAGCCACAATGCAGCACTCTGTCTACCCTCCAGAAGAAAAAAGTTATCCTCTGGGGCTACCCAGAAATGCCAAGTGACTATCAACCTGCATGCCATGAGACTCTACCACAATTATACAGTCTAACCCTTGGCACTAATGCCCTGACACAGCCTGAGCCCGGAACTCCCGACTGACACCCAGACAGCTGACCGCACACTGAGCTCATTAGACCCAACATGGCCTTAGGTCCTCATCTCTTCTCAACCTCGCTTTTCAGGCTTTAGAACCTAGACCTTATCTCCCATCATTGACCAGGGGTGAATGTGATGCAGAAATCAGAACTCATTCTTACCCATGGCAAGAAATATTGTGGGTGTCATGTTATCCAACATTCAGTGTAGGAGAAACCTGGTGGCCCATGAGGCCCAACCCATGCTTGAGGGCAGCGTTCGACACAAACACGCATTGTGACCCTCAGCATGAGCTCTGTTCTCAAGTAAGGCCTCTCAGTGGCTGGACCAAGAGCCCGCTTATGGGGCTTACTGTGCCCCTAGGCACCATCCTTAACCGGAGTTTGGGCTGTCAAGTTGCCCATTCCAAGGGCTCTGCTCTAGAATCCCACTTTGGTGAGACAACAAAGGTTAAAAACAAACAAACAAACAAACAAACAAACAAAAAAACAAACAAACAAAAAAACGCGTCCCACAAAATGCGCCCAAACTTTTGGGATCAGACTAAATCCCCACAGAGGGACACTCCTCCAAGGCCCTGGAGGCCACCCAGACATTCCACGGCCATCATTGACACAAAATCCAGAGGCAAAAGCCTGAGCAAGCGCCTCACACTCGCCATTTGTTCATATCCTGAAGAGTTCTCCTCACAGTCTGTAGATCAGGTCTGCCATACCTATGTCCCCAAACCTAAGCTGAGTTTGTGTTTTCAGACTTCTGTCCCCACAGCCCTGACCAAACACCCTCCATGCTGGGGCCCCTGTTGCCACAACTCAGGACTGTGCCTGTCCTCTCCAAGGGAATTCTGCCCATTCCATTGGCAACAACCGTACACATTAGGAGAATCCTCCAAAGTCCCCGAGGCCATCCCAATAGTGTAGGCCACCCAAGACAAACAAGGGTGATCTGATATCAGCTGAGCAACAGCCTCCACTCATAACCATAGACAGATGTCCACAGAAAAGAAGATTGAACCGGACAGGACCCTAGGCCGTAATCGGATCCATTGCTTGTTTTCCGGACATCTCTCCTCAGAGGCCTGTTTTCCAATATCAGTATATGGGGGTTTCCTGAGGCACCATCAGAGCAAATCTCGTCTTCACATGGGAAACTTGTGGGTTGGAGCTGTGTCAAAAGCTCTGGTTAGGAGAATCCTTCAGGGCCTTGGTGCCACCACCCCATTCCAAGGTTTGCATGGACACAAACCCACATTAAGCCCCATTTACAGAAGAGTTCATTTCAACTCAACCACCTCGCTTTCTCTTCAAGAGCCAACCGATCGAACCTGTCTTGTCACTAGGAGACAATTGGAATGCGAGGCGGGCTGCCCAGGCATAAATCCTTAGAACCGTGCTCTGGAGTCATTCCATATGGGGCATCCTGGAGCCTTCCAACAGGTTTCAATTATCTCGCAAAAGGAATTCAGGCGATTTGGAGCATCTAAAAACTCCTATTGAGGGAAAAGCTCCATGGCCTCGTGTTGCCCCATCCCCTTCATTAAAGGGCCATCATGGACAGAAACACCAAGCTGAGCCAACATCTGATCCTCGCCTTGATTTCAGATGCACGGGATCTCGATTCAGCTCTGCAGAGTGTGCCTCCTGTGCCCTTGACCCTAAACTTAAGCCTCTCTTGTGTTCTCAGACTTCCGTCCTCACACTCCTGGCTCACAAGCCCTCCAGTTTGGGAATTCCAGAGCCACAGTGAAGCACTCTGCCTGCACACCAAAAGAAAAACGTTGCCCTATGGGGCTACCCAGAAACTCCAAATGATTATTAACCTGCATGCCACTCACTGTACCCCAATTATACAGCATATGTTGGGCACTAATGCTCTGTCTGACACAGCCTGAGCCCGACACTCCCAACTGACTCCCAGACAGCTGGCCACACATTGAACACATCGGATCCACCATGGCCTGTGTCATCATCTCATCCCAACCTAGCCTTCTGGCTTCAGAACCTATACCTTAACTCTAATCAAGGCCCAAAGGTGGACTTGATACAGAAATCAGATCTCCCCCTTCCCCATGGCAAGAAACCTTGTGGTTGGCATGTTCCTAACCATTCAGTGTAGGAGAAACCAGCATGGTCCAAAGGCCCCACCCATGCTTGAGTGCCGAGAGGGCACAAACACCCATTGGGGCCCTCAGCATGAGTCCTGTCCTCAATTAAGGCCTTTCAGTGGCTGGACCAAGAGATGGCATATTGGACTTTCCATCCCCTTAGGACCCAATATTTAAACAGATGTCGGGTTGTCTAGTCGTCTCTCATCAGGGCTCTGCTCTGGAATCCCTCTGGTGGTGGGACACCTGAGGTAACAAAACAGAAATGACTAAACCCATCCCATAGATTGACACAAAACACTTGGAAATGGGCCAAATCCTCAGAGAGGGAGCCTTGTCCATGGACCATGAGGCCTCCCTGACATTGCACGGCCATGGCTGACACAAAATCCAGAGACAACAGCTTGAGCAAGCACCTCAAAGTCGCCATTTGTTCATATCCCAAAGTTGTTCATATCCCAAAGAGTTCTTCTCACGGTCTGTAGATCAGGCCTGCCATTCCTACGTCCCCAAACCTAAGCCGAGTTTGTGTTTTAAGATTTCTGTCCTCCAGGCTGGGATCACACACCCTACAGGCTCAGGCCCCTAAAGCCAAACGTGAGTACTGTACCTGCCCTCTCCAAGGGAATTCTGCCTATCCCATTGGCCACAACCCTAAAAATAGGATAAACCACCAAAGTCCACGAGGCTCCCCAATACTGTTGGCTTCTCAGAACAAACAGGGGCTATCTGAGCCCATCTGAAAACCTACCTGCACTCAGACCATAGACAGATGTCAGCAGAGGAAAATTGGAAAGAACAGGCCCCTAGGGCCTATTCGGAACCATTGCTTTGTTTTCCAGGCATCTCTTCTCAGAGGCCAGGATTGCAATACCAGCAATGGCTGATTCTTGAGGCAACCATCAAAACAAATATCGTCTCCACATGGGCATCTTGCACATAGGAGCTGTGTCAAAGCTCTGGTTAGGAGAACCCTTCAGGTCCCCAGTGCCACTGCCTAATTCCAAGGTCTCCATGGACACAAACCCATATTAGGACCCCTCCGCAGGAGAGTCCATTTCAACTCAGACCTTGATTGCTCCCCTGATCCAGCAGATCTAACCTGTCTTGTCGCTAGGACAAAATTGGAATGAGAGACAGACTACCCATCCATCCATCCTTAGAACCCTGCTCAGAATCGTTCCATACGGGAATTACTGGATCCAACCAACAGGTCTCAATGGTACCGCAGAATAATTTTTGTGGTTTGGAGCATCTCACAATCCCCATTGTGGGAAAAATTCCATAGCCTTGTGAACCACCCACTATTTATGAAGGGGCCATAAGGGACAGAAGCTCCAACCAGAGCAATCGTCTGATCTTTGCCCTGATTTCAGATACATGAGAACTCGATTCAGCTCTGCAGAGTGTGCCTGCCATGCCCTCGCCCAGAAAACTAAGACTACCTTGTCTTCTCAGACTTTGGTTTCACACTCCTGGCCCACAAGACCACCACTACAGCAATTCCAGACCTACAATGCAGCACTCTGCCTACGATCCAGAAGAAAAACAATGCCCTCTGGGGCTACACAGAAACCCCAAGTGAGGATCAACCTGCTTGCCAGTTGACTGTACCCAGTTCTACAAGCTGCCCTGGGCACTAATGCCCATTCTGACACAGCCTAATCCTGGACCTCTCGACCCACACCAAGCCAGCTGGCTGCACACTGAACACATTGGACCCGCCAAAGCTTTAGGTCGTCATCTCTTCCCAACTTCGATTTTCAGGCTTCAGAACCTAGACCTTTTCTCCAGTCATGGCCCACGGTTGAAATCAGAATTCCTTCTCCATTGCAAGAAATCTTGTGGTTGGAATGTTGCCCAACGTTCAGTGAAGTTGAAACCAGTGTGGTCCCAAGGGCCATGCTTGAGGGCCACGTTGGTCACAAATATGCATTGTGACCCTCAGCGTGACCCCAGTTCCCAAGTAAGGTCTCTCAGTGCCTGGAACAAGAGACGGCATATTGGGCATGCCATGCCCCTAGGTCCCAATTTTTAACATTAGTTCGGGTTGTCCATTCGCCCTTCCCCAGTGCTCTGCTTTAGAATCCCTCTTTTGGTGGGACACCTGAGGTAACCAAACTGAAAGGACTCCTCCCATCCCACAGATTGACCCCCAAATTGGGATTAGGACAAAACCACAGAGAAATAGACTCATCCATGGCCCATGAGGCCTCCCCGACATTCCTCTCCCACCGTTGACACAAAATCCAGACACAAAAGCCTCAATAAGCGCCTCACACTCGCTCTTTCTTCATATCCAAAAGAGTTCTCCTCATGGTCTGTAGATAGGGCCTGCCATAACTACGTCCACAAAACAAGCCAAGTTTGTGTTTTCAGACTTCTGTCCCCACATTCCTGTCTTACATACCCTCCAGCTGGGGACCCTGGAACCACACATCAGGTCTGTGCCTGTCAACTCCACAGGAATTCTGCCCCTTCCATTGACCACAACCATACAAACTAGGAGAAACCTCCAAAGTCCCCAAGGCCATCCCAATAATATAGAACGCCCGAGACAAACAAGGGCTGTCTGGAACTAGCTGAGCATCCATCTCCACTCATACTGTACATGGATGTCCCCAGAGAAGGAGATTGAACGGGACAGGACCCTAGGCCCTAATGGGGTCCATTGTTTTGGTTTCCTGGCATCTCTCATCAGAGGCCTGGTTTCTAATATCAGCATGTGGGGGTTTCCTGAGGCACCAATCAGCACAAACCTAGTCTCCACATGGGAAACTTGTCTTTTGGAGATGACTCAAAACCTCTGGTTAGGAGAAGCATTCAGGGTCCGTGTGACACCGCCCCATGCCAAGGTCTCCATGCACACAAACACACATTAGGACCCATCCTCAGGAGAATCTATTTCAATGCAGCCCCCTCTGTTGCTCCCCTAGATCCAGCATATCAAAACTGCCTATTAGCTAGGAGACAGTTAGAATGTGAGGCAGGCTGCCCAGGCATCCATCCTTAGATCCCTGCTCTGGTGTCGTTCCGTATGAGACATCCTGGAGCGATCCAACAGGTCTCAATTGTTGATTAGAAAAAATCCTTGTGTCTTGGAGCATATCCCAACTCCCGCCCTGGATAATCCTGCATGGCCTCGAGATGTTGCCCCCTTCAAGAAAGGGCCATAATGGACAGAAACTCCAACCCGAGCCTAGGTCTGACCCTCGCCCTGACTTCAGATGCATGAAGTCCAGATTCAGATCTGCAGAGAGTGCCTGAAGTGCCCTCGCCCCGAAACCTAGGCCTAACTTGTGTTCTTATACTTCCGTCTTCACACTCCTTGCCAAAAGGGCATCCAGTTTGGGAATTCTGGAGCCACAATGCAGCACTCTGCCTGCCCTCCAGAAGATAAACGTTGCACTTGGCGCTACCCAGAAACGCTAAATGAGGATCAACCTGCACGGCACTCGACTCTCCCATAATTATAAAATATACCCTGAAAACTATTGCCTGGTCTGACACAGCCTAGGCCTGAACCTCCCGACCAACACTCAGCGAGCTGGGTCCACACTGAGCACGTCAGACCCGACATGGACTTAAGTCGTCATCTCTTCCCAAGCTCGGTTTTCAGACTACACAACCTAGACCTTAACTCTAATCACTGCCCAGGGGTGAAAGAGGTGAAAGAAATCAGAACTACTACTTCCCCATGGCAAGAATACATGTGGTTGGCATGGTGTCCAACATTCAGTGTAGGAGCAACAGTGTGCACCATGAGTCCCCGCCCACGCCTGTGCGCCTAGAAGGCCAAAACACACATTGTGACCCTCAGCATGAGTTCTGTCCTCAAGGAAGGCCTCTCAGTGGCTGGAACTAACCATAGTTCGTTTTGTCCATTAGCCCCTCCCCAGGGCTCTGCTTTGAAATCCCTCTTTTGGTGGGACACCTGAGGTAACCAAACTGAAAGGACTCATCCCGTCCCCAGGATTGACCAAAACAATTGGGTTCGGGCCAAATCCACAGAGAGGAAGACTTGTCCATGGCCCATGAGGCCTCCTCGACATTCCACGGCCATTGTTGACACAAAATCCAGAGACAAAATCCTGAATAAATGCCTCACACTCACTCTTTCTTCATATCCCGAAGAGTTCTCCTCACGGTCTATAGATCGGGCGTGCCATACTTACATCCCAAACGTAAGCCGAGTTAGTGTTTTCAGACTTCTATCCCCACAATCCTGGCCAACACACCCTCCAGGCTGGGACCCCTGGAGCCACACATCAGGTCTGTGCCTGCCCACTCCAATGGAATTCTGCCCATTTACTTGACCACATGCCTACAATTTAGGAGAAACCTCCAATGTCCCTGAATCCATCCCAATAGTGTAGGCCATCCGGGACAAACAAGGGCGTCTGACAAGAGCTGAGCATCTACCTACACTCATATACCGTAGTTGGATGTCATGAGAGAAGGAGATTGAACCGCACAGGTCCCTAGGCCGTAATCGAATCCATTGCTTTGGTTTCCAGGCATCTCTCCTCATAGGCATGTTTTCAAATACAAGCATGCGGGGGTTTCCGGAGGCACCATCAGAGCAAATCTCGTCTCCGCATGGGAAACTTGCAGGATGGAACTGTGTCAAAACTTCCGGTTAGGAGAATCCTTCAGGGCCCCGTGCCACCACCCCATTCGAAGGTCTCCATGGACACAAACCCACATTAGGACCCATGCGCAGGAGAGTCTGTTTCAACTCAGGCTTCTTTGTTGCTCCCCCAGAGTCAGCAGATAGTACCTGTCTTGTCGCTAGGAGACAATTGAGAAGGGAGGCGGGTTGCCCAGGCCTCCATCCTTAGAACCCTGCTCTGGCGTCGTTCCATATGGAACGTCCTGGCCTCTTCCAAAAGGTCTCAAATGTCCTGCAGAAGGGATCCTTGCTTTTTGGAGCATCTCACAACTTCCAACGTGGGAAAACCGTGATGGCTTTCTGAAGCCCCCACTCCCTTTCTGAAGAGGAAGTCATGGACAGGAACTCCAACCTGAGCCAATGTCTGATCCTCGCCCTGAATTCAGATGCACGAGATCTCAATTCAGCTCTGCAGAGTGTGCCGGCGGCCTTGCCCTCGCCCTGCAGAGTGTGCCGGCCTTGCCCTCGCCCTTAAACCTATGTGAAGCTTCTGTTCTCCAATATCTGTCCTCACACTCCTGGCCCCCAAGACCTCACGTTTGGCAATTCTGGACCCACAATGCAGCACTCTGCCTGCCCTCCGAATGAAAAAAATTAAAATGTTGCCCTATGGAGCTTCCCAGACACGCCAAATGAGGATAGACCTACACGGCACCCTTCTGTACCCAAATTATATCGACAAACCTTGGCACTAATACACTGTCTGACACAGCCTGAGCACGGACATCCTGACCAACACCCAGACAGCTGACCGCACACTGAGCACTTCAGACCAGCCATGGCCTTAGTTTGTCATCTACTCCCAACCTAGCTTCTCAGGCTTCAGAACATGGGCCTTAAATCCAAACCCCGCCAAAGGGTGAATGTGATGCAGAAATCAGAACTCCTCCTTCCCCATAGCAAGAAACCTTGTGGTTGGCATGTTGCCCAACGTTCAGTGTAAGAGAAACCAGCGTTCACCATGAGGCCCCGCCCATGCTTGAGTACGAAGAGGGCACAAACACGCATTGTGACCCTCAGCGTGAGTCCTGTCCTCTCGTAAGTCCTCTCAGTGGCTGGACCTTTAGACGTCATAATGGGCTTGCCATGCCCCTAGGCCCCAAGTTTTAACCAGATTTCTGGTTGTCCAAACACCCCTCCCCAGGGCTCTGCTCTGGAAACTCTCTATTGGTGGGACACCTGAGGTTAAAACAACACAAAACGGACTCCTCCTATCTCACAGAATAACCCCAAACTCTTGGGATCAGGCCAAATGCCAGAGAGGAAGACTCGTCCATGGCCCATGAGGCCACCCGGACATTCCACGGCCATCAGTGACACAATATCCAGAGACAAAATCTTGAGCAAGCGTCTCACACACGCCCTTTGTTCATATCCTAAAGAGTTCTCCTCACGGTCTGTAGATCAGTCCTGCAATACCTACGACCTGAAACCTACGACGAGTTTGTATTTTCAGACAACAGTCCCCACAGCCCTGGCCCACAAAACCGACAGGCACAGGTTCTAGGAGCCAAACCTGAGGACTGTACCTGGAAATTCTTTTTTTTTTTTTAAGATTTTATTTATTTATCAGAGAGAGAGGGGGGAGAGAGCAAGCACAGGCAGACAGAATGGCAGGCAGAGGCAGAGGGAGAAGCAGGCTCCCTGCCGAGCAAGGAGCCTGATATGGGACTCAATCCCAGGACGCCGGGATCATGACCTGAGCCGAAGGCAGCTGCTTAACCAACTGAGCCACCCAGGCGTCCCTGTACCTGGAAATTCTGCCCATTCCTTTGACCACAAACCTAAAAATAGGATAAACCTCCAAAGTGCCAGGGGCCATCCCAATAGTGTTGGCTGCCCAGGATCAACAAGGGCGGTCTGACACCAGCTGAGCATCTACCTGCACATAGACCCGTCGATAGATGTCGCCAGAGGTAAATTGGAATGAGCAGGCCCCTAGATCCTAATCGGATCCATTGGTTTGTTGTCCAGGCATCTCTCCTCTGAGTCCTGGATTCCAATACCAGCATATGGCTGTTTCTTGAGGCACCCATCAGAACAAATCTCGTCTCCACGTGGGAATCTTGCACGTTGGAGCTGTGTCAAAGCCTCTGGTTAGGAGAACCCTTCAGGTACCCTGTGCCACTGCCTCATTCCAAGTTCTCCATGGACACAAAACCACATTAGGCCCCATCCAAAACCCCCTCATTTGCTCCCCAGATCCAGCAGATCTAACCTGGCTTGTCACTAGGACACAAGAGGAATGAGAGTCGGGCTGCCCAGCCATCCATCCTTAGAACCCTGCTCAGAATCGTTCCGTATGGGAAGTCCTGGAGCCAACCAACAGGTCTCAATTGTCCTGCAGAAGAGTCTTTACGATTTGGAGCATCTCACAACTCCCATCGTGGGAAAAATTCCATGGCCTCGTGATCCACCCCCTCTTCATGAATAGGGCCATCAGGGACAGAAACTCCAACCTGAGTGTCCTTCGGATCCTCACCTGACTTCAGATGCACGAGATCTAGATTCAGTTCTGAAGAGCGTACCTGCCATGCCCTCGCCTAGAAACCTAAGGTTGCTTGTGTTCTAAGACTTCTGTCCTCAACCCCTGGCCCACAAGCCCTCCAGTTTGGCAATTCCAGAACTACAATGCAGCCCTCTGCCTGCCCTCCAGAAGAAAAAACATTGTCCTCTGGGGCTACCCAGAAACCCCAAATGAGGATCAACCTTCTCGCCACTGGACTGTACCCCAATTCTACAGGATGCCCTGGGTACTAATGCCCTTTCTGTCACAACCTAAGCCTGGACCTCCCGACCCACACCCAGCCAGCTGGACGCACACTGAACACATCGGACCTGCCAAAGTCTTAGGTCATCATCTCTTCCCAACTACGGTTTTCAGGCTTCAGAACCTAGACATTTTCTCCAATCTCTGCCCAGGGTTGAACATGAGGCAGAAATCAGAAATCCTTCCCCATGGCAAGAAATCTTGTGGTTGGCATGTTGCCCAACGTTCAGTGTTGTTGAAACCAGTGTGGGCCTTGTGACCCCGCCATGCTTGAGGGCCGTGTTGGTCACAAATACGCAATGTGACTGTCAGCGTGAGCCCAGTCCCAAGTACGGTCTCTCAGTCCCTGGACCAAGAGACGGCATATTGGGCTTGCAATGCCCTTAGGCCCCAATTTTTAACCATATTTAGGGTTGTCCATTCGCACCTCCCCAGTGCTCTGCTTTCGAATCCCTCTTTTGGTGGGACACCTGAGGTAACCAAACTGAAAGGACTTCTCCCATCCCACAGATTGACCCCCAAATTGGGATCGGGCCAAATCCACAGAGAGGAAGACTCATCCATGGCCCATGAGGCCTCCCTGACATTCCACGTCCACCGTTGACACAAAATCCAGAGACAGAAGCCTGAATAAGCGCCTCACACTCGCTCTTTCTTCATATCCCAAAGAGTTCTCCTCACGGTCTGTAGATCGGGCCCGCAATACCTACGTCCCCAAAACAAGCCAAGTTTGTGTTTTCAGACTTCTGTCCCCACATTCCTGGCTTACATACCCTTCAGGCTGGGGACCCTGGGGCCACACATCAGGTCTGTGCCTGTCAAATACACAGGAATTCTTCCCTTCTATTGACCACAATCATACAAACTAGGAGAAACCTCCAAAGTCTCCAAGGCCATCCCAATAGTATAGACGGCCCGGGACAAACAAGGGCTGTCTGGAACCAGCTGAGCATCCATCTCCACTCATACTGTACATGGATGTCCCCAGAGAAGGAGATTGAAAGGAACAGGCCTCTAGGCCCTAATTGGGTCCATTGTTCTGGTTTCCTGGTATCTCTCATCAGAGGCCTGGTTTCCAATATCAGCATGTGGGGGTTTCCTGAGGCACCAATCAGCACAAATCTAGTCTCCACATGGGAAACTTGTCTTTTGGAGATGATTCAAAACCTCTGGTTAGGAGACGCATTCAGGGTCCATGTGCCACCGCCCCATGCCGAGGTCTCCATGCACACAAACCCACCTAAGGACCCATCATCAGGAGAGTCCATTTCAACTCAGCCCCCTCAGTTGTTCCCCTAGATCCAGCATATCATACTGTCTATTAGCTAGGAGACAGTTAGAATGTGAGGCAGGCTGCGCACGCATCAATCCTTACATCCCTGCTCTGGCGTCGTTCTGTATGACACATCCTGGAGCGATCCAACAGGTCTCAATTGTTGATCAGAAAAAATCCTTGTGTCTTGGAGCATATCCCAACTCCCACCCTGGGTAAACCTCCATGACCTCGAAATGTTGCCCCTTCAAGAAAGGGCCATAATGGACAGAAACTCCAACCTGAGCCTAGCTCTGAACCTCGCCCTGAATCAGATGCACGAAGTCCCAATTCAGATCTGCAGAGAGTGCCTGCCATGCCCTCGCCCCGAAACCTATGCCTAACTTGTGTTCTTATACTTCCGTCCTCACATTCCTTGCCCTCAGGGCATTCAGTTAGGTAATTCCGGAGCCACAATGCAGCACTCTACCTGCCCTCCATAAGATAAACGTTGCACTTGGCGCTACCCAGAAACGCTAAATGAGGATCAACCTGCACGGCACTCAACTGTACCCAAATTATACAATATACCCTGAAAACTAATGCCTGCTCTGACGCAGCCTAGGCCTGAACTTCCCAACCAACACTGAATGAGCTGGCTCCACATTGAGCACGTCAGACCCGACATGGACTTAAGTAGTCATATCTTCCCAACCTCGTTTCTCACACTACACAACCTAGACCTTAACTCTAATCACTGCCCAGGGGTGAAAGAGGTGAAAAAATCAGAACTACTACTTCCCCATGGCAAGAATACATGTGATTGACATGGAGTCCAAAATTCAGTGTTGGAGCAACAGTGTTCACCATGAGTCACCGCACATGCCTGAGCGCCTAGAACGCCAAAACACACATTGTGACCCTCAGTGTGAGTTCTGGTGTCAAGGAAGGCCACCCCGTGGCTGGACCTTCAATGTTTCATCCATGTTTTCTTATACTCACTAGGGCATCCCTTTCTAGGTGGGTAGAAGAGTTCTTCAGTTGTAGGTGTTCAATAAGACCGAGTTTTGTTTCTGCCTTGGTGAGAGGATTCTGGATCTCTCGAAGCAGCACAACATTATGTGTGTATGTGGGTGTACACACAATCTACCAATTGATGCAATCTACCCAAATTAATCTGTTCATTAAAGTATAGAAACCATGGACATTTCATCCAAGGACTGAGACCCTCAATTTTTGTCCATTGCCTTACATTTTGTTTGCTTCACCCCTTTGTACATCCCCTTTTAAAAATACATTTATTTCTTAAATGTATTTCATTAAATATTTAATAATAATTTTCAAATTAAATTTGAATTTAAATTAAATGTATTAATATAAATTATTTTAAAATTATTTAATTATTTTTTTCTTTCAAATGCTGATGAATACTGTGAGCCCCCAAATCGACGGTCACTTCAAGTACATACAAAAGGAGAAATAGGAATGTAGACTTACAGATAAGAACCATTTAGCTTTTCTAGGTCCCTCTGTTAAAAGTCTAAAGAAATTACTTTCCCAAAAGAAACAAATTCAGAAGGAAAGAGGAGGATGAAAGTCACCTCCATCAGCCTATAATCACATACTCAATACCAACAAAACATTAATCTCTAAACAGATGCCAACAGTTTAAAAAAAAAAAGTTAGCAAGCGACTTCAGGTAACAATAAATTTCATGTAGGTTGAGAAGGTAGAGGTAGTCGAATTGTTCAGCAGGCACCAAATGCATGTGAATATCCTTGTCATGGAAGGAAGGAAGACTGAGATTCTTGACAAAAATATTTTATTAGGCAAAAAAAATTAAATTTGAAACAATGATTGTAAACATATGTATATATATATATATATACATATATATATATATATATATATATATAAATACACACACATAGAGATGTGCATGTGTGTGGGTGTGTGTGCTTGTGTGTATGCATATAAACTATCCCCATCCTAAACAGCACCACCTGGTAGCGGGTCCTTATTTGGAAATCGGGTCCCTGGAGATGTAACTAGCTAGGATCAGGTCATATTTGAATAGACTGGGCCCCTAATTCAGGAGGACTTGTGTCCTTCCAAGATGGGAAACTGGGGATACACAAATATGCCCTGAGTGAGAAGGCCATGTGAAGGGGTCCAATGCCACAGCTATACTTCAAGCTGGGAGAGCGGTCTGCAAGAGATCCTTCCTTAATACCTACAAAAGGAGCATGGCCTACCAACACTGTATCCTCTAGAACTGTGACACTGTCCACTTCTGTGGTTTCAGCCACTAGGCTTGAGGGATCTTGTAATAGCAGACCTAGAAAACGAATAGAAACCTAGTTAGAGGAAAAGAAAGCAACCAGAGGCCCATGGAAATCTGGAAAAGAAAAAAAAAAATGTCTATCTCTCTATCTATATACCTGACTCTTGAAACATTGAAAAGGAATGCACATTTGGGAATGCTGTCAATAGGAAAAGAAGCAAGTAAACCAACAAACAAAAAATGGAGCCCCAGGATTCACTGGGCTTTTCACCTGGAGGAGTTCTGGATGGTGGGGAGTGGGAGGAGATTCCAAGGCAAAGAGGGGAGTCTCCCTGGTGTGAGGAAAGAGAGACTGGAATTCAGGAAGGCTGGAGTGATGAAAAGGCCATGGGTTGCAGAAAGAAGGAAGTCAAGGAGAAAACAAGCTCTTGGAAATACAGGCTGGAGTCCTCTTGAGTCCTGGCTCAATAGGAAGCAGTGTGTGTCTAAGAATATGGCCCAGGTTCTAACAAAGATTCAAGGTAACGGAACCACATGGTTGCCAAGACTCATACAGGGCTAGAGGTCATCGGAGTTCCAACCAGCCAGAGGGAAGAGTTCTTTTGGCTAAGTCAGAATATTCAGTAGAGACCCAGAAAGGATCACAGGTGAGGAGCAGGATGAAAAGATCCCTCCAGGAAAGCTTACTCTACACATTCCCTAAATAATTGGGAGAACTATTTGAGAAAGATTCCGAATTACCCACTAAGATCACACTGCCTAGAGGACAGCTGATCCTAGAAGGCAGAGAGCAGCCTCCCAAGGACTCAGGTCTTCGAAAGGAAGGCAGTTAAAAAGGGAAGAAGGAATAGATGGGAACAAGAAAACACGATGAGCGAGGTATTCCACTTCCACTTCAATATTTCAACAGTTCCCGTCAGAATGAACGACTAAAATTCTACTAAAAGAGACGCCCTAAATATGTCTGTGAACAATAAACTCTCCATCGAAGGCCGCAGAGGATTTTGTGAGAAGCAATAGGATGAAAAGGGCTAGACTGGACCCAAAGGAATCCCAAAAGACTGACTTTCCGAGGTCTTGACAAAAGACAAGCGAAAACCACCCAATATAATGAACAGACAAAGAAGACCTTTCAGAAAGCCAGGGACATCCTCCAGGTGTCTGCATCCGATGAGAAAACTCATGGAGCTCAACCACCTTCAAGCCCATAAAGCAAGGCTCAAGACATCTGTTGGAAAGATTTACTTTCTTTATTGGAGAGAGATTGAGTGAGAGAGAGCACAAGACAGGAGAAGGTCAGAGGAAGAAGCAAACTCCCCAAGAGCTGGCAGCCCGAGGAGGGACGAGATCCTGCAAGTCCCGGGTCATGAGCAGAGCCCAAGGAAGGCAGTCGCTCAACCAACTGAGCCACGCAGGCGCCCCTCTCCAGAAATTGGTCAACAGCTGAGGGGCACCTGGGCGGAACCCACAGTGAAGTACCCAACTCGTGGCTCTGGCTCAGGTGGAGATCTCAGGCTCTTGAGATTGAGCCCTGAGGCAAGGTCTGGGCTTAGGGCAGAGTCCACTTGGACTCTCTCTTTGTCCTGCCCATTCCACTATTCCTACTCCCGAGTGCTCCTTCCCTTAAACAAACAAGAAAAATCCTTTCCAGAAATGAACATTGGTTGAGAGTGGGAGTGGTGGGGACAGAAGCGATTGGAGCTCAGAAGCGTGGAAGAGGAGCCTGAGATGCTGCCCACCTTCCCAGGGCCGCAGCCGCCACCGCCCGAGGGTCGCCTCCTCCGCCGGGCCGCCACCTCCGCCCCCACGCCACCACCCCCACCGCCGCCACTGCCGCCTAGGCAGGGATCAGCTGAGCCGCAGAGACACGAGACTCTAGCAGTGAGTAGCACCTACAGCGCCCTCTGAGCCCGCTTGCTTGGGGCGGAGGGGCTGCTGATTGCTCGGGGAGTAGGTGAGAGGGGCACCCAGGTGCCTTCCGGGGGGGGGTAGACAGGATGTGTAGGGAGATCCACACTGTTCTGTCCCAACTGCCCACGGGCTTCACGGTGGACGTGGCCAGGCAACAGCCTGCGGACCAGCCCTGCATCTGCTTTTGCATAGAAGGCAGCCATTTTACCCTCTCTCTCTGCCTGCCTCTCTGCCTGTCTTTAAAGGAATAATAAAATCTTAAAAAAATGGAAGAGATAATAGAACACCCCTCAATATTCTTGTTGTTCATTAAGACCTCATGCGTCTTTTTATTTTGACTTACTGAGTTGAAGGAATTGGTTGATTGATTGACGGATTTGACAGAAAGAGAAAGCTGAGGACAAGCGGGGAAAGGGGGAAAGGGAGAAGCAGGCTTCCTGCTGAACAGAGAGCCCCAGGCAGGGGTTGATCCCAGGACCCTGGCATCAGGACCCCTGCAGAAAGGCGATGCTTCACCAGCAAGCCACCCAAGTGCCCCCACTCAATGTTTCAATCAGTTTTTCACTCACCAGGACCCCAGCAGAAAGGAGATGCTTCACCAGCAAGCCACCCAAGTGCCCCACTCCATGATTCAATCACTTTTTCACTCCTGGATTAATTGACACTTTTTTGGGTCTGCCTTCTCTGTGCTTACAGTAACCCCTTGCGTTTCCCTTGGTTCTTTTGTGGTCACTGAGCACGTTAGGAATCTAACGTGCTCATAGTTTCAGTCTCATAGTTTGAGTCTCATAGTTTGAGTCTTGTCAGTTGGTGGGCAAGATCATTTGATTTTACACTTGGTATGAGTAGAGTCCAACTTCACAGCCTTTCTTGTGCCTCCCATTTTTGGGGTCCTGTCCCACTCATCTCTGCCACCTCCCCCACCTCCTAAGATGTTTTCCTATTGTACCTTCCAGAAAACGTCTGATGTCCTCTTTCGTACTTAGGCGACATCACTCTGGAATAGCCTTGTCGGTTCTGATATTCCATGAGGATATCCCCGTCCTTTAGCACCGCTTTGTCAAAGTCCACCCTTGTTCATTTGTCTGTGTTCTCTGGCCATTCAAAGAGTCCTTTTGTAAGAAATCCTATCCCGTCAGATGCTCCTCTCACTCTCATTCTCCCTCACTCTTGCTGTCGCTCCTTTCTTCAGATTTGCTGGGGTATGACGAGTCCTTTTCATTTCCATGGAAATGGAAGAATTGGCTTATCCACGTACACAGGCACTTGCTCGATAGGAAACTAGGATCGCATCGAATCTCTCCATCAAGATGGGGTTAATGGAAACATTACAATACCAATCATACAATCTATGAACATGTTCTATTAGCATAGGTAACAATGAATATATGGGACATCCCATTGATTTAGGTCATCAATTCCCCTTAGTCATCTCCCACGGTTTTCTGGGTGGACACTTGCTGGGTGGAGACTGCATAAAGTCGTTGGATAGATGAAGTACTCGTTTTGGTACTCTCATCAATAGGATTCTCAATCACTGTTTGTATGTCACAGAATTCCATTGAACTTTTCTCCATTTTTAACTTATATCCGACGACTTTGATTCATTCACTTCCTGATTCTAATCCTTTGTACATTCAAGAGAATATCTTTCTATACAAACCTCACTCATTTTTTCCAGTTGTTATAAGTTCAGTTTCCTCCATGTCTTCATATACTTGCTAGGGCGTCCCTTTCTAGGTGGGTAGAAGAGTTGTTCAGTTGTAGGTGTTCAATATGACCGAGTTTTGTTTCTGCCTTGGTGAGAGGATTCTGGATCTCTCGAAGCAGCACATCATTATGTGTGTATGTGGGTATACACACAATCTACCAATTGATGCAATCTACCCAAATTAATCTTTTCATTAGAGTATAGAAACCATGGACATTTCATCCAAGGACTGAGCCCCTCAATTTTTGTCCATTGCCTTACATTTTGTTTGCTTCATCCCTTTGTACATCCCTTTTATTTTTGTTTGTTTTTTTATAAACATATATTTTTATCCCCTGGGGTACAGGTCTGTGAGTCACCAGGTTTACACACTTCACTGCACTCACCAAAGCACCTACCCTTCCCAATGTCCATAATCCCACCCCCTTCTCCCAAACCCCCTCCCCCCAGCAACCCTAAGTTTGTTTTGGGTTATTAAGAGTCACTTATGATTTGTCTCCCTCCCAAGTCCGGGAAAAGAAGTCTGTAACATGCAATGGTAAAAATATTAGATTGGCAGCAGACTTATCCACAGAGACCTGGCAGACCAGAAAGAGCTGGCATGATATTTTCAGAGCACTAAATGAGAAAAACATGCAGCCAAGAATACTATAACCAGCTAGGCTATCATTGAAAATAGAAGAAGAGATTAAAAGCTTCCAGGACAAACAAAAACTGAAAGAATTTGCAAACACCAAACCAGCTCTACAGGAAATATTGAAAGGGGTCCTCTAAGCAAAGAGAGGTAGATCAGAAAGGAACAGAGACCATATACAGTAACAGTCACCTTACAGGCAATACAATGGCACTAAATTCATATCTCTCAATAGTTACCCTGAATGTTAATGGGCTAAATGCCCCTGTAAAAAGACACAGGGTATCAGAATGGATAAAAAAACAAAACCCATCTATATGTTGCCTCCAAGACACTCATTTTAAGCCCGAAGACACCTCCAGATTTAAAGTGAGGGGGTGGAAAAGAATTTACCATGCTAATGGACATCAGAAGAGAGCAGGAGTGGCAATCCTTATATCAGATCAATTAGATTTTAAGCCAAAGACTATAATAAGAGATGAGGAAGGACACTATATCATACTCAAAGGGTCTGTCCAACAATAAGATTTAACAATTTTAAATATTCATGCCCCCAACGTGGGAGCAGCCAACTATATAAACCAGTTAATAACAAAATCAAAGAAACACATCAACAAAAATACAATAATAGTAGGGGACTTTAACACTCCCCTCACTAAAATGGACAGATCATCCAAGCAAAAGATCAGCAAGGAAATAAAGGCCTTAAACAACACACTGGACCAGATGGACATCACAGATATATTCAGAACATTTCATCCCAAAGCAACAGAATACACATTCTTCTCTAGTGCACATGGAACATTCTCCAGAATAGATCACATCCTCGGTCCTAAATCAGGACTCAACTGGTATCAAAAGATTGGGATCATTCCCTGCATATTTTCAGACCACAATGCTCTGAAGGTAGAACTCAACCACAAGAGGAAGTTTGGAAAGAACCCAAGTACATGGAGACTAAACAGCATCCTTCTAAAGAATGAATGGGTCAACCGGGAAATTAAAGAAGAATTGAAAAAAATTATGGAAACAAATGATAATGAAAATACAACGGTTCAAAATATGTGGGACACAACAAAGGCATTCCTGAGAGGAAAATATATAGCGGTACTAGCCTCTCTCAAGAAACAAGAAATGTCTCATGTACACAACCTAACCCTACACCTAAAGCTGGAGAAAGAACAAGAAAGAAACCCTAAGCCAAGCAGGTGTACATCCCTTTTTAAAAATACATTTTTTTCTTAAATGTATTTCATTAAATGTTTACTTAAAATTTTCAATTTAAATTTGAATTTAAATTAAATGTATTAATATAAATTATTTTAAATTTAATTTATTTTTTTTCCTTTCAAATGCTGATGAATGCTGTGAGCCCCCAAATCGACGGTCACTTCAAGTACATACAAAAGGAGAAATAGGAATGTAGACTTACAGAGAGGAACCATTTAGCTTTTCTAGGTCCCTCTGTTAAAAGTCTAAAGAAATTACTTTCCCAAAAGAAACAAATTCAGAAGGAAAGAGGAGGATGAAAGTCACCTCCATCAGCCTATAAACACATACTCAATACCAACAAAACATTAATCTCTAAACAGATGCCAACAGTTTAAAAAAAAAAAGTTGGCAAGCGACTTCAGGTAACAATAAATTTCATGGAGGTTGAGAAGGTAGATGTAGTCGAATTGTTCAGGAGGCACCAAAAGCATGTGAATATCCTTGTCATGGAAGGAAGGAAGACTGAGATTATTAACAAAAATATTGTAATAGGCAAAAAAACAAACAAGGAAAATCCTTTCCAGAAATGAACATTGGTTGAGAGTGGGAGGGGTGGGGACAGAAGCGATTGGACCTCAGAAGAGCGAAAGGGGAGCCTGAGATGCTGCCTACCCTCCCAGGACCGTGCTCCCTCAGGCGCTGCAGCCGCCACTGCTGCAGGGCCACCACCTCCACTAGGTGGAGTGGAAGTGGAGTACCTCGCTCGTCGGGTTTTCTTGTTCCCATCTATTCCTTCTTCCATTTTGAACTGCCTTCCTTTCGAAGACCTGAGTCTTGGGAGGCTGCTCTCTGCCTTCTAGGATCTGCTGCTGTCCTCATAGGCAGTGTGATCTTAGTGGGTAATTTTGACTCTTTCTATAATAGTTCTCCCACTTATTTATGGATTGTGTAGAGTAAGCTTTCTTGGTGGGAGCATTTCCTATTGCTCCTCACCTGTGATCCTTTCTGGGCCTCTACTGAATATTCTGACTTAGCCAAAAGAACTCTTCCCTCTGGCTGGTTGGAACTCCAATGACCTCTAGCCCTGTATGAGTCTTGGCAACCATGTGGTTCTGTTACCTTGAATCTTTGTTAGAACCTGGGCCATTTTCTTAGACACACACTGCTTCCTATTGAGCCAGGACTCAAGAGGACTCCAGCCTGTATTTCCAAGAGCTTGTTATCTCCTTGACTTCCTTCTTTCTGCAACCCATGGCCTTTTCATCACTCCAGGCTTCCTGAATTCCAGTCTCTCTTTCCTCACACCAGGGAGACTCCTCTCTTTACCTTGGAATCTCCTCCCTCTCCCTACCATCCAGAACTCCTCCAGTTGAAAAGCCCAGTGAATCCTGGGGCTCCGATTTTTGTTTGTTGGTTTGGTTTCTTCTTTTCCTTTTGACAGCATTCCCAAATGTGCATTCCTTTTCAATGTTTCAAGAGTCAGGTATATAGATAGAGAGATAGACATTTTTTTTTCCAGATTTCCATGGGCCTCTGGTTGCTTTCTTTTCCTCTAACTAGGTTTCTATTCATTTTCTAGGTCTGCTATTATAAGATACCACAAGCCTAGTGGCTGAAACCACAGAAGTGGACAGTGTCACAGTTCTAGAGGATACAGTGTTGGTAGGCCATGCTCCTTTTGTAGGTATTAAGGAAGGATCTGTTGCAGGCCCCTCTCCCAGCTTGAAGTATAGCCCTGGAGTTGGACCCCTTCACATGGCCTTCTCACTCAGGGCATATCTCTGTATCCCCAGTTTCATCCCTTTGTATATCCCCTTTTAAAAATAAATTTTTTTCTTAAATGTATTTCATTAAATGTTTAATTATAATTTTTAATTGAAATTTGTATTTAAATTAAATGTATTAATATAACTTAATTTAAATTTAATTAATTTATTTTTTTCCTTTCAAATGCTGATGAATGCTGTGATCCCCCAAATCGATGGTCACTTCAAGTACATACAAAATGAGAAATAGGAATGTAGAATTACAGAGAAGAACCATTTCGCTTTTATAGGTCCCTCTGTTAAAAAACTAGAGAAATTACTTTCCCAAAATGAAACAAATTCAGAAGGAAAGAGGAGGATGAAAGTCACCTCCATCAGCCTATAAACACATACTCAATACCAACAACACATTAATCTCTAAGCAGATGCCAACTGTTTAAAAAAAAATAAAAGTTGGCAGGCGACAAAAGGTAACAATAAATTTCATGGAGGTTGAGAAGGTAGAGGTAGTCGAATTGTTCAGGAGGCACCAAAAGCATGTGAATATCCTTGTCATGGAAGGAAGGAAGACTGAGATTCTTAACAAAAATATTTTATTAGGCAATAAGAAATAAATTTGAAACAATGATTGTAAATGATTGTAAATATATATATATATATATATATATATATATATATATCTGTATAAATACACACACATAGAGATGTGCATGTGTGTGGGTGTGTGTGCTTGTGTGTATGCATATAAACTATCCCCATCCTAAACAGCACCACCTGGTAGCGGGTCCTTATTTGGAAATCGGGTCCCTGGAGATGTAACTAGCTAGAATCAGGTCATATTTGAATAGACTGGGCCCCTAATTCAGGAGGATTTGTGTCCTTCCAAGATGGGAAACTGGGGATACACAGATATGCCCTGAGTGAGAAGGCCATGTGAAGGGGTCCAACGCCACAGCTATACTTCAAGCTGGGAGAGGGGCCTGCAACAGATCTTTCCTTAATACCTACAAAAGGAGCATGGCCTACCAACACTGTATCCTCTAGAACTATGACACTGTCCACTTCTGTGGTTTCAGCCACTAGGCTTGTGGTATCTTATAATAGCAGACCTAGAAAACGAATAGAAAACTAGTTAGAGGAAAAGAAAGCAACCAGAGGCCCATGGAAATCTGGAAAAGAAAAAAAAATGTCTATCTCTCTATCTATATATCTGACTTTTTAAAACATTGAAAAGGAACACACATTTGGGAACCCTGTCAATAAGAAAAGAAGCAAGCAAACCAACAAACAAAAAACAGAGCCCCAGGATTCACTGGGTTTTTCACCTGGAGGAATACTGGATGGTGGGGAGTGGGAGGAGATTCCAAGGCAAAGAGGGGAGTCTCCCTGGTGTGAGGAAAGAGAGACTGGAATTCAGGAAGGCTGGAGTGATGAAAAGGCCATGGGTTGCAGAAAGAAGGAAGTCAAGGAGAAAACAAGCTCTTGGAAATACAGGCTGGAGTCCTCTTGAGTCCTGGCTCAATAGGAAGCAGTGTGTGTCTAAGAATATGGCCCAGGTTCTAACAAAGATTCAAGGTAACGGAACCACATGGTTGCCAAGACTCATACAGGGCTAGAGGTCATCGGAGTTCCAACCAGCCAGAGGGAAGAGTTCTTTTGGCTAAGTCAGAATATTCAGTAGAGACCCAGAAAGGATCACAGGTGAGGAGCAGGATGAAATGATCCCTTCAAGAAAGCTTACTCTATACATTCCCTAAATAATTGGGAGAACTATTTGAGAAAGAGTCAGAATTATCCACTAATATCTCACTGCTCATGGGACAGCTGATCCTAGAAGGCAGAGAGCAGCTTCCCAAGGACTCAGGTCTTCGAAAGGAAGGCAGTTGAAAAGGGAAGAAGGAATAGACGGGAATAAGAAAACACAACGAGCGAGGTACTCCACTTCCACATCAACATTTCAACAATTCCCTTCAGAATGAACGACTAAAATTCTATGGAAAGAAAAGCCCTAAATATGTCCGTAAAAAATAAACTCTCAATTGAAGGCCGCAGAGGATTTTGTGAGAAGCAAAACGATGCAAAGGACTCGACCGTACCCAAAGGAATCCCAAAAGACTGATTTTCCTAGGTCGTGACCAAAGACAAGCGAAAGCCACTCGATATTATGAACAGACATAGAAGACATTTCAGAACAACCAACGATCCTTTTAGAAAACCAGGGCCATCCTTTAGGTGTCTGCATCCAATGAGAAAACTCATGGCGCTAACCACCTTCAACCCATAA
This sequence comes from Mustela nivalis, assembly GCF_964662115.1. Lineage (NCBI taxonomy): Eukaryota > Metazoa > Chordata > Mammalia > Carnivora > Mustelidae > Mustela > Mustela nivalis. The sequence continues at coordinate 37,561,375 of NC_139028.1, read as the reverse complement.
AGCAAGGCTCAAGACATCTGTTGGAAAGATTTTCTTTCTTTATAGGAGAGAAAATGAGTGAGAGAGAGCACGAGAGAGGAGAAGGTCAGAGGAGGAAGCAGACTCCCCAAGGAGCTGGGAGCCCGAGGAGGGACGAGATCCTGCAATTTCGTGGTCATAAGCAGAGCCGAAGGAAGTCAGTCTCTCAACCAACTGAGCCACGTAGGCGCCCGTCTTCAGAAATTGGTCAACAACAGCTGAGGGGCACCTAGGCGGCACCCCCAGTGAAGTACCCACCTCTTGGCTCTGGCTCAGGTGGTGATCTCAAGCTCTTGACATTGAGCACTGAGGCAAACTTTGGACTTAAGGCAAAGTGATGAGGACTCTCCTTGGTCTTGCCCATCCACCTCCCCCACTCCCATGTGCTCTTTCCCTAAAACAAACAATGAAAACCCTTCCCAGCAATGAACAATATTTGAGAGTGGGAGTGGTCGGGAGAGATGCATGAGGGAAGAGCTGGAGTTGCTGCAGGACCTTCCAGGGCAGTGTTCCCTCAGCTTCCAGTGCTGCCTCTGACTCTGGGGAGCAGCAGGGATACTGCTTCTCCCTCTCTCTCTGCCTGCTGCTTCCCCTCTCCTTGTGTCTTCGTGCTCTGTCTTTATCAAATTAATAAGTAAAATCTTTAATAAAAAATGATCAGTGGTTTTTTTTACACAGTACTTTCAATGGGCTTGTCCAGATCGTGATTCCCAGTTCCCCAGAGGGGTGTTAGGGTGATGAAATGGGATAGCATATTTAGAGTGAGGTGTCCATACTTTAAATATCATAAAACAATAGGATCTGCTAGTCTAAGCAGGAGATATGGGAAGCTACCACTTTCACCATATGCATTCAAAGCACTCAGGAGCTGTGGTGTTGACTGACACCCAGCCTAATGGTGGCCCAGCTGAGCTTGTCCTGAGGAAGTGTGGATCTAATGTAGTGCTGGCTGAGCCTCACTGGCCCTCAGGGTACCACTATCACTCATGGGCTTTAGAAAGGGCCCGGAGTTCCAGTGCGGGACCAGGTGTCCCATTTGTAAAAAACAGAGCCCTGTTTTTTGAGCTGACCATCTGAGGATAGGCACTGGAGCAAAAAATGACTGTTGCTAGGTGCCAGGCCAACACAGCACTTTAAATCACTATCATGAGCTCCTCTCTAAACTGCATGTTTTGCCATCACTGGGCTGAGTAGACCCTGGTGGATATTCTTTAACCACAGGAAAGTTTGCCTTTCGCCCTACTCCACCAGGCTTGCCTCTGACTCATCCTGGACTCTCCAGCAGTTGGGGAGGAGTAGGGTACATGTCTCCTCAGCAGATTGGGATGTACACAAAAGGGGGACGGGCCCATCCTTCCTGTTCTTTGAAGGATCTCTGGTGGCTCCTTTTCTTGTGTGGTCCCTGGAAAGCAAGGGTCACAAGACTGGGGTGCATGGCAGAGACCTTAGGGACTTCACCTGGAGACAAAAATACAACAAGGTGAGTCCAGTATAAGGCTCTGCTGGTGGCTCCCCTGAACTTTCAGTGAGCATAGGACCATGGCAGAGCAAGGAGGTCAGTAAGAGCCTGTCAGAAGATGCACCCAGGGAAAGGGCTGTGGTCCTGAGGAGCGACCGGTGCCATTAGGTGAGAGGGGACGTTCCCCACCACCTCAAGCTGATGATGGTCCTGCTCAGTCACTGCACATGAGGTGCTCAGATCCAACACTCCCTATTCACAGGCCAGTTCACTCCCCAATCAGCTTGGTGTAAAATGATGGCTTTTGTGATTGAAAACTGAAATGTTTAGTATGAAACATGCCCACGTAGAAACAGCCTGTTGTAGGAAGGAGAGGATGTTGTGCAGAGAGTACTCTGTATTCGTGTCCCATACTTTTTTTTTTAATAAACATATAACATATTTTTATCCCCAGGGGTAAGGTCTGTGAATCGCCAGGTTTACACACTTCACAGCACTCACCATAGCATATACCCTCCCCAATGTCCATAACCCCATCCCCCTTCTCCCAACCACCCTCCCACCAGCAACCCTCAGTTTGTTTTGTGAGATTAAAAGTCACTTATGGTTTGTCTCCCTCACAAACCCATCTTGATTCATTTATTCTTCTCCTACCCTTCTTCTTAACCCTGCATGTTGCATCTCCATTTCCTCATATCAGGGAGATCATATGATAGTTGTCTTTCTCTGCTTGACTTATTTTGTTAAGCATGACACCCTCTAGTTCCATCCACGTCATCACAAATATCAAGATTTCATTTATTTTGATGGCTGCACAGTATTCCACTGTGTATATATACCACATTTCTTTATCCATTCATCTGTTGATGGACATTTAAGTTTGGCTATTGTAGACATTGCTGTTATAAACATTCGGGTGCACTTGCCCCTTCGGATCACTACATTTGTATCTTTAGGGTAACTACTCATTAGTGAAATTGCTGGGTCATAGGGGAGTTTTGTTTTTTATCCATTCTGATATTTTGTGTATTTTGACACAGGGGCATTTAGCCTATTTACTTTCTTTCCTTCTTATTTTTTTTTATTTTTCTAAATTTATTTTCAGCATAACAGTATCCATTATTTTTTCACCATTCCCAGTTCTCCATGCAATGTGTGCTCTCTATAAAACCCACCACCTGGTACCCCAGCCTCCTACCCCCCACCACTTCAAAACCCTCAGATTGTTTTTCAGAGTCCAAAATCTCTTGTGATTCACCTCCTTTTCCAATTTCCCCCAACTCCCTTCTCTCTAACTCCCCATGTCCTCCATGCTATTTGTTATGCTCCACAAATAAGTGAAACCATATGATTATTGACTCTCTCTGCTTGACTTATTTCACTCAGCATCATCTCTTCCAGTCGTGTCCATGTTAACAAAATTTGGGTATTCATCCTTTCTGATGAAGGCACAATACTCCATAGTGTGTATGCACCACATTTTCCTTATCCATTCGTCTGTTGAAGGGCATCTTGGTTCTTTCCACAGTTTGGCAACTGTGGCCATTGCTGCTATAAACATTGGGGCACAGATGGCCCTTCTTTTCACGACATCTGTATCTTTGGGTTAAATACCCAGTATGCAATTGCAGGGTAATAGGGAAGTTCTATTTTTAATTTCTTGAGGAATCTCAATACTGTTCTACAAAGAGGCTGCACCAACTTGCATTCCCACCAACAGAGTAAGAGTGTTCCCCTTTCTCCACATCCCCTTCAACACATGTTGTTTCCTGTCTTGTTAATTTTGGCCATTCTAACTGGTGTAAGGTGGTATCTCAGTGTGGTTTTAATTTGAATCTCCCTCATGGCTAGTGATGATCGACATTTTTTCATGTGTCTGATAGCCATTTGTATGTCTTTATTGGACAAGTGTCTGTTCGTATCTTCTGCCCATTTTTTGATATGATTCTTTGTTTTGTGTGTGTTGAGCTTGAAGAGTTCATTATAGATCCTGGATATCAACCTTTTGTCTGTACTGTCATTGGCAAATATCTTCTCCCATTCTGTGGGTTGCCTCTTTGTTTTATTGACTGTTTCCTTTGCTGTGCAGAAGCTTTTGATCTTGATGAAGTCTCAAAAGTTCATTTCACTTTTGTTTCCTTTGCCTTTAGAGACATATCTTGAAAGAAGCTGCTGTGGCTAATATCGAAGAGGTTACTGCCTATGTTCTCCTCTAGGATTCTGATGGATTTCTGTCTCACATTGTGGTCTTTTATCCATTTTGAGTTTATCTTTGTGTACGGTGTAAGAGAATGGTCGAGTTTCATTCTTCTACATATAGCTGTCCAGTTTTCCCAGCTCCATTTATTGAAGAGACTGTCTTTTTTCCACTGTATATTTTTTCCTGTTTCATTGAAGATTAATTGACCGCAGAGTTGAGGGTCCATATCTGGGCTCTCTACTCTGCTCCACTGGTTTGTGTCTGTTATTATGCCAGTACCATGCTGTCTTGGTGATCACAGCTTTGTAATAAAGTTTGACATCAGGTAATGCGATGCCTCAGTTGTATTTTTGTTTTTCAACATTTCCTTAGCAATTCAGGGTCTCTTCTGATTCCATATAAATTTTTGGATTATTTGCTCCAGCTCTTTGAAGAATACCGGTGGAATTTTGATCTTAATGGCATTAAAAGTATAGATTGCTCTAGGCGGTATAGACATTTTAACAATGTTTATTCTTCTGATCCAAGAGCATGGAATGGTCTTCCATCTTTTGTGTCTTTTTCAATTTCTTTCATGAGTGTTCTGTAGTTCCTTGAGTACCGATCCTTTACCTCTTTGGTTAGGTTTATTCCCAGGTATCTTATGCTTCTTGGTGCTATAGTAAATGAAATCATTTCTCTAATTTCACTTTTTGTATTTTCATTATTAGTGTATAAGAAATCCACTGATTTCTGTACATTGACTTTGTGTTCTGCCACGTTGCTGAATTGCTGTATGAGTTCTAGTAGTTTGGGGGTGGAGTCTTTTGGGTTTTCCATATAAAGAATCATGTCATCTGTTAAGAGAGTTTGACTTCTTCATTGCCAGTTTGGATACCTTTTATTTCTCTTTGTTGTCTGATTGCTGTTGCTAGGACTTCTAATACTAAGTTGAACAAAAGTGGTTAAAGTGGGCATCCTTGTCTTGTTCCTGATCTCAATGGGAAGGCTGCAAGCTTTTTCCCATTGAGGATATTTGCTGTGGGTCTTTCATAGATAGATTTTAACAATTGAGAGATATGAATTTAGTGCCATTGTATTTCCTGTAAAGTGACTGTTACTGTATATTGTCTCTGTTCCTTTCTGGTCTACAACTTTTATCCTCTCTCTTTTCTCAGAGGACTGTTTTCAATACTTCCTGTAGAGCTGGTTTGGTGTTTACAAATTCTTTCAGTTTTTGTTTTTCCTAGAAGATTTTTAAAATAAATATATTTTATTTATTTATTTGACAGACAGAGATCACAAGCAGGCAGAGACAGGCATAGGGAGAGGAAGGGAAGCAGGTTCTCTGTGGAGCAGAGATCCTGATGCAGGGCTTGATCCCAGGACTCTGGGATCAGGACCCAAGCCAAAGGCAGAGGCTGTAACCCACTGAGCCACCCAGACATCCCTCTTGAAAGATTTTTATCTCTCTTTCTATTTTCAAGGACAGCTTAGCTAGCTATAGATTTCTTGGCTGCATGTTTTTATCATTTAGTGCTCTGAATACATCATGCCTGTTCTTTCTGGTCTGCCAGGTCTCTGTGGATAAGTCTGCTGCCAATCTAATATTGCAACCATTGTATGTTACAGACTTCTTGTCCCAGGCTGCTTTCAAGATTTTCACTTTGTCACTAAGAATTGTAAGTTTTACTACTAGATGACAGGGTGTGAATCTATTCTTAGTGATTTAGGGTGTTCTCTGTGTCCCCTGAATTTTGATATTTGTTCCCTCTTCCAAATTATGAAAATTCTCTGCAATAATTTTCCCCAATATATCTTCTTTCCCCCTCTCTCTTCCTTCTTCTGGAATCCCGATTATTCTAATATTGTTTCTTCTTATGCTATTACTTATATCTCGAATTTTCCCTTCCTATTCCAGTAGTTGTTTGTCTCTCTTTTGATCAGCTTTTTATTCTCCATCATTTGGTCTCCTATATCATTAATTCTTTCTTCTGCTTCATTTATCCTAGCAGTAAGAGCCTCCATTTATTTTACTTTAAAAAATGTTTTTTAATTTATTTTCAGCCTAACAGTATTCCTTGTTTTTGCACCACACCCAGGGCTACATGCAATCCTTGCCCTCTATAATACCCACCCCCTGGTTCCCCCAAACTCCCTCCCCACGCCCCTTTAAAACCCTCAGATTGTTTTTCAGAGTCCATAGTCTCTCATGGTTCACCTCTCCTTCCAATTTCCTGCAACTCCCTTCTCCTCTCTAACCCCCCTTGTCCTCCATGCTATTTGTTATGCTCCACAAATAAGTGAAACCATATGATTATTGACTCTCTCTGCTTGACTTATTTCACTCAACATCATCTCTTCCAGTCCTGTCCATGTTGTTACAAAAGTTGGGTATTCATCCTTTCTGATGGAGGCATAATACTCCATAATGTATATGGACCACATTGTCCTAATCCCTTCATCTGTTGAAGGGCATCTTGGTTCTTTCCACAGTTTAGCGACCATGACTATTGCTGCTATAAACATTGGGGTACAGATGAAACTCTTTTCACAACATCTGTATCTTTGGGGTAAATACCCAGTAGTGCAATGGCAGGGTCATAGGGAAGCTCTATTTTTAATTTCTTAAGGAATCTCCACACTGTTTTCCTAAGTGGTTGCACCAACTTGCATTCCCACCAACAGTGTAAGAGGGTTCCCCTTTCTCCACATCCTCCCCAACACATGTTATTTCCAGTCTTGTTAATTTTGGCCATTCTAACTGGTGTAAGGTGGTATCTCAGTGTGGTTTTAATTTGAATCTCCCTCATGGCTAGTGATGATCGACATTTTTTTCATGTGTCTGATAGCCATTTGTATGTCTTGATTGGAGAAGTGTCTGTTCATATCTTCTGCCCATTTTTTGATATGATTGTCTGTTTTGTGTGTGTTGAGTTTGAGGAGTTCATTATAGATCCTGGATATCAACCTTTTGTCTGTACTGTCATTTGCAAATATCTTCTTTCACTCCGTGGGATTTCTCTTTGTTTTATTGACTGCTTTCTTTGCTGTGCAGAAGCTTTTGATCTTAATGAAGTTTCAAAAGTTCATTTTCGCTTTTGTTTCCTTTGCCTTTGGAGACATATCTTGAAAGAAGCTGCTGTGGCTAATATCGAAGAGATTACTGCCTATATTCTCCTTAGGATTCTGATGAATTCCTCTCTCACGTTGAGGTCTTTTACCCAGGTGGTGGGTATTAGAGAGGGCAAAGATTACATGGATCACTGGGTGTGGTGCAAAAACAGTGAATACTGTTATGCTGAAAATGAATAAAAAATTTAAAAAAAGAATGGGTTACAAATTGAATTTTCTGGTTCCCCACACATAAAGATTTTTGTTCTAGATTTGGCTAAATTTTTCTTTAAATGGCTAGATTGCAAGTACTTAAGGCTTTGTGGGTCATAGACTCCTGTATCTACTCTGTAGTGGTAGCATGAAAGCAGCCATAAAAAACACACAAGATAACAGTGTTAGGCTGATTTTATAAAATTAGCCACTGGGCTGGATTTTTCTCACAGGTCATATTTTGCAGACCTCTGGCTAAGTGAAATTTTATTCTGATTCTCTAAACAGAAATCAGGAATATATGGTTCTTTATAAAAACATATGAATTTACAAGAATTTTTTAATGTGTACAAGTCCAAATATATACAAAAGTGTATAATAGTGTCTGTGTGTGAGTATATGCATATGGGTAACAGTGTGTTGGATGGGATTATGTGCATCACCTGTAATTTTTTCTCTGGTGAAAGTCTACATCTTTTTTCAAATGTTTGAAAATCTAAGGCTCAAAAGATATTAATGACATCATGCAAATATTTCTGAATTCTGAAACTCAAGAATTCCCTGATAGCTTTTATCTTAACACATTCTCTTTTCAGAGAAATAATTACAGGGGCCAAATTACTAGCCAATAGGATTCAACAGTACATTAAAAAGATTATTCACCACGACCAATTGGGATTTATTCCAGGGCTGCAAGGTTGGTTCAACATCCGCAAATCAGTCAATGTGATACAACACATCAATAAAAGAAAGAACAAGAAACCTATGATACTCTCAATAGATGCTGAAAAAGCATTTGACAAAGTACAGCATCCCTTCCTGATCAAAACTCTTCAAAGTGTAGGGATAGAGGGCACATACCTCAATATCATCAAAGCCATCTATGAAAAACCCACCGCAAATATCATTTTCAATGGAGAAAAACTGAAAGCCTTTCCGCTACGGTCAGGAACACGGCAGGGATGTCCATTATCACCACTGCTATTCAAGATAATACTAGAAGTCCTAGCCTCAGCAATCAGACAACAAAAGGAAATTAAAGGCATCCAAATCAGCAAAGAAGAAGTCAAATTATCACTCTTCGCAGATGATATGATACTATATGTGGAAAACCCAAAAGACTCTACTCCAAAACTGCTAGAACTTATACAGGAATTCAGTACAGTGTCAGGATATAAAATCAATGCACAGAAATCAGTTGCATTTCTCTACACCAGCAGCAAGACAGAAGAAAGAGAAATTAAGGAGTCAATCCCATTTACAATTGTATCCAAAACCATAAGATACCTAGGAATAAACCTAACCAAAGAGACACAGAATCTATACTCAGAAAACTATAAAGTACTCATGAAAGAAATTGAGGAAGACACAAATAAATGGAAAAATATTCCATGCTCCTGGATTGGAAGAATAAATATTGTGAAAATGTCTATGCTACCTAAAGCAATCTACACATTTAATGCAATTCCTATCAAAGTATCATCCATCTTTTTCAAAGAAATGGAACAAATAATTCTAAAATTTATATGGAACCAGAAAAGACCTCGAATAGCCAAAGGGATATTGAAAAAGAAAGCCAACGTTGGTGGCATCACAATTCCAGACTTCAAGCTCTATTACAAAGCTCTCATCATCAAGACAGCATGGTACTGGCACAAAAACAGACACATAGATCAATGGAACAGAATAGAGAGCCCAGAAATAGACCCTCAACTCTATGGTCAACTAATCTTTGACAAAGCAGGAAAGAATGACCAATGGAAAAAAGACAGCCTCCTCAATAAATGGTCCTGGGAAAATTGGACAGCCACATGCAGAAAAATGAAATTGGACCACTTTCTTACACCACACACAAAAATAAACTCAAAATGAATGAAGGACCTCAATGTGCAAAAGGAATCCATCAAAATCCTTGAGGAGAACACAGGCAGCATCCCCTTCGACCTCTGCCACAGCAACATCTTCGTAGGAACAATGCCAAAGGCAAGGGAAGCAGGGGAAAAAATGAACTATTGGGATTTCATCAAGATCAAAAGCTTTTGCACAGCAAAGGAAACAGTTAATAAAATCAAAAGACAACTGACAGAATGGAGAAGATATTTGCAAACGACATATCAGATAAAGGACTAGTGTCCAGAATCTATAAAGAACTTAGCAAACTCAACACCCAAAGAACAAATAATCCAATCAAGAAATGGGCAGAGAACATGAACAGACATTTCTGCAAAGAAGACATCCAGATGGCCAACAGACACATGAAAAAGTGTTCCATATCACTCGGCATCAGGGAAATACAAATCAAAACCACAATGAGATATCACCTCACACCAGTCAGAATGGCTAAAAGCAACAAGTCAGGAAATGACAGATGCTGGCGAGGATGCAGAGAAAGGGGAACCCTCCTACACTGTTGGTGGGAATGCAAGCTGGTGCAGCCACTCTGGAAAACAGCATGGAGGTTCCTCAGAATGTTGAAAATAGAACTGCCCTATGACCCAGCAATTGCACTATTGGGTATTTACCCTAAAGATACAAATGTAGTGATCCAAAGGGGCACATGCACCCGAATGTTTATAGCAGCAATGTCCACAATAGCCAAACTATGGAAAGAACCTAGATGTCCATCAACAGATGAATGGATCAAGAAGATGTGGTATATATACACAATGGAATACTATGCAGCCATCAAAAGAAATGAAATCTTGCCATTTGCGACAACATGGATGGACCTAGAGCGTATCATGCTTAGCGAAATAAGTCAAGCAGAGAAAGACAACTATCATATGATCTCCCTGATATGAGGAAGTGGTGATGCAACATGGAGGCTTAAGCAGGTAGGAGAAGAATAAATGAAACAAGATGGGATTGGGAGGGAGACAAACCATAAGTGACTCTTAATCTCACAAAACAAACTGAGGGTTGCTGGGGGGCGGGGGTTTGGGAGAAGGGGGTGGGATTATGGACATTGGGGAGGGTATGTGCTTTGGTGAGTGCTGTGAAGTGTGTAAACCTGGTGATTCACAGACCTGTACCCCTGGGGATAAAAATATATGTTTATAAAAAATAAAAAATTAAAAAAAAAAAAAGAATATAGCATATAATAATACACAAAATATGTGTTTATATTATTAGAAAGGTTTCTGGTCAACAGTAGGTTATTAAGTTTGGGGGGAATCAAAAGTTATATGCAGATTTTTGACTGTGCAATTGAGTCAGTGCCTCTAACCCCCATGTTGTTCAAGGGTCAATTGTACACTATTTTAATGATAGAGAAGATAAATTAAGAGGAGAGACTGAAGAGTGACAGAGCAGAAAAACAAGATACATGGGATCCAAGATCCCAACGAGGAGAGTTTTAAGGAAGAGGGAGTGATCAACCAACTATATTTGTGTTGAAAAGTGGAAGAAAATGAAAACAGAGAAATATTTGTACTTTGCAATGGAGATCTTCAGTACTCTTGATCAGAGTAACTTCAGTAGAATGGTGGAAACAAAAACCAGACTGAAGCTGTCTGAAGTTTGAAGAAAAGCTGAGGAAGTAGAGACAGTGTATGCAAACAAATCCTTTGAGAATTTAAATGATTAAGTGTTTCAGAGAAATGAGGCAGTATATGGCAAGGTGGAGTCAAGGAGCCTCAGTCCAAGGGGTCAATGAGAATGATTCTTTGAATCCTTGAATTGAATGGTTCTTTGATAATCCCAGAGAAAGAAAAACAAAGGCAACACAAAACTCAAATTCTCTGAAGACCTGCAGCATGAGTTCCTAGCTTACAGATTCCTTAAATTTCAAAGAAAGATCCTTTACTTTACAGTTTCTATAAAATAAGTTTTTATTAAAAAAAAAAAAAAGATATCACCTCACACCAGTCAGAATGGCTAAAATCAACAAGTCAGGAAATGACAGATGCTGGCGAGGATGCAGAGAAAGGGGAACCCTCCTACACTGTTGGTGGGAATGCAAGCTGGTGCAGCCACTCTGGAAAACAGCATGGAGGTTCCTCAAAATGTTGAAAATAGAACTGCCCTATGACCCAGCAATTGCACTATTGGGTATTTACCCTAAAGATACAAACGTAGTGATCCACAGGGGCACGTGCACTGAATGTTTAAGCAGCAATGTCCACAATAGCCAAACTATGGAAAGAACCTAGATGTCCATCAACAGATGAATGGATCAAGAAGATGTGGTATATATACACAATGGAATACTATGCAGCCATCAAAAGAAATGAAATCTTGCCATTTGCAACAACATGGATGGATCTAGAGCATATCGTGCTTAGCGAAATAAGTCAAGCAGAGAAAGACAACTATCATATGATCTCCCTTATATGAGGAAGTGGTGATGCAACATGGGGGCTTAAGTGGGTAGGAGAAGAATCAATGAAACAAGATGGGATTGAGAGGGAGACAAACCATAAGTGACTCTTAATCTCACAAAACAAACTGAGGGTTGCTGGGGGGAGGGGGTTTGGGAGAAGGGGGTGGTATTATGGACATTGGGGAGGGTATGTGCTTTGGTGAGTGCTGTGAAGTGTGTAAACCTGGTGATTCACAGACCTGTACCCCTGGGGATAAAAATATATGTTTATAAAAAATAAAAAAATTTAAAAAAAAGAATATAGCATATAATAATACACAAAATATGTGTTTATATTATTAGAAAGGTTTCTGGTCAACAGTAGGTTATTAAGTTTGGGGGGAATCAAAAGTTATATGCAGATTTTTGACTGTGCAATTGAGTCAGTGCCTCTAACCCCCATGTTGTTCAAGGGTCAATTGTACACTATTTTAATGATAGAGAAGATAAATTAAGAGGAGAGACTGAAGAGTGACAGAGCAGAAAAACAAGATACATGGGATCCAAGATCCCAACGAGGAGAGTTTTAAGGAAGAGGGAGTGATCAACCAACTATATTTGTGTTGAAAAGTGGAAGAAAATGAAAACAGAGAAATATTTGTACTTTGCAATGGAGATCTTCAGTACTCTTGATCAGAGTAACTTCAGTAGAATGGTGGAAACAAAAACCAGACTGAAGCTGTCTGAAGTTTGAAGAAAAGCTGAGGAAGTAGAGACAGTGTATGCAAACAAATCCTTTGAGAATTTAAATGATTAAGTGTTTCAGAGAAATGAGGCAGTATATGGCAAGGTGGAGTCAAGGAGCCTCAGTCCAAGGGGTCAATGAGAATGATTCTTTGAATCCTTGAATTGAATGGTTCTTTGATAATCCCAGAGAAAGAAAAACAAAGGCAACACAAAACTCAAATTCTCTGAAGACCTGCAGCATGAGTTCCTAGCTTACAGATTCCTTAAATTTCAAAGAAAGATCCTTTACTTTACAGTTTCTATAAAATAAGTTTTTATTAAAAAAAAAAAAAGATATCACCTCACACCAGTCAGAATGGCTAAAATCAACAAGTCAGGAAATGACAGATGCTGGCGAGGATGCAGAGAAAGGGGAACCCTCCTACACTGTTGGTGGGAATGCAAGCTGGTGCAGCCACTCTGGAAAACAGCATGGAGGTTCCTCAAAATGTTGAAAATAGAACTGCCCTATGACCCAGCAATTGCACTATTGGGTATTTACCCTAAAGATACAAACGTAGTGATCCACAGGGGCACGTGCACTGAATGTTTATAGCAGCAATGTCCACAATAGCCAAACTATGGAAAGAACCTAGATGTCCATCAACAGATGAATGGATCAAGAAGATGTGGTATATATACACAATGGAATACTATGCAGCCATCAAAAGAAATGAAATCTTGCCATTTGCAACAACATGGATGGATCTAGAGCATATCGTGCTTAGCGAAATAAGTCAAGCAGAGAAAGACAACTATCATATGATCTCCCTTATATGAGGAAGTGGTGATGCAACATGGGGGCTTAAGTGGGTAGGAGAAGAATCAATGAAACAAGATGGGATTGAGAGGGAGACAAACCATAAGTGACTCTTAATCTCACAAAACAAACTGAGGGTTGCTGGGGGGAGGGGGTTTGGGAGAAGGGAGTGGTATTATGGACATTGGGGAGGGTATGTGCTTTGGTGAGTGCTGTGAAGTGTGTAAACCTGGTGATTCACAGACCTGTACCCCTGGGGATAAAAATATATGTTTATAAAAAATAAAAAATTAAAAAAAAAGAAAAAAAAATTACATTTTAAATGATTTTAATACTCTGGTCCCCCTTTTCACCTGAATGTGAGCAAAGAAGGGAGAGCAGGTGGGAGAGAAGTAAAAGGCAGTTGGATAAGACAAGATGAGCACATTATTTTTGGATAATTTTAAGACAATGCCATGCCATTTAAAGAACTTAAGGTCAACTTACTGAACAAAATACTTGTCTCTCACTAATTTAAACTACTAATTTTACCTCCTATCAGCAAAACCACACATTTGATGTTCAACTTGTGATGCAGAATTCAAACCATCAATGTGGACTGACTATTATTTTCACCATTAATTGTTGGCTCCAAAAAAAAAAAAAATACATAAAACCCAGGATAAGTACCACTGATCTCAAATCCCTGCTTCACTGCTTTCCTGTTTATGACCTTGGACTTAATGTTTCCCATATTTAAGCTTCAGTTTTCTTCTCTGTAAAATAGCAATATGAATAGTATATCCTTCTTGGATGACTATGAGGATTAAACAAGATAGTGCATAAAAAAAATCATTGGCACAGGCCTGGCCATCAAGAATGTAGGGAACGATTATCAGAATAATACAGATCAGGAATTTTTCAGTAAACCTCCAGTTTCTTAGTTTGGAATTTTTTTCCTCCCTGAATGAAACTCAGAATCACCCATACTGAACTATATGGGATTGATGGTAACTTCAAGCATTACTCCTTTGGAGGATTTCTGTTTAGTCATGATTCTGGGATCCTGGAAAAGTCCCACATTGGGCCACCTGCTTGGCATGAAGCCTGTTTCTTCTTCTCCCATTCCCCCTGCTTTTAGTCCCTCTCTCGCTGTTTCTCTCTCTGTCAAATAAATAAATAAAATATTTAAAAAATAAATAAAAGGCATCAGTCTTGGAGCTAAAGAAGTAGAGTTTCATTCAGAAGATTTGACAGCTCGTTGAGGACATTTTAGGGCCATATAGGCCCAGTAATTCACTACTGCTCAATTAACATGGTTGAGGTTGATGTCATTTTGGATTAACTATATTATACATGTACATTTTACCTATGAGATCCTAGGGAATTCCTTGGTGTCAATGGAAATGTGCCTCATCACTAGAATTTTTCCCACATCTCTGAAAAGGGAGAAATATCATGCTATTGTTTTTGGCAGCTGTCCAGCTCTTAAAAAAAAAAAACTTCTTAAAAAACCTGGTTTAAAACACATTTTAAAACCAATGAGTTTGTGATATTATCTAATGTTCATCTTTGGGAACAACCCTTCTTTTTTCCAATAAAAATTGAATTAAATGAATAATGAAACATTGGTAATTTCCCCCACTGTTCAACATGCATTGGAAAAGTAGTCAAATCAGAAGGCTACAAGCTGGGCGCCTGGGTGGCTCAGTGGGTTAAGCCGCTGACTTCGGCTCAGGTCATGATCTCAGGGTCCTGGGATCGAGTCCCGCATCGGGCTCTCTGCTCAGCAGGGAGCCTGCTTCCTCCTCTCTATCTCTGCCTGCCTCTCTGCCTACTTGTAATCTCTCTCTGTCAAATAAATAAATAAAATCTTTAAAAAAAAAAAAAAAAAAGAAGGCTACAAGCTTTCAGTAGAATGGATGAGGGGGAAGGGAGAAAAACAGGGACAGAACATATTTTGTTTTGCTGAACCAGCAGTTCCAACCACGAAGACCCCCAACTGGGTATATTGTCTCATGGCCCCTTACTTGATCCTGTGTGAGCCAGGTTGGAAGCTTAGGACCTATGCAAAAATGATTTGAGTTGTCCTGAAGTTATGTTTAGCCCATTATAATACTACGATTGCCTTTGGGTAGGGTAGATCACCACTTTTTAATCATATCATGCAAGTACTAGAATGTTTACATGCTAGGGATGTACAATTGAATAAAAGTGCCTAAGTAATAGAATATGCATAAATTCCTTAATTCACATGAAAGTCCCCTGCCCCTGTCCCCTAAAACCAAATAAAACTTCCTGTACTAACTTCATGTGAAGACAATACTTTGAGAAATATCTCCTTGTCTTCTTACTTACAGCAAAACTATTTGTCCAAACTATTTGTCCAAACTAAAAGGACTTGGGCTAATCCATGGGCTTACTCATCCCAAGCAGTAAGCACTTTGTGTTTGGTGATACAATTGTGAGACTAGTTAATGCCATCTTAAATGAGGGCTTTGAAAGTTTCAAAAGGAATAGATGCTGGGCAGAACTAGTTGGAAAAATCTTTGGAAAGGCTTTGAAACAGATATCCACCTAAACATTCTCCAGTATTTGCTAACATCTTCCTGGGTTAGCAGATAAGAACTGAGATCACCATGAAAAACACTTCACTTGGGGCGCTTGGGTGGCTCAGTGGGTTAAGCCTCTGTCTTCGTCTCAGGTCATGATCCCAGGGTCCTGGGATCGAGCCCCGTATTGGGCTCTCTGCTCAGCGGGGAGCCTGCTTTCTCCTCTCTCTCTGCCTGCCTCTCTGCCTACTTGTGATCTCTGTCTGTCAAATAAATAAATAAAATCTTTAAAAAAAATTAAAAAATGCTAAAACAAACAAACAAACAAACAAACAAAAAAACCCCACTTCACTCTTTTGTGCTGCCCAGAAGGGAGCACCTGATAACTCTCTGAGCATAAGAACCTTAAGGTAATCCCGGTGAGCTATCTGCATTGATTTAACTCATCCATCCATCCATTTAGACATCCATCCATCCATCCATCCATCCATCCATCCATCCATCCATCCAGCAGCCATTGCCTCTCATTCTCGGGATACTGGAGTGAATAAAACATGACTTCTCCATTTGCTAGAAAAATTATCCTATTTGATAATTCATTATTCTAACATGACTCTTGATTTCTTGTGAAATCTTACTTTGTTTCTTGTTTGCATGGGTCGTCCCAATATCCCTGTGAGATCAGCATGCCAAAGAATGTCACCCCACTTTACATATAAGGAATCCAGGCCCCAGAAGACTAAAGTGTTTTGTTTGTGTTGGTAAACAGAGAAATAGAATGTGATAATTACAGTGCAGGATGTCTGGATTCAGAATAAGATTTGGATTGAAGTCCTAGCTTGGTCAATCCCCACAGTCCAAACTTAAGCAAAACATTTGTCTTTTCAGACATATTTCTTCCTTCATAAAATATAAAGGTTTTGAAAGAAACCCAGGTCTTAAATTCCTGTTGTCTAAGTGATAGGGCCAATGGAATCAGATCCAGGAGGTCTCATGGAAAATGTGACTGTAAGACAACTATTAATTTTGATCCAAAAGACAAGAAGACTTTGGTGTTCAAATTGTAGGACATGATTTTGACATATGGCAAAGTCAAGATGTGGGGGAGTACTTTTTTTGAATTTTGCATTTTTTAAAATTTAATTTTGTAAATTTATTTTCAGTGTAACAGTATTCATTGTTTTTGCACCACACCCAGTGCTCCATGCAATCTGTACCCTCTCCAATACACACAACCTGATTTCCCCAACCTCCCACCCCCTGCCCCTTCAAAACCATGAGAGACTATGGACTCTGAAAAAGTGTTTGGGGGGAGTAATTTTAATGGAAATAGTTTTTTTCAGTTTGTATTGAGTTCTGTACCATCTCATTCATTCCTAATATATGATATCAAAATCTCCCACTCAGAAGAACAAATACCTCAAACAAATTCAGAAACTCCACATAACTCTTTCAGAATGTTTATTTCAAAAATAAAACTGCATGCAGTGATATTGTGACGGTAGAGTAGGTTTGAAAAGTCAGGCAAAACTGATGGTTGGTCTGTTCAATTAAACATTCATTTGTTTGGATTTTTTTAATTTATTTGACAGAAAGACATATCAAACGTAGGCAGAAAGGTAGGCAGAGAGAGAGAGAGGGAAGCAGGTTCCCTGCTGAGCAGAAAGCCCGATGTGGGACTCGATCCCAGGATCCTGGGATCATGACATGATGCAAAGGCAGAGGCTTTAACCCACTGAGCCACCCAGGCGCCCTCCCCCCACTTTGTTTGTATTTTTAATAAGAAAATTTATTTGGCTCTGGACCATGGCACTGGCAAGATGAATCTTTGGTAAATCAATGCTTTTGAATGTGCTGGAAGATTTTCTCCAAGCAAATCACATAATGATGATATAAAATGTGGCTCTGTGGTGGGGCTCCCACTGAAACAATTATCAAGAGGTTATTTTTTCTGATGGGGCTTTATTGAATCAATGACCCATTTACAGCAGGAAGCCACCACAGTCTATTCTGGGTCCACTTTTTTTCTTCTTTCATAAACCTATTATTCAATTCTATGAGAATTGGCATATTCATTCTGTATGCTGATAATATCATTTGGATTAGTGTGGCCAATGGTTTATCGATCGTATTGATTTTTTCAAAAAATCAGCTTCTAGTTTTATTGATACATTCTACTGTAGCTCTGGTTTCTACCTCATTGATCTCAGCTCTAATCTTGATTATTTTCTTCTTATGTGTAGAGTTGGTTTGATTTGTTGTTGATTCTCCAGTTCTTTAAGGTGTAGAGACAGCTGCTGTGTTCTGGATTTTTCAATTTTTTTTGAGGGAGGCTTGGATGGCTATGTATCCCTATTAGGACCACGTTTGCTGTATCCCATAAATTTTGGACCAAAGTGTCTTCATTCTCATTGGTTTCCATGAATTGTTTCAGTTCTTCTTTGATCTCCTGGTTGATCGAAGCATCCTTAAGCAAGGTGGTCTTTAGCTTCCAGGTGTTTGAGTTCCTTCTGAACTTTTCCTTGTGATTGAGCTCGAGTTTCAAAGCACTGTGATCTGAGAATATTCAGGGAATAATCTTTTGATATCGGTTGAGTCCTGATTTGTGACCCAGTATGTGGTCTATTCTTGAGAAGGTTCCATGTGCCCTTGAGAAGTATGAGTATTCTGTTGTTTTAGGGTGGAATGTTCTGTATATATCTATGAGGTCCATGTGGTCACACTAATCCAAAAGAAAAGAGATAAATTCCAAATTAATAAAATTATGAATGAAAAGGGAGAGATCAAAACTAACACCAAGGAAGTAGAAACAATCATCAGAAGTTATTATCAACAGTTATATGCCAATAAGATTAGCAACCTAGATGAAATGAATGCATTCCTGGAAAACTATAAACTCCCAAAATTGAACCAGGAAGAAATTGACAACCTGAATAGACTGATATCTAATAACGAGATTGAAGCAGTGATCAAAAACCTCCCCAAAAACAAGAGCCCAGGAAATGAAGGATTCCCTGGGGAATTGTACCAAACTTTCAAAGAAGAAATAACACCTATTCTCCTGAAGCTGTTTCAAAAAATTGAAGCATAGTTTGGCTATTGTGGACATTGCTGCTATAAACATTCGGGTGCACGTGCCCTTTTGGATCACTACATTTGTATATTTAGGGTAAATACCCAATAGTGCAATTGCTATGGAAAGAACCTAGATGTCCATCAACAGATGAATGGATCAAGAAGATGTGGTATATATACACAATGGAATAATATGCAGCCATCAAAAGAAATGAAATCTTGCCATTTGTGACAACATGGATGGAACTAGAGCGTATCATGCTTAGCGAAATAAGTCAAGCAGAGAAAGACAATTATCATATGATCTCCCTGATATGAGGAAGTGGTGATGCAACATGAAGGCTTAAGTGAGTAGGAGAAGAATAAATGAAACAAGATGGGATTGGGAGGGAGACAAACCATAAGTTACTCTTAATCTCACAAAACAAACTGAGGGTTGCTGGGGGGAGGGGTTTTGGGAGAAGGGGGTGGGATTATGGACATTGGAGAGTGTATGTGCTTTGGTGAGTGCTGTGATGTGTGTAAACCTGGTGATTCACAGACCTGTACCCCTGGGGATAAAAATATATGTTTATAAAAAATAAAAAATTAAAAAAAATTGAAGCAGAAGGAAAACTTCCAGACTCTTTCTATGAAGCCAGCATTACCCTGATCCCCAAACCAGGCAAAGACCCTACCAAAAAGGAGAATTTCAGACCAATATCACTGATGAATATAGATGCTAAGATTCTCAACAAGAACCTAGCAAACAGGATCCAATAGCACATTAAAAAGTTCATCCACCATGACCAGGTGGGATTCATCCCTGGGCTACAAGGATGGTTCAACATTCACAAATCAATCAATGTGGTAGAACAAATTAATATTAAAAGAGAGAAGAACTATGTGGTCCTCTCAATTGATGCAGAAAAAGCATTTGACAAAATCCAGCATTCGTTCCTGATTAGAACGCTTCAAAGTATAGGGATAAAGGGAACATTTCTGAACCTCATCAAATCTATCTATGAAAGACCCACAGCAAATATACTCAATGGGAAAAAGCTTGCAGCCTTCCTGTTGAGATCAGGAACAAGACAAGGATGCCCACTTTCACTACTCTTGTTCAACATAGTATTAGAATTCCTGTATGCTGATATCATAATAGGTAATATAAGTCTGTCTCAAATTTCATTTCTGGACTGCTTTCCTGGAAAATAAATTGATTTTAAATACTAAAACTATTCAAGTTGGGCAATTTAGAATCGGGAGTCTACTAAAGGAATATGGAATTTTTTCTTTTTACCTGACTAAACTAATCTGGTGTTCTCTGGCTTGATGGTGAATTAATATGTACAGAATAATGTAATAAGATGCTATAAACCTAAATTAAACAGACTCATGTCAATCAGATAAACATCTACCTGCTTTCAATCCTTGTCCATGTCCTCAGGTTGAATGAAGAGACAGAACAGATTTAGCTTTCCATGACCAATACCTTAAATCTCTTGGTCCTCCCCATTTAAAGTGATCAGACCACTTAATATTTACTTATTTATTTAATAGATGACCAATATTAGTTGTTTATTATGTTTTAATTTTAATTTCATTTATTTATTTATTTATTTTTATTGTGTTATGTTAGTTTTTGATGTAGTGTTCCAAGATTCATTGTTTACACATAACAGTCAATGCTCCATGCAATACATGCTCTACTTAATACCCACCACCATATCATTGTATTTTTAAACTGAGAATCTAACTCCATCAGGAATTATTCAGAAATCTAAGTAGAAGTCCCCCTGTTCACTCCAGCTATGTTCCCATAGTATAAGGACCTCCATAGTCCTATACTTTGCCATAGTTCAGACAGATTGGCCTCACAGAAGCATCAAAGGCATTAATATGGCTTCATAGTTGCAATCCAAAGGACTGCAGTTGGTTCACTTAGTAAAAAAAAAAAATAGGTATTGATTTCCCTGAACTGATAATATCCTCTGCTTTTATATGGAATGGTGTGAATTTCCTTCCCTCTAACTCATTGGGTTCTCATGCCAGTTCTAAGAGGGAATTAAGACAAATAATTTTATCCCCTTTAAAAAAGTGAGGGGGAAAAAAGGAAGTTCAGAGAGTTAAATTCATAGAACAAGAGGATTATGGTGATGACAGTAGATGGACAATGAAGATCATTACTATTACTACTACTACTTTACTAGTTATTGAGCATTAACTCTATATCAAGTATGCTAAGTATTGTACCTGGATTATTTTATTTAATCTTAAAACAACCTTATTAGGTCGACTTTTTTTAACATAATTTACACACAACATTATATTAGTTTCAGGTGTACAACACAGTGATTCAACAAGTATATACATTGTGCTATGCTCACCACAAGTTTAGCTAACATCTGTCTCAGTGTATTGCTATTATAGTATCACTGATTGTATTCATAGTCTGTGACTTTTATTCCTATGACTTATTCATTTTATAACTGGAAGCCTGTATCTCCTACTCCACTTCACCCATTTTGTCCAAACCCCTACCTCACTCCCTACTAGAAACCATCAATTTGTCCTCTCTATTTATAGGTCTGATTCTGCTCTTCCTTTATTCATTTGGTTTTGTTTTTGTTTTTAGACCCCACTTATAAGTGAAGTCATATGGTATTTGTCTTTCTCAATATTATTTTATTAGCACAATGCCCTCTAGGTTCCTTCCTCCATATTGTCTCATATGGCATGAACTCATCCTTGTTTGTGGCTATGCAAGAGAGAGGGTATATATATAGTGTGTGTGTGTGTGTGTGTGTGTGTGTTTGTGTGCGTGTGTGTAATGGAAGATTATTCAGCCACAAATAAAAGGAAATCTTGCCATTTGTAACAAGATGGATAAACTGTGAAGGGATCTGCCAAGTGAAATGTCAGATAAAGAAAGAATAATAACATAGGATCTCACTTATATGTGGAATCTAAAACAAACCATCAAACAAAAACAAAACTCATAATTACATAGAAAAGATTGGTGGTTGCCAGAGACCTGGGGTGGGAATGGGTGAGATGAGTAAAGGTGGTCGAAAGTTACCTATATCCAGTTTATAAGATAAATAAGTCATGGGGATGTAATGTACAACATGGTCACTATAGTTAATAATAATGTATTACATATTTGAAAGTTGTTAAAAAGTCTTTAAAATTCTCACCACAGAAAAATAATTGTTACTATGTGTGGTGATAGATATTAACTAGACTTATTGTGGTGATAATTTTGTAATATAAATAAATTTTGAATGTTTGATATATGTCAACTATATCTCAATTAAAATAATCTTTAATACTGAAAGCCTTTGTAGAAAAGGCAAGGCCTGGATTCTGACTTCATTAAAATAAAGCCTGCCTACTTAGAACTTAGTTAACACAAAATAAAAAGAAACAAATTTGAAGTCTGCTGAACTTGGTCTAGCTTAGTAATTAAAACCTCAGTTCAACTCCTGCACTTGAAAGCAGTCTTCCACCATCTTAGTTTTTAGATAACAAGCCTGAGATGCTTCCTAACGGAACAGGAGTAAGTTATCTGCTTTTCTAAAAGAAAAGGAGTCTAATGTTTTTTTGAAATATTACCCTTAAAGGATAATTTTTATTTGAAGTTCTCTAGTTAACCAAACACTGAACTTCATTTTTTTAAAAGATTTTATTTATTTATTTGACAGACAGATTAGGCAGAGAGGTAGGCAGAGAGAGAGAGAGGGAAGCAGGCTCCCTGCTGAGCAGAGAGCCTGATGCGGGACTTGATCCCAGGACCCTGAGATCATGACCTGAGCCAAAGGCAGCAGCTTAACCCACTGAGCCACCCAGGCTCCCCATGAACTTTATTTTTTTTTTAAATGCAAGAACTTTCTTTGTGTCAAGAACTACCAGCTACAGAAATGAAACTGCCATTTGGATGGGGGAGCAGATGCCACAGTTTCAATCAAAATTCACTCTCTAAGAGCTCATTTGTGCTATTTTAGCCACCCAATACGCAGTTCTCTCTTTATTTCAGTTTATCTCTTTATTTCGGTTTAGACGAGTCATAGCCCTATTACTGAAGATTGCCATGGTGCCAAGTTCTCTCATGGGAGAAAGGTCTAATCTCCATCCAGTTCATTTATTCATTCACTTACCCAATATATTTACTAAGTTACATGTCTATAACTGTGAAAGATTAAGAGATGTCCATGAACTACATCAGATCTCATGGACACACAGACACACACACACACACACACACACACACACACACACACACACACACACAGTAATTTTCAGGAAACACAGTGAGTTCTGTAATGACAATATGACCCAAATAAAAGAATAATAGAGAACCAGAATTTATTATTCTAGAGGTGCCGAAGTGGCTCAGTTGGTTAAGGGTCTGCATTTGGCTCAGGTCATGATCCCAGGGTCCTGGGATCAAGTCCCATCTTGGGCTCCCAGCTCAGAAGGGAGCCTACTCTCCCTCTCCTACTCCCCCTGCTTTTGCTCTCTCTCTCTCTGTCAAACCAATCAATCGATAAATACATAAATAAAATCTTTTAAAAAAGTATTTGTTTTGCTAAAATTGGATGAAAAAGATACAGAAAATTTTGCAAAAGATAAACCTCCAAGGAGAGGAGTTGTGAGATTGCTTGAGATTATAATCTAGATCTACTGTTTCATGTTTATATCATCTCCTCCTAAGATAACTTTTAAAAATATGTGATTTAGATCCACGAGAGACTATGGACTCTGAGAAACAAACCAAGGGTTTTAGAGGGGGAGGTGGTGGAAGCACAGGTGAGGTTGGTGGTGGGTATTAAGGAGGGCACATATTGGTTGGGGCACTGAGTGTTGTACATAAACAATGAATCTTGGAATACTGCATCAAAAAGTAATGATATATTTTATGATGACTAACATAATACAAAAATAAATAAATAAATAGATAATAAAATATAATAATATTTAATCACCATAAAATTACTATGAGGTAGAACCTTTATTAGTACGGTTAATGGAATTATCATAGTGCTTGTCAAATAGTAAGAACCCAATACAAACAATATAAATAACTTTTTTTTTCAATAAAATGAGAAATTCGACTGGAGAAAGCTGTTGTAGACAGGGTTTCTCAGGGAGCACACCCTGAGATATTGAAATTTTATTGCTGAATGCTCTCAGGAGCAACACCTGTGGAATAAAAAGAAGAAGCAGTATCAAGCAGAAGGAAAAAGTGGGATTGCAATATAGCATCAATAAAAACCTCAGACCACTCCATTGAGTGCTCGGAATCTGTCCCAAGTTACAGCAAAAGAATCAGGCCTTTATACTTCTTCATCAGTCACTAGGTACAGGTTGCCCCCAGCAAGGGAGAATAATTTTGTGCAAGGTACTCTCTATATCCACTGGTACTTTCTGAAGAGCTGAGGAGTGAAACCCAGCAGCATTTCTAAGAATTAGAGGAATAACTCCTTCAGTCCTGAAGAGGGATATGAACAGGAGACCATTGTATCCACCCCAACCATGTACCAAGGTCAAGAATTCCTATGGGCCAGGAAACGTAAATGAATAAAACAAAGTAGATGTACTTTGATTTGGGCTACCTCTATAAGCATGTGACTAAAACCTGTCATATCAGAGCAATGCATTCCCACAGCCAGAGTTCAACAATGAGCATGTGGCCCAGTCAGAGGTAGTACAATATACTTATCTTCTAATGATGTGGAAACTGTGAATAAACCCAACATGGAAGATATTTTGCTGTCCATTTATATAGAGAGACACCATTCTTTTTATTTCCACATTATGTTCTATTGTAGATATACTGAATTTACAATACAGCTTTCCATCATTATAAGCAATTCTGCAATAACAACCCTTGTCTTTGAGCCTTTAACTATCTCCTTGGAATAAAGTTTTATATATGGAAGAGGTCATATCTGTTTGTTGAACTGAACCAAATATCTCCTTCTCAAACATTTATCGAGTGATTATTACTCATGTCTAGCCAAGTGTAAGATTTGAGATAAAAAGAAATTTAAGGATACTCCCAAAGCATTTAGCTTCTACTGGAAAGAATATACATATTTTATGCATTATGTTGCTATTGCCATAGTATTGCCTAAGACATCCAAAGAATGCTATGACAACATGGAGAGGAATAAATTAACTACAACTATGGAGGTTTGGAGAAAACTTTATGGAATAAGTAAAATTTATTCTGAAATGTGAGGAGAATTTGAATGGAAAACATAGATAAAGAAAAGTAGGGAAGCAGGAAAAAACATGGAGATGAGAAATTACAAATATTAGGAGCATTGGGAAAATGTGAGAAAAAGAAAGATATTTAGACTGTTCTGTAATCATATGTTGTAACAGAAGTACATCTTAGCTCTCTGTGCCCAGAAAATTTTATTTAAAAAAAATAAATACCACTGATATTTAATATATGACAACAGTGAGAAGAAGAAAACTTACAAATTACTAGTTTGAACCATATGAAATTTATATTTGATGATTTTTCAGTTACAAAACCAACAGCTTTGTTTGGTACAACTTAATAATTGAGAAGTGATGAATAGTGTAAAATATTATTAAAGTACTTTAGGTATAAACAGGAGGACTAATTTTGTTCTCACATCACACCAGACACCAAAATAAAAGTAGACTAAAAAGTTAAAAGATACATAAGAAAATATTAAGAAAAATATGATGATTCCATACAAATTTTAGGATTATTTGCTCCAGCTCTTTAAAAACTACCGGTGGAATTTTGATCATACTGGCATTAAAAGTATAGATTGCTCTATAGTTCCTTGAATACAGATCCTTTACCTCTTTGGTTAGGTTTATTCCCAGGTATCTTATGGTTCTTGGTGCTATAGTAAATGGAATTGGTTCTCTAATTTCACTTTCTGTATTTTCATTGTTAGTGTATAAGAAAGCCACAGATTTCTGTACATTGACTTTGTATCCTGCCACGTTACTGAATTGCTGTATGAGTTCTAGTAGTTTGGGGGTGGAGTCTTTTGGGTTTTCCATATAAAGAATCATGTCATCTGCGAAGAGAGAGAGAGTTTAATTTCTTCATTGTCAATTTGGATACATTTCATTTCTCTTTGTTGTCTGATTGCTGTTGCTAGGACTTCTAATACTATGTTGAACAAGAGTGGTGAGAGTGGTTATCCTTGTGTTCCTGATCTCAACGGGAAGGCTGTGAGATTTTTTCCATTGAAGATGATATTTGCTGTGGGTTTTTCATAGATAGATTTTATGAAGTTGAGGAATATTCCCTCTATCCCTATACTTTGAAACATTTTAATCAGGAATGGATGCTGGATTTTGTCAAATGCCTTTTATGCATCAATTGAGAGGACCATATGGTTCTTCTCTCATTGATTTGTTATATCACATTGATTGATTTGCAAATGTTGAACCATCCTTGTAGCCCAGGGATGAATCCCACCTGGTCATGGTGGATAATCTTTTTAATGTGCTATTGGATCTGTTGGCTAGGATCTTGTTGAGAATCTTAGCATCCATATTCATCAGTGATATTGGTCTGAAATTATCCTTTTTGGTAGGGTCTTTGCCTGGTTTGGGGATCAGGGTAATGCTGGCTTCATAAAAAAAGTCTGGAAGTTGTCCTTCTGCTTCAATTTTTTGAAACATCTTCAGAAGAATAGGTGTTATTTCTTCTTTGAAAGTTTGGTAGAATTTCCCAGGGAATCCATCAGGTCCTGGGCTATTGTTTTTTGGGGAGGTTTTTTGATCACAGTTTCAATCTCGTTACTAAATATAGGTCTATTCAGGTTGTCAATTTCTTCCAGGTTCAATTTTGGAAGTTTATAGTTTTCCAGGATTGCATCCACTTCATCTAGGTTGCTTAACTTACTGGTTTATAACTGTTGATAATAACTTCTGATGATTGTTTCTACTTCCTTGGTGTTAGTTTTGATCTCTACCTTTTCATTCCTAATTTTATTAATTTGTATGGAATCAGAAGAGACCCCGAATCACTAAGAAAATGTTGAAAAACAAAAACAAAACGGAGGGCATCATGTTACCTGATTTCAAGCTTTACTACAAAGCTGTGATCACCAAGACACTATGGTACTGGGATAAAAACAGATACATAGATCACTGGAACAGAGTAGAGAGCCCAGATATGGACCCTCAACTCTATGGTCAACTAATCTTCATCAAAACAGGGAAAAAATATGCAGTGGAAAAAAGATAGTCTTTTCAATAAATGGTGCTGGGATAACTGGACAGCTATATATAGAAGAATGAAACTCGACCATTCTCTTACACAGTACACAAAGATAAACTTGAAATGGATAAAAGACCTCAACGTGAGACAGGAATCCATCAGAATCCTAGAGGAGAACATAGGCAGTAACCTCTTCGATATTAGCCACAGCAACTTCTTTCAAGATATGTCTCCAAAGGCAAAGGAAACAAAAGTGAAACAACTTTTGAGACTTCATCAAGATCAAAAGCTTCTGCACAGCAAAGGAAGCAGTCAACAAAACAAAGAGACAACCCACGGAGTGGGAGAAGATATTTACAAATGACAGTACAGACAAAATTTTGATATCCAGGATCTATAAAGAACTCCTCAAACTCAATACACACAAAACAGACAATCATATAAAAAAATGGGCAGAAGATATGAACAGACACTTCTTCAATGAAGACATACAAATGGCTGTCAGACACATGAAAAAAATGTTGATCATCACTAGCCCTCAGGGAGATTCAAATTAAAACCACATTGAGATACCACCTTACCACAGTTAGAATGGGCAATATAGCAAGACAGGAAATAACATGTGTTGGAGAGGATGTAGAGAAAGGGGAAACCTCTTACACTGTTGGAATGCAAGTTGGTTCAGCCACTTTGGAGAACAGTATTGAGATTCCTCAAGAAATTAAAAATAGAACTTCCCTATGACCCTGCAATGCACTACTGGGTATTTACCCCAGAGATACAGATGTTGTGAAAATAAGTTCCATCTGTACCCCAATGTTTATAGCAGCAATGTCCACGGTCGCCAAACTGTGGAAAGAACCAAGATGCCCTTCAACGGATGAATGGATAAGGAAGATGTGGTCCATATACACTATGGAGTATTATGCCTCCATCAGAAAGGACGAACACCCAACTTTTGTAGCAACATGGACGGGACAGGAAGAGATGATGCTAAGTGAAATAAGTCAAGCAGAGAGAGAGTCAATAATCATATGGTTTCACTTATTTGTGGAGTATAACAAATAGCATGGAGGACATGGGGAGGTGGAACGGAGAAGGGAGCTGAGGGAAATTGGAAGGGGAGGTGAACCATGAGAGATTATGGACCCTGAAAAACAACCTGAGGGTTTTGAAGGGACAGGGGGTGGGAGGTTGGGGGAACCAGGTGATGGGTATTGGGGAGGGCACGTATTGCATGGAGCACTGGGTGTGGTGCAAAAACAATGAATACTGTTATGCCAAAAAGAAATTAAAAAAAAAAAAGACAATATGCTATGTGAAATAAGCCAGTCACAAAAAGACGCACGTTATATGATTCCACTAATGTGGGGTAGCTAGAGGAATCAAATTCATAGAGTTGAAAGGTAAAATGGTGGTTTCCAGGTGTTAAGGGAGGCGGAAGGGAATTATTGCTCAGTGGGTATGACATTATAGTTTAGGATGATGAAAAATTCCTGATTGATTGATGATGGTGTTGGTTGCACAACAATGTGAATGCATTTAATCTCATGGATTTGTACGCTTTCACATGGTTAGCTTAATAAATTTTGTGTTACTTATATTTTATCACAATAAAAATATATAGAGATGTCCTAAAAAAAGTAATATATTAATTTCCAGTCACTGCCATCAGAAATTACCTTAACATTACTGGCTTAAAGACAATAAATGTATTGTCTTACATTTCTACAAGCTAGAAGTCTGACACTCAAGATGTTTTCAGGGTTATGTTCTAATCTGGAGACCTGCCTTTCCCAACTTCTAGAAGCAACCCAAATTTGTTGGCCCACCGTCGCTTTCCCAATCTAGAAAGTCATAAATAGCAGTCAAGTTCCTTCTCATATCACATCACTCTGACCTCCTCTTCTGCCTTGCCCTTCCACTTTAAAGGAAGCCCATGATTATAATAATTCTACCCAGATAATCTGGTTTAGTCTCCCCATTTAAGGCTTTTTGATTAGTGAATTTAATTCTACCTGCAATCTTCATTACTACTTTCCATTTAATGTAACATATTCACAGGTTCTGAGGATTAGGACATCTTTGGGAGACCATTATTATTCCTACAAGTAATAAAACTAGGTTGCATATGTAAGAGTTTGTGGTCTGTTTTAGTTGTAGAACCAAAATTTATACAATAAAATTTAATTTCAGAACCATTCTCATGTCCCTAATTGTACTCTCCTCTCCATTACAATGTACACATGGCTTCATCTGTGTGTTTATATCTAAATGCAAACATATCACTTTTGAACAAATGGGCTCACATTGAATATATTCTTTTCCATTTTGCTTTACATTAAGTGATGCATTTAAAACTTATTTCTGTTTGTGTACATAGAGATATCTCATTCTTTGTAACAGCCACATACGCATACAAATACATACTGTTTAAGTATGGATTGTCATAATTTATTTATTTCCTTTCTTATGGATTGTTTATACTCATTTGAACTAACTTATTTAAAATATTTACATATCATACACATTAAGTCTATGCCTTTTTAAAACATAACATGTCTCCTCTCAACATTATGTAGATCAGTAGAATGAAATAGAAAAGCCAAGAATAGACCCACATACTATGCTCAAATAGTTTCTGGCAAAGCTGCCAAAAGTCAATTCAATGGAGTAAAAGTAACCCTTTCAAGAAATGGTACTAAGGAAGTATGGATGTCCCTCTGAAAATTAATAATAGAATTACCATATGATACAGAAATCCCACTACTGGGTATTTTCCCAAAGAAAACAAAACCCTAACTTGAAAAGTTATGTGCACTCCTATGTTTATTGCAGCATTATTTACAATAGCCAAGATATGGAAGCAACCCAAGTGTCCATCTTTAGAAGAATAGATAAAGAAGATATGATGTATACAAATACAATCAGATTATACTCAGCCATAAGAAGAATGAGATCTTGCCATTTGAAATAACATGGATGGATGGATGTAAAGGGCATAATGCTAAGTGAAATAAGTCAGACAGAGGAAGACAAATGCCTCACAATTTCACTCATATGTGTAATTTAAGAAACAAAACAAATGAACAAAGACAAAAAAGCAACAACAAAAAAGCAGACCCTTAAACAAACTGGTGGCTGCCAGAGGGGAGGTGGTTAGAGGGATGGATGAAACAGATAAATGGGATTAAGAGTTTACCTACTGGGGCACCTGGGTGGCTCAGTGGGTTAAAGCCTCGGCCTTTGGCTCAGGTCATGATCTCAGGGACCTGGGATCGAGCCCCGCATTGGGTTCTCTGCTTCTCCTGCAGGGGAGCCTGCTTCTCCCTCTCCCTCTCTCTGTCTCTGTCTGCCTCCCTGCCTTCTTGTGATCACTGTCTGTCAAATAAATAAATAAAATTTTAAAAAATATCTTTAAAAAAGTTTACTTATCATGATGATTTCTGAATAATGTGTATAGTTGTTGGATCATTATATTGTACACATTAAACTAAAATAACACTGTTAATTATATGTCAATTAAAAAATAAAAATAATTTAAAAAGAAAGAAATTGCACTAAATCATTTTTTATATCCTATGTTTACTCCTGTAAGCCAAAAAGCAAACAAACAAAACCAAAAAATAAAACCAAAATATTCATTCTGTGACAGACCATGTGAAGAAGATGAAAAAACAAACTTCAGACTGGGAGAAGATACTTGCAAACCATACATCTGACAAAAGACCAATATACACTTAGAGTATATACAGAAATTTTAAAATTGATATCAAAACAAACAATTTAATTAGAAAATGGGCAAGATGTAAAGATAGTTGGTGTATTTGGGATTTGTCAAACTTTTTGAATGAGGCTTGGATGACTATGTATGGGAAATACATAGGACTGCCTTTGCTGTATCCCATAGTATTTGGACCAATGTGTCTTCATTCTCATTGGTTTCCATGAATTAAGTTCTGTTCTTTCCTAGGTGATCCAAACATTCTTGAGAAGGATGGTCTTTAGTTTTCAAGTGTTTGAATTCTTTCCAAACTTTTTCTTGTGGTTGAGTTCCAGTTTCAAAGCACTGTGGTCTGAGAATATACAGGGAATAATCTGTCTTTTGGTATCAGATGAGCCCTGATTTATGCCCCAGTATGGGGTCTATAAAGAAAGTCTCACGTGCACTTAAGAAGAATGAGTATTCTGTTGTATTAGGGTGGAATGTTCTCTATATAACTTTGAGGTCCATCTGGTCCAATGCGTTATTCAAAGTTCTTGTTTATTTGTCGATTTTCTACGTAGTTCTGTCTATCACTGAGATTTGTCTGTTAAGATCCCAGACAATTAATGCATTCCTATCAACATGACTCTTTATTTTGATTAACACTTGGCTTGTGTAGTTGGCTGCTCCCATGTTTGGGGCATAAATATTTACATTGTTTGATCTTCCTGGTGGATAGACCCTTGAAGAATGATGTAGTGCCTTTCTGTATCTCTGACTACAGTCTTTGGCTTAAAATCTATCTGATATGAAACTCACTATCCCAGTTTTCTTTTGAGACCTGATGACATGAAAGATGTTTCACCATCCCTTCACTTTCAGTCTGGATGTATCTTTAGCTTCAAAATTCATTCCTTGTAAACAGCATATGGATTGGTCCTGTTGTTTTATCCAGTCGGCAACCCTGTGCTCTTCCATGGGAGCATTTAGGCTGCTCACGTTGAAAGTGATTATTGAAAGATAAGTTTTTATTGTCATCATGTTGTCTGTGAAGGCTCACCTAAACTCCTACCATCCCACCAAAACCCTTAGTTTGTTTCTCAGAGTCCACAGTCACTCATGGTTCATCTTCCCTTCTAATTTCCCCCAATTCACTTCTCCTCTCTGACTTCCAATGTCCTCTTTATTATTCCTGATGTACCACAAGTAAGTGAAACCATATGATAAGTCTCTACCTGACTTTTTTCACTCAGCACAATCTCCTCCAGTCCCATCCATGTCAATACAAAAGTTGAATATTCATCTTTGCTAATGGAGGCATAATATTCCATTGTATATATGGACCATACCTTCTTTATCCATTCCCCTGTTGAAGGGCATCTTGGTTCTTTCCATTGTTTGGCGACTGTGGTCATTGCTCCTATGAACATTGAGGTACAAATTGCTGCTTCCAGTTGGTGAACGGGAGAATTAGGCACAATCAAGTCAGTTGCAAGAGAAAGGGAGCAAGGGACAACAGTCTAAATGACTGCCACCCCAAGCAACTCCACAGTCTCACCTCTATTAGATAGAAACAATAACCAACCGATGGTCAAACATTAGTCACATGTCTTGTGGATAAACAAGAAGAAGCACAAAATTTATAGTTATACGAGCACATTCAAAGGACTCATCTAACTAACAACAGGCACTTTATGGGGGAGAAATGGGAGATAATGAAAAAAGGAAGCAGGGGGCATTCCGCCCTGAGCGGGCTGGCTGTTCCAAGCTGCTCGGCTTCCGTGAAGCTGACAAGCTTTCCACCCTGAGCTAGCCAGGCATCCCCAGCTGCTCAGCTTCAAGGTCATGTATCATCCTCTCCCCCAAAAGTCTGTTGCCAGTATGTGTTTTTATTAAAGTCATATCTAAATGTGCTTGGTCACTAGTAAAATCTTCCAGGGGTTATATTTTAAGTAATACATTGTTATGAGGGGCAGTTGCAACAGATGACCCTTCTTTACACCACATCTCTATCTTTGGAGTACTCAGTAGTGCAACTGCAGGGTCATAGGGTATCTCTATTTTCAATTTCTTAAGGAATCTCCACGCTGTTTTCCAGAGTGACTGCACCAACTTGCCTTCCCACCAACAGAGTAAAAAGGTTTCTTTCCCCCACCTCCTCTCCAACTCTTGTTGTTTAATGTCTTGTTAATTTTGGCCATTCTAACTGGTGTAAGGTAGTATCTCAATGTGGTTTTGATTTGAATTTCCCTGATGGCTAATAAGGATGAACATTTTTTTTTAATGTGTCTCCTAGCCATTTGTATATCTTCTTTGGAGAAGTGATTATTCATTTCTTCTGCCCATTTTTTGACATGATTATCTGTTTTTTGAAGGTTGAGGTTGAGGAATTCTTTCTAAATCTTGGATATCATCCCTTTATCTGTAGTATCATTAGTGAATATCTTCTCCCATTATGTGGGTTGCCTCTTTGTTTTGTTGACTGTTTCCTTTACTGTGCAGAAGGTTTTTTACCTTGATGAAGTCACAAAAGTGAAAAGTTTCCAGACTTTCTCCTTATCCTTCTTCTCTGTCAATTTGTCTTCTAGAACACCACTTCTGTCTTATGCCTCACTTACCCTAGCAGTAGAGTATTTAGATTAGATTGGATCTCACTGATAGCATTTTTAACTTTTTCCAGATCAGCTCTTAATACCTCCCTTAGAGATTCTATGTTGTCACTAATGTTCTTCTCCAACCTTACTATTACCTGGATACTTATTACCCTGAATTCCCTTTCTGGCATACTGTTTATGTCATATCCAACGGTTCTGTGGTGGGCACAGTCTCTGAATTTTTCCTCTGTTGGGTGTTCCTTGTTCTAGTCATTTTGGTGAGAATTTGTTGAGGGGATGTATAGCTGAATATATCAACCACGATCCAGGCAAGGTGCCCCTGGAAAATTTCAGAGTATCAGAAATTACCACCAAAAAGAAAGAAAAAAAGAAAAAGAAAGAGAAAAAAGAGAAAACCCAGCCAAAATAATCTCCAAAAGAAAGATCTATAAGGTGTATAAACAAAAACAAACAAATAAAAAGTCTGACAAACGTAAATGATGAGAAACAAATGAAGAACCCAGCCAAATGAACCCCAAGAATAAGATTCATATAGTACCGAAGCAAAACGAAAAACACAGAAAAGCTGACAGAAGAATAAGATGGGAGGGTGGTTATAAACACCTAATGTGGGCGAAGATGTTTAGGATGGTTATTTCAGTTCCTACTCAGTGTATGTTGTTATCTTTGTAAAAGGACTCAACTTTCCAGAGATACAGGGAAATTTTGTTTGTATATAGGGTAGTATTGAATAGGGAAAAAGGATTACCTTGAAGCTTATAGCTATATGTAAAATAAAAAAAGAAAAAAAAAAGAAAAAAGAAACACAAGTATATGCATGAAAAAAAGTTCAAGTTAAAAAAGTTATTATGGAATATGTTGTATTAAACCTCTAGCTATA
The DNA here is from genome assembly GCF_964662115.1 of Mustela nivalis. Taxonomy (NCBI): domain Eukaryota; kingdom Metazoa; phylum Chordata; class Mammalia; order Carnivora; family Mustelidae; genus Mustela; species Mustela nivalis. Next base: position 37,527,533 of record NC_139028.1, on the reverse strand, counting down.
ATGGTAAATAGGTTTAAAAAAATTAAAAGCGCAAGGATCATGAGAACAAATTTTAAAAAAGTTGTATCTATGAAATATATAGGTTTTAGGGCAATACTGGGTGTTATTATATATTGTTTTCCCCTGATGTTGGGGTTTTACAATTTTATGGGGACCCCGTCGCTGTTGTCCTCTTATTCTTTTTGCTCGTCTTCTAGGGCAGGGGCCTGCCTCATTGTTCTTCTGTCAGTCTTGTTTGGGTTGAGTCACCCTGCAGGTTATCAAGGAGCTGGGCTCGGTGGAAACCTTCTTTTCAGGCTTTTGTTCTCTGGAGGTTTTTGTTCTTTGGCAGCTTTTGGTGGCTTTTCAAACTGTCAGAGCAAAGAAAGGATCTTTCTGTACCCATACCTCCGCCTCAAAGAGAAGCCACAGACTGTTCCATCTGGGTGTCCCAGAACATACAGACTGCCCCTCTGCACACTCCGCTGAACAGTACAACCTCCCACAGGCAGGGTGCACCCCCAGCCACTATCCCAGTTGTCACCTGAGACCCCTGCTTATCTATGCATCACCATGCCACTAAAACTATGATCAATATTGGTCGTGGGAGCCCGCTTCTGGTTACTGCCTTTGCCAGGACTGCTGTCTGGAGTCCAGGCCCATGCCAGGTGCACTCAGACCCAGTGGGCATGCAGGTTGGGAAAGGCTGCTGTTGAGGAATCCTGGCAAGAGATCCCACCAAGTTCTCTCAAACACATGCTGGGAGTGTTTAGACCTTGCAGCTGGTTGCAGAAAGCTGTTGTCCTAGAGACTGTTGGCTGGCGCCCAAATCAGGCTCTCTCAGGTAGAGTTGGGAGTGCACCCAGCCAAGCCGTGCACCAACCAACAGAAAGCCACAGGCTCCGGAACCACAGACTGAAGGCTCTGCCAGACTTTCTCTGGCACAGGTGGTCTTTGGTGGTGACCATCCTGGGAACATGGGCTTAGTCCCTTGCTGTGACCACTTGATTCCACCAGGTGTTCCTTGAGATCTTTTGCTCTTTTTGTGTGCTTTTAACCATACTCAAAGTTAATGCTGGTCCCCAATCACAGGACACTTTTTTATTTGGGTATTACTTTCCAATGGCTTGCTTCTGGTGGCTCTCTCCCTCTTCTGTTTATCCTTCAATATCAGTCCAAATGTTCCCACTCCTCTTTACCTCTCCACTAATGTTCTGCCCCTGGAGAGATCCAGAAGTATATAATCTTACATATCAGACTGGTTTCATGGGTATTCAGAGTGTTCTGTTAGATATTTAGCTCACTTTAGGGAACCGGTTGAAACAGGGTCTCCTACTTCTCCACTATCTTGCCCCTCCACACCAAGATTATTGCCACTTTGTGTCTTCCTGCAAGGGTATTTGTACTGAGTCCAGAAATATTAGAAGTTGTGCCCATTACTGGCATTTGCCATCCCTACTGACATAAGAAAACCCAAGCAGACTCTTCTGCAAAGTGCCAGATTCTCCTAAGGGCCCAGGAGTTTGACCAAAGATCAAATGGGTTTTGACTCTAGATAACACTGACAGGGGCTGAGTTCTCACAGGATTTGCATGAGATCTCATGGGATTTTGATGAAATCCTACGAAATTTGAATGGGATCTCATGAGATTGGGACCAAGATCATGGGAGAATTGCCCTAAGATCTCCTGAGATCAGACTAAGTTAAAAGGTCTCCCCCCACCCCCACTTAGGTGTTGTGAGGCAATCACAGACTGCTTTTTTTTTAAATTTAAATTTAATAAGCCAACATAGAGTACATCATCAGTTTTTTGAGGTAGGATTCGATGATTTATTAGGTGTGTGTAACACCCAGTGTTCATCACATCATATGCTCTCCTTAATGCTATTCATGCCTCCCTTCATGCAACCCTTAGTTTGCTTCCCGTCTTATGTGTCTTTTATTGTTTATCTCCCTCTTTGATTACTTCCCATTCAGTTTTTCTTCCACTCATCTATGACTCTCTGTGCTTTTTCTTATGGGAGAGTGAACATAGGAGTGAAATCATATGATAATTGTCTTCTCTGGTTGACTTATTTCACTTAGCATAATACCTTCCCTTTATGTCCATATCAATGCAAATGATAAGTTTTCATCCTTTCTGATGGCTGAGTAATATCCAATTGTATGTATGAACCCCATCTTCTATATCCATTCATCTCTTTTTTTGTGAGTTCCTTTTATAGTTATTTTTTAATTTATTAATTTTTTAAAAAATTTTTATAGTGTTCCAGAATTCATTGTTTATACACCACACCCAGTTCTCCATGCAATACATGCCCTCCATAATACCCACCACCAGGCTCACCCAACCTCCCACCTTCTCTCCCCTCCAAAACCCCGTTTGTTTTTCAGAGTCCAGAGTCTCTCAGGGTTCATCTCCCCCTCCAATTTTCCCCAACTCACTTCTCCTCTCCATCCCCCCATGTACTCTGTGTTATCTATTCATCTTATAAAGAACATATCAACTTCTTACATAGTTTGACTATTGTCGAGATTGTTGCTATGAACATTGGGGCACATGTGCCCTTTATTTTCACTATATCAGTATCTTTGAGTAAATACTGGGCTATAGGGTAACTCTATTTTTAGCTTTTTGAGGAAACTGTACTATTTTCTAGAGAAGCTGTATCAGGCTACATTCCTGTCAATAGTTTAAGAGTGTTCCCCTTTCTCTACATTGTCACCAACATTTATTCATCCTTGTATGGCTGATTGTAACCATTCTGACCAGTGTAAGGTAATATCTCATTTACACTTCCCTGATGGAAAGTGATGTGGAGCCTTTTTTCATGTGTCTCTTGGCCATTTGCATATCTTCTTTGGAGAAGAGTCTGTTCATGTTTTCTGCCCATTTCTTGACTGGATTATGTATTTTTTGGGTGTTGATTTTGATAAGTTCTTTATAGATCTTGGATACCAGCCCTTTATCTGAAGTGTCATTTGCAAATATCTTCTTCCATTCTATGGACTGACTCTTAGTATTGTTAACTGTTTCCTTTTCTGTACAAAAGCTTTTTATCTTGATGAAGTCCCAAAAGTTCACTTTTCTTTATTTTCCCTTACCTTCAGAGATGTTTCTTGCCAAAAACTGTGTGGCCGAGGTTGAAGACGTTACTGCGAGTGTTCTCGTTTAAGATTTTAATTGATTCTTGTCTCACACTCAGGTCTTTCATGCATTTTGAGTTTATTTTTCTGTATGGTGCAAGAGAACGATAGTTTCACTCTTCTGCATGTGATTGTCCAGTTTTCACAGCATAATTTATTAAAGGGACTGGTTTTTTTTTTCCATTTGATATTCTAGTTGATAGTCTGTTTCTGGGCTGTCTATTCTGTTCCACTGATCTTTGTGTCCGTTTTTGTGCAATACCATGCTGTCTTGATCATCATGTCTTTGTAATATAGCTTAAAGTCAGGCATCATGATATCATCAGCTTCGGTTTTCTTTTTCAATATCCCCCTGTTGTTTCAGGGTCTTTTCTGGTTCCTTACAAATTTAGAACTGTTCCACCTCTGTAAAAAATTTCAGTGGTATTTTTTAAAATTTTTTATTTTTTATAAACATATATTTTTATCCCCAGGGGTACAGGTCTGTGAATCACCAGGTTTACACACTTCACAGCACTCACCAAAGCACATATCCTCCCCAATGTCCATAATTTTGATAGGGATTGCATTGAAAATGTAAATTTTTCTGGGCAGCATAATTATATGAGGTTTATTCTTCCAAACTACGAGCATGGAATCCTTTTCCATTTCTTCGTGTCTTCCCTGATTTCTTTCAGAAGTGTTCTGTAGTTTCTAGAGCATCAATCCTTTACCTCTTTGGTTAGGTTTATTCCTAAGTATACATATGTTTGGTGCTTTCATAAATGGAATAAATTCCTTAATTTCTCCTTCTTCAGTCACATTGTTAATGTATAGAAGTGATACTGATTTCTGTGTATTGATTTTGTATCCTGCCACATTGCTGAATTGCTGTATGAGTTCTTTTTTTTTTTTTTTTGATTATTTACTTTTTCTTTTTTTTATTAACTTGATTTATTTATTTTCAGAAAAACAGTATTTATTTTTTTTCACCACACCCCGTGCTCCATGCAATCCGTGCCTTCTATAATACCCACCACCTGGTACCCCAACTTCCCACCCCCCCGCCACTTCAAACCCCTCAGATTGTTTTTCAGAGTCCATAGTCTCTCATGATTCACCTCCCCTTCCAATTTACCCCAACTCTCTTCTCCTAACACTCCTTGTCCTCCATGATATTTGTTATGCTCCACAAATAAGTGAAACCATATGATAATTGACTCTCTGCTTGACTGATTTCACTCAGCATAATATCTTCCAGTCCCGTCCATGTTGCTAAAAAAGTTGGGTGTTCATCGTTTCTGATGGAAGCATAATACTCCATAGTGTATATGGATCACATCTTCATTATCCATTCGTCCGTTGAAGGGAATCTTGGTTCTTTCCATAGTTTAGCAACCATGGCCATTGCTGCTATAAACATTGGGGTACAGATGGCCCTTCTTTCATGACAACTGTATCTCTGGGGTAAATACCCAGGAGTGCAATTGCAGGGTCATAGGGAAGTTCTATTTTTAATTTCTTGAGGAATCTCCACACTGTTCTCCAAAGAGGCTGCACCAACTTGCATTCCCACCAACAGTGGAAGAGGGTTCCCCTTTCTCCACACCCTCTCCAACACATGTTGTTTCCTGTTTTGTTAATTTTGGCCATTCTAACTGGTGTAAGATGATATCTCAATGTGGTTTTAATTTGAATCTCCCTGATGGCTAATGATGATGAACATTTTTTTTCATGTGTCTGATAGCCATTTGTATGTCTTGATTGGAGAAGTGTCTGTTCATATCTTCTGCCCAATTTTGATATGTTTGCCTGTTTTGTGTGTGTTGATTTTGAGGAGTTCATTACAGATCCTGGATATCAACCTTTTGTCTGTACTGTCATTTGCAAATATCTTCTCCCATTCTGTGGGTTTCCTCTTTGTTTTTTTGACTGTTTCCTTTGCTGTGCAGAAGCTTTTGATTTTGATGAAGTCCCAAAAGTTTATTTTCGCTTTTGTTTCCTTTGCTGTATGAGTTCTAATAATTTGTTGGTGGGGACTTTTGTGTTTTCCACACAAATTATTCTTCATCTGTGAAGAGAGAAATTTTCACTTTTTTTTCGCTGATTTGAAAGTCTTTTAATTGTTGTTGTTGTCTGATTGCTGAGGCTATGGTTTCTAGTACTATGTTGAACAATAATGATGAGAATGGGCATCTTTGTCATGTTCCTGACCTTGAGGGAACAATTCTCCGTTTTTTTCCCAAAGAATAAGATTCACTGTTGGCTTTTAATAGTTGGCTTTTATGATATTTATGTTTCCTCTATCACTATAGTTTTCATCAAGAAAGGATGATATCATATATATATACTCACTTATTTGTGGAGCATAACAAATAGCATGGAGGACATGGGGAGATAGAGAGGAGAAGGGATTTGGGGGAAATTGGAAGGGGAGGTGAACCATGAGAGACTATGGACTCTGAAAAACAATGTGAGGGTTTTGAAGGAGCGGGGGTTGTGATATATATATATATATATATATTAATGGGCATTTTTAAAAATTTATCTTTTATTTTTAGCATACTAGTATTCAATTTTTTTGCACCACACCCAGTGCTCCATGCAATCAGTGCCCTCTATAATACCCACCACCTGGTACCCCAACCTCCCACTATACTTCCAGTACTTGTCAACTGTAATTGACTCAAGGGGTGGGGGGACAGGATGTGCAAGCAAGGGACACCTCCCCATTTGTGTGCCTTGAGACTATGGGTAGTTGCAGACTCCTGCATGTGCCTTGTTCCACTGCTCCTGGGCCATGACTGGCTATTGCCTTACTGTCATTTCTGGCACACCACCACCCTGGGAGCTGTTGCCTGGTCATGGGCAAAGTAGTTTCACACATCCCAAGAGATAATAAATTAGCCCACACATTCCAATCCATGCGAAGAGTGAGTGGGCCCATGAGCTGCCTGGCCTGTAATTTATGGTGACCAGAGCTGTGATTCCCCTCCTGGGCTCCCTGAACATGACCAGCTTCTCTGATACACTCCTTGGGAACTTTATATTTGAAACTGTCAAATGACATCTTCATTCATGAAGATAGAAGCATCTTTGAAAGTATGTGTGAGAGCCTTTGGAGAGTGCTATATACTTAATTCTTAGATGTGCCTTCAAGTCATATCTTGTTACATGCAGATAGATGAATTCTTAAAGGTATCTGTGGAAGCACAAGTTCAACACCATATACTTAATTTTGAAGAAAAAAGTCCTTCCACTAACATCTTGTTTCGTGAAGATAGAAGTGTTTTCAAATGTATGCGTGGAAGCATAAAGAAGGAGATGTATAGTTAAAACTAAGAATGAACACTGTATAGAAATCATCTTTCTACTAATATTTTCTTTCAGGATTATAGAAACATTTTTAAAAGTGATTGTGAAAGTGTAAGTAATGTCTGAGAATCAAGTCTGTGAAGAATAACTTTTAACTAAAAGCTTGTGTCATGAATATAGAAATATGCATTTCTATATATTTATTCTATCTATTATCTATCCATATGTTCTATTTTAATATGTATGTGTTGATGCATAAGGAAAGTGCCATATAATGAACTCTAAGAAAGTACAATTTATAGAAACCATCTTTCAACTAACATTTTTCTTGAATATAGAAGCATTTTGAAAAGTACGTGTGAAAGCATAAGGACAGTGCTCAGTACTTAACTCTGAGAAACAAGTGTATGTAGAATGCAACATTCAGATAACATCTTGTTCTATGAAAATAGAAACATTTACAAACGAATGTATGAAAGCATAAGGAAATTGCTATATACATAACTCTGAGAACAAAGTTCACCTAGAATGCAACTTTCAACTAACATCCCATTACATAAAGATAGAAGAATTCTCAAAAGTATTTCTGAAAGCATAAAGAACATGCAATATACTTACTTCTGAAAAACAAGTCTATGTAAAATGCAATTTTCCACAAACATCTTGTTTCATGAAGATAGAAGTTATGAAAAGAATGTGTGGAAGCATAAGAAAAGTGCCATATAGTCAACTCAAAGAAAGAACAATGTATAGAAACCTTTTTAAACTAGCATCATCTTTCATAATGATAGAAGCATTTTGGAAAACATGTTTGAAAGCATAAGGAAAGTTCCATATATTTAAACTCAGAGAAACAAGTCTATGGAATGCATTTTTCAAGTAACAGGCTCTTTCATGAAGATAGAAGCCTTTTCAAATGTATGTGTAGAAGCATAAGGAAAGTGCCATAAATCTAAGAAACAGAAGTATAGATATAGTCTTTCAATTTACATCTTTCCTAAAGTAAGAAGAATTTTCAAAAGTATGAGTGAAAGCATGGGGAAATGTTTTATAGATAACTCTGAGAAACACATGGGTTAGAGCACAACATTCCCTTTTGTTTACTTTGCCTTGAAAGAAGACATACCTTGAAAGAAGTTGCTGTGGCTGATATCGAAGAGATTACTGCCTATGTTCTCCTCTAGGATTCTGATGGATTCCTGTCTCACGTTGAGGTCTTTTATCCATTTTGAGTTTATCTTTGTGTACGGTGTAAAAAAATGGTCGTTTCATTCGTCTACTTATAGCTGTCCAGTTTCCCCAGCACCATTTATTGAACAGATTGTCTTTTATCCACTGTATATTTTTCCTATTTTGTCGAAGATTAATTGACCATAGAGTTGAGGGTCCATATCTGCCCTCTCTACTCTGTTCCACTGGTCTATGTGTCTGTTTTTATGCCAGTACCATGCTGTCTTGGTGATCACAGCTTTGTAATAAAGCTTGAAATCAGGTAACGTGATGCCCCCAGATTTATTTTTGTGTTTCAACATTTCCTTAGCGATTCGGAGTTTCTTCTGATTCCATACAAATTTTAGGATTATTTGCTCCAGCTCTTTGAAGAATACCGGTGGAATTTTGATCAGAAAGGCATTAAAAGTATAGATTGCTCTAGGCAGTATAGATTTTTAAAATTTTTTAAAAATTTATTTATTTTCAGAAAAACAGTATTCATTATTTTTTCACCACACCCAGTGATCCATGCAATCTGTGCCCTCTATAATACTCACCACGTGGTACCCCAACCTCCCACTCCCCCGCCACTTCAAACCTCTCAGATTGTTTTTCAGAGTTCATAGTCTCTCATAATTCACCTCCCCTTCCAATTAACCCCGACTCCCTTCTCTCTCTAACACCCCTTGTCCTCCATGATATTTGTTATGCTCCACAAATAAGTGAAACCATATGATAATTGACTCTCTCTGATTGACTTATTCCACTCAGCATAATCTCTTCTAGTCCCGTCCATGTTGCTACAAAAGTTGGGTATTCATCCTTTCTGATGGAGGCATAATACTCCATAGTGTATATGGACCACATTCCTTATCCATTTGTCCATTGAAGGGCATCTTGGTTCTTTCCATAGTTTGGCAACCGTGGCCATTGCTGCTATAAACATTGGGGTACAGATAGCCCTTCTTTTCATGACATCTGTATCTTTGGTGTAAATACCCAGGAGTGCAATTTCAGGGTCATAGGGAAGTTCTATTTTTAATTAATCTCCACACTGTTCTCCAAAGAGGCTGCACCAACTTGCATTCCCACCAACAGAGGTAGAGGGTTCCCCTTTTTCCACATCCCCTCCAACAAATGTTGTTTCCTGTCTTTCCTTTACATTCTAACTGGTGTAAGGTGATATCTCAATGTAGTTTTAATTTGAATCTCCCTGATGTCTAGTGATGATGAACATTTTTTCATGTGTCTGATAGCCATTTGTATGTCTTTATTGGAGAAGTGTCTGTCTATATCTTCTGCCCACTTTTTGATATGATTATCTGTTTTGTGTGTGTTGAGTTTGAGGAGTTCATTATAGATCCTGGATATCAACCTTTTGTCTGTACTGTCATTGGCAAATATCTTCTCCCATTACATGGGTTGCATCTTTGTTTTTTTGACTGTTTCATTTGCTGTGCAGAAGCTTATGATTTTGATGAAGTCCCAAAAGTTCATCTTCGCTTTTGTTTCCTTTGCCTTTGGAGACATATCTTGAAAGAAGTTGCTGTGGCTGATATCGAAGAGATTATGCCTATGTTCTCCTCTAGGATTCTGATGGATTCCTGTCTCACATTGTGGTATTTTATCCATTTTGAGTTTATCTTTGTGTACAGTGTAAGAGAATGGTCGAGTTTCATTCTTCTACATATAGCTTCCCAGTTTTCCCAGCACCATTTATTGAAGAGACTGTCTTTTTTCTACTGTATATTTTTTCCTGTTTCGTTGAAGATTAATTGACCATAGAGTTGAGGGTCCATATCTGCCCTCTCTACTCTGTTCCACTGGTCTATGTGTCTGTTATTATGCCAGTACCATGCTGTCTTGGTGATCACAGCTTTGTAGTAAAGCTTGAAATCAGGTAACATGATGCCCCCAGTTTTATTTTTGTTTTTCAACATTTCCTTAGTGATTCGGGGTCTCTTCTCATTCCATACAAATTTTAGGATTATTTGCTCCAGCTCTTTGAAGAATGCCTGTGGAATTTTGATCAGAATGGCATTAAAAGTATATATTGCTCTAGGCAGTATAGTCATTTTAACAATGTTTATTCTTCTGATCCAAGAGCATGGAATGGTCTTCCATCTTTTTGTGTCTTCTTCAATTTCTTTCATGAGTGTTCTGTAGTTGCTTGAGTACAGATCCTTTACCTCTTTGGTTAGGTTTACTCCCAGGTATCTTATGGTTCTTGGTGCTATAGTAAATGGAATTGATTCTTTAATTTCCCTTTCTGTATTTTCATTGTTAGTGTATAAGAAAGCCACTGATTTTTGTACATTGGCTTTGTATCCTGCCACGTTGCTGAATTGCTGTATGAGTTCTAGTAGTTTGGGGGTGACGTCTTTTGGGTTTTCCATATAAAGAATCATGTCGTCTGCAAAGAGAGAGAGTTTGACTTCTTCATTACCAATTTGGATACCTTATATTTCCCTTTGTTGTCTGATTGCTGTTGCTAGGCCTTCAAATACTATCTGAACAAGAATGATGAGAGTGGTCATCCTTGTCGTGTTCCTGATCTCAATGGGAAGGACACAGACTTTTTCCCATTGAGGATGATATTTGCTGTGGGTATTTCATAGATAGATTTGATGAAATTCAGGAATGTTCCCTCTATCCCTATACTTTGAAGCATTTTAATCAGGAACGGATGCTGGATTTTGTCAAATGCTTTTTCTGCATCGATTGAGAGGCCCACGTGGTTCTTCTTTCTTTTCATATTAATTTGTTCTATCACATTGATTGATTTGCAAATGTTGAACCATCCTTGTAGCCCAGCGATGAATCCCACCTGGTCATGGTGGATAATCTTTCTAATGTGCTGTTGGATCCTGTTTGCTAGGATCTTGTTGAGAATCTTAGCATCCATATTCATCAGTGATATTGGTCTGAAATTCTCCTTTTTGCTAGGGTCTTTGCCTGGTTTGGGGATCAGGGTAATGCTGGCTTCATAGAAAGAGTCATAAAGTTTTCCTTCTGCTTCAATTTTTTTTAAACAGCTTCAGGAGAATAGGTGTTATTTCTTCTTTGAAAGTTTGGTAGAATTTCCCAGGGAATCCATCAGGTCCTGGGCTCTTGTTTTTTGGGCGGTTTTTGATAACTGCTTCAATCTCATTACTAGATATTGGTCTATTCCGGTTGTCAATTTCTTCCTGGTTCAATTTTGGGAGTTTATAATTTTCCAGGAATGCATCGATTTCCTCTAGGTTGCTTAGCTTATTGGAATATAACTGCTGATAATAATTTCTGATGATTGTTTCTACTTCCTGGTGTTTGTTGTGATCTCTCCATTTTCATTCATAATTTTATGTATTTGAGCTTTCTCTTTTTTCTTTTGGATTAGTGTCGCCAATGGTTTATCGATCTTATTGATTCTTTCAAAAAAACCAGCTTCTACTTTCATTGATACGTTCTACTGTATCTCTGGTTTATACCTCATCAATCTCAGCTCTAATCTTAATTATTCCCCTTCTTATATGTGGAGTTGGTTTGATTTGTTGTTGATTCTCAGTTCTTTAAGGTGTAGAGACAGCTGCTGTGTTCTGGATTTTTCAATTTTTTTGAGGGAGGCTTGGATGGCTATGCATTTCCCCCTTAGGACCGCCTTTGTTGTATCCCAAAGGTTTTGGATCGAAGTGTCTTCAATATCATTGGTTTCCATGAATTGTTTCAGTTCTTCTTTGATCTCCTGGTTGATCCAAGCATTCTTAAGCAAGGTGGTCTTTAGCTTCCAGGTTTTTGAGCTCCTTTGGAACTTTTTCTTGTGATTTAGCTCCAGTTTCAAATGATTGGATTCTGAGAATTTGCAGGGAATAATCTCAGTCTTTTGGTTTCGGTTGAGTCCTGATTTGTGACCCAATATATGGTCTATTCTGGAGAAAGTTCCATGTGCACTTGAGAAGAATGAGTATTCTGTTGTTTTAGGGTGGAATGTTCTGTATATATCTATGAGGTCCATCTGGTCCAATGTGTCATTCAATGCTCTTGTTTCTTTATTGATTTTCTGCTTCGATGATCTATTTCTGAGAGATGCGTGTTAAGATCTCCAATGATTATTGTATTCATATCAATATGACTCTTTATCTTGATTAACAGTTTTCTTGTGTAATTGGCTGCTCCCATATTGGGGACATAGATATTTACAATTGTTAGATCATCTTGGTGGATAGTCCCTTTAAGAATGGTGTAGTGTCCTTCTGTATCTCTGACTACAGTATTTAGTTTAAAATCTAATTTGTCTGATATGAGAATCGCTACCCCAGCCTTTGTTTGAGGCCCATTGGCATGAAAGATGCTTCTCCATCCCTTCACTTTCAGTCCGGGTGTATCTTTAGGTTCAAAAACGGGTCTCTTGTAGACAACATATGGATGGGTCCTGTCATTTTATCCAGTCTGCAACCCTGTGCCATTTTATGGGCACATTTAGGCCATTCACATTGAGGGTGCTTATTGATAGATATGTTTTTATTGACATCGTGTTACCTTTGAAGTCTTTCTTTCTGTAGATTGTCTCTATATTTCTGTTCAATGCTATTCTTGGGCTTTTTCCTCCTTTAAAGAAGCCCCCTTAATATTTCCTGCAGTATCGGCTTCATGGTTGCATAGTCTTTTAAGCCTTGCCAGTCCTGGAAACTCTTTATCTCTCCATCCATTTTGAATGTCAGTCTTGCTGGATAAAGTATTCTTGGCTGCATGTTCTTCTCATTCAGTGTCCTGAATATATCTTGCCAGCCCTTTCTGGCTTGCCAGGTCTCTGTGGACAGGTCTGATGTTATTCTGATGGGTTTTCCTCTGGATGTAAGGATCTTCTTTGTCCTAGCTGCTTTTATGAGGTTCTGCCTACAATTATAATTCTTCATTCTTACTATTAGGTGTCTCGAGGACTTTCAAGAATCTGTTATTTGTGGGGAAACCTTTCGGCCTCTAGTACATGAATGCTGGTTCCATTCATGAGATTTGGAAAATTTTCATGAAGAACTTGTTCCACTATATCTTCTAGACTTCTTTCTTTCTCCTCCCCTTCATGGATTCCAATAATTCTGACGTTGGAATGTTTCATGGCATCATTTATTTCCCTGATTCTGTTTTCGTGGCTTCTAAGCTGTTTGTTCCAGGCTTCCTCCTGATCCTTTCTCTCTGTTTGTTCTCCAGAAAACTAATTCTATCTTCTGTCTCAGTTACTCTAGCGTTGAGAGAATTTAGATTAGATTGGAACTCATTAACAGCATTGTGAAGCTCATCCCTCGTAGCTTTCAGTTCTTCCCTAATATTGAAAACATGATCTCTGGTCATTTTCAGTTCAGCCCTAATCAGTTCCGTTCGGTCACCCATGGCTTTCTCCAACCTAGCTATTGCTTGGCTAATTGTTAGCCTGAATTCTCTTTCGACATATTGTCTATGTTGATAGCCATTAGCTCTGTTGCAGAAGGTCCATCCTCTGTATTTTTCTTCTGTTGGGCATTCCTCCTCCTAGTCATTTTGGTGAGAGATGGCTGAATGGGTGTAGCTGGGTTTATCAACTGTGGTGCAGTCAAGGTGCACCCTGGAATGCTTCTGAGCAATCAGGGTTCCCCACCCAAATGAGAGGAAAAAGAAATGGAAAAGAATAAAAAAAAAAGAGAGAGCAAGAGAGACAAGAAAGAAAGGTGAGATAAAAGAGCAGGTTTAGCCAAATGGGCCCCAAGGTAAAATTTATGAAGTATACAAACTGACACAGAGAAACAAAAAGACTGATAAAAGTATATGACAAGAGAAATAAAATTATATATATTTGCATATGTATATATGCAAATAAAGGAAGAACCTCGTCAGAAAGAACCCTGAGTGTAAGATTTATATACTATCAGGACAAACATAAAAACACAGAAATACAGGTGGATGAGAAAGATGGAAGAGTGGTTGTAAATTCTCAGTATGGGTGAGGAAGGTTGTTTTGATTCTTCCTGGATGTATCTTGATATCTTTGTTAAAGGACTCAACTTTCCTAAGATAAGGGGGAATTAGGAATTGGTTTACCTATAGGGATTGCATTGATTGGGGAAAGGGGATTACCTTGAAGTTTAACTCTATATTAATATTAGAAAATAAAAATTAAAAAAAGAAATAAACTAGACTAAACTAAACTAAAATAAAAAAAGAAATTTAAAAAATAGAAGTGCAAAAGGAAAGCACAGGTGTACGTATCAAAAAGTTCAGGTTAGAAAGTTATTATGGAATTTGATGTACTGGACATCTCACTCTGACAGTAAATAGGTTAAAAAATTATCTATATAATAATAAAAAATTAACTATATAAAAAAATGAGCCAGAATAGTGGGATCAATTAATAATAAAAATTGTCTTATGAAGTAGTGGCGGTTGTTCTCTTGTCATCTTTTTTTTTTTTTTCCCCCTGGTTGGTTTTCTGGGGGAGGTGCCTGCCAAGTGGGTTTTCAGTCCATGAAGTTCTCTCAGCTAAGTCCTCCTGCCCCCCTCAAGGGAGTGGGCTCTGAGGAAACTGGTTTTTTCAGGCTTTTGTTCTCTGGAGGTTTTTATATTTGTTCTCTTCTGTTTTTCTCTCTCGCCTTAACCGCTTTTTTAAAAATTACATTTATTTATTTTCAGCATAACAGTATTCATTATTTTTGCACCACACCCAGTGCTCCATGCAATCCATGCCCTCTATAATACCCACCACCTGATACCCCAACCTCCCACCCCCCCACCACTTCATTCCCCTCAATTTGTTTTTCAGAGTCCATAGTCTCTCATGGTTCACCTCCCCTTCCAATTTCCCCCAACTCCCTTCTCCTCTCCAACTCCCCATGTCCTCCATGATATTTGTTATGCTCCACAAGTAAGTGAAACCATATGATAATTGACTCTCTCAAGTTGCCTTAACCGCTTTTGATGGTTTTTGTAGGTTTAGAGGAAAGTGAACTGCACCCTGACCTTCCGCTCAGAGAGAAGCCTCAGTCTGGTTGCAGAGCGCATATAAATCCCCCCTTGGCCGCTGGCAGAGCAGATTCCCAGTCGCGGTCCCTGGGGACTCAGGATTTTTTGCTTGTACCCAAAACCATGGCAGTGGCGGCTGTCTGGGCAGCTCCAGGCTGCCAGAGAAGTTCCAAGCAGCTATTATTGCACACTGAGATTTTCCCCCTGGCCGGGGCTGGGAGTGCCTGGTCTTTCGGGTCCGAGAGCACCCAGCTGGCATTTTTGTGCACCTCTCTCAGGGAAGGGCGTGGGGCATGACTCCGACTCTGATGGCAAGGCAGGGCACTCGCATGGGGACTGCAAAAATGCTGTGCTTCTGTTGGCTGGCGAGGCTCCCAGCCCCTCACAGGAGCCAGGCGCCACTCACTCTCAGGCGCACTGGTGGTTCAGGGACCGAGACCTGGTTTCTTTGCCGCACTCTCTCTGGCTCTGCACCCGGGGTGGCTGTCCTGGGTCTAGGGACCTAAGCCCCCACCCTAACACCCCGATTCTCGCAATTTCCCCCCGGTGATCCTTTGCTCTTTTTGAGTGCTTTCTACCAGACTCCCAAGTTAATGCTGGTCCCCAGGCGCAGGGCACTCTCCTATTGGGTTATTACTTTCCAACGGGTCATCTTTGGTGGCTCCCTCCCCCTTTTGTTTATCTTCTGATATCAGTCCGACTTTCCCACTCCGCTTTACCTGCCCATTGACGTCTTCTGCTCCAGTAGAGATCCAGATGGTATAATTCTGATCTCAGGCTGATTTCGTGGGTGATTGGAGATCTTTGGGTAATCAGCTCACTTTAAGGTACAGGTTGAAAGGGCACATCCTCCTACTTTCCCGCCATCTTGTCTCCCCTATATTTTATTTTTTAACACTAAATAAACATTTGACATTAATAAATTTTTAATCTTAAATGAATTTTTACTTTTTCTAAGATTTTATTTGTTTATTTTAGAGAGAGAGCATGAATGGGAGAAGGAGGAAGAACAGAGAAAGAAAGAGAATCTCAAACAGACTCCATGCTGAGGGTGGGGCATTACATGGGGCTTTATCCCATTACCCGGAGATCAAGATCTGAGCCAAAATCAAGTCTACTACTTAAACTACTGAGCCACCCAGGAGCCCCTGAATTTTTAGTTTGTAACTGCGAATGAATTTTGAAGTTTTAACTATAAGTGAATTTTTAATTTCATTTTGCTACTAGTACGTACAAATCCAATAGATTTTTGTAAATTAATATTATGTGTTGGGATCTTTCTAGATTCAGTTATTACTTTTACTAAGACAGCCCCTTCCCCATTTAACAGCAGTCCCAAAACAGATCATAGAATGCCTAAGGAAAGTTTCTGACTTTGTCTGATAACAATCAAAAACTGAAAAACAGACCTCTGTTGTCCCTTAGAACATCAATACCCAGCTAATGAAATTAGAATTGCCGTTTGGCAAATTTCAATTGGACTTGTTTTATGTCTTCAATTTTTGTTGCTTATAACTAGCAAGGGACTGTCCATTATAACTGCCTAGAGCTGATATCCTTGCACATAATACACACACAGGCAACTCTTCTAACAATTGTAACACAAGAACAAGTTGGAAAAATGAGAATGAGGGGTACATGGATGCCCTTAACCTTAGACCCTTACTGCTCTACTCCTTCCACAAATGCTATAGTTGTTGAGGATAGCATCCCTGCAAGCACAGTGTGTCTCTATTTTCCATTCCATTCTATTCCCTACTGCTGTTACAACTGTTACCATCTTTAGAATTTTACAGAGAAACAAAACAAAAACATACAGCTTGTGCCTTATTGTGGTTTAATTTTAGCAACCAAGATGAAGCAATGGAGTCCATGAGTCTGCCTTTCCTGGCGTCATGATCATTCCAATCCCAAAAATTATTTTCATAAGGTGAGTGCCAGAGTCTGCTCTTTCTGAGAACCATCAGTTAATTCTCACTGTTTTTCCAGGTGCTTATTGTCCTGTGCCCTCAAGCTGCATCCTACTGTGTATGGATCCCACTCTGCTGTTTCTACTTCTAAACTCACCTTACCCAAACAATCACAGACAATAAACCTGTCTCCCACATCTGCAGCAAATACACCTGACCCATTCACCTTGCATGTAACTAAAGCAGCTGACAAGTTACTTAAAAACAAAACAAACAAACAGACTGAAATAATGGCTCAATGTCATTCTGATCTCTTGGCAGTTCAATTGCTATGTAGATGTCAGGACAGTTATCTTTCTAAGAGATTAGAAGGGAATATTTATAAGCCATATGGATGGAAGACTCCCTCCTGTCCATAAAATACTTCTGCCAACTGAGCCCCACATTTTTTTTCTTCTTTCAGTAAATGGCACCACCTACTTCCTATTTGCTGAGGTCAAACATATCCATGGTTTTGTTTTCTTTTTCTGCCCAGAAGCCCACATTCAGTCCATAATTCTTAGTTTCTGTTTCAAAGAAGATCTCAGTCTCTCTTTTTTTGGTATTTACTATGTTATGCCCTAGTCCAAGCAGTCATCTGTCTCCTGAATTACTGCAGCATCGCCACCACTGTCTCCTTGCTCTGAGACATGCCATTAAAACACAGATCAAACTGCACTACATTACTATTTAAATCTTTCAGTGCCTTTCCAGTGAATACATCCCTTGTAGGGACATGAGCTATAAGGCCTTAAATGGCCTGGTATTATTATCTCTCTCAACTCACCTCCCACTGTTCTTCCTTCTCTTACTTCTCTCTTACTTCAGTCTCCCTAAATTTGTGACTCCTCAGACACATCAACACTTTCGCATGTTGGGCCTTTGTATTTACCATTGTTCTGCCAGATTTTTACAGAGCTGAACCCTTCTCATCCTTTACATCTAAGCTCAAATACAACCTTAGACATTATTTCAAAGCATTTCATACTTTGTAAAGGAACACCCCTCTGTCTGGTAACTTTATAATATTCCTAACATTTATTCCAGCTAATATCATCAGTTTAATTTGTTTCCTTATTTTTCTATTATCCCCAGCTTTTGGAAAAGAGTTTAGTGAAGGCAGGGACTGCGTCACTTTGCTTCCTTGCTGGATCCTCTCCCCATCATAGTCCAAAACTTCTAGTGCCTGACATGTAAGAAGCACTTATTTATTGAATACATGGATGAAGAAATGGAGGGAGTTTGATGAAGATGGTATTTGCACCGTGTTTGAAAGCACAGATAAAATATGAGTGGGAACAGGGGAAAGAGGGATAATAATCAACAAATGCTATAACTCCAACAAAGGTATAGGATCAGTTATGTAAGAGATGTCAATGTAGAGAAAGGGAAGGTAGGACAGATTACCGGGGCAGAGTTTGTAGGAGTACATTTGTAAGGACAGTGGCAAAAGTGTGTCTAGTAAAAGTATCATATGATATTTCTGCCTTTAGCCTCTGTTCTGGGTTGGATGATTTTCAAAAAAATTTATATGTTGAAGCTCTAAACTCCAGTACTGCAGAATGTGCCTGTATTTGGAAATGGGGCATTTAAAGAGGTGAATAAGTTAAAACAATATTATTAGGATAGGCTTTAATCCAATCTGACCGATGTCTTTATATGGAGAGGAAATTTGGACACATGGAGAGTTACCAGAGGCATGCATGAAGAGAGGGAAGAACATGTGAAGAGGAAGCAAAAGAGGGGCCATCTGTAAGTCACAGAGAAGGGCCTCAGGGGAGACCAACACTGCTGGCACTTTGATCTTAGACTCCCAGCTTTCAAGAGAAAAAAAAATAAGAAAATTAATTTTTGTTTTTATGCCACTCAGTCTGTGGTATTTTGAAATGGCAGTCCAAACAAACTAAGATAGTATCCCTTCCATTGAGATAGCCTAAATTCCTTTCATGTAGTTAAGAGACTAATATCCAGACTTGTCTGTAGCCAAACTTTGTCACGTGGTCCCTGTTTGGCCAATGAAAGTACTCCCTCCCCAAAGATACAGTGAAGGGCTCAGTATGAGCATGTGAACAAAGCAAGGAAGTCCTCTATGAGAGAGACTATAGGACATAGGGAAACATAGGTCTTTCTTCTATGAGCTTTGAGGACCATGTGAACCTGGTACTGCTGGCTTTTCTGTCCCAGAAAGAATAAAGTCAACACAGAGGACAGCAGCACAAGAGAAAAGAATAAGGGGAATGATTTGATTTTCCTTGGTCAAAATATGCTTAGTTAATTTTATCTACTGGATTTTTAGTTTCTTAAGCCAATAAAATCCCATTTTTGCTTACTTTAAATAGATTCCTGAAAAATTATCTGGCTTCATTGTACCATTGATAGTACTATCATTTCCCAGTGTTATCTCTGTTACTGTTTAGTATTTATCTTCTTGGACTTTTCCTATAAACATACAAATATAGGTACATAATTAAATATAGGCATCAAATCAAATATAGGTATAGATATAGATATAGAAACAAATGTATTCTTTTTTCAACAGTAAATGTCATGGGACCCATCCATACCACCACTTTGATATCCATACCATAAAATCATACAGAGATGTGACTAAGAAGGCTGACTTTTCCAGACTGCTTAGATTTATATCCAGTCTGCTTTCAGGTAGGACTTTAATCAAGAGATTTATCTTTCTGATCCTTCAGTTTCTTCACCTTTAAATGGAAACCACAGTAACAGATACTTCCCAGGATTTCATAAGCATCAAATGAGATTTTCAAGAAAAAAAATCATTATCTTCTAGTGAGCACTGCCTATATGTCTGTTATTATAATTATAGAGGTTTTTTTTTTTTAATTGACAGAGCAGCATCAAAGATTAGAGAGATCATTTTGTAAAGAAATTACTGGTGGATTAGAGGCAGCAAGAAATGGAGGCCTTTGCTCTTCTTTAGTAGGTGAGGACCTGCCCCCAGGACCTCTCCTGAGGAAGAGCAGAGGGAGCAGCAGAATTGGAAGGTAACCAGAAGAATGCAGGTGTTTCATGTTCAGACTAGCTATCACAGGGAAAGGAGACATGCAAATTACCCCTTAGGAATATAGCAGTATTCTGATGGTGAAAAGAAAAGAAGTTTTCAAATGGTGTCCAGAAGGGAGAGGGTTGTGTCCCATGGGACCAAAGAAGTTTCAAGCTGAAATACAGTAGAGATAAAGGGACAAAAACAAAAACAAAAACAAAACAAAACAAAACGGGTGGTCTTGAAAGACCTCTTCATTGAGAACTTCATTGTAATGTAAGGTTCACTCAAGTTTAGGGAGATTTCACTTCACTTATTTCAGGAAGAAACACAGATGGCCCTATCCTCCTTACTAGGGAAACCCATTAACTCCCAGTTCTAAGCTGAAGTCAGATTCCTCATAAAATTCAGAGCCTGATGCACATTTTGTTCTCAGCCAAGCACAATTCTTTTTTTTATTGCCTTATAAAGGACCAGAGTGAAGATATTGATCAAAACAGGGCCCCAAGAGATACTTCCAATATTGGAAGGATCAACTATATGCAATAAACTGATTCCTTCGGGAAATGTAATATAAAAAGATCTAAGAAATAACAAACCTACCAGAACTATGATGGGCTCACTGCTAAGAGACAGACCTGAAATGGCCATGAATCAAGCAAGTCACATGCCTCAAGAAACTTCTTTTTCCTCCCAAGCAGGACTGTCCCTAAGCCAACAGTCTAAGGAAAGGGTATGGCAGGCGTCACTGTCTTTATTTTTCTGAAATTCTCTTGCAAATATTTAGTAGGTTTTTGATCCCCCTTAAATGTAGGGTAGAAAGAATATCAGTTTTCAGGCTCATAAGGGATAGATTCCATATCTTCTCTATTTCTGAAATCAGACAATTGTATTCAAATCCTGGTGCTGCCACTTTGACTGTATCTGTGAGCAGATTTGTTAACATCAGCATATGTCAATATCTGTGTTTCTAAAGTAAAGACAATTGCAATACCTACCATAGAAGATTATGTTATAGGTTAACTATGAATACATATTAAATGCTTAAATAATGCCTTTCACTTAACAAATAGTTAACTGTATCTATTATTATAATCACTACATCATATACACATGAGATGCAAAGAATAAGAAGAGTCACTATCCATTCCTTTCTGTGAGCTTGCATGTAAAAGTGGGATATGGCACTCAGGCTGGGGCTTTATCAAATGTGGTTGCTTATTTTCAGACTAAATATACTAGACTGCAGCTGGGGGCTAGGCCACAAACCTCAATCTAGTGAGATAGTGTCCATTTGGCTGTAAAACAGTGATCATGAGAATTGTACCCTGTGTTTTTAAAACTTTTGCAGCAGGAAAACATTGTCTTTGATTGATTTTACAAACTGCACATTAGAACTCATGTGTTATAAGGAACATAGGAGTCTTTAAAATATCACCACCATTCCTTCTACTTTAAAAGAATTTTGAGCTGGAAAAATTCTGACTCTTTGCTAACAGGAAGTTTGCTTCCAAACAACAAAAAGAAACTTACAAAGTTCAAGTCTACTCAGCAAGTTAGTTGTCCCTGCTTAGAAAAGTTAATAAGGAATATTTGAGATAGTAGTATCTTCTTAACCTTTTAAAACTATAAAAACAAAATGAACATCAGTGGGAAATTTATTTGTAAATGAGACACCAAGATGTATACATTTTCATTTTATTGATGGAAATTGAATCTTGAGATTACTATGGAATTTGAATATTGAGTGCAATAATCATGTAGTCAGAATGGCAGCTGTCTAAGAAAGACAGTGGCTAGAGGAGAGGGGATGGATGGTTGTAATTGCTTTTAATGGGATAATTGTTTCCCTCCTATCCAGTATTAATTTCAGCCTCAGTGTGAGCCAACTGAGCTGGTCTGTACTGGGTAAGGCTTAAATTCAGTGCAAAAGAGAGAACCAACTAAGTAGAACTAAATCTCCAATGTACCCCTAGATTGCTTTTAGTCTAGTCTATGTTTGATTTTGTGTATAAATGTATGTATGTATGCTTAATTGATTCATTATTACTCATTATCTAAGACCTCAACCTCCAACTGTTGGTATTAATCTTAGGGGCTCACTGTCCATGTGACCACTCAATACCTGGATTCACAGTGCCTTTACTGCCACATCACTAATATCCTTTCCTGTAATGGGTGGTGGTCAGTATTGACCCACTTCCAGGCTCATAGCCAGGGCCTTATCATCACCGATAGCTCATTGCCAAAATAAATTACAATTGCTCACTCTCAGGACAAACTCTCAGGCTTTCATCTCTTCTTATTTTTGTTGCCTCATCATCCACATCAAGACCTCATATCATTGATCTTATGACTCTCTAATTATCTGTATCTGTGTTATAGATATTTAATTTGTTATAAACATAGATTTTTTTCATAATTGATCTTAAACCAATGATCTATTTTTATAATTACTTAGTTTAAATTAATCTCAAATTTCTGGTCCAACTTTCACTCTACTGTGGTTATTAAAATCCTTTGCCATGGAAAATCTGAAAAAAAAGCTTTCTTCATCTTGACACAGGTGCATTGTTAAAGAAAGAAATCAGACAAAGGGATTGACCAATTCCACTGTAAATTCATGACTAACCCACCTCAACACTAGTTAACAATCTTCTCTCAAATTTAAGCAACAAAAGTTTCTCAAACAAGCTCACTCATCTGTTTCCCTTAAATAATTCTTATAGTCTCCATTTTATTCAAACTTTCAAATCCACTTTTCCATTCTTATCCTGAGAACTTATTAATGCATTACCCTTACTTAGATAACTGAAGTCATGAAATAAGAATTCCCTTTGTGTCCCAGAGGAGGGGAGGGATTCACTTTTCTGCATTTTATTTATTTTTTAAATTTCCTTCTATTAAAGGTAGTGTTTCTTCTATTAAAATAGCAGACACATATACACTCGAATTGAATAATTAGTTAAATTGATGGCAGATGCTGGAAGCCAGTTGTCTTACTGTTAGAGTAAGAGATACAGATAAGCAAGTGGAGGAGGCTAGACTGATTTGTATGGTACTGAATTAGAATTGGAGACATAAATATGAATTCATGTTTAGTTTAACATAGATACAGATAGTTGTATGTAGAAAGATTTATAGTTATGTGTATATACACAAGTTGCTATATACCTATATGTTTCCTTGCCCTATCAGCTGAGAAGGCCTATAAGCCATGATATTCCGGTAGCAAGAAGCACACTTAGAGCCTAGATCTTGGTTTCTGATACTATTCTGCAATAAAAGGAACCAGGACTACTTGTAGAAATGGTGGATTGTATAATACAAGAAACATAAAAGAAGAACTTGAAGCATATTGTAGTGTCAGAAAGTAAGAAAGTGCCACACACATGACACACACACAATGACAGGTGTATGTCAAAGGGACATATGAGACAACTAAAAGAGCTCCCAGTGGCCAAACTAGTATTAGATTATATAACAAATAAAATCATGAGTCCATACTGATATAAATAAATGACTGAACAAATAAGGAAGGAAGAGGAGCTAACTATCCCATACAGAAGAATTCCAAATAATTTATGAAGATACTTTGCCCTCAGTGAGGTAGAATATATTATTTCAGTCTTTAAATTTGAGCTGCTTATAGTGACTCTGTTCCAAAGATTATATTATATAAGTGGTGAAGACATCTTTACAGTGGGGAAAACTGATAGGCTGTTTTTCAGCCAGGTAATTAAGGTCAAAATCAACAATGAAGAGTCAAGGTGATAGTATGTAGAGTCATTTTACTTTTGTGGTTTTCCTCCTCAAAATTCCAGTCTGACTATGAGAAAAACAACAGAAAAAATACAATAAAGGAACATTCTGCAAAATACCTAGCTAGCACTCCTCAGAACTGTCAAGGCCATCAGCAGCAAGAAAAGTCAGAGAAACTGTCACAGCTAAACAAAGTCTAAAGAGAGAACTAGTGACAACTAAAAGTGACGTAATATACTGAATAGAATGTTGGAGCAGGAAAAGGGCTTTAGGCAAAAATTAAAGAAATCTGAATAAAGTATGTACTTAAGTTAATAATAATGTACCAATGTATTAATTTTAACAAATAAGTGATACTAATTTAAGATATTAATAATAGAAGAAACTAGGTATGGATTATATAAGAACTCTCTGTATTATCTCTATATTTTTTTTTTACAAATAAAAACTACTCTAAAAATAAGGTTTATTTTAAAAATAACAAACATCTCAAGATTTTGCTATGGCCTTATCACCATTCTAAGCCCTAAATATTAACTACAATTTTATAAGTTAGTATTGTTAATCTCAACTTTTTTTGATGAATTTATCACAGAAAGGTTACATAATTCTCCAAGATTATACGTTAATAAACACTAGAGTTGTAATTTAAAGCCAAGATATCTTTTTTTTCTAAACTGCATTTTATAATTTTTTTTATAAACATATAATGTATTATTAGCCCCTGGGGTACAGGTCTGTGAATCGCCAGGTTTACACACTTCCATGCACTCACCATAGCACATACCCTCCCCAATGTCCATAACCCCACCACCCTCTCCCTATCCCCCTCCCCCCCAGCAACCCTCAGTTTGTTTTGTGAGATTAAGAGTATCCTTTGGTTTATCTCCCTTCCATTGTATGTATGTATATATGTATATATCGATATATACATCGATATATGGATATATATTGATATATGCATATATATATCTCACATCTTCTTTATCCATTCATCTGTTGATGGACATCTAGGTTCTTTCCATAGTTTGGCTATTGTGGACATTGCTGCTATAAACATTCGGGTGCACGTGCCCCTTCGGATCACTACGTTTGTATCTTTAGGGTAAATACCCAGTAGTGCAATTGCTGGGTCATAGGGTAACTCTATTTTCAACTTTTTGAGGAACCTCCATGCTGTCTTCCAGACTGGTTGCACCAGCTTGCATTCCCACCAACAGGGAAGGAGGATTCCCCTTTCTCTGTATCCTCACCAGCATCTGTCATTTCCTGACTTGTTAATTTTAGCCATTCTGACTAAAACCAAGATATCTTATTCCAGAGTCCATTTTCTTGTTCACTATACATTTATTCTGAATTGAGTATTCTTTACTCATCTTACAAAATTTGTTTCTTGAATGATTACCCTTTCTCCTGTACCCTTCCTCTTTCTCTCTCCCATGGATCATTCCTATGAGGAATTTTTAACTTAAAAGAAATTTTAAATGGCTTGATATATTTCTCCCCCACTGGACTGAAATCCCATGACAGCAGTCTCTTAGTCTGGGTTGCTTATAAACAACAGACATTTATTTCTCACAGTTCTGAAGGAACTCTTAGATCAAAGTTCCAACATGATCAGGTGAGGGTCACAGACTTCTCATTATATCCTCACATGGTACAAGGGTCAAGGGACCTCTCAGGCCTCTTTTGTAAGGACATTAATCTCATTCGTGAGGACTTCACCTTCATGACTTAATCACTTTCCAGATACCCCACTCTTAATATCATCTGTTGGGCAGTAGGAGTTAATATACAGATGTTGTGGTGACACAAACACTCAGACCATACCAGGCAGGATCAAAATCTGTTTGTTTGTTTGTTTGTTTTGCTTTTGTTTTGTTTAATTTAATTTTCCATTATATACCTAGCCCCTAGCATAGTGCTTGGCACATAGACAAATACCTGTGGAACAAATAAATATATAGATAATTACCAGTGGAACAAAATAAGGTAAGAATCAGAGAGGAAATAAAGAAAAATGTGAGAAAATTCATTAGAGAAAAAAAAAAAAAAAAAAAAAAAAACGAACATTCCCTCTGTACCTGCCCAGTGACCCTGAGTATTCTATTAAACATTCCCTTGTCAGTAATCTCATATTTGACCAATCAGATCATCATCTATTCCTCTTAGGAAAGTTCAAGAAGTAAAAAAGGGCAGAGAAATTATTTCCACCGTGAAACAGATCAGACTGCAGGATGGAGACTTAGCCAAAGCCAGGTTCAGTTATAAGAGCATAAGAACAATAAGTTAGGGGTCCCTGGGTGGCTCAGTTGTTAAGCGTCTGCCTTTGGCTCAGGTCATGATCTGAGAATACTGAGATCCAGCTGACATCTGGCTTCCTCCTCTGCAAGTCTGCTTCTCCCTCTCACTCTGCCAGCTGCTCCCCCTGCTGCTCACTTGCACTCACGCGCGTGCGCTCGCTCGCGCACTCTGTCAAATAAATCAATAAGATATTTAAAACATCACCACTTCCTCATATCAGGGAGATCATATGATAGTTGTCTTTCTCTGCTTGACTTATTTCGCGTGAAGTGTGTAAACCTGGTGATTCACAGACCTGTACCCCTGGGGATAAAAATATATGTTTATAAAAAAAAAAAAAAAAAAAGAAAGGACCAATACCCAACTTTTGTAGCAACATGGACGGGACTGGAAGAGATTATTATGCTGAGTGAAATAAGTCAAGCAGAGAGAGTCAATTATCATATGGTTTCACTTATTTGTGGAGCATAACAAATAGCATGGAGGACATGGGGAGTTAGAGAGGAGAAGGGAGTTGGGGGAAATTGGAAGGGGAGGTGAACCATGAGAGACTATGGACTCTGAAAAACAATCTGAGGGTTTTGAAGGGGTGGGGGGTGGGAGGTTGGGGTACTAGGTGGTGGGTATTATAAAGGGCACGAATTGCATGGAGCACTGGGTGTGGTGAAAAATAATCAATACTGTTATGCTGAAAATAAAAAATAAATTATAAAAAAAAATAAATAAATAAATAAATTAAAAAAAAAAAAAAAAGATATTTAAAACAAAACAAAACAAAACAAAACAAAAAAAAACAAAAAAACACAAACAAACAAACAGAAACAACAACAACAAGGCAATCCTGGGAGAAGAAAGCATCCGGATATCAACATCAAGATACTGGCAAAGAAAGAATAGAACAGGGAAATAAGAAGAGAGTTAGGAGCTAGAATATGAAGTATTAACAGTAATAATGTTAACAGGCATTTTTATTTATTTTTCATTGGTTCATCATTTTTGTTGTTGTTAAGAATCTTTTGTTTTGTACCAAGTAGTTGCTGAGGATAGAATGATCAAAAAACCAAGAACAACAACTTTCTGCTGAGTTCAGGCAACTGATCTGGGGCAGGGTATAATCAGGGTATGGTGCTCTGGTACATGGTTTTCTTGCCTGAATTATTTAGCCATGACTCTCTCCTGGTGTCAGGCTTGGCATTGCCAGCTTCTATCAGCATTTATAAAAGACTTATCTTGTATGTTGGATTTTCTGACCTTTGCTCATGGTAGGTATCACTGCTATCCCTTCACAACTACCTGATTTGTCACTTGGTATTTCCTTTGATCTGTTAATCTAGTGCATGCTCAATTTACTGCATACCTGCCAGGATGCCTGCCACCTCACCTAACACCCCTAACTTTGGGATCACCCAACTTTCTGGGACCCAATTGCCTCATACATCTTTATACTCCACCAGAAACAAACCAAACTTTACTATACTCTTGTCAGAAGGGAAGGAAGACTCGCTGCTTCCTTCCACTTTTAGTGAATATTATTAAGTTCTCAACTAAAAATAATTTAGGAAATCTTATCTTTAGTGAGTAGTTCCAAAAAAAAAAAAGCATTACTCATTTTGTTCCCTCATTTTGTTACAAAGACAACTGAGGAAGAAGGTGCTAGGAATAGCACAAATCCATCTGTAGTTTAGAAACTCAAGATTAACAAGTACTACTTAAGGGAAAAGCTCCCAGTGGGCACATTCCCATACTGGGGCATAGAAATTGATATGAGGAAGTGGTGATGCAACATGGGGGCTTAAGTGGATAGGAAAAGAACAATGAAACAAGATGGGATTGGGAGGGAGACAAACCATAAGTGACTCTTAATCTTACAAAACAAACTGAGGGTTCCTGGGGAGAGGGGGGTTGGGAGAAGGGGGGTGGGGTCATGGACATTGGGGAGGGTATGTGTTTTGGTGAGTGCTGTGAAGTGTGTAAACCTGGCGATTCACAGACCTGTACCCCTGGGGATAAAAATACATGTTTATAAAAAAAAATAAAAAATTTAAAACATAAAAAAAAAATTTAAAGAAAAAAGAAATCAGACAGATAAGAAAGAAATATCTCATTTCACCATATCATCTCAGTGAAAATAATTATTTCCTTGTTCACAGGGTTTTCAATACCCTTTCAAAGCCTAGAAGAGATGAGGATTATATTTGAAGCAGTCTATTAAAAATAAAGGTGTTTTATTATTCATAATGGCCATATTTATTTATAATGGCCATTCATTGAAAATCCCAAGCCTTCTCATAATCTACAGGTCCAGCTCCTTTTCTTACAGATCTTGAGGTCACAGTCATTCCAGGAGCCAAGAGAGGAATTAAATGTCCCACCTTGTCTTGTCCCATTCACCTTCTAAGCTCCTACTGATCAAAGTGGAAGTCAGAGGAGTTCAGTGATATTAAGGAAAGAAAAAGAGAGAGCCTCAATGACTAATGGACTAAAATTAGAAACATCTCCAGACGTCAGAAGCTCTGTCTCCTCATTTCAACATCAAGAAAACAAGTCCAGAGAAGTCACAGGATTTCCAGTGTTTCCAAGTGTGGTCCTTATCCTCATTAAGCTCCCTGATGCACCTGCGAGTCAAGTTTTTATAAAATAAGCTGTACTTCCTAGAGTATGAAAACTGGTCTTGTTGCATATGAAGGGAGATGCTTATTTTGTGGACTCCTGTTTGTTGTTGTTGTTGTTGCTGTACCCTGAAAAAAAATAGCTTTCTCTGAATAAAAGCTAATAACCTACATCAAGGATTGGGACTTTTTATTCCACCTGCTCTGAATACAGTCTGCATTTGTTGATGTAGACATTGAGACCCTGACAAGGATTTAGGCCCTTCTAGAATCATTAGAATCCATTTTCCATAGAGTTAGAAAGATTTTCTTTGCTCAAAATCTTTATTGAAACTTGAAAACCTAGTTCAACCCTTGTCTGTACCAGAAGAGTTCAGGTATTAAAGGCAAAGGGATAAATTCACCAAATATGAAAGTCATTTCATATCTGGTATCTCACATTGCTAAATGTTCTGAAGGGAAAGCCACTGAGGAAAGCTAGAGGTTCTTCTG
This sequence comes from Mustela nivalis, assembly GCF_964662115.1. Taxonomy (NCBI): domain Eukaryota; kingdom Metazoa; phylum Chordata; class Mammalia; order Carnivora; family Mustelidae; genus Mustela; species Mustela nivalis. The sequence continues at coordinate 37,498,802 of NC_139028.1, read as the reverse complement.
CTCCAGGAACACAGCAGTATATGGATGTCCCTCTCTGTAGATGCACAAAGATGTCTCTTTCCCTCTTTTCCCTCTGATCTCCATCCCCAGCACCTGCTAATCACCCTGACATCTCCAGAGACCAGCTGATCACAAAACAGAGACTGATTTCCAATGAAAGGCTTATGATCTTGTTGAGCCAGCTTCCCTCTGACCATGTGCATTACTTCCCCCGTCCCTGTGAGAGGGACATCTAATTATTCTCTCTCCCTCTGCCCTAATGGCTACAGGCTACAAATTTGGGCAGTCTCATTAAGGTGTCTACGTGTTGAGGAGCATGGCGTTAGGAGGATTCATAAAGTCAGGCCTCTCTACTGTCTCCACTGAAGAGGTAACTGACACAGCAGAGGGGTTACTTGTCTCTTGCCCACATATTTGCCATCCGTAGAAAACTCTGGGAACAGAACATGCCAGGGACTTGATATGGTCCTGACAGCTTGGGGATGGTTAGGGAGGAGAAAGAGAAGGAGGGAGGAATGCAAGGAGAATGGACATTCCACACCAAGGTCTTGCAGTCTGTCTATGTCTTCTCTTTTCACATTGTATTATGAAAACTTGAGAATTGCTGATGTTAGGACTTAGAATACAGGAAGAATCTGCTCTTGGAAATTGGTCTTGGGCTTCTGTTTCAAGGCCAAGCCAAGCTCTCAGTAATGTTACAGTGGCTAAGGACATTCTTCTGTTGACTACACAGGAATCTGAATATGACTGTTTTGGACCATGAAAAGAGACATTGTTTCCCTGCCCTGAGAACCGGGATGTTCAGAGGGGGGAAATTGGGTGTAACTAAGGTTAGAGTTTGACCATGACCTTTAGTCTTTCTGAGCTTATTTTTCTTCATTAGTAAAATGACAATAAATGGATATATTTACTTGCTTCTCAAGGTTGTGATATGAAGTAAAGAAAAAAAAAGCCTGAAGAAGTTTTAGAAAAGAACATTGAATTTTTCACCTGGGCACAAAAAATATTAATCCATGGAAAAAATTTAGCACTTTGTTTTTAGCATTTATTTGTTTTGACAGTATATGGGTTGGATGAATCAATGCAGAGAAGCAACTGGCAAAAGGAGCCAGAACACCTAGTGAGCCAGAACTCTCACCAGTCAAGATGGTTTAGCATCCATCACTTCCTACTCATAGGAAAAGTGTCTGTAAAATCCAGGGAGGGTAGAGTGATGAATGAGGAGAAAACAAGGAACAGCAGGAAAAAGAGGCAGATTCTTCCCGTATTCTAAGTCTTAACATCAGCAATTCTCAAGCTTTCATAATACAGATGCTCTGACATTTACACTGATGGTACAAAATCAAAGATGGAGACAGCACTGGGTAACTAGCTATGGCTTAAGATGGAGGTACAAAACTACAGTCATGGTACTCTTCAGCACCACATATGTACAGTATTAACAAAACAGAATCAAAGAAACAAAACAAACCAGTTATCCTCCAAAATGTCCTTGATAATAAAGTAGCTGATGTATGCCAAAGCATAATGGTTATCTTGAGGAAAACCACATGCATAATTATTTGATTTGCAAGCTGGCAAGCTATTTTTTTCATGGGGAGGATATTTTCTAAAAAAAAATAATGAAACTTCAAGGTAAGCAATTGATATTGTATATTGTTGAGAAATATAAGATTTTAAGTGAAAACTTAAATTTTGGAAAACTTGGATCTTCCAGTAGAACTTCACAAATTTTTCGTACTTAAACTACAAAATTTTTTTCTCATTCTTCATACATCTAATTCCTACTCATCGTCCAAAACTCTGCTCGTTCCTTTTGTGTTCTCTGATACAATTTCCCCAATCTCCCTTTCTTTCCCCATATGTGTGTGTGATATTATTTATTTTCTTTTTAATATTTTTTTTCCTGAACTTTTTTTTATCCCCTTTCTCTCCCCCCCCCCACAATTTGGGGTCTCTTCTGATTTGGCTAAAGCACATTTCCCTGGGGTCTTTGCCACCCTTTTTGTATTTTTGTATTTTATTTGCTCCTTCATATATTCTTATCTGGACAAAATGACAAGGTGGAAAAACTCAACACAAAAAAAAAAAAAAAAGAACAAGAGGCAGAACCAAAGGCTAGGGACCTAATCAATACAGACATTGGTAATATGTCAGATCTAGAGTTCAGAAAGACGATTCTCAAGGTTCCAGATGGGCTCAAAAAAGGCATGGAAGATATTAGAGAAACCCTGTTCAGAGAAATAAAATCCCTTTCTGGAGAAATAAAAGAACTAAAAATTAACTAAGTTTATATCAAAAAAGCTATTAATGAGGTACAATAAAAAATGGAGGCTCTTACTGTGAGGATAAATGAGGTAGAAGAAAGAATTAGTGATATAGAAGACCAAACAGCAGGGAATAAAGAAGCTGAGCAAAAGAGAGACAAACGAATACTGGATCACGAGAGGATAATTTGTGAGATAAGTGACACCATAAGATGAAACAACATAAGAATAATTGGGATTCCAGAAGAAGAAAGAGAGAGGGGGTAGAAGGGAGCATAAGGTCTATTAGGGAGAATTATTGTAGAGAAATGTCCCTAATATGACAAAGGGAACTAGCATCAAAATCCAGGAAGTGCATAGAATCAAGAAGAATATGTCCACACCCCATCATTAATAGTAAAATTTACAAGTCTTAGCAACAAAGAGAAAATCCTGAAAGCAGCCTGGGACAAGAACTCTGTAACATACAATGGTAAAAATATTAGATTGGTGGCGGACTTATCCATAGAGTCCTAGAAGGCCAGAAAGAACTGGCATGATATATTCAGAGCACTAAACAAGAAAAACATGCAGCCAAGGCTATCATTGAAAATAGAAGGAGAGATTAAAAAAAAAAAATTCCAGGACAAACAAAAACTGAAAGAATTTGCAAACACCTAAACAGCTCTACAGGAAATATTGAAAGGGGTCCTCTAAGCAAAGAGAGAGCCTACAAGTGGTAGATCAGAAAGGAACAGAGACAATATACAGTAACAGTCACCTTACAGGCAATACAATGGCACTAAATTCATATCTCTCAATAGTTACCCTGAATGTAAATGGGCTAAATGCCCCAATCAAAAGACACAGGGCATCAGAATGGATAAAAAACCAAAACCCATCAATATGCTGCCCACAAGAAACTCATTTTAGACCCGAGGACACCTACAGACTTAAAGTGAGGGGATGGAAACAATTTCCCATGTTAATGGACTTCAGAAGAAAGCTGGGGTGGCAATCCTTATATCAGATAAATTAGATTTTAAGCCAAAGACTATAATAGGTGAGGAAAGACACTATATTATACTCAAAGTATCTGTCCAACAGGAATATCTAACAATTTTAAATATCTATGCCCCTAACATGGGAGCAGCCAACTATATAAGCCAATTAATAACAAAATCAAAGAAACACATCAAAAATAACACATTAATAGCAGGGGACTTTAACACTCCCCTCACTGAAATGGACAGAGCATCTAAGCAAAAGATCAACAAAGAAGTGAAGGCCTTAAATGACACACTGGGCCAGATGGACATCATAGATATATTCAGAACATTCCATCCCAAAGCAACAGAATACATATTCTTCTCTACTGCACATCAAACATTCTCCAGAATAGAACACATCCTGCCTCACAAATCAGGTCTCAACTGGTATCAAAAGAATGGAATCATTACCTGCATATTTTCAGACCATAATGCTCTGAAGCTAGAACTCAATCACCAGGGGAAGGTTGGAATGATCTCAAATATATGTAGGATAAAGAGCATTCTTCTAAAGAATGAATGGGTCAACCAGAAAATTAAAGAAGAATTTTTAAAATCATGGAAACAAATGATAATGAAAACACAATGGTTCAAAATCTGTGGGACACAGCACAGGCAGTCCTGAGAGTAAAATATATACAAATACAAGCCTTTCTCAAGAAACAAGAAAGGTCTCAAGTACACAACGTAACCTTAAACCTAAAGGAGCTGGAGTAAGAACAACAAAGAAAGCCTAAATCCAGCAGAAGAAGAGAAATAATAATCAGCAGAAATCAATGAAATAGAAACAAAACAAAACAAAACAAAAACAAAAACAAACAAAATAAAAACACAAAAAATAGTAGAACAGATCAATAAAAGTTAGAGCTGGTTCTTTGAAAGAATCAATAAGATTGATAAACCCCTGGCAAGACTTATCGAAAAGAAAAGAGAAAGGACCCAAATAAATAAAATCATGAATGAAAAAGGAGAGATCATAACCAACACCAAAGAAATATAAACAATTATAAGAACATACTATGAGCAACACTATGCCAACAAATTTGACAATCTGGAAAAAATGGATGCATTCCTAGAGACATATAAACTACCACAACTGAACCAGGAAGAAATAGAAAACCTGAACAGACCCATAACCAGTAAGGAGTTGGAAACAGTCATTAAAAGCCTCCAAACAAACAAAATCCCAGGGCCAGGGCAAGAAATGTTTCTACCAAACATTTAAAGAAGAATTAATTCCTATTCTCCCAAAATTGTTCCAAATAATAGAAATGGAAGGAAAACTTCTCAACTCATTTTATGAGGCCAGCATCACCTTGATCCCAAAACCAGACAAGGATCCCATCAAAAAATAGAATTACAGATCAATATCCTTGATGAACATAGATGTGAAAATTCTCACCAAAATACTAGCCAATAGGATTCAACAGTACATTAAACAGATTACACAGCATGACGAAGTGGGATTTACTCCAGAGCTGCTAGGTTAGTTCAACGTCTGCAAATCAATCAATGTGATACAATACATTAATAAAAGAAACAACAAGAACCACATGATACTCTCAATAGATGCTGAAAAAGCATTTGACAAAGTACAGCATTCCATCCTGATCAAAATTCTTCAAAGTGTAGGGATAGAGGGCACATACCTCAATATCATCAAAGCCATCTATGAAAAACCCACCTCAAATATGATTCTCAGTGGAGAAAAACTGAAAGCTTTTCTGCTAAGGTCAAGAACAGGTCAGGGATGTCCATTATCACCACTGCTACTCAACATAGTAATAGAAGTCCTAGCCTCAGCAATCAGACAACAAAAGGAAATTAAAGGCATCCAAATTGGCAAAGAAAAAGTCAAACTATCACTCTTCGCAGATGATATGATAATATATGTGGAAAACGCAAAAAACTCCCCTCCAAAACTGCTAGAACTTGTACAGGAATTCAGTAAAGTGTCAGGATATAAAGTCAATGCACAGAGATCAGTTGCATTTCTTTACACCAAGAACAAGACAGAAGAAAGAGAAATTAAGGAGTCAGTCCCATTTACAATTGCATCCAAAACCATAAGACACTTAGGAATAAACCTAACCAAAGAGGCAAAGAATCTATACTCAGAAAACTATAAGTACTCATGAAAGAAATTGAGGAAAACACAAAAAACTGGAAAAATGTTCCATGCTCCTGGATTGGAAGAATAAATATTGTGAAAATGTCTATGCTACCTAAAGCCAATTACATATTTAATGTAATCCCTATCAAAATCCCATCCTTTTTTTTTCAAAGAAATGGAACAAATAATCCTAAAATTTATATGGAACCAAAAAAGTCCTCGAATAGCCAAAGGAATATTGAAAAAGAAAGCCAAAGTTGGTGACATCACAGCTCCAGACTTCAAACTATTACAAAGCTGTCATCATCAAGATAGTATGATACTGGCACAACAAAAGATACATAGATCATTGGAAGAGAATAAAGAGCCCAGAAATAGACCCTCAACTCTATGGTCAACTAATATTCAACAGAGCAGGAAAGAATGCCCAATGGAAAAAAGACAGCCTCTTCAATATGTGGTGTTGGGAACATTGGACAGTCACATGCAGAAAAATGAAACTGGACCATTTCCTTACACAACACACAAAAATAGATGCAAAGTGGTTAAAGGCCCTCAATGTGAGAAAGGAATCCATCAAAATCCTTGAGGAGGACACAGGTAGCACCCTCTTCGATCTCAGCCACAGCAACTTCTTCCTAGGAACATCGCTAAAGGCAAGGGAAGCAAGGGCAAAAATGAACTATTGGGATTTCATCAAGATCAAAAGCTTTTGCACAGCAAAGGAAACAGTGAACAACACCAAAAGACAACTGACAGAATAGGAGAAGATATTTGCAAACAACATATCAGACAAAAGGCTAGTATCCAAATCAATAAAGAGCTTAGCAAACTCAACACCCAAAGAACAAATAATCCAGTCAAGAAATGGACAGAAGACATGAACAGACATTTCTGCAAAGAAGACATCCAGATGGCCAATAGACACATGAAAAAGGGCTCCATATCACTCAGCATCATGGAAATACAAATCAACAACATGGATGGAACTAGAGCGTATCATGCTTAGCGAAATAAGTCAAGCAGAGAAAGACAACTATCATATGATCTCCCTGATATGAGGAAGTGGTGACGCAACATGGAGGCTTAAGCAGGTAGGAGAAGAATAAATGAAACAAGATGAGATTGGGAGGGAGACAAACCATAAGTGACTCTTAATCTCACAAAAAAAAACTGAGGGTTGCTGGGGGGAGGGGGTTTGGGAGAAGGGGGTGGGATTATGGACATTGGGGAGGGTATGTGCTTTGGTGAGTGCTGTGAAGTGTGTAAACCTGGTGATTCACAGACCTGTACCCCTGGGGATAAAAATATATGTTTATAAAAAATAAAAAATTAAAAAAAAAACACAATGAGATGTTACCTCACACCAGTCAGAATGGCTGAAATTAACAAGTCAGGAAATGACAGATGCTGGCAAGGATGCAGAGAGAGGGGAACCCTCCTACGCTGTTGGTGGGAATGCAAGCTGGTGCAACCAGTCTGGAAAACAGCATGGAGATTCCTCAAAAAGTTGAAAATAGAGCTACCCTAGCAATTGCACTACTGGGTATTTACCCTAAAGATACAAACGTAGTGATGCGAAGGGGCACGTGCACCCGAATGTTTATAGCAGCAATGTCCACAATAGCCAAACTATGGAAAGAACCTAGATGTTTTTTTCATATCAACAAATGAATGGATAAAGAAGAAGTGGTATATATATGTGCAACAGAATACTATGCAGCCATGAAAAGAAATAAAATCTTTCCCATTGCAGTGAGATGGATGGAACTAGAGGGTATTATGCTGAGTGTAATAAGTCAATAGGAGAAAGACAACTATTATATTCTCTCCCTGAAATGAGGAAGTGGAGATTCAACATGGGTGGGTTGGGGGTAAGAAAAGAATAAATGAAACAAGACAAGATCGGGAGGGATACAAGCCATAAGAGACTTTTAATTTCACAAAACAGGGGGTTGCTGGGCATAGGGGGGTCAGGAGTGGGTGGTGGGGTTATGGACATTGGCGAGGATATGTGCTATGGTGAGTGCTGTGAAGTGTGTAAACCTGGCGATTCACACACCTGTACCCCTGGGCTAATAATACATTGTATGTTTATAAAAAATTTTAAATTAAAAAATATATATTCTCTTGAGCATGGAGAGCAGAATTTAAGAGAGAATCAGCAAGGATATCTCAGTGAACTTAGAATGCATTTTGGAAACAGAAAAGAAGAAAGAGGCCCATGACTCAGAGTGATTACATGAAAACCACACAGTAAAAGACATTACCTTTCCACTTCCTGAAGGACAGCTTTTTTGCTAATTTCCCTCTATGGGCTAGGTATTGTGTTGAAACTTATATGCAGGGTATTGGTGAAGTAGATGCTGAAATGGACAGTTATGTTAAAATGAGATACCATAAGACACCAAATGTTTGTGAGGATGCAGAACAACTGGAGCTCTCAACCATTGTTGATGGAATATAAAATGTTTCTTTTTTTTTTGAAGATTTTATTTATTTATTTGACAGAGATCACAAGTAGGCAGAGAGGCATGCAGAGAGAGGAGGAAGCAGGCTTCCTGCTGAGCATAGAGCCTGATGAGGGACTCGATCCCAGGACCCTGAGATCATGACCTGAGCCGAAGGCAGCAGCTTAACCCACTGAGCCACCCAGGTGCCCTAAAATGGTTCTTTAAAAAAGGTTCTACCTACTTATTGTGACCTAAAAGTATGTAATGGTGAAAAAAAATGTTAAAGACTATTAATAGTATATTTATTCAGAATAGTCAAAACCTGGGAAAAGCCCAGGTTTCTATCATTAGAAAAATCAATAAACAAACACAAGTATATCTGGCTACTGGAATGCTATTCTACAATCAGTAGGAATGAACTAATGTTTATACAACATCATGGGGGCATCTGGGTGGTTCAGTGGGTTAAGCCTCTGCCTTTGGATCAGATCATGGTCTCAGGGTCCTGGGATCAAGCCCTGCATTGGGCTCTCTGCTCAGCAATGCACCTGCTTTCCTCTCTCTCTGCCTGCCTCTCTGCCTACTCTCTCTCTCTGTCAAATAAATAAAATCTTAAAAAACAACAGCATCATGAATCCCTCCAAAAACCAACACATTAAGTAAGTAAAAGATACTTAATACAAAATAATATATATTAATATATAATAATATACATTAATGATGATATGAATTTCTAGAAAAAAATTTGGACTTTAAGCTGTACTACAAAGCTCTAATCATTAAGACAGTATGGTTCTGGCACAAAAACAGACACAAAGATGAATGGAACAGAATAGAGAATCTAGAAATAGACCTTCAACTCTATTCTCAACTAATTGTTGACAAAGCAAGAAAGAATATCTAATATAAAAAAGACAGTCTCTTCAACAAATGGTGTTGGAAAAATTGGACAGCCACACACAGAAGAACAAAACTGAACCACTTTCTTACACCATACACAAAAATAAACTCAAAATAGATGAAAGACCTAAAGGTGAGACAAGAATCCATCAAAATCCTAGAGAAGAGCAGAAGCAGCAACCTCTTTGATCTCAGCCACAGCAACTTCTTGCTAGACACACATCTAGCAAATGGAAACAAAAATGAACCATTGGGATTTCATCAGGATAAAAATCTTGTGCAAAGCAAGGGAATGAATCAATAAAACTAAGAGGCAACCTACAGAATGGGAGAATATATTCACAAATGACATATCAGAAAAAGAGCTAGTATCCAAAATCTATAAAGAACGTACCAAACTCAACAGCAAAACCCAAAAAATCCAGTCAAGAAATGGGCAGTCTGGAGAACAGACTTTTCTCTACAGAAGACTAACAAATGACCAAAAGACACATGAAAAAGATTTCATTCTTTTTGATGACTAACACTGCATTGTGTATATATACCACATCTTTTTTTTTTAAGATTTTTATTTATTTGGAGAGACAGACAGGAACACATACAAAAAGAGTGTGAGAGAAAAAAAGAGAATCTGAGGCAGACTCCATGCTAAGTGCAGAGCTCAACACAGGGCTCAATCCCATGACTTTGAGATCATTATCTGAGCCAAAACTAAGAGTCAGACACTCAACTGACGAGGCCAACCAGGTGCTCCTATATCATATCTTCTTTGTCCATTCATATATATATTTTTTAAGATTTTATTTATTTATTTATTTATTTATTTGAAAGAGACTGGATGAGAGAGGAGAGGGTTAGAAGGAGAAGTAGACTCTCCGCTGAGCAGGAAGCCTGATGCAGACTCCATCCCAGGAACCCAGGATCATGACTTGAGCTGGAGGCAATCGCCCAACTGAGCCACCCTGACACCCCATTCATCTGTTGATGGACATCTGGGCTCTTTCCATAACTTGGCTATTATAGATAATGCTGCTACTAATATTGGGATGCATGTATTTCTTTGAATCACTATTTTTGTACCTTTGGATAATTACCTAGTAGTGCAATCACTGGGTCTTAGGGTAACTCTATCAATAACTTATTGAGGAACTTCCATTCTGTTTTCCAGAATGGCTGTACCAACTTGCATTCCCACCAGCAGTGTAAGAGGGTTCCCCTTTCTCTAAATCCTCACCAACATCTTTTGATGTCTGACTTGTTAATTTTAGTTCTTCTGACCAGTGTGAGGTGGTATTTCATTGTGGTTTTTGATTTGTATTTCCTTGATGCCAAGTGATCTTGAACATTTTTTTCATGTATCTGTTCATTTAAGGTTTTAATATTTCATTTTATGTTTTTATGTTACTTTTATTTCAAAACAAAAATAAATAAATAATTTTGAACTCTAATAAATAAGGATGAATAAGTGTTTAATGAGCAGTGTACTAATGTTTTTAATATTTCCAAGAGATTATTGAGGTATATTTTACATACAATAAATCTCACATTTAAATTACAGAATTTGGTAATTTTTATGTAATTCTACATTTATAAGGTATCACTAAATCATACCCCTGCTTACTCTACTACCCCTCCTCCAACAAATACCAATTTGATTAATTAAACAAATACCAATATAATTAATTAAAATATTTCAATAGATATTTTTAGGGAATTTTTGGTTTGTTAAAAAAATGTATAAATTAGAAAGTTTCTCTATATGTTCCCCATACACAGTTTCCTTTATTAGTAACATTTTCCACTGTGTAGTATAGTAGTTACAATTGATGGATCAATATTGATACAGTATTACTAACTAAAGTCAGTAGTTTACATTAGGGTTCAGTCTTTGCATTGTACATAATGTGCTTTTGATAAAGGCATATCATGTATCCAGCACTATAGTAACACAGAGAATTTCATTTCTTTCCTTGTGTTCTCACTTATTTATCTCTGCCCCCACATTGCTCTGAACCCCTAGAAATCACTGATTTTATGATCTCTGTAGTTTTCTCTTTTCCAGAATGTCATATAGTGAGAATCATATGGTACATAGATTATCAGATGGGCTTCTTTTCATTAGTAATATGTTTTTAAGTTTCTTCCATGTCATTTCAAAACTTGATTGCTCATTTATCTTTATATCTCTATTACTGACATTCTGTTGTATAGATTTAACACAGTTTATTTATTAACTTGTTGACAGACATCTAGGTTGCTTATAGCTTCTGGCAATTACAAATGAAGCTGCTATAAACATTTTTGTGCAGGATTTTGTGTGGACATAAGTTTTCAACTCATTTAAATATATACCTAGGAGCATGATTCCTGGATCAAATGGTAAAACCTTTAGATTTGTAGGACACTATCTTCCATACCATTTTGTGTTCCTACCAGGAGTACATGAGATTGTTGCTCTACATTCTCGCCAGCATTTGATGTTGTCAGTGTTTTGAGTTTTAGCCTTTCTCTTTCTCTTCCTCCCTCTCCCATTATACCTCCCCCTCCTTCTTTCCCTCCCCTTCATTCTCCTCCTCCTCTTCCTTTTTGAGAGAGAGAGGGAGAGTGAGTTTGTGCAGGGGAAGGTCAGAGAGACAGTGAGAGAATCTTAAGCAAGCTCAATGTTCAACATGGAGCCAGACTTAGGGCTTGGTCTCATGACCCCAAGATCATAAACTGTCCAAAATCAAAAGTCCGATTCTTAACCACAAACCAAAGAATGTTCAGGATTATAAGAAACTGGAAGAGATAAGGAAGGATACACCTCTAAACTAGGTTTTGGAGGAGGGATGACCGTTTCAACACTCCAATTTCAGACTTTAAACCTGCAGAACTGTTTTGAATTTCTGTTGTTTTAAAACATCCAGTGAATGGTACTTTGTTACTGCAGCTCTAAGAAATTAATACAATTGAGATCGCATGGATGCTATACATCAAAGTAGGAAAAACTGGTATCTTAATGATATTGAATCTTTCTATTAATGAATATTGAATATCTTCTCTTCATTGAGATCATTGATTTTTTTCATGAGTATTTTATAGTTTTATTCAAATAGAATAAAATATTGTACATATATATGCACATATATAATGTTCATATATAATATATAATATATACCTTTATACCTAAGTATTTAATTTTTTGATATATATAATTTTACATATATAATATATATAAAATGTTTATACCTAAGTATTTAATTTTTTTGATTAATGTAAATGATGTTTGTAATTTCAAATCCCAGTTGCTCATGCTTAGTATATAGGGAAACAGTTGACTTTTGTATATTAACCTTCTATCCCAAAACCTTGCTATAATTGCTTATCCTTAGAATGTTTTGTCAAGTCTTAATGATTTTCTGTATAGATGATCATGTCAAACGTGAACAGAGAGTTTTATTTCTTCCTTCCCAATTCCCTTCCCTTTTCTTTCTTTTATTTTTTATTTTTTGTCTTATTTCATTATGTAGTCTTCCAGCATTATGTTGAATAGGTGTAGTGAGAGAAGACATCCATGCCTTCCTCCTGTTGAAGGTGAACATAATTTGCTCCTCCAAAATATGTCTTTTTGACTAAGGATTATCTTGAGCTTCTTATTTTTAAGAAAGAGCAGATATAGGAGATGCTCTGAAAACTGAGTAAAAGTTACCCTTTCATAACGAAAATTTACAATTATAAGGGAAATCTCTACTTGTAAAGGTATCGTCCTATCTCTCAGGATAAGAAGGATAATTAAATTTTAGAAACTTTTATCAATGGGAGGACAAAGATTTAAATCTGCATAATAATCTTAGCCCTGTTTATTTTGTTATTTCTGGTAAACTTCCATAACTACACTTTCAGGTTAGTCTTCATTTTTTTTTCATTTTTATGGATAATATTAGTGCTTTTTCATGCACAGTAATTTTTATTGAATTTAATATTTTATTGAATTTAATATTTTATTAGAGTGTTAGTTTTCTATTCCAAACATAATCTGAGCTTTGTTCTGGCTTACAAGTTACTTGAACACATTTTGTTCTTTCTAGGCTTTGCTTTTAAAATTTGTTGGGTGGAATGGCATAATTTCTGAGTGTAGGTCTGAGTATTCCCAACTATGGAGGTAAGACCCCTCTGTGTACCCAATGCATTATGAATAAATAGTGAAGTTTTCTAGTCTGACTGGTAAGACTAATTAATATTCCTTGCTTTCTGTGAGTTTTGGACACTGTTATCTTTTTGTTTTGGTTGGGGGTGATCTTTTAGTGATCTTGAATAGTTTTCTCATATGCACTGAGTAGTGTTCAGCTAAGTCCCCAAGGTAGACCCTTTGCAGATCTCTGGGGTTTCACCTCTGGATATCTGTATTATCTCTAACATTCAGTTCTGTGAACTCTGTCTTGGTCTCCCCAGACTGGCAGCTCCATCTCCTCAATGCAGGGGTTTAGCCAGTCTCTCTGCCTGATTTCTGTCATTTTGCATTGCAGCCTGAGAACATCCTTGGATAGTAACCAGGTCTACTGTAGAGCTCTTCTCCTTGTTTTATGTATCCCAGATGTCATTATTCCATGCTGCCTTCTATATAGAGTCTTAAAAATCTTTATTTCATGTTTGTCCACTTTTTCATTGTTTTACTCAGGAGGGAAAGTCAATCCCTGCTACTTTATCTTGCCAGAAGGCCATTTTCTCAGTGTCTACAATTAGTTTTGAAAAACAACAGTAGAGTAACTTGATAGGTGAATAGAATATGAAGATAGAAGGATAGGTATGTGGTACAGCATGTATAATAGATTAAAGTTGGGGGGAAATATTATGCCTTAGATTTGTCTATTTCTGGCCCACCCACTGTGTGCCCTACAGAGATAACTTGTGCAAATCATTTTTCACTGTGAGAACTTTCTGCAGACAGGTGAGAGTGGAGGGTGAATCTGACTGTTAGAGCATTTTGTCACCTCTCTTGCAAGGGGGAAGACCTTAGGGATAAAGGTGTATGACTACAGGGTCCTCCTCTACCTCCATTACCATGAGCTCCTTTTTGGCCTGCATGATGCTCCAAATGCACTTCATCTCTGTGGCCAAGCAACCTGGCAGTCTAACAGAGGAAAAGCAACAATCTGGCAAAGCAGAGAGTATAGCTCAGAAGGTCATTTGCAAGAAAGAGTATGTATGGGCTGTTAAGTTTCTTTCTGCTGCCCCTCTTAATAGAAAATTGTACTATGTCTTGTTCCTTGATGCCTGGGCTGAGATTTTCTTCTTTTCCATAAACTGCCTTTAAATGGCTTGAAGGTAACAATTAAATATTTCCATTGGGGGTTCTGAAATCGTTTGGGGAGGCCTGCTTTGGGGGGTCGAGTTCAGTGTTCCCATTGAAACCATACAATCTCCATATACCCTTAATGGCTTGCCAAATGAAGGCAATAAAAGGACAAAAGTTAGAAAAAGTTAGAAGCCATCAGTGCCTTCGGCAGCCACGTGACAATCAGCATGCACTGGTTCAAAGACATATTGTGTTTTGTTTTTGTTTTTGTTTTGTCTGTTTGTCTCAATGACCTCACAGTCCTACCATACTAATGGGCCTATAAATAAATGTAATACAGTGCTCTTGCTTTAAATTGGTTTTTCTAAAGTTTATATGAGACAGGGAAGCACAAAGCCAGGACCATCATTCCATAGTCATCTATACATTCAATACAATCCCACTCAAACCTCCAGCATTTGTGTGCATGTGTGGTTGTAAAACTGGGAAGCCATTTCTAAAATACATATGGAAATACAAAGGACAAAGAATAATCAAGGTAATTTTAAAGAGCAAAAACAAATAACGCTTGTAGATCAGATCTATTGTAAAGCAATACTTTTTTAGGCAGTAAATTGGTGGTATAAGGATACATATTCTGACCAATGGAAAAAAAATTGAATCCAGAATGAGATGTGTGTGTATATGATCACTTAATTTATGATATAAGCATCACTCAATACAATAGAGAAAATAATATTCTTTTACAATCAGACATCTATGTGGAGACCTTGCCTGCAAGTCGGAGACAACTCCATACTGTCAGGTAAACCTGATCCTTACCTTTCACCATAAACCATGACAACAACGAAATGCCCATTTTGAGTAGATTGCAGACTCAATCTGAAAACCAGACAATAAAGCACTTAAGAGGCATACATAAGAGTGATGAAGTTCTAGAGTATACATGAGGTTTGGTGGCGTGAGATCCAGAGCCAATGACCAAGAAATAATTCTTGAGACAGCTTTGGTGCAAAATGGTGGTTTATTAAGACACTGGGATGGGACCATGGGCAGGAAGAGCTACTGCCCTGCGGTTGTGAGAGGTGGTAGGTTATATACCATGGGAGTGGGGGAAAGTAAGGAAAAGGGAGTTTTCAGTAGAACTCTCATATGCTAAAGAGGATCTACAAGATACTGGATACCAGAGGCCTTGCCATTGCCAAGGTCCTTCTGCTCTTTTTATCAAGCTATTAAGACAGTTGGGAGAGTCCTAAAGAATGTTACATATGTCCCACCCAGGAGTGGGGGTGAGAGAAGTTTGCTGGGTGTCAGCTTTTGCTTTGTCCTCAGCCAGCCTTCTGTTCCCTCATTAAGAGAATATCTTCATGATCTTAAAATAGAGAAAGATTTCCCAAAGACTACACAAGATTTTTTAAAAAAGAAAACAAGCAAAAAATGTGTCAATTTAAATTATATTATAATTAATAACTTCTGTTTATCCATTAAGAGTATGAAAAGATAACCCAGCTCTGCAATACTCATATCTGAAAGAAAGCTTATATCTAGAATATTAATTAGAGGAAACACAGATGACCCTTAAATAGGCAAAAGTAATGAAAAGGCTCTTCATAAGAAAATGCTCAATTGCTGATAGACAATAGAAAGTATACTCTCTAGCCATCAGAGAAAAATATATTAAATATCACCAAACACCTACATAATGGTTGATATGGAAAGAGAAAACAAACAAACAAACCAAAAACCTCCATGAGAATTGGTAGTAATCTTGTCTGGGACAAACTTGAGAATCAAAAAACTAGAGAAGAAAACCCAGCAAGGACAGCCCAGGTCTTTTTTCTAAAGATTCTAGGGACACCTAGCCTTGTAAGTAAGACCTGCCAAGGTTGCACCTCACTATCCTTTGAGACCCATCTTATGAAAATTTCCTGTATTCTAAACATATCTCAGCATTGTTTGGCAAATTATTTCACCAGGTCACTGCAGACCACATATAGGACTTTCTGTTGTAAAACTAATTGTCCTAGTGATGAAGTTCTAGAACATAGGTGAAGTTTGGTGGGGTGTGGTCCAAAGCCGATGACCAAAAAAGAATTCTTGAGACATGTTTGGTGCAAAATGGTGGTTTATTAAAGCACAGGGACAGGACCCATGGGCAGGAAGAGCTGCCCCAGGGATGTGAGGAGTGGTCTATTATATACTAGTAAGTTGGGGAGGGGATTAGGGATGATGTAAGTCTCTAAGGAATTTTGGAAGCAAGGTTTCTAGGATCTTGAGGGGCTAGCTATTTCTGGGGAAAAGGTTATTCATTACCAGTAATAAAACCTTCTCATGAGACTCTTTAGATGTATCTCAGTGGGCCATATGCTTGGGAATGATTCTCGACACTATCTTGGAGATTTAGAGATAAAGTTTCCTAAAGGAATTGCTAAAGTAAACTTACAGGATTCTGGTTGGGGGTAGGGGGTTGGTCAGGCTAGGATTGTCCTTTGCCCTTAGCAAAGCCTTAAGGTGGAGGTCACTCTGCCTGTTTTAAGGGCTTGTCAGTAGGTAAGAAAATTTAATAATTATTCTTCTGCCTATGTGTCCTATATCACTAGCACTGTGTATTGAAAAGCCTATTCTTTCCTCCACCACGTTGAGTGATATCTTTATCATAAATTAGGTACTCACATACTCACACATCTCTTTTTTGACTGTTTTATTCTTTAATCAAATTGTTTATCCTTGTACCAATAATATGTTGACAACATCAAAGTTGCTTTATATTTTTAAGATTTTATTTATTTACTTATTTGACAGAGAGAAGGAGAGAGCACACAAGCAGTGTGGAGGGTCAGAGCAATAGGGACAGGAGAAACTGACTCCCCACTCAGCAGAAGCCTGACATGGGGCTCTATCCCAGGACCTGGCAATTATGACCTGTGTCCAAGGCAGAGGCTTAGCCAACTGAGCCACTCAGGTGCTCCTTCCCCCCAAACTGCTTTATAATAGAAACCAAAATCTGCAAGAGTAAGTCTTTTAGTTCCTGGGACTGGAGGAGAAAATGCAGTCACTCATATTTCCCCAGTAGTTAGGCAGGGGACTTTTAAAAAGCAGTCAAACAGGAGACATATTGAAGCCTTTGTGGCATACTGAAGACCAGACCCCCTTAATAGCAAAGGTCAGTGCTGTCTTTTTCACATGATCAAGTTTAGAGGCCACAGCACCTCCACTGAGAAGTGTTCCAGTGAACTGACTGATTTTCCCAAGAAGGATGCAACTTCTCACCACTTTACTCAGTGGTCACAATGGACAATCAATTATTCAACTTAGCATAGTTCAATATGCACTCACTAAACATTGCCTAATCATTATCATTCTGCTAAGAAGTATGTGTATGGGAAGAGAAAGGAGTGCTAAGGGATAACGTAAGATACCTGTCCTGGTCTAGAGAATGAAACAAAATTAATTAATCCATCAAGCATTTAAATAACCCAAAATCAGACTACAATTTATATGAAAATAAATGCATTATAGAATAAACAATATAAGAATTCAAAGAAAGGTGCAATCAATGAGTAGTCATGACCAATTTCCTGAGCTCAGCCTTGAAGCATGGGTAAGATTTCAACAGCTTAGCGAAATAAGTCAAGCAGAGAAAGACAACTATCATATGATCTCCCTGATATGAGGAAGTGGTGATGCAACATGGAGGCTTAAGTGGGTAGGAGAAGAATAAATGAAACAAGATGGGATTGGGAGGGAGACAAACCACAAGTGACTCTTAATCTCACAAAACAAACTGAGGGTTGCTGGGGGGAGGGGATTTGGGAGAAGGGGGTGGGATTATGGACATTGGGGAGGGTATGTGCTTTGGTGAGTGCTGTGAAGTGTGTAAACCTGGTGATTCACAGACCTGTACCCCTGGGGATAAAAATATATGTTTATAAAAAATAAAAAGTTAAAAAAAAAAAAAAAAAAAAAAAGATTTCAACAGCGAATATCTGGCCAGTGTTGTGGTTACAGTATCTTAATCTCTGGAGAACCTCATATATTCTTGCTCAGAAGTGACTGTTTCTCTACTAATAAAGGAAGATGATGAGTGGTGAATAATGGACCATAGCATAGTTTCTACAGGAACCCACTTGCTCCTACCATTAGAATAGTGTATTCAAGCACACCCTACCTCTGCTGGTCCTGTGCAGTGTTCCACTGGGTAAGCCTTTGCCTAGCATTTGCTGGTACCGCAGCAGAGTAGACTTATTATTCTTACTTCAACTGCTCTGAGGTCCTGTCTGGCTTAGTGTGAACAGCTGTTACAGTGAAGAAAGAGGACCAGGACACACCCATCCTGCATCTCTATCACCCTTGACTTTGTCCTGGGTCTAAGTTCTTGGGGGAACAATGCCATTTAGCATGAGGATCACATGGAATGTCCTGCTGATGGGGAGATAGCACAGAGGGAGCAGATGTTGGTACCCATGAGTTTGTTTTTTTTTTTTTAAACTGGAGTTTTATTTATTTGACAGAAAGAGATCACAAGTAGACAGAGAGGCTGGCAGAGAGACAGGGGGAAGCAGGCTCCCTGCTGAGCAGAGAGCCTGATGTGGGACTCGATCCCAGGACCCTGAGATCATGACCTGAGCCAAAGGTAGAGGGTTAATGCACTGAGCAACCCAGGTTTCCCCCATGAGGTTTTAATGTTCATTTTAAAGACAATCAGAATCACACTCCACATCAATGGTTGAGCTAGAACTACAATTTGAGATTCTGGATTCTTATAAAACAGACTTTATTTCTAAAATGCAACTAAATTATTCCTAGTGAAAAGAAAGAACAAATTTGAGGTCAACTTGGATTTGTGGCTAAAGAAAAATTGTTCACCAACTGCAATACCTAGACACTAGATAAACATCACTAGGAATTAAAGTAGAATTCAGGGTAAATACACTTTCCTGTGCATACAAACAAGGAAGGAATGACCTTGAGAGTATATCCAGAGATGGGATGGATATGTTTTGGTTGCAAATCAGGAGAGGGATAAGTATGAAAATGTGTTTGGGAGGATTATGGATGGTCCAGGAAAATGGGTGTGGAGCAATGCCTATCAAGAGCTCCTTTGGCAGAGGGTTTTAGGGGTTCCATGGCTTGACTTGAGGTAGTCAGAAATGGAGATGACCTGTATAGTAGCAGGCTCATTGAGATACTGAGCAATGATTTATTGCAGGAAGCATTGGGAATCATCAAGCTTTTGGAACCAAGCACTATCCTGCTTACCTTTCTGGCAGTGCCTTTGGAAAATCTTCTGGAATGACTCATGCCTAAGAATTGGAACCAAGAGGAAGCATCAGGGAGTACAGTGGGTGATGCTTGTTAGGATAAGTGCAATTAACCCCTCTGATGGTCCAGGTCTTGATTTCTATTTACCACTCAGGGGTATAGGATAATTTAATGGGAACTAATAGTGAGAAGGATAAAACAGGGCACTGGTAAGTAGAAAAATTATATAGAGGCTCAGAGAGGTAGAAGTCAGTTTCCCTTTTTTTAATACCTGAACTGAGATGTGAGTAATTGGAAGAAAATTACACCAGTACTTTTCTAGTTTGCTATTACCAAAGAGCCTCTGTTAAACTCCCAGTTATATGGGATTTCCTAAGAAGTACTGATAAATTACAATATCTGAAGTAGTTTACAGTGTCCCTTGGTCTCATGTAGTTGGCAGGAGATAGCTCAGACGTTTTTAAGGACAATGTGGAATTGGTGACAAGATTGCCAGGATTAGATTCTTTATGGAATCTTAATTTCAGTGCCATGAATATAGAAATATAAATAATACTTCCAATTTTGGAGGCAATGAAGGGTTTGTGCAAGGCAGAACCTAGTAACCAAGGTGTCTCCATGAGGTCACCAAATACTTTTAAAAATCAAGCAAAAATCCTGCCATCTTCTATCTTAATTACTGTGCAAAGTCCAATAATCAGCTCTCAACACTTTTGTGAATTCCCATGATTTTTTTCCCTCTCTGGTTTCTTCTTTCTTCAGAATGCTTCCTCTCTAAAATTTGCCTATCATTTTTTAAAATTTATTTTTTATTTATTTTCAGCATAACAGTATTCATTATTTTTGCACCACACCCAGTGCCCCATGCCTATCATTTTAATTTATTTGCTTCCCTCTACTCTCTAACATACTGAATATGGAACTTAATATCCTCAATGTAGCATTTAACTTGTTCTTTCCAAAACACCAATACACAACACAATATGAAGAGAATTTTACTGAGAATTTGAGAAGGTTACAACATAGCCAAGTTAATGAACTAACTAAATAAATTATTTAATAAATAATCTATGTATTAGGCATTCTTACACTTATCAGTCCTATAGTCATTTCTTCTACTAAGCTTTTCACACCAGAAACAAATCCCAGTCTCTTCTCACATTCTTGGACTTTCTCAAATTAAAAATCTAGAAAAATGACAAAAAAGTAATTTTTACATAAGTTAAAAGAGAAAAAGGTTTGAGCACAAAATCAGAAACAAATGATATAAAAAAAAACAGAAAGAAATCAGCTCTAATTAATCAATCAACAAATAAACCATTGACCATTGGAAAAGAATAGAAGGATGTGTGTGTGTCTATGTATGTGTGTGTATGTATATGTATGTATGTATACATACATATATATGCATGTATGTATATATATGTATGTATATATATATAAAAGTGACAGAGGAAATCTTAAAATTGACTATTTGTATACCACTACAAAAGCAAAAGTGAAATAAATAATTTCTCAGGAAATTACAGGTTCTGCAAAATTATCCCAACAGAGAAAGTTTAAACAGATTAATTTTAATAAAATAAATATAGAAAGTTATTTTTCCCCCCTCCAAACACATACACACAAGCAACAGGCCCAATGTTTTTATAGATGAATTCCACCATACCTTCAAGTAATTGATAGTTCCAATCCTAAATAAATTGTTCCAACCAATGAAAATGAAGTAAATATTTATATTATTTATGAAGCAGGTATAATGTTGATATAAACCTCATAAACATAGAAGAGAAGGAAAATTATAAACTAATATCACAAATATTGATTCAAAAATCTGAAATAAAATATTAAAGAATGCAAAGCCAGCACTTTCTTTAAGATGGTATGATTTAAAGACAGATTTAAATATAACAAATCTAATGCATCCTCTCTTGTTCTTTTTCCAAGTTTTTGTCATGAAAGACAGCTTGTCACGGTGGTTAGTAATATGGTCCCTGGGTTCCCAATGTCAGTCCCACTATGCATACCTCTGTGACCTTAAAAATTTTACTTGCCCTCAAAAGACTTTGTTTTCTCATCTGCTAAAGTGGTGCCAATAACAGATGCATTTCCTGGAGTCAGTGATAAGCCAATGAATAATGGATATAAGAACACAGAGATTGCCAGGTAATAAGAACTCAGTACATTCTTGTTATTAGTCTATCAGTCACCACTTAATATAGCTTTAAGACCAAGCTTTGGCTACAGTGCTCCCCTATCCAATCTTCCTTCCTCAACATTTTTCTTAAAACTCGCTGTGAAGTCTCCCAAGGTACTAAATACCTCCTGTAACTTCAGCTCCATGGTTTTGGAATAGCTTGGTGTCAGAAACCTCAAAGTTCCTGACTTAGAGCAGCTCTCTATAACTTTAGTTCTTATAGTTATCTTCTGACTTTTCTTCCACATCAGGAAGGAGAAAAAAAATGCACCTGGGTGGCTCAGTGGGTTAAGCCTCTGTCCTCAGCTCAGGTCATGATCTCAAGGTCCTGGGATCAAGTCCCTTATGGGGCTCGCTACTCAGCAGGAAGCCTGCTCCTACCCGCTGCCCCCACCACCTGCCTCTCTGCCTACCTGTAATCTCTGTCAAATAAATAATCAAAATCTTTTTTAAAAAAAGGAGAAAAAATGTACATAGGGCATACTTAAACTGGTAATTAAAACTCTATAATTAAAGAAGAGAGAAATTGATATCCTTAAAAATATTGAATATTTAAATGCATTCTGCCTCTCCCCTCATCAATGGCTGGAAACTTTGCAACTTGTCTCTGTCAAAATAATTTCTGTTTTTAAAAAATCCAAGCTTTAATGAAATGGAGCATTTTACATAACAATATTAAATATGATATTCTAATGTAAATTTATTTCAGACCTTGTTAGGAATCCAGAGACCTGTATTTTTTATTTAATTTTACTTTATTTTTTAAAGATTTTATTTGTTTATTTGAGAGAGGGAGAGAGAGAGAGCACTAAAGAGAGAGAACAAGCACAAGTAGAAGGCAGAGGGAAAGAGAGAAGCCGGCTCCTCACTGAGCAGGGAGCCAGATGTGGAGCTTGATCTCAGGACCCTAAGATCATGACCTGAGTGGAAGGCAGTCACTTAACTCTTGAGCCACCCAGGCACCCTAGGCCTTTATTTTTAGAACCAGAACAAGGCAGGGGACTTCTTGCCTTCCATTTTTCCACCATTAACCTTGCTTTCTGCCTTTTTCTCTCATTTGGTCTTCTGTCACATCTTATTACAATATTTTATTAGACCTTCCCCTAAATCTTGCTCTAAATGTTAGTCATGATGAGTTCCATGTTAAGTTCTTATCAAATGGGATAGCCAGATAAAGTACATCTGCCTCACTAGATACTCAACCTTTACCTGGAGGTTCTATGGAATTACACATGACCCAAGAGCTCTTGATATGACCTACTCCTTAACTGACCTTTAAGACATTCTTACCCTTTATTTCTAAGAAAATTTTAGATTAACAGACTACTTGGAGACATCACAGTAGTCTGGGATTGTCTATACTGTACCCAAGACCTTGCATTTTCTCCTTGCTCTATACCTTTGAAGTTACATGTTTATCTCAGAGAAGCTGTTAGGTTCACTGATCATCCACCCAAGAAAAACATCCATGAAGAATGGATAATGGAGCATGGGCTTGTATGAGTGACGGGAGACAATATAGGAACCGATGTTTGACAAAACTCTAAATACAACTCTGATAACAGGTAAGCAAAATTAGCATCCTCTTCACAAATATTGTAAATTATCCAACAAGAGGAGGAAGTCTTGCCTGAATACTACCTGGAAAATAATTTCACTCTAGAATAAACAAGGAGAGATTAAAAATGATAAATGAATTGTACCATCCATTTCCTAACTTAGGTCATGACATAAAGATAGGGAGGGGAGAAAGGTGGGAGTGAGGGTGGGAGGGAGACAATCAATTTCATCAATGACTGCAGCTTGTCTTCCTTAGCAAAACGAGAAGAGGAAATCTGATAATGGCAAGCTAATACTGAAGAATGGTATTCTGAAAGGAAAAATGCCTAATGTGAAAACTCTGCTCAGTTGTAGAATTCTTACATACAGACATCAGCCAGTTTGGTTCTACTCAGTGAGAAAAAGGACAAGAAAAGGTGCAGGAGAGCATTAGGAGAAGGGAAGATATATTAGCCACCAGGGGGTGATTGTTAAAATGTAGAGAAAAACTTGAAAAACACAGTTATTCTTCAAGAAAATACCATATTTCTCCATAAACTTGTTAGTTTCTTGCTTTAGCCTTCTGTGCAGCACCTTAAGAAAACATTTGGTTTTCAGGATCAAAGAAAGAGGCCACCTTATTTTTGAGCAACAAAAATAAGGTGGACTGCTCCTATTTCTCTCTGATAGATGATAGCTGTACATTATACATTCATGCTAAACTGTTCAAAAGACAAAAATAAAACAATTTTGCTCCAAGGTGATTGGGTTTGTATCACTTTAGACCCAAAGTGGTAAATATTAAAAACTCCTTGTCCATTAAAAATTGAAATTATATTGGCTTCACAGAAAACTGGTTGTTCTAAAGTAACATTGGTAACAGTGGGAAAAAGTCAAATGGTCTTCTGGGGAGTGGATGATTGACTACCAAATCAGTATGGCTTCACTGTGTAAATGACTTATGAGATGGTGACACAGAGCAGAAGCATGATGGATACAATGGTTCTTGGAGTTTATGGTAGTCCTTGGAAAGTGCTCAGGATTCCTTGGTGCAGTTAGTCTGTATTCCTTTGAGGTTTTGTAATTTAATGGTTTTATCTCTGTTTCCAGAGATACACCAGGGATGTGCTCTAAGAATCAATGATGTGTTAAGTCACTATTAAGGGCCTATTTGAGCATACACTATCACAATATTTTGGGTGATTTTGCGGATTATACCAACTGCTCTTGTAATACACAAGTACATTTCTAAAAGGGGAAAATGAAATTTACTAATCCAAACAATGGAAATTTTTATTGACAAAGGATATTAAAGTAGTTTTCATTCATGTGAACTGTATTTTAGACTCTAACCTTCACAGGGCCAGAAACTACACTTGTCTAATATACCAGTGTATATCAACACCACCCCTAAATCTGCTCACATCACATCAGTCCATCATGAGGATAAGCCATCTCTTCCCTTCATGCTGATCTTGAGTACCAACCAAAAGATGACAGAAGTCAGACTGAGGCTTCTCCTAAAGGAATTGGGGTCAGTGAGGACAAGGGGCAACTTAAGCCTAAGTCATTTTAATGCCATATGTTGGGGTGGGAGTTCATGTTCCCACTAATACTGAGGAAAGAACACCTTCTAGTGGAGGGGTCCCAATGTGCAAAGATGGGACCAAGTGGAGACTGGGCATGTAGTATGACAGGGAAAGGGGATCATTTAATGGGATCTCTGAGCAACACAAACTACCAGATACAAGCCAAATGATATACAAAACACAGTGCTACAGTTTAACTTAATTTAAAATCAATCTTTTAAATACTAGATTTAATTTGCTTTATGTGCACATCACAAGTTTATAGTCATACACAGAAGAGAGACTTGTAAAGGTACACATGTGTGGCTAACAGATGAAACTTTAAATGAAAATGACAAAAGAAGCCTCACTTCTGGCCCTATGAGAGTTAAGTGGTACCAGACTTGATCTCCTGTCTACACAATGGGGAAACTGAACAACATGTGTGAAATAACAGTTTTTCCCAAGTTAGACAACACACAGTACAGAATTATGATGTCTGAGAGGAGATATTTTCTCTGGAGTCCCCTTCCTACCATGGCACAGGGAGAGGGAATCCCAGTGGGGCACAGCTGTTTCACAGAAGTAAGAAGCAATTGGAAGCCAGAGACACAAGCTGTTGGAATTTGCAGGGCAATGACATATGGAAAATATCAAGAAACTAGACAATACTCAAAGATACATAATCCAATAGATATATAATCATATATAATCATATGATTGCATATATCATAATGGATATATCCACTATATCCATGGAAACCACTCTATGTTGCATTATAGTCCAGTTGCTGAAGAAAAGTGATAAATAGAAAATCTTAAAAAAAGCAGGGCACAAAAAAAAAATACCTCATTCTATAAAGGAAGAAAACATTAAAATGTTTACAGATTGCCATTAGAAACAATGCAAGTCCAAAGATAATGGAAGTGCATATTTAAAGTCCTAAGAGGGAAAAATAGTGTGTTGGGTTTTTGTTGTTGTTTAAATATTTATATAAATTTTTCTTTTGATTCTTTCTTCACCTATTGGTTGTTTAAGAGTGCTACTTAATTTCTGTACATTTATGAACTTTCTAGCTTTCCTCTTGTTATGTATATGAATTGGATAAAATATTTGTAAAACATTAACCTGATAAGGGGTTAACATCACAAATACCTAAGGAAATCATCTCATAGAACTGAATAGCAAATATATATATGTATGAATAGCATATATATATATATGTAGCATGCATATATATATGTGTATATATATATATGTGTATATATATATATATGATTAATAAATAGGCAGAAGAGCTGAATAAACATTTTTCCAAAGAAGACATACAAATGGCCAACAGGTACATGAGAAGATACTCAACATCACTAATCATCAGGAAAATGTAAATAAAAACCACAATATGATATCACCTCACACCTGTTTAAATAGCTATCATCCAAAAGGTAAAAGAAAAATAGTTGGCAAGCATGTGGAAAAAAGAGAAGCTGTGTACACTGTAGGAATGTAAATTGGTACAGCCATTATAGAAGGCTTTTCTGAGGCACTCCCCCCAAAAATAAAAATGGAACTAACATATGATTTCATTATCCTGTTTGTGGTTATATATATGAAGGAAATGAAATCAGGATATTGAAGAGACATTTACACTCCCATGCCCATTGCATTTTTTTAATAGCCAAGGTATGAAAATGAACTATATCTATCTGTGGATGAATGGATATACATATAGATAGCTACAGATAGATAATATAGCTAATAATACTATATTATATGATTGAAAGTTGCTAAGAAAATAAATCTTAAATGTCCCTACCACAAAAAAGAAATGGTGAATTTGTGAAGTGAGGAAAGTGCTAGATAACTCAAATGTAGTGATCATTTTGCCATATGTGTATAAAATCAATACTTTGTACTCCTTAAATTTACACAATGTCATATATCAATTATGTCTGAATACATCTGGAAAATGTGTATAAGAGGAAAGGGATAAAACACTGTCAGTCTTAGGATATTGATGATAATCTCACTGTAGCTGGGGGAAAAGAACAGAAAAAAAGGGGGGCGCACCTGGGTGACTCAGTTGGTTAAAGCCTCTGCTTTCGGCTCAGATCATGATCTCAGAGTCCTGGGATGGAGCCCCCATCAGGCTTTCTGCTCAGCAGGGAGCCTGCTTCCCTTCCTCTTTCTCTGCCAGCCTTTCTGCCTACTTGTGATCTCTGTCTGTCAAATAAATAAAATAAAAATCTTTAAAAAAAAACAAAAAACTCAACCCTGGGAGTAGGGAGATATATGTGCCAGACTCACAACTACACCAGGTGACAGGCAGAATCACCTTACATCTAAGCCTGCCCTCCCAAAATAGTGTTTATCTGTGACTGACTTATAGCTTAATCAGATCCACAGAATTCCCGTTCACACGTCAGACCCTATCAGGGTAAGATCATGACACAGATCCTCTCTGTGCCTTATGCAAAAGGAATACTTCAGCATATGGAAGCAGCAGTCCCTGGGAAAAAATATCCAACTAACCCTCACCTTAAACTCCAGCAATCTCTAGAAAAATTAATATTGTTGTTCTCTAAGGGTAAGTATAGGAACAACAAACTTTAAATCCGGTTCATCAAAAAATTAGGTGTACTCAAAGCCTTTCCTAGTAGACAAAAAGATATGCCGACTTCTAGGTCCATAACTATTTATTAGGTATTTTCAGTATCTACTGTGCTATACAAGATACACAGCTTCCACAAGAATACCACAAGGAAGATGGAACCTCAATAAAAAAAATACACTTTTTTAAAAAAAGATTTTGTTTTTACTTATTTGACTAACAGAGATCACAAGTAGGCAGAGAGGCAGGTGGAGAGAAAGAGAGGAGGAAGCAGGCTCTTCCTCCGCTGAGCAGAGAGCCCGATGTGGGACCCCATCCCAGAACCCTGGGATCATGACCTGAGCCGAAGACAGAGGCCTTAACCTACTGAGCCACCCAGGTGTCCCAAAAAATATATTTTTAAGGATCAAAGTAATCATTAGAACCAGACTGAAATATGAAACAGATGTCAGTACTATCAGATGAGAAATTATACAGATAGCTTTTCTGTTGAATTTTATCAATATTTAAGTACAAAATGATACCAATAATACTCAAATTATTTCTTAAAATAGAGAATGTAACATTCTCCCACCTCATTATATGAAGCTAACAGTATAATAATGTCACAGACAAATAAAAAGTATGGAAAGATATCCTTCATGAAATGAACAGTCTTTAATAAAATATTAGTGAATTGAATATAGCAAACACACATGCACAAATATGCAAAGAAATGTAATTCATTATGTCAAGCTTTGATTCATCTAAGCAATGCCAATGTGGTTTAACATTCATAGATCAATCACTATAATTCATTACATTAACCAAGTAAAAGAAAAAAAATATTTGTCTCAATGGGAGAAAAATCAAAGAATTTTACAAATTTCCACATCTATTTATGATAAAACTCTCAGGTAACTATGAATAAAAGAGACTTTTCTCAAATTGATAAAGGGTAGAACAAAGAGACAAACAAATAGGTAAGCAAAAAAAAAAAAAAAAACAACCTATATCTAATATTGTACTTTGTGAAAAAACATGAATGGGAAAAATAATGTACCTCCAAATCTTCTAATGTACTGAACATTGTACTGAAGCTCCTAGGCTGTACTTTAAGTCAAGAAAAATATATACAAGATGTACAGATTAGGGATTAAGAACTAAACTCTATTCAAGGAATACCTTATTCCTTGAATACTGAATAGAGAAGAAGATCTATTAAAAACAAACAAACAAACAAACAAAAACAAAAACAAAAAACAACTAGGGGCACCTGGGTGGCTCAGTGGGTTAAGCCTCTGCCTTCGGCTCAGGTTGTGGTCTCAGCATCCTGGGATGGATCCCCATATCGGGCTCTCTGCTCAGCACAGAGCCTGCTTCCTCCTCTCTCTCTGCCTGCCTCTCTGCCTACTTGTGATCTCTCTCTCTGTCAAGTAAATAAATAAAATATTTTTAAAAACCTAATAGAATGTAGAATTAATAAATTCCAGGAGATGCTATCCTCCTGGGAAGGCCTGGGAGTAGCTCAGCATACAGCAACACGTGTCACATACCCTCGCCAGATTAATAACCAGTGATGATGTTGGGGTCTGAGGTTTCTTGTCCTCCTGTCTCACACCAATTCTCAAGTACCTGTATTATTGAGGAAAAGGAATCAAGGCTTAGCGTTTTCAAAAGGGGGGAGAATTAATCTATTTGCACTGACTTTGGGAAGAGCAAGTCAAATTCATCCCAGGAAGTGTGCCTTAAACATTGTAGTATTAACAACCAAATCTGGGTAATTGAGCACTAATCAGTGCATGGGTATAAGGAAGTCACCCAAGGTCAGGAAAATAAGTATCCAAAAGGATTAAAGGTAACAGTACTCACCAGTAACAAAGAATAGGAATAGTACCTGTTTTCACCAGACAGACTGGAAAATCTCATAACTCATGGGACATTGGCTACAGTACACAGGAAAGTCTTGTCTCAATAGCTCAATGCAGCATTAGATATGTTGGAAGTAGGACACAAAGGAATAAATTGATTACAAATAATATAACACCCAGAACAAAACCCAATAATATATACAGGAATATAAAAATTATCCAGCACCTAACAAGGTAAAATTAACAATGAAGAGCATCATGTAAAAATTTACCTGGCATTCAAAGAAGCAGGAATATATGATCCATGATGACAAAAATCAATTGAAATCAACCAGAACCTGCCATAGATATTAGAATTAGTAAACATGGCCACTGAAACAATTATTACATCTGTATTCTATAGTTTGAAAAATACAGAGATATAAAAATATAAAAAGCACCCTAATCAAACTTTAAGAAATAAAACTTAATTGTGTAAAATGCAAAGAATTTGGATTATGAATAATAGTAGATAGGTATCACTGAAGAGAAGATTAGTGAACATCAACATAAATTACAGAATATTATACAACTTCAACTATTTTAATATATGTGTAATTTGAGTCCTTTAAAGATGAGAGTCAAGAGCAGAATAGAAACAGTATTTGAAGAAATAATGACAATTTTTTTTTCAAATTTTATGAAAATTATAAAGCCACACACCCAAGGTCAATAAACGCAAGCACAAGAGCATTAATACAAGTACACTATGGTGCATCATAATCATGTTACTCAAAGACACTGATAAAAAGAAAATGTCAAAAGCAGCTATAGAAAAAAGATAGTTTATATGGAATGGAACAAATATAGAATAAAAGCAGATTTCCAGTCAGACACAAAGCAAGTGAGAAAACATTGGGTCAACATCTTAAAAGTACTGAAACATCAACTTTGTCAACTTTGAATAGTATATCCAGTGAAAATAACTTTCTGAAACAAAAGCAAAACAAAAATGTTTTTAAAAATCTAATAGTAGTAGTAGTAATAGTAGTAGTAGTAGTAATTCATTTGAATTACTGACTTGCATTATAAGAAGGATTAAAGGAAAACTGAGCAGAATAAAATAATTATACCTGATGGGCTTCTATATAAATAAATCTAAACAAGTAAGTAGATAATTTAATATAGAAATGAAGGAATTCAAAGCCCTGGCAAAGATTGCTAAATTGTATAAAAATACCAAGACCCACTAGTATGCTGCCTCACAGAAACCCATTTTAAAAGTAAAGACACAGATAAATTACAAGTAAAAGGATTAAAAAAGATACACTGAGTACTTGTTAAAAGCAAGTTGGAGTGACTATACAATATGAGACAAAGTAGATTTCAGAACAAATGATATAACAGAAAAGAAGAGCATCGTAAAAATGTGGATCAGTTCATCAGGATCACATAACCATTCTAAATTTCAAAACATCAAATAAATAAGAGAGTTAGACCTATTAACGGAGTTACTATAACAAATATCAAATGTAGCAAAATACTAAAGCAAAAACTCAGAATTACAAGGAGAAATAAGAAAAATCCACAAGTTTAATCATGGTTTTTAATATCTGTTTCTCAATAATTCATGGGACAAGTATAGAGAGAATCAATAGAGATACAGAAGATTTGAAAATTATTATTAACTAACTTGACCTAATTGACATTTCCTGGATATTATACCCAATAAAGCATAGTAATCATTTCTTTTCAGCTGCACAGAGAATATTTTCCAAGATTATACTGTGTTACTGGCCATGAAAATTGTCAACTTGAAGTAATTAAGCTAATACATAAAACACTTTCTCTGACCACATGGAATTTTATTAGAAATCAATAGTAGAAATATCTCTTGAAAAGTGCTACTTATCTGGAAACTAAATAACAGCTTATAAACAAACACTCAGATGAAAGAAGAAATCAACATTAAAATTATAAAAAGTAGTTTGGGATGGCAGAAATGAAAATTCAACATTAAACCCAAAATAAGTTGAAACAGAAATTGATACTCTGATTTCAGAGGGCAAGAACATGGAAGCTTTGCATTCAGGATCCTTCTATAGCTTACTCTATGTGTCTTTATTTGACTAGTCCTGATCTGTATGCTTAATAATAAAATAGTACTCATAATAACAGTGCTTTCCTGAGTTTTATGATTCTCATGAATTACTGAGCTTAAGCAAAGTGTGGGGATGTTCTGGATTTGTAGCCAGTTGATCTGAGTGTGGGTGACCTAGGGACCCCAAAGTTTGGCTGGCATCTGAAGTGAGGGTAATCTTATGGAGGACACAGCCTTTAGTGTCAGATTACATTAGAAAATCATCAATATAATTCACCATATTAGCAATCTAAAATTAGAGAAATCATGTGATTATCTCAACTGATAGAGAAAAAGAAGTTGACAAAAATCTAACATCCATTCATAATGAAAACTCTCAGTTATCAACTGAGGAAGAACTCCATTAACCCATGAAGTCAACCTGAGATCAGAATTATACACGTCTGGATCTCTACAGGGGCAGAAGATGCCAGTGGTCAGGTAAAGCAGAATGGGAAGGCAGACCAATATCAGAAGATAAACAAAAGGGGGAGGGAGCCACCAGAGGCGACTGATTGGAAAGTAATACCCCAATACAAGCGAGAGTGCCCTGCATCTGGGGACCAGCATTAACTAGGAGACTGGTTGAAAGCACTCCAAAAGAGCAAAGGATCACGGGCGAAAACTGTGGGAATTGAGGCAGCTAGGGACAGGGGCTTAAGTCCCCAGTCCCAGGACAGCCTCCCCGGTGCAAAGGCAGAGAGAGTGCAGCAGGGAAACCAGGTCTTGGTCCCTAAGCCACCAGCAAGCCCAAGAATGGGTGGGTTCTGGCTCCTGTGAGGGGATGGGAGCCACACAGGTCGGCAAAACTCCCGAGACCTACTACAAAGCCTGAGATATGCACACGTCCCTCATGCTCCCCTGAGAGAGTTTCAAAGGCCTGGCCTGTGCTCTTTGACACCCGCCATTGTTTCAAAGCCTAAGATGTGGGCCCCAAACTCTCCCCTGACAGAGGTGCGCAAAAGCCCAGCCCAGTTCTCTCAGACCTGTGCCCTGTTCTCAGTGCCTGAGATGCATGCGCAACCCAGAGCCACCCTTGAAAGAGGTGCTCACAAGCCGGGCAGGCACTCTTAGACCCAGCAAGACCAGGCACTCCCAGTCTGGGCCAGTGGCAAAATCTCAGTGTGAGATTGCT
Source organism: Mustela nivalis (assembly GCF_964662115.1). Classification (NCBI taxonomy): domain Eukaryota; kingdom Metazoa; phylum Chordata; class Mammalia; order Carnivora; family Mustelidae; genus Mustela; species Mustela nivalis. Next base: position 37,466,484 of record NC_139028.1, on the reverse strand, counting down.
GCTTGGAACCTGTCTGGCGGTTGGGAGCTCCCAGACAGTGGCCACTGCCTTCGCTTTGGGTACAAGCAAAAGATCCTGTGCCCCCAGGGTCTGCAACTTGGAACCTGCTCTGCCAGCGGCCAAGGGGAGACTTATTTAGGCTCTGCACCCAGACTGAGGCTTCTCTCTGAGAGAGAGATCAGGGTGCAGTTTGTTTTCCTCAAAAACTACAAAAACCATCAAAGGCGGTCAAGGTGAGAGAAAAAAAAGTGAACAAACATAAAAACCGCCAGAGAACAAAAGCCTGAAAAAAACCAGTTTCCACAGAGCCCACCCCCTTGAGGGGGGTGAGAGGACTTAGCTGAGAGAACTTCATGGACTGAAAACCCACGTGGCAGGCCCCTCCCCCAGAAAACAAACCAAGAAAGAAAAAAATAAAAAGAGGAGAAAAAAAAAAGGACTACAGGAGAACAACCACTATTTCATAGGAAAACTTGTATTGTTCACTCGTTCCCACTATTCCGGTTCTCTCTCTCTTTTTTTTTTTTTTTTTTTTTACACATAGGTAATTTTTTTAACCTATTTACCATCACAGCAAGCTGTACAGTACATCAAATTCCATAATACCCTTCTAACCTGAACTTTTTGATACATACACCTATGTTTTTCTTTTGCATTTTTATTTTTTGAATTCTTTTTTTAAAATTTTAGTTTAGTTTAGTCTAATTTATTCCTTTTTATTTTTATCCTCTAATATTCATATAGAGTTAAACTTCAAAGTAATCCCCTTTCCCCAATCAATACTACCCCTATAGGTAAACCAATTTTTAATCCCCTTTATCTTAGGAAAGTTGAGTCCTTTAACAGAGATATCAAGATACATCCAGGAAGAATCAAAACAAACTTCCTCGCACACACTGAGAATTTATAAGAATTCTCCCATCTTCTTCTTCCACCAGTGTTTCTGTGTTTTTGTGTTTGTCCTGATAGCATATAAATCTTACACTTGGGGTTCTTTTTGATGAGATTATTCCTTTATTTGCATATATATATTTTTTTTTTCTCTTGTCATATACTTGAATCAGTTTTTTTTTTTTTTTTTTGTCTCTTTTTGTTTGTCTACTTCATAAATCTTACCTTGGGGCACATCTGGGCTGATCCTTCTCTTTCATCTTCCCTTTCTTTCCTGTCTCTCTTTTTTCTTTTCTTTTTCTTTTTCTTTTTCTTCTCTTTTGTCTCTCGTTTGGGTGGGAAATCCTGATTGCTCAGAAGTGTTCCAGGGCGCACCTTGACTGTACCACAGTTGATACATCCAGCTACATCTGTTCAGTCATCTCCCACCAAAATGACTAGGAGGAGGAATGCCCAACAGAAGAAAAATACAGAGGATGGACCTTCTGCAACAGAGCAAACAAATATCAACATAGACAATATGTTGGAGGGAGAATTAAGGCTAACAATTATCCAGGCAATTATCCAGCTAGGTTGGAGAAAGCCATGGATGACCAAACAGAATTGATTAGGGCCGAACTGAAAGCGACCAGACAGGATGTTCACAATGTTAGGGCGAAACTTAAAACTACCAGGGAGGAGGTTCACAATGTTCTCAATGAGTTCCAATCTAATCTAAACATTCTCAAAGCTAGGGTAACTGAGACAGAAGATAGAATTAGTGATCTGGAAGACAAACAGAAAGGATCAGGAGGAAGCCTGGCACAAGCAGCTTAGAAGCCATGAAAACAGAATCAGTTAAATAAATGATGCCATGAAGCATTCCAACGTCAGAATTATTGGAATCCCTGAAGGGGAGGAGAAAGAAGTCTAGAAGATATAGTGGAACAAGTCCTTAATGAAAATTTTCCCAATCTCGTGAATGGAACCAGCGTTCATGTACTAGAGGCTGAACAGTCTCCACCCAAGATTATACATACCAAAAAAAAAAAAAATCACAACACCTGATAGTCAAATTGAGGAATTATAATTGTAGGTATAAATTCTTGAAAGCCACCAAGGCAAAGAGGCTCCTTACTTACAGAGGGAAGCCAATAAGAATAAGGTCAGACCTGTCCAGAGAGACCTGGCAAGCCAGAAAAGGCTGGCAAGATATATTAAGGGCACTAAATGAGAAGAACATGCAGCCAAGAATACTTTATCCAGCAAGACTGACATTCAGCATGGATGGAGAGATAAAGAGTTTCCAAGACCGGCAAGGCTTAAAAGACTATGCAACCACCAAGCCGACACTGCAGGAAATATTAAGGTGGCTACTGTAAAAGAGGAAAAATCCTAAGAATAGCATTGAGCAGAAATATAGAGACAGTCTACAGAAAGAAAGACTTCAAGGTAACTCGATGTCAATAAAAACGTATCTATCAATAATCACTCTCAATGTGAATGGCCTAAATGCGCCCATAAAACGGCTCAGGTTTGTAGATTGGATAAAATGACAGGACCCATCTATAGGTTGTCTACAAGAGACCCATTTGAACATAAAGATACACCCAGACTGAAAGTGAAGGGATGGAGTAACATCTTTCACACCAATGGGCCTCAAAAGAAGGCTGGGGTAGCGATTCTCATATCAGATAAATTAATTTTAAACTAAAGACTGTAGTCAGAGATACAGAAGGACACTACATAATACTTAGAGGGACTATCCACCAAGATGATCTAACAATTGTAAATATCTATGCTCCCAATATGGGAGCAGCCAATTACTTAAGAAAGCTGTTAATCAAGATAGAGTCATATTGATATGAATACACTAATCGTAGGAGATCTTAACATGCCTCTCTCAGAAATAGACAGATCATCGAGCAGAAAATCAATAAAGAAACAAGAGCATTGAATGACACATTGGACCAGATGGACCTCATAGATATATATAGAACAATCCACCCAAAAACAACAGAATACTCATTCTTCTCAAGTTCACACGGAACCTTCTCCAGAATAGACCACATACTGGATTACAAATCAGGACCCAACCAATACCAAAAGACTCAGATTATTCCCTGAATAATCTCAGATCACAGTGCTTTGAAACTGGAGCTCAATCACAAGGAAAAGTTCAGAAGGAACTCAAACACCTGGAAGCTAAAGACCACCTTGCTTAAGAATGCTTGGATCAACCAGGAGATCAAAGAAGAACTGAAACAGTTCATGGAAGCCAATGGGAATGAAGACACTTCGGTCCAAAACCTATGGGATACAGCAAAGGCGGTCCTAAGGGGGAAATACATAGCCATCCAAGCCTCCCTCAAAAAAATGGAAAAATCCAGAATACACCAGCTGTCTCTACACCTTAAAGAACTGGAGAATCAACAACAAATCAAACCAACTGCACACATAAGAAGGGAAATCATCAAGAATTATTGGGGAGAATTTCCCCAATATGGCAAAGGGAACGAGCATCAAAATTCAGGAGGTTCAGAGAACGCCCCTCAAAATCAATAAGAATAGGCCCACACCCCTTCACCTAATAGTAAAATTTACAAGTCTCAGTGACAAAGAGAAAATCCTGAAAGCAGCCCGGGAAAAGAAGTCTGTAACATACAATGGTAAAAATATTAGATTGGCAGCTGACTTATCCACAGAGACCTGGCAGGCCAGAAAGAGCTGGCATGATATTTTCAGAGCACTAAACGAGAAAAACATGCAGCCCAGAATACTATATCCAGCTAGGCTATCATTGAAAATAGAAGGAGAGATTAAAAGCTTCCAGGACAAACAACAACTGAAAGAATTTGCAAATACCAAACCAGCTCTACAGGAAATATTGAAAGGGGTCCTCTAAGCAAAGAGAGAGCCTACAAGTGGTAGATCAGAAAGGAACAGAGACCATATACAATAACAGTCACCTTACAGGCAATACAATGGCACTAAATTCATATCTCTCAATAGTTACCCTGAATGTGAATGGGCTAAATGCCCCTGTCAAAAGACACAGGGTATCAGAATGGATAAAAAAAAAAAACCCCATCTATATGTTGCCTCCAAGAAACTCATTTTAAGCCCGAAGACACCTCCAGATTTAAAGTGAGGGGATGGAAAAGAATTTACCATGCTAATGGACATCAGAAGAAAGCAGGAGTGGCAATCCTTATATCAGATCAATTAGATTTTAAGCCAAAGACTATAATAAGAGATGAGGAAGGACACTATATCATACTCCAAGGGTCTGTCCAACAAGAAGATTTAACAATTTTAAATATCTATGCCCCCAACGTGGGAGCAGCCAACTATATAAACCAATTAATAACAAAATCAAAGAAACACATCAACAACAATACAATAATAGTAGGGGACTTTAACACTCCCCTCACTGAAATGGACAGGTCATCCAAGCAAAAGATCAGCAAGGAAATAAAGGCCTTAAACGACACACTGGACCAGATGGACATCACAGATATATTCAGAACATTTCATCCCAAAGCAACAGAATACACATTCTTCTCTAGTGCACATGGAACATTCTCCAGAATAGATCACATCCTTGGTCCTAAATCAGGACTCAACCGGTATCAAAAGATTGGGATCATTCCCTGCATATTTTCAGACCACAATGCTCTAAAGCTAGAACTCAACCACAAAAGGAAGTTTGGAAAGAACCCAAATACATGGAGACTAAACAGTATCCTTCTAAAGAATGAATGGGTCTCCGGGAAATTAAAGAGGAATTCAAAAAAATCATGGAAACAAATGATAATGAAAATACAATGGTTCAAAATCTGTGGGACACAATAAAGGCAGTCCTGAGAGGAAAATATATAGCGGTACAAGCCTTTCTCAAGAAACAAGAAAGGTCTCAGGTACACAACCTAACCTTACACCTAAAGGAGCTGGAGAAAGAACAAGAAAGAAACCCTAAGCCCAGCAGGAGAAGAGAAATCATAAAGACCAGAGCAGAAATCAATGAAATAGAAACAAAAAAAACAATAGAAAAAATCAACGAAAGTAGGAGCTGGTTCTTTGAAAGAATTAATAAAATTGATAAACCCCTGGCCCGACTTATCAAAAAGAAAAGAGAAAGGACCCAAATAAATAAAATCATGAATGAAAGAGGAGAGATCACAACTAACACCAAAGAAATACAAACTATTATAAGAACATACTATGAGCAACTCTACGGCAATAAATTTGACAATCTGGAAGAAATGGATGCATTCCTAGAAACATATAAACTACCACAACTGAACCAAGAAGAAATAGAAAGCCTGAACAGACCCATAACCAGTAAGGAGATTGAAACAGTCATTAAAAATCTCCAAACAAACAAAAGCCCAGGGCCAGATGGCTTCCCGGGGGAATTCTACCAAACATTTAAAGAAGAACTAATTCCTATTCTCCTGAAACTGTTCCAAAAAATAGAAATGGAAGGAAAACTTCCAAACTCATTTTATAAGGCCAGCATCACCGTGATCCCAAAACCAGACAAGGATCCCACCAAAAAAGAGAGCTATAGACCGATATCCTTGATGAACACAGATGCGAAAATACTCAACAAAATACTAGCCAATAGGATTCAACAGTACATTAAAAAGATTATTCACCACGACCAAGTGGGATTTATTCCAGGGCTGCAAGGTTGGTTCAACATCCACAAATCAGTCAATGTGATACAACACATCAATAAAAGAAAGAACAAGAACCATATGATACTTTCAATAGATGCTGAAAAAGCATTTGACAAAGTACAGCATCCCTTCCTGATCAAAACTCTTCAAAGTGTAGGGATAGAGGGCACATACCTCAATATCATCAAAGCCATCTATGAAAAACCCACCGCAAATATCATTCTCAATGGAGAAAAACTGAAAGCTTTTCCACTAAGGTCAGGAACACGGCAGGGATGTCCATTATCACCACTGCTATTCAACATAGTACTAGAGGTCCTAGCCTCAGCAATCAGACAACAAAAGGAAATTAAAGGCATCCAAATCGGCAAAGAAGAAGTCAAATTATCACTCTTCGCAGATGATATGATACTATATGTGGAAAACCCAAAAGACTCCACTCCAAAACTGCTAGAACTTATACAGGAATTCAGTAAAGTGTCAGGATATAAAATCAATGCACAGAAATCAGTTGCATTTCTCTACACCAACAGCAAGACAGAAGAAAGAGATATTAAGGAGTCAATCCCATTTACAATTGCATCCAAAACCATAAGATACCTAGGAATAAACCTAACCAAAGAGACACAGAATCTATACTCAGAAAACTATAAAGTACTCACGAAAGAAATTGAGGAAGACACAAAGAAATGGAAAAATGTTCCATGCTCCTGGATTGGAAGAATAAATATTGTGAAAATGTCTATGCTACCTAAAGCAATCTAGACATTTATGCAATTCCTATCAAAGTACCATCCATTTTATTCAAAGAAATGGAACAAATAATGCTAAAATTTATATGGAACCAGAAAAGACCTCGAATAGCCAAAGGGATATTTAAAAAGAAAGCCAACATTGGTGGCATCACAATTCCGGACTTCAAGCTCTATTACAAAGCTGTCATCATCAATACAGCATGGTACTGGCACAAAAACAGACACATAGATCAATGGAACAGAATAGAGAGCCCAGAAATAGACCCTCAAATCTATGGTCAACTCATCTTCGACAAAGCAGGAAAGAATGTCCAATGGAAAAAAGACAGCCTCTTCAATAAATGGTGCTGGGAAAATTGGACAGCCACATGCAGAAAAATGAAATTGGACCATTTCCTTACACCACACACAAAAATAGACTCAAAATGGATGAAGGACCTCAATGTGCGAAAGGAATCCATCAAAATCCTTGAGGAGAACACAGGCAGCAACCTATTCGACCTCTGCCGCAGCAACATCTTCCTAGGAACAACGCAAAAGGCAAGGGAAGCAACGGAAAAAATGAACTATTGGGATTTCATCAAGATCAAAAGCTTTTGCACAGCAAAGGAAACAGTTAACAAAATCAAAAACAACTGACAGAATGGGAGAAGATATTTGCAAACGACATATCAGATAAAGGACTAGTGTCCAGAATCTATAAAGAACTTAGCAAACTCAACACCCAAATAACAAATAATCCAATCAAGAAATGGGCAGAGGACATGAACAGACATTTCTGCAAAGAAGACATCCAGATGGCCAACAGACACATGAAAAAGTGCTCCATATCACTCGGCATCAGGGAAATACAAATCAAAACCACAATGAGATATCACCTCACACCAGTCAGAATGGCTAAAATCAACAAGCCAGGAAATGACAGATGCTGGCGAGGATGTGGAGAAAGGGGAACCCTCCTACACTGTTGGTGGGAATGCAAGCTGGTGCAGCCACTCTGGAAAACACCATGGAGGTTCCTCAGAATGTTGAAAATAGAACTGCCCTATGACCCAGCAATTGCACTATTGGGTATTTACCCTAAAGATACAAATGTAGTGATCCAAAGGGGCACATGCACCCGAATGTTTATAACAGCAATGTCCACAATAGCCAAACTATGGAAAGAACCTAGATGTCCATCCACAGATGAATGGATCAAGAAGATGTGGTATATATACACAATGGAATACTATGCAGCCATCAAAAGAAATGAAATCTTGCCATTTGCGACAACATGGATGGAACTAGAGCGTATCATGATTAGCGAAATAAGTCAAGCAGAGAAAGACAACTATCATATGATCTCCCTGATATGAGGAAGTGGTGATGCAACATGGAGGCTTAAGTGAGTAGAAGAAGAATAAATGAAACAAGATGGGATTGGGAGGGAGACAAACCATAAGTGACTCTTAATCTCACAAAACAAACTGAGGGTTGCTGGGGGGAGGGGGTTTGGGAGAAGGCGGTGGGATTATGGACATTGGGGAGGGTATGTGCTTTGGTGAGTGCTGTGAAGTGTGTAAACCTGGTAATTCACAGACCTGTACCCCTGGGGATAAAAATATATGTTTATAAAAAATAAAAAGTTAAAAAAAAATAAAATAAAAAAAATAAATAAATAAAACAAAAAAAAAAAAAAAAGATTAGAGCTGAGATCAATGAGGAAGAAACCAGAGATACAGTAGAACATATCAATGAAACTAGAAGCTGGTTTTTTGAAAGAAACAATAAGATCGATAAACCATTGGCCACACTAATCCAAAAGAAAAGAGAGAAAGCCCAAATTTATAAAATTATGAATGAAAAGGGAGAGATCACAACGAACACCAAGGAAGTAGAAACAATCATCAGAAGTTATTATCAACAGTTATATGCCAATAAGGTTAGCAACCTAGATGAAATGGATGCATTCCTGGAAAACTATAAACTACCAAAATTGAACCAGGAAGAAATTGGCAACCTGAACAGAGCGATATCTAATAACGAGATTGAAGCAGTGATCAAAAACCTCCCAAAAAACAAGAGCCCAGGACCTGACGGATTCCCTGGGGAAATCTACCAAACTTTCAAAGAAGAAATAACACCTATTCTCCTGAAGATGTTTCAAAAAATTGAAGCAGAAGGAAAACTTCCAGACTCTTTCTATGAAGCCAGCATTACCCTGATCCCCAAACCAGGCAAAGATCCTACCAAAAAGGAGAATTTTAGACCAATATCACTGATGAATATGGATGCTAAGATTCTCAACAAGATCCTAGCCAACAGGATCCAACAGCACATTAAAAAGATTATATCCACCATGATCAGGTGGGATTCATCCCTGGGCTACAAGGATGGTTCAATATCCGCAAATCAATCAATGTGATACAACAAATTAATATGAGAAGAGAGAATAACCACATGGTCCTCTCAATTGATGCAGAAAAAGCATTTGACAAAATCCAGCATCCGTTCCTGATTAAAATGCTTCAAAGTATAAGGATAGAGGGAACATTCCTGAACCTCATCAAATCTATCTATGAAAGACCCACAGCAAATATCATACATCCTCAATGGGAGAAAGCTTGCAGCCTTCCCATTGAGATCAGGAACACGACAAGGATGCCAACTTTCACCATTCTTGTTCAACATAGCATTATAAGTCCTAGCAACAGCAATCAGACAACAAAGAGAAATAAAAGGTATCCAAATTGGCAATGAAGAATTCAAACTCTCTCTCTTCACAGATGACATGATTCTTTATATGGAAAACCCAAAAAATTCCACCCCTAAACTACCAGAACTCATACAGCAATTCAGCAACGTGGCAGGATACAAAGTCAATGTGCAGAAAACAGTGGCTTTCTTGTACACTAACAATGAAAATACAGAAAGGTAAATTAGAGAATTCATTCCATTTACTATAGCACCAAGAACCATAAGATACCTGGTAATAAACCTAACCAAAGAGGTAAAGGATCTGTACTCGAGGAACTACAGAAAACTCATGAAAGAAATTGAAGAAGACACAAAAAGATGCTTCCATTCCATGCTCCCATTCCGTGCTCTTGGATGAGAAGAATAAACATTGTTATAATGTCTATACTGTCTAGAGCAATCTATACTTTTAATGCCATTCTGATCAAAATTCCACTGGTATTCTTCAAAGAGCTGGAGTAAATAATCCAGAAATTTGTATGAAATCAGAAGAGACCCCGAATCGCAAGGAAATGTTGAAAAACAAAAATAAAGCTGGGGGCATCACGTTACCTGATTCAAGCGTTATTACAAAGCTGTGATCAGCAAGACAGCATGGTACTGGCATAAAAACAGACCCATAGACCAGTGGAACAGAGTAGAGAGCCCAGATATGGACCCTCAACTCTATGGTCAATTAATCTTCGACAAAACAGGAAAAAATATACAGTGGAAAAAAGACAGTCTCTTCAATAAATTGTGCTGGGAAAACTGGACAGCTATATGTAGTAGAATGAAACTCGACCATTCTCTTACACTGTACACAAAGATAAACTCAAAATGGATAAAAGATCTCAACGTGAGACAGGAGTCCATCAGACCCCTAGAGGAGAACATAGGCAGTAATCTCTTTGATATCAGCCACAGTAACTTCTTTCAAGATATGTCTCCAAAGGCAAAGGAAACAAAAGCGAAAATGAACTTTTGGGACTTCATCAAAATCAAAAGCGTCTGCACAGCAAAGGAAACAGTCAAAAAAAACAAAGAGGCAACACAAGGAATGGGAGAAGATATTTGCAAATGACAGTACAGACAAAAGGTTGATATCCAGGATCTGTAATGAACTCCTCAAACTCAACACGTATGAAACAGGCAATCATATCAAAAAATGGGAAGAAGATATGAACAGACACTTCTCCAATGAAGACATTCAAATGGCTATCAGACTCATGAAAAAATGTTCATCATCACTAGCCCTCAGGGAGATTTAAATTAAAACCACATTGAGATATCACCTTACACCAGTTAGAATGGCCAAAAATAACAAAACAGGAAACAACATGTGTTGGAGAGGATGTGGAGAAAGGGGAACCCTCTTCCACTGTTGGTGGGAATGCAAGTTGGTGCAGCCTCTTTGGAGAGCAGTGTGGAGATTCCTCAAGATATTAAAAATAGAACTTCCCTATGACCCTGCCATTGCACTCCTGGGTATTTACCCAAAGGATACAGATGTCATGAAAAGAAGGGCCATCTGTACCCCAATGTTTATAGCAGCAATGGCCACAGTCGCCAAACTATGGAAAGAACCAAGATGCCCATCAGCGGACGAATGGATAAGGAAGATGTGGTGCATATACACTATGGAGTATTATGCCTCCATCAGAAAGGACGAATACCCAACTTTTGTAGCAACATGGACGGGACTGGAAGATATTATGCTGAGTGAAATCAGTCAAGCAGAGAGAGTCAATTATCATATGGTTTCACTTATTTGTGGAGCATAACAAATATCATGGAGGACAAGGGTGTTAGAGAGGAGAAGGAAGTTGGGGTAAATTGGAAGGGAGGTGAATCATGAGAGACTATGGACTCTGAAAAACAATCTGAGGTGTTTGAAGTGGCGGGGGGTGGGAGGTTGGGGTACTGGGTGTGGTGAAAAAATAATGAATACTGTTTTTCTGAAAATAAATAAATTAATAAAAAAAATTTAAAAAAAACTTATGGTCTTTATCTACAGCAGTATTTTAGAACCTCTAAGCACTTAAAGAAACAAGAAGAATAAATAAAAGACATCCTGACTGAAGAGAAATAAGTAAAACTGTCTTTCTTTATAGATGATATGCTTACTTAAGTTAAAAAAAAGAAAGTCCAAAAAGCAAAACTATATAGTGGAAATGATAAATGTGTTTAGCAAGTTTTCAGGATACAGATTGAGTATATAAAAATCAATTATACCTATTGTTAATATTTTGGTTTCTAATATCATTCTCCAATAAAATGAACCAGGGGTCCCCGGAAAAATGGTTGACTCTAAGTTTGGACAAGAAAAAGACAAGAGAAACCTGGAGCAGAAAGTAATAAAGTGCTAACAAGAACAACAAAGTCACATTGATGAAGGAATGTCAATGAGATAAGAAAGCCAACTGAAAGTGCACCCAGTGGCCAAAACTAAAACAAAATTGAGAAATAAAATAAATTAATATTGGATTATAACCCAGTTAAATATCCATGAGTTTACATCGATATAAATGAGTGATTGAATAGAAAAATACACTGGAAAGATGAGACAACTCCCCATGCAGCAGAATGCCAAAAATTTTATGTAGTTACTCTGCCATCAAGGAGGGATAGCATTGATAACCCAGTTGTTAGGTGTGAGATGCATAACTATGCATCACCCAGTGACTTCCTTCTTTTTTTTTTTCATTAATTTTTTTTTTTATTTTCAGCATAACAGTAATCATTATTTTTTCACCACACCCAGTGCTCCATGCAATCCGTGCCCTCTATAATACCCACCACCTGGTACCCCGACCTCCCACCCCCCGCCTCTTCCAAACCCTCAGATTGTTTTTCAGAGTCCATAGTCTCTCGTGCTTCACCTCCCCTTCCAATTTCCCCAACTCCCTTCTCCTCTCTATCTCCCCATGTCCTCCATGCTATTTGTTATGCTCCACAAATAAGTGAAACCATATGATAATTGACTCTCTCTGCTTGACTTACTTCACTCAGCATAATCTCTTCCAGTCCCATTCACGTTGCTACAAAAGTTGGGTATTCGTCCTTCCTGATGGAGGCATAATACTCCATAGTGTATATACACAACATCTTCCTTATCCATTTATCCGCTGAAGGGCATCTTGGTTCTTTCCAGTTTGGTGACTGTGGCCATTGCTGCTACAAACATTGGGGTACAGATGGCCCTTCTTTTCACTACATCTGTATCTTTGGGGTAAATACCCAAGAGTGCAATTGCAGGGTCATAGGGAAATTCTATTTTTTAATATCTTGAGGAATCTCCACACTGCTCTCCAAAGAGGCTGCCATGACTTCCTTCTTAAAAGTCCAATATGGGAAGGGGGAAAAAAGAACAACTTTACAGTGGAGAAATCTGACAAACTTTGCCCTAGCCAGGTGATGAAGGGAATAACAGTAATAGTTCATGTTGATAGTGGACCCTTTGATGATCGAACTGTTTTACAGATCCAAAACATCTGTAAACCCAGTCTCATCATTAGAAAAAATCAGAGAAATCCCAATTGAAGGACATTTTTAAATTAATATTTTTAAAAATATTTATTTATTTATTTGAGAGAGAGAACGTGCGTGTGCACCAGAGGGAAAAGGGAAAGCAGACTCCCTACTGAGCAGGGAGCCCAACATCGTATTTCTTCTGGGAAGAAGCCTGAGACCATGACATTAGCGAAGGCAGATGCTTAACTGACTGTGCCGCCATGGGATCCCCCAACTAAAGGACATTCTACAAAACACTTGACCAATACTTCTCAAAACTGTCAAATTCATCCAAAACAAGGAAAGTCTGGGAAACTGTTAGAGCCAGGAGAAGACCAAGGGGACATGCTGACAATATGTGTTGTGGTTTTCTGGATGGTATCCTGAAGCAGGAAAAGGACATTAGGGAAAAGCAAAAACAAACAAACAAAATGCCCAAAACACCTAATGAAATTCGAATAAACCATGGACTATAGTAAATAATAATCCATCAATATAGGTCTATTAATTGTGACAAATGTACCATACTAATATAAGTTATTTGCAGTAATGGAAAGTGGGGTAGATACATATGAACTCTCAGTGCTCTCTTCTTTTTTTTTTTTTCTAAAACTGTTCTAAAAAAATTAAGTCTGTTTAAAAATATATATCCATGACAAAAATGATTTTTTTAATACTAACAAAGGATATTTTGGTACTTAAGTATTTTAAAATACTATTTAGAATAAGATAATAAATATGAAGTATTTAAAACTAAATTGGGCAAAAATGTGTAACACTGAAAACTATAAAACATCTCTAAGAGAAAAAGACCTGCATAAGAATAACAGGACTGAGTGCTGTGAAGTGTGTAAACCTGGTGATTCACACACCTGTACCCCTGGGGATAAAAATATATGTTTATAAAAAATAAAAAATTAATTTAAAAAAATTAACATGGGATAATACAAATAAAATGCTTAGAAAAGTGAAAAAAAAAAAAAGAATAACAGGACTGCATAAAGGAGGAACTTTGCCTGACTAGGGGTCATGACTCAATATTCTTACCAGTTCTTCCCAAATTGATCTACATATTCAACACAGTTCCAAAGTCCCAGCAACATTGTCTTAAAAATTAACAAAAAACTGGAAGAGATTGTGCTGAATTAAATAAGTCAAGCAGAAAGAGTCAATTATCATATGGTTTCATTTACTTGTGGAGCAAGTAATGAAGACATTGGGAGATGGAGTGGAGAAGTAAGTTGGAGGAAATCAGAGGGGGAGATGAACCATGAGAGACTGTGGACTCTGAGAAACAAACTGAGGATTTTTGGGGGTGGTGGGAGAGGAATGAACCTGATGATGGGTATTATGGAAGGCACACATTGTGTGGAATAGTGGATGTGGTGCATAAGAAATGAATTTTGAACACTGGAAAAAATTAAATTAAATTTTAAAAATTAACAAAAAAATTTAAAAATTCATAAGGATATGCAAAAGCCAAACTTGAAGACTTAACACTACCTGATTTGCACTGTGAGTGAAGCATTCATTTCCTTGCTATCTGTGAAAATATTCACCCACAGTTGAAGGAGGTGTTCATATCTTTTCACTGTTTTAAATGACTGCCAAGACATTTAGCTCAGGGTGAATTCATCATTAGCAGGGGTTACAGCTGCACAATCTTTGATGTGTTTATGCTTCAGGCTTGTTCCTTCCTAAACAATAATTATGTTTTAATAGATTTTATTTATTTATTTATTTATTTATTTTGAGAGAGAGAGAGAGGATGCACATGAGAGAGGCGAGGGGCAGAGGCACAGGTAGAGAGGAAATCTCAAGCAGGCTCTACGTTGAGTGGCTGAGTACCCTAAGTGGGACTCAATCTCACAACCCCAAGATCTTGACCTGAGACAAAATCAAGAGTTGGATGCTTAACTGACTGAGCCACCCAGGCACCCCAGCAATAATAATTTCTAATTTCTCATCTAAACAAGTCCAGTAATAGCTCCTCTAGTGTCTGCTAATCCTTAAAGTATAAAATGAAGCCCCCATCTCTCAGGGTCCTGCAGACCTAAAATGGCAAGGATACCTGGATCCATTATAAGCACTCATTTCCTTTCAGTTGGTCCTCCTCATCAATGTCAATCCATGATACACACATCTCACTCTGTGTGTGTGTGCACGTGTGTGTGTGTGTGTGTGTGTGTGTGTGCGCACACACATGCATACATGAGCTTGTGGGAGACAAAGAAGGCGTACAATATTCCTCTCCTTCAAAAGTTCTAGTCCAAAAATCTACAAGAAAATAAATGCCTGACAGCTCCTAAATTATCAGGCGATAATTTGCTTGTGCTCCATGGGCAAAGTCCACCTCTCCTTTTTCTACACCTACTCACCTTCTGAGCTTTTTCTTCTAGATGTTTTCCTTCTAATCTTCTTGGTTCTCAGAGGGGACTATATGGTTCATCTATAGGCTGACAAACTGACCATCTCCAAATGTGAACCCAGCATATATTTTTCTCAATATTTTATTTACCTAAAATAGATAACCTTGGAACTTTGGTTTCTATTAAAACAGTTTATAATTTCATTGTTGTAACTGGCATGCTTTAACTGCAACATTTTAAAATTTGAAGGGATCTTATGATCATGGTACAGCTCCTACCTCAAATGCTTTGTACCAAACAATAGAGAACCAAGACTGGAGGTGTTGAGTTTTCTCAAGACCACACAGAAGATTGAGCAAAGGTGTAATGAGAGTTCAGATCTCCTGGGTTGTGATGAAAGGTATCACCACTATATCCATCCTGCATCTCAGGTTCTGTCAATGACAGATCACAGGTGAGAAGGTGAGGACCAAACTACTCATATATCAAGGATCAGCACTGACACAGAGCTGAGATGGAAGGTAGAAAACCCAGCACCACCTCTGCTAAGTTGCCAAAGTTTGGAAGCAGAAAGAAGGGTGAAAGGCACATTATGTCCTTCCTTTCACACATGTACATATGCATGGGTGCTGACAGGCACACACACACACACACACACACACACACACACATGCACGTGCATGCACACATATACACACAAATGCACATACACGCACACATACATGTCAGATGATAAAATAAAAGCAATCTATATGAATATATCTATGCTTTTCATCAAAAATATTTTTCAGAGTATTTTCACATTAGACATAAAATTGCTGATTCATAGTGTCCCTACCAACAGTAACATGGGATGCTATGAGTCTCATCTTGGATGAGTACTTTAATACATCTCACTCTGAGCTGCCCTCTCTGAGTGACCATTAAGTCAGTCAACCAAGAGTTCCAGCACCCAGAACACACATTTGCTAGATGCAAGGACTCAAACCCATTCTCTGCTTACATTTCAAATCAATTGATTTTCCAGTATAGGTTTTATTTACCCCAAATGCAGAGACTTCCATTTCCATTTCCTTTTCTTCAACCTACCCAACATTCTAGGCTGCATCCTGTGTAATGCAAGGCCAAGTGGTATTCAAGGAACACTTTCCATCAGGCTGGCTCTCAGGTTTCCCCATACTCCTTCAGTCTTCTCCTAACCTTCATTCCCCCTACTCACATAATTTTATCTGCACATATCTTTTTTCTGCAGGGCAGTTCAAGATTATACCACCCAATGGCTCTCACAGGAATTCTGCCTCCATGTCCACACAACTGTCAGTATTGGGCTTTGGAGTCTTCAGAGACATAATTGTGTGGTACTCATCCTTCTGGTTGAGGCATAGAAGAAGAGACAATCCAGAAGGGATGGGATCAGATTGCTGAGACCTGATTCCATTTTTGATGCAGATCCATCTCAACTCTCAGGGCCCCTCTCTTTCTCAGCCTCCCCAAGTTCTAAAAACATTCCACCAGAGTGACAAGGTTACTCTTTGTCATTCTCAATTATTCCCTGGGGTTCGTTTCCAAAAGTCAGCTCTGAGCCATGAGTTTCAAATCCAGTCATTACACAGAAGCACCAAACTATATCACACAAATTCAACATTCTTTATTACAATTCCATCTGTAAATTTTGAAACAAATCATACAACATATTTATGATTCCTTCTTCTCCTCCCTCAGGCCACAAATCATAATACCATAGAAGATGGAAAAGTTAGCATACCCCACTGTTTTTTTTTTCTTTTTTCTTTATTATTATTATTATTATTTTTTAATTTTCTTTTTGTTGTTGTTGTTTTTAAATCTGTTCTGGCACCAGCTCTGGGTCTTAACAAATCTAAACTGGAAGAGAATTCCAGTGTCCGCATCAATAACTTGTCTGAGCACAACACCCCTCCAAAGCGGGAGGGTCCTGAGGGTACCTGGAAGGCTATAGTAGAGAAGCAGTGTCCAGATTCATTACCCAGGAATTTCTGTGAATAAGGTATATTGTGGGATTAATTTAAGAAATACCCCTGAGGTGTCATTTGCAAATGTCTTCTCCCATTCCGTAGGTTGCCTCTTTGTTTTTTGACTGTGTCCTTTGCTGTGCAGAAGCTTTTGATTTTGATGAAGTCCCAAAAGTTTATCTTTGATTTTGTTTCCTTTGCCTTTGGAGACATATCTTGAAAGAAGTTGCTGTGGCTGATATCGAAGGGGTTACTGCCTATGTTCTCCTCTAGGATTCTGATGGATTCCTGTCTCATGGTCGCCAAACTGTGGAAAGAACCAAGATGCCCTTCAACGGACGAATGGATAAGGAAAATGTGGTCCATATACACTATGGAGTATTATGCCTCCATCAGAAATGATGAATACCCAACTTTTGTAGCAACATGGATGGGACTGGAAGAGATTATGCTGAGTGAAGTAAGTCAAGCAGAGAGAGTCAATTATCATATGGTTTCACTTATTTGTGGAGCATAACAAATAGCATGGAGGATATGGGGAGTTAGAGAGGAGAAGGGAGTTGGGGGAAACTGGAAGGGGCGGTGAATCACGAGAGACTATGGACTCTGAAAAACAATCTGAGGGGTTTGAAGTGGCAGGGGGGTGAGAGGTTGGGATACCAGGTGGTGGGTATTATAGAGGGCATGGATTGCATGGAGCACTGGGTGTGGTGAAAAAATAATGAATACTGTTATGCTGAAAATAAATAAATTTAATCAAAAAAGAAAGAAAGAAAGAAAGAAAGAAAGAAAGAAAGAAAGAAAGAAAGACAGACCCCTGAGGGGTTGTGGAGGAAAGGGAGGGAAAAATGAAGCAAGATGGGACTGGGGATGGAAACAAGCCCTAAGAGACTTTTAATCTCAAGAAAGGAACTAAGGTTTGTTGGGGACAGGGTGGTGGGGGGAGATAGGGTAGCTGGATTATGGACATTGGGGAGGGTGTGTGTTATGGTGAATGCTGTGAAGTGTGTAAGCCTGATGATTCACAGAACTGTACACCTGAAACAAATAATACATTATATGTTAATTTTTAAAAAGAAAAGAAAAAAAAAAAGAAATTCCCCTGAGATCTCTAGATCTGTTTAGTACAGAGCTTCTTGGAGTTCACAGGCATAAGACTACAAGGTAGGAGTGAGAAGCTGGGTGTTTAAGTCTACAGTCTACAATGGCCTCGAAGAAATCTATCTTCAGTGCTAGTACCCAGAATGACCATGGCCCCAGCCATAATTCAGCCCTGTACAACTATACCAAGAGGTTTCAGGCTTGTTCACATTGATCTTTCACCAGCATGATCTGTAGCATAAGATAACTAACAAAGATGGAATAACCTATTATGGACCTTAACCTATACTAGGTAGCTCAAGATACCACATCTTGTTTAATCCTCACAATTGTCCTAAGCATATAGAAAATATTTATTACATATGAAAATGGAGGCTCAGAGAGTTTCAGTAATAACAGGGTATAAATTCAGATTTTTCTAAATTGGACAATCAGGTATTTCACAATTCTGCATCCATGATTACTCATTAAAGAAAAATGATAATTTGTATAAATATTAATTACTTTGTGTTTGTTCTCCTGGTATTTTCTCTTCCTTGATCCCCATTTCAGGCAGATAATTAGATCCTTTTATGCTTCCAATTCCTCAACTCAAGGGCAGTTCTCAAGAACGAAAAAAAAAAAAAAAAAAAGAAAAAAGAAAAAAAAAAAGGCAGCCAGAATTCAAAAGCCATCCCTGTCTATTATAAATTTTGGATCTGGATTTGGTAAGTAAAGACACCAGTAGTAAAGGTTTTAGAGAAAAAAGGAGGGGAAAGAGAACCCACAGAGAGAGAACTCCAAAAAGAGAAAGCTGGAGGTGAGTAACCAGTCATCAGGACTAAATGTCAGACCAAAATTTCCCTTGCTAGATATGTAAAAAAGTATATAATGGAAAATTAGAATAGATACATGTTAGAAAAGTAGCTGATTATTTTCCCTATGCTGGGGTAAGAATAGGGGAAGAAGTTAAATATAACTCTGCTATACTTATGCCAGTCCTACTGATTTCTAAGGATGACAATCCCACACTTCCCCTGGTATCTAAAACCTGGCACCTGGATTCTGTTTTAAGTCCAAAATTCAATATATTTTTTCCCAATCTCTAAGAGGATAAATGTGGGGATTTCAAGTGAAGTCTTGATTCTGATGGCTGCAGGGGCCAGCGGCAACTTTGGAGCCCACCAGTGGAGCAATGGATGCATAAAATACAGTTGAAGCACATTAAGGAATGTCATACAGAAGTCAAAGTAATGTGCACAGACAGTAACATAGTTGTTACGAATAAAGGAAACAAGTGAAAGAAAAAATAAACATAATCTAAAACAAAAATGACATTTTATTTAGTTATATGCAAATCAAACAATTATTATATTCATACCCATACATTAAACCTATTTGGGTATGGTTCCTATGAGAAGATGTGAAGGGAGGTAAATGAAATGGGAGGGGAAAATAAAGCACAATGTGAAAAGAGGGGGATTGCACACACCACAGATCACTGATATGATTAACCCAAGTCTGAACCTGAGTGGGGTTGGAGAAGAAACAAATTCCTATCCCCAAGAATGGTGGAATAAATGGTATTTGGACCTGTCTCTTCATGATAGATAAATATAAAACTGTATAGAATATATGAAGCAAGTGTTTCAGGCATTGGAAAATAGGCTAAGCAGAACTCTACACCCTGAGAGAAAAGAAACATATGAGAACATAGCAGGTGGCCTCATGTTTAGCTGTGGCCTTTGTTGGTGGCATTTTCTTAATTATGATTCAGGGAGACCCTGCCTGTCTCAGCAGAGCCATTCCCCCTTGCTGAGTTGAGGAGGCAGAAATCAGACTTCAGGGATGGTGAAATGATGAGAATTTACCAGACAAGATACAAAAAATAACAGAGATCTAGAACTCTGTATAAGGACTAGGCTAAAGGTGGCAGCCATAAGGTCAAGGCATCTAAGGAGGTCAAGCAGTGTAGTCCCCTCCCCACATTGTAGCCTTGCCACCAGGTTCTCAACCCACTTGCTCAGTCATGCAACCTATACGTGAGCTTCCCCATATATAAAATGAGAAGTTGGTAAGATGATATGTCATTTCTGCTACTCTAAGTTGCTGATTACAGGGCATCCTGAGCTCCTGGAAATTGGATAAGATGCAAAGAAAGCCATGAGCATCAAATTTCTGGAGCCAGGGGGCCTCTCAGCCAAGCCGTGACCCCTTAGCTGACAACTGTGGTTTTCTCTTTCCCTGTCTGCTACTGGCTGTACCCAGAAGAGCCATTCTCTACCACCAGTCAATGTACCCCACCTTCTCTATAAAGATGTGATTGTTAATGCAGTCTGTCAATAATGACAATGTGAAAAAGAACATGGAATTATTTTGTAATGATATTGCCATTGAAAGCAGAAGGGGCCCAGCTCAGAAGGATTGGCATGGAGATGAAAGGGGCTGGGATCTCATTCAACCTCAGGCCAAGTTTATCTACATCTCTTTGCTCCTCACAGAGAAAAATGCCCTCACTCACTTCAAGTGGGGTCCACAGCCATAGCCTCTGTCCCACTACCTGCTTGCCAGGCCTTCATTTTGTAGCTGAGAAGTGCTGTAGTGCCCCTACTAGATTTTAGTAAATAAAGAAAACCCCACACTGACTATCTCAGAGAAGGATTGGGGGAAGTTTGGGGAATTCTGTCTCTAAGGAAAGGTCTTGCAGGAGGCAGCCTGTTTAGATCTCTCCAGTGATGACACTGAGTGAGATGGGATCCCAGGGATAAGAATGCTGCCTGGGGTTTGGTCCCAGGACCCTAAGGGCTTGGTGGCCTGAGCCACCAGGGCCTGCCAAAGACCATCCCAGAGACTTCTGACCTCAATCATATTCCAGGTGGAGTAGGGAACATCAGTATACAGTGGCTCTGCCTCTCACTTGTCCTGTGCCTCAAGCTCTCAACTATTAAGCAAGGCTGGGGTCAGATGATTGCTCTCAAGGGATGCCTTCTCCACACTCATATTTGTGAGGTCCCACTGCTGTGATCCCCATTCAAACTGGATTAAGGATACCATATCTCATTTTATATCTCCACAGCTTCAATCCACTTCTCTAGCCCCTAAACCCCTCATCCTCACCCTTGGGACAAAAGCTGAGTGGTCAGACTAGACTGAAGAGTCTGCACTGACAGTAAAGGCCAGGACTCCTTGGACCCTTTGTGTGATCAATAGCTCTAACTTGTCCCAATTTGAATTACCCACCTTCTCATCCAGAACTTCCACAGTTGGTCAAGACAGAGAGACCATCAGGCTGGGCTCAGAGTGGCAAGCTCTCCAGAAGTTTCCACACCAGTTGGAATGTGAATGGCATTGGTTCCATTCCTGCTAAGGAGGTTGATGTCTTAGCTGAGTGGCCTCCATCAACCTGTGGGTGACTCTACTTAACACCTCTGTCTTTTGGTTTTCCTAGATTCTTGAGTGACAGGGAAACTCCTGCCTGCCCACAAAGACATTCTGAACACTCCCAGGATTCACAACAGCACAGTTTACCACATTTATGATTCTAACCCTCATGTGGCAGAAAGGGATGGAGCATGGAGACCACTGGGATGTCTCTGAGCAGACCAAAACTTTGGAGACAAGGTAAAAGGACCGCTCTTGCTGATTACTATGAATAGACAGCTAATAGTCCCACTGCCCACTTCAACTTTGGTCCCATGGGCTCACTTAGATGATTCAAGGCCCAGCCCACCTTAAGCAGTCCTTCTCTGGTTAGGGTGAGAGATTATTCTCTCTTGGGTGGGCTCTGTCTGAACATGCCCCAGGATACAGATACAGACCAAATGATCTCTAAAAGTTTAGCCTCTCCTCTGTACCCTTTAGTCCTACCTTCTAAGTGCCCCTGGCCCATTTTTCAGGTTCACCCATTCTAGATATATAACTACTGCTGAACTCTGACTGGTGAAGAAGCTAAGAAAAACAGGGTCAGACATTGTTAAATTTGGAAAGATAGATTTTATTTAGGATACTGTTACAAAGCAGGGAGACTTCAGTCTAAAAGAGCTCAGCTCTGCTGAAACAAAATGTAGGAAACTTTTACATGCTAACGGTGTGCTAAAAGAAAAGTAATAGAGGACATTGGGGGACGTTGGTCGATGTGAGTTTGTTTAGGCCATCTGTTTGCTAACTGAGGCTTATAGGAAGTTAAGTTCCTACACTCCCACAGAAACTGTGGCACAGGGGCCCTCTTCTTCTAGATGATTACATTTTGAAAGGATGGCTCTTAGGTCTCTGAAAAAAAAAAAAAACAAAATAAAACAAACAAAACAAAAAACAGTCCTCAGTTGTTGAAGCTTTACATTTCAAAGGGGCAGATAAAGGATTTTTAATTTCAAGTTTCCTAAAGTGCTTTAAGAAAAGGGAGGTCAGGGGGTGGGAGTCAAGATGGCAGAGAAGTAGCAGGCTGAGACTACTTCAGAAAGCAGGAGATCAACTAGATAGCTTATCTAAAGATTGCAAACACCTACAAATCCAATGGGAGATCAAAGAGAAGAAGAACAGCAATTCTAGAAACAGAAAATCAACCACTTTCTGAAAGGTAGGACTGGTGGAGAAGTGAATCCAAGGAGATGGGAAGATAGACCCTGGGGGGAGGGGCCAGCTCCCGGCAAGTGGCGGAGCAATGGAGCACAAAATCAGGACATTTAAAAGTCTATTCTGCTGAGGAACATCGCTCCAGAGGCTAAACCGGGGTGAAGCCCATGCGGTATCAGCATGGCCTCAGGTCCCACAGGGTCACAGAAGGATCGGGGATGTCTGAGTGTCACAGAGCTTGCAGGTATTAGAATGGGGAGGCTGGCTACAGAGACAGAACCAAGGAATGAGCTCTCAGCTTGGGGTTACCTTGAACTGGCCACAGGCTTGGTGAGCTCAAAGCGCAGCCAGAGACTAGGAAGATGGGAGTAATTTGGCGCTGTTCTCTGAGGGCGCACTGAGGAGTGGGGCCCCAAGCTCTCGGCTCCTCTGGGCCGGAGACTGGGAGGCCGCCATTTTCATTCCCATCCCTCGTAACTCTATGGAAAGCGCTCAGGGAACAAAAGCTCCTGAAAGCAAACCCAAGTGGATTACTCAGCGCAGCCCCTGGTAAGGGCAGTGCAATTCTGCCTGGGGCAAAGACACTTGAGAATCCCTTCCGCCAGAAGATCCCTCCCCCAGAAGATCAACAAGAAATCCAGCCAGGACCAAGTTCCCTACCAAGGAATGCAGGTTCAATACCAAGGAGAGCAGTGGAATTCCAGAGGAGGAGAAAGCAAAGCACAGAACTCATGGCTTTCTCCCCATGATTCTTTAGTCTCACAGTTAATTTAATTTCTTTTCTTTTTCAATTTTTTTTTCATCCTCTGCTAATTTTTTTAAACTTTTACCCTTTTCATTTTTAACATTTTTAAACTAGTTTATCTAATATATATATATATTTTTTTTTTCTTTCTTTTTTATATTTTTTGTTACTTCATTTTCTTTTTTTAATTGTTTCTTTTTTTTTTATGAACCTCTTTTTATCCCCCTTTCTCCTCCCCACGATTTGAGATCTCCTCTGATTTGGTTAAAGCATATTTTCTTGGAGTCTTTTCCATCCTTTTAGTATTTTACTTGCTCCTTCATATACTCTTATCTGGACAAAATGACAAGGCAGAAAAATACACCACACACAAAAAAGAAAAAGAACAAGAGGCAGTACCGAACGCTAGGGACCTAATCAATACAGACATTGGTAATATGTCAGAACTAGAGTTCAGAATGACAATTCTCAAGGTTCTAGCCGGGCTTGAAAAAGGCACGGAAGATATTAGAGAAACCCTCTTGGGAGATATAAAAGCCCTTTCTGGAGAAATAAAAGAACTAAAATCTAACCAAGTTGAAATCAAAAAAGCTATTAATGGGGTGCAATAAAAAATGGAGGCTCTCTCTGCTAGGATAGATAAGGCAGAAAAAAGAATTAGCGATATAGAAGGCCAAAGGACAGAGAATAAAGAAGCCGACCAAAAGAGGAAAAAACAGCTACTGGACCATGAGGGGAGAATTTGAGAGATAAATGACACCATAACATGAAACAACATTAGAATGATTGGGATTCCAGCAGAAGAGGAAAGAGCAAGGGGAGCAGAAGGTATATTGGAGAGAATCATTGGAGAGAATTTCCCTAATATGGCAAAGGGAACAAGCATCAAAATCCAGGAGGTACAGAGAATCCCACTCAAAATCAAGAAGAATAGATCCACACGCTGTCACCTAATAGTAAAATTTACAAGTCTCAGTGACAAAGAGAAAATCCTGAAAGCAGCCCGGGAAAAGAAGTCTGTAACATACAATGGTAAAAATATTAGATTGGCAGCAGACTTATCCACAGACCTGGCAGGTCAGAAAGAGTTGACATGATATATTCAGAGCACTAAATGAAAAAAACATGCAGCCAAGAATACTATATCCAGGTAGGATATCATTGAAAATAGAAGGAGAGATTAAAAGCTTCCAGGACAAACAAAAAGTGAAAAAATTTGCAAACACCAAACCAACTCTACAGGAAATATTGAAAGGGGTCCTCAAAGCAAAGAGAGAGCCTAAAAGTAGTAGATCAGAAATGAACAGAGACAATATACAGTATAGTCACCTTACAGGCAATACAATGGCACTAAATTCATATCTCTCAATAGTTACCCTGAATGTTAATGGCTAAATGCCCCAATCAAAAGACACAGGGTATCAGAATGGATAAAAAACAAAACCCATTTATATGTTGCCTACAAGAAACTCATTTTAGACCTGAAGACACCTCTATATTTAAAGTGAGTGGGTGGAAAGCAGTTTAACAGGCTAATGGACATCAGAAGAAAGCAGGAGTGGCAAACCTTATATCAGATCAATTAGATTTTAAGGCAAAGACTATAATAAGAGATGAAGAAGAACACTATGTCATACTCAAAGGGTCTGTCCAAGAAGAAGATCTAACAATTTTAAGTATCTATGCCCCTAACATGGGGGCAGCAAACTATAAAAACCAATTAATAACAAAATCAAAGAAACACATTGACAATAATACAATAATAGTAAGGGACTTTAACGCTCCTCTCACTGAAATGGACAGATCATCCAAGCAAAAGATCAACAAGGAAATAAAGGCCTTAAGTTATACACTGGACCAGATGGACATCATAGATATATTTAGAACATTTCATACCAAAGCAACAGAATACACATTCTTCTCTAGTGCGCATGGAACATTCCCCAGAATAGATCACATCCTCCATCCTAAATCAGGCCTCAACTGGTATCAAAAGATTGGGATCATTCCCTGCATATTTTCAGACCACAATGCTCTAAAGCTAGAACTCAATTACAAGAGGAAATTTGGAAAGAGCCCAAATACATGGAGACTAAACAGCATCCTTCTAAAGAATAAATGGGTCAACCAGGAAATTAAAGAAGAATTGAAAAAATTCATGGAAACAAATGAAAATGAAAACACAGTGGTTCCAAATCTGTGGGACACAACAAAGGCAGTCCTGAGAGGAAAATATATAGTGATTCGAGCCTTTCTCAAGAAACAAGAAAGGTCTCAGGTATACAACCTAACCCTACACCTAAAGGAGCTGGAGAAAGAACAACAAAGAAAGCCTAAACCAAGCATGAGAAGAGAAATCATAAAGAGCAGAGCAGAAATCAATGAAATAGAAACCAGAAAAACAATAGAACAAATCAATGAAACTAGGAGCTGGTTCTTTGAAAGAATTAATAAGACTGATAAACCCCTGGCCAGACTTACTGAAAAGAATAGAGAAGGGACCCAAGTAAATAAAATCATGAATGAATGAAAGAGGAGAGATCACAACTAACACCAAAGAAACAGAGACAATTATAAGAACATTCTACGAGCAACTCTATGCCAACAAATTTGACAATCTGGAAGAAATGGATGCATTCCTAGAGACATATAAACTACCACAACTGAACCAGGAAGAAATTGAAAACTTGAACAGAACCCATAATCAGTAAGGACATTGAAACAGTCATCAAAAATCTCCACACAAACAAAAGCCCAGTGCCAGATGCCTTCCCAGAGGAATTCTACAAAAAAAAAAAAATTAAAGAAGAACTAATTCCTATTCTCCTGAAACTGTTCCAAAAAATAGAAATGGAAGGAAAACTTCCAAACTCATTTTATGAGGCCAGCATCACCTTGATCCCAAAACCAGACAAGGATCCCATCAAAAAAGAGAACTACAGACCAATATCCTCGATGAACAGAGATGCGAAAATTCTCACCAAAATACTAACCAATAGGATTCAACAGTACATTAAAAGAATTATTCACCACGAGCAAGTGGGATTTATTCCAGGGCTGCAAGGTTGGTTCAACATCTGCAAATCAGTCAATGTGATACAACACATCAATAAAAGAAAGAACAAGAACCATATGATACTCTCAATATATGCTGAAAAAGCATTTGACAAAGTACAGCATCCCTTCCTGATCAAAACTCTTCAAAGTGTAGGGATAGAGGGCACATACTTCAATATCATCAAAGCCATCTATGAGAAACCCACTGCATATATCATTCTCAATGGAGAAAAACTAAAAGCCTTTCCGCTAAGGTCAGGAACACGGCAGGGATGTCCATTATCACCACTGCTATTCAACATAGTACTAGAAGTCCTAGCTTCAGCAATCAGACAACAAAAGGAAATTAAAGGCATCCAAATCAGCAAAGAAGAAGTTAAATTATCAATCTTCGCAGATGATATGATACTATATGTGGAAAACCCAAAAGACTCCACTCCAAAACTGCTAGATCTTGTACAGGAATTCAGTAAAGTGTCAGGATATAAAATCAATGAACAGAAATCAGTTGCATTTCTCTACACCAACAACAAGACAGAGGAAAGAGAAATTAAGGAGTCAATCCCATTTACAATTGCACCCCAAACCATAAGATACCTAGGAATAAACCTAACCAAAGAGGCACAGAATCTATACTCAGAAAACTATAAAGTACTCACGAAAGAAATTGAGGAAGACACAAAGAAATGGAAAAATGTTCCATGCTCCTGGATTGGAAGAATAAATATTGTGAAAATGTCTATGCTACCTAAAGCAATCTAGACATTTATGCAATTCCTATCAAAGTACCATCCATTTTATTCAAAGAAATGGAACAAGTAATCCTAAAATTTATATGGAACCATAAAAGAGCTCGAATAGCCAAAGGAATATTGAAAAAGAAAGCCAAAGTTGGTGGCATCACAATTCCGGACTTCAAGCTCTATTACAAAGCTGTCATAATGAAGACAGCATGATACTGGTACAAAAACAGACACATAGATCAATGGAACAGGATAGAGAGCCCAGAAATAGACCCTCAACTCTATAGTCAACTAATCTTTGACAAAGCAGGAAAGAATGTCCAATGGAAAAAAGACAGCCTCTTCAATAAATGGTGTTGGGAAAATTGGACAGCCAACTGCAAAAAAAAAAAAAAAAAAATGAAATTGGACCATTTCCATACACCGTACACAAAATAGACTCAAAATGGATGAAGGACCTCAATGCGAGAAAGGAATCCATCAAAATCCTTGAGGAGAACACAGGCAGCGACCTCTTTGACCTCAGCCACAGCATATTCTTTCTAGGAAGATTACCAAAGGTAAGGGAAGCAAGGGCAAAAATGAACTATTGGGATTTTATCAAGATCAAAAGCTTTTGCACAGCAAAGGAAACAGTTAACAAAATCAAAAGAAAACTATCAGAATGAGAGAAGATATTTGCAAATGACATATCAGATAAAGGTCTTGTGTCCAAAATCTATAAAGAACTTAGCAAACTCAACACCCAAAGAACAAATAATCCAATCACGAAATGGAAGAAGACATAAACAGACACTTCTGCAAAGAAGACATCCAGATGGCCAACAGACACATGAAAAAGTGCTTCATATCACTCGGCATCAGGGAAATACAAATCAAAACCACAATGAGATATTACCTCACACCAGTCAGAATGGCTAAAATTAACAAGTCAGGAAATGACAGAAGCTGGCAAAGATGCAGAGAGAGGGGAACCCTCCTACACTGTTGGTGGGAATGCAAGTTGGTGCAACCCCTCTGGAATCAGCATCGCGGTTCCTCAAAATGTTGAAAATAGAACTACCCTATGACCCAGCAATTGCAATACTGGGTAGTTACCCTAAAGGGGCAAATGCACCTGAATGTTTATAGCAGCAAGGTCTACAAGATCCAAACTATGGAAATAATCTAGATATCCATCAACAGATGAATGGATAAAGAAGATGTGGTATATATACACAATGGAATACTATGCAGCCATCAAAAGAAATGAAATCTTGCCATTTGCGATGATGTGGATGGATCTAGAGGGTATCATGCTTAGCAAAATAAGTCAATCGTAGAAAGACAGCTATCATATGATCTCCCTGATATGAGGAAGTGGAGATGCAACATGGGGGGGTTAAGGGGGAAAGAGAAGAATAAATGAAACAAGATGGGATTGGGAGTGAGACAAACCATAAGTGACTCTTAATCTTACAAAACAAACTGAGGGTTGCTGAGGGGAGGGGGATTGGGAGAAGGGGGGTGGGGTTATGGACATTGGGGAGGGTATGTGCTATGGTGAGTGCTGTGAAGTGTGTAAACCTGGCAAATCACAGACCTGTATCCCTGGGTATAAAAATATATTATATTTTTATAAAAAAAAAAAGAAAGAAAGAAAAGGGAGGTCAGGGGCCTATAGTCAGGTTTTGGTTGTAACAGACAGTAAATTCTCTTGGCAGAGTGATCTTTCTCAAGCAGAAACTTTAGGCAGGCATCTTGCTCATCCTAGGGAAATAATCTTAAGCTGTTGGAAGATATGCCAGTGTTTATGCATATCACTTATTGTAGGGGATGGATGAAATCATCTGTATTGAGAGTCCACTGTTCTCACAGGCCAAGGTTGAATGACGCTTAGTCAAAAGAGGGCTCAGAGATGTCTGATAGAGTTTGGTAAAAGAGAGATCATTGTTGGAGGCACAGTATGGTGAGATAATCTCTTCATTATGAGTCATGTTCTACCTGAAGTTATGTTCCCAGTGTGAATGTAACCAACCTCAATAGCCTTGGTTATGACCTTCATTTTGGATTTCGGCAACCATGGGGAACTGATGGATATTCTGCACAACAATTGTGGAGAAACTAGTTGGCCAATGAGGTCACAATTCAACTCAGATCTATCTAATCACACTGCACCACCCCAAATACTCCTATGGGACCCTGGGGAAAGAGGAAGAGGCACCCAGAGAAAGGCCTCTAGCTTCCTCTGAAGGTATTGCCCAAGGACAGGCATTTTCTGGGTGAGTAGCTGAGGGAATCATTTTTATATGATTCAGTCTTTCTTTCATTTCCCTAAAGATTCTGAAGTTCAAAACCCTTGGTCATCCCTATGAACCATGAAGGCCTGCTCCTCTACTCAGCACTGAAAACAGCTAGAGGTCTTCATAGGGGCAAAACCAATACCTCATATGCCTTCATGAGCACACCATGGTGTCCATATGTGTCCAATAATGAAAATTTTGCCCAGATCATAGCAATGGCACTCAGGTATGTTTGGTCCTATGGTAGAAAGTCTTTCTCTCCTCTTTCACAGCAGGGGAGCCCGGGGTGGGGGCATGACACTTGCATGGAGGCTGCAAAGGGTGACTCTATTATGACTCTGCTTCACTTCATCCTGCAAACTCCTCCAGAAAAACCTTAAGATCTTCACCTTGTGAGCAGAGTGGAAGAAGCTATTTTTCCAGGTACAACAGGAGCTGGGGAGCAGGTGCCATTCAAGGAAAGCAAACACCAGCTTAGAGTGAAGGGCAGCCTGAAGGTTCTACTTCCCTGGATATGCTGGTGGTGATGGCAAGGCTAGTGCTCCCTAAGGCTTGCCATGTGCCTGGAACTGCATGGATCCCTGTCTTTCAGGGTTCTGTAGTATTTCGTCCTCACAGTGATCTTGGGGAGGTATTGTTATGATTTCTGATTTATAGAAAGGCAAAATGGGGACTGAGAAATTGAGAGCCTCCCTGTCATAGCCACCCCTGAGCTATGCTCCCAGAAGCCTACATTACTGAGTAGAACAAGGAGGCAGGACAACAACCTTGACTCAAGAGGTAGTTCCCCACTTAGGGACACCATGTGACCATGGACAGACCTCATTCTTTGTATCAGTCCACCTTACTGGCAGATGGAATGGCAGCCCCCATCTGCTACACTTCCAGCCCTCTCTGAGGGTCAGGTACCCTAGGGCCTGTGGAGCCTTCACTGCTTCTTTTTTTAAATCAACAGCCCACACCCTTTCAGAGGGAAAAGTGGAGTGACACAGACTCTTCTCTCCATAGTGCTCTGCTTATGCCCAAGCTGAGTTTACTCCACGTGCATGCCTGGGTAAGTGCCTCTGATTTCTCAATGATAGCAGTAACCAATAGGGGCCCAGAGTGTTCCCAAAGCTCCTTGTCAGAGTCAGGTCCTAGGGTTAAGGCAAGGTTTTACCAAGCATCCCCTCACTCCATCTCCCAGGACCACCTCTGCCTCCAGGTCAGGTCTCACACTAGCCTGGGGCTCTAGGACCTCCCCTCAGGACACTGAGTACTGAGGACTCATGAGACAGCTTCAGACAGACTGCTACCTGACCTTTCCATGAGGAAAAGGGAACTAAGAGAGGTTAGGTTACTGTGCCAAAGCCACATAGGATGCTTGTGGATACAATGGGATTTTGCCAAGACTTTCCAGGATGTTTGGTTTTGCCTAGTGGATGCCAGGTTCCAACTCCTTGGCTGTTATAAGTATGAGTGCCTTTAGGGTCCTTCTAGACCCCATACTCCTGCCAACCCATGACCTTCAGCAACTGAAATGGCCTATCTGACTCATCCCAGGGTGAGATTTTCACATGGGACTGGCTTGTCCTGAAGGTAAGTTAGTAGGGGGGAAAGCAGCCTCACCCCCTGCCAGACCTTCCTCAACACCAGGTGAACATTCAATTCCACCAAAGCTCAGGACCAGGGTCATCAAGTGAATAGTCCTGGCAGAATGTCTCAATTCCCCACCTGCCCCTGGCCAGAACCTGTGCTGCTCTAGTCCCTGGCAAGTTTCTATGAGGCCAAATGTAGATGGTACCCATTGTGATGCCAAGCCCTGGGACTGTGGTGGATTCCTCTGCCTCAGAATCCACTCATTTCTGATCTGAGGATCTGAAGGCTTGGACTTCCTTCATACCCACGAGTCACTATTGGCTACTCAACTCAGTTCTAGGTTTGCTGGAGTAACTGAGAAGATCTGATCTCTGCAAAGTTTCTTTTCTTGCCTCTGGGACTGCTCTATGTCAGTGAGGTCCCAGCACCCTCAGAGAGGTATAAGGCCAGATAATATTTTTCTCAGGATGAGTACAGCCAGTGGTATCCAGGTCTACCAACATATCAACAGAGGCATGCTTCAGGATAAAAAGTCTTCTGTAAATAAGAAATCCTTCCTGAAAGGGAAGGCTGGGAGAGCCAGGGACCTAGAGGACTACACTGCAGTGCCTTAGTCTGCTGCAGTGAAAGTACAGTCATGTTTAGAGGATGAGTTAGGATGGGGTGTATCCAGAGGGGTGCTGGTATTGGTCAGCCACTGAACATCCTGAAGAAAGATTCACCAGGGCAGCCAGATCCTAGGGCAGTTGACATTCCTCTTGAAGCTTAACTGGCCTCCCTAAGTACAAGCAGGAGGACAAGGTGTCTATGATGAGCATTTCCTCCTCTTTCTGGAACTGATGCAAATCAGGCCACCCAAGTGCCCTTCCCAGCACAATCTATAGAGTTCAAATGGATGCTGACCCTGACAGACTCTCTGCCCTATTCCTGGGGCCTCCTGGCCCAGCAGGACACATTCTTGAGCATTTGTACACAGGAAAAAGAAGACTGGGGTTAGGATATCCCTCAAGTTAGACCAATAAGTACATCTTGGTTAGCTCTGGTCCAGACGCTGGGAAGCAAAGCAAGCATATGATCCAGACTTTGCCCTTCTGATCGTCTTACTGGTGGGAAGTACAAGTGGGAAACATGATAAGCAGAGGGCAATAGTACAGGATGTTGGAGGGTGATGTGATGGTTTGTGTACTCCTGGGGTCCCCAGATATTGGAAGGTTAATTCACTCTGGGAAGGAGAAGATAAAGAGAGCATGGTGGCAGAGGGCACTTCATTTGTCACTGAGCATGGGTACTGTTGCCTGTCAGCTTTAGCACATAGAAACATGAGGCACTTCAAGGAAGTGGAACATATCTCCTCACTCCTAAAGTGTAATACTTGAATAGTGACTTTCTTTATAAAGTATACAATATGGAAAAGGAGAAAAAGAATAACTTTACAGTAGATATACCTGTCAGCCATCAGCAGTGGTAAGTCATGTTGCTAATATGTACACTTTATGTGGTGATTAGCAAGTACTTCATCTCTCTTCTCTTGCTCCAAAAAAGTCCCACAACCCATGCCTAATTATGAGGAAAACATCAGACAAATCCCAACTGATGGGCAGTATACTAAACACACGACTTCAAAACTATGTAGGTTACCAAAAAGAAGAAAAGTCTGAGAAACTATCATGAAAAGAGGAGCCTGGATAAGCATGATGACCAAATGCCCTGTGGGACTATGGAAAAGGAACAGGACAGGGAAAAACTAAGGAAATAAAATATGCATTTTGGTTAATAATACTGTCATTGTTAATTACAATGTGTTAAAGTGTTCATTAATTGTGATAAATGTGCCATACTAATTTAAGATACTAATTATAGAGGAAACTGGGTGTGGGTAATATGGGAACTCCCTGTACTATCTTTGCAACTAAAATATCTGTAAGAGTAAAACAATTCTAAAATAAAAATATTTTTAAAAAATGCAGGGCTCCTGGTTAAATTTGAATTCCAAATAAACAGTAGACCATCTGTTAACATAAGTATACCCCAGGAAATATTTGAGACTTACTAAAAAATAAAAAGTGTTTATCTACCTAAAATTCATATTTAACTGAGCACCCCGCATTTTGTCTGGCATAAAGCACCCATAATGTGGATAGACTTCTGAGAAGAGGGGGAAAGACACAGCACCAGGAGATGGTGGCCTCCTCTCTACTCCTGCATTAACAGTCACTTTACCCAAAATCCACCCAAAGTCTAAACTTTTTAGAAGTAAGTATCAGCGAGGTCTTAAAAGAAATCATAAGCCCTAAGTATAGGGTTTTATGTTTTTATGTTTTAAAAGATGTGACTTTTATTACATTAAGTAAAAATAACCCACTTTCTCTTATTATAAATATAAACTATGTTCATCATGTAAAAATAGGGAGTATTATTTACTAA
Source organism: Mustela nivalis (assembly GCF_964662115.1). NCBI lineage: Eukaryota > Metazoa > Chordata > Mammalia > Carnivora > Mustelidae > Mustela > Mustela nivalis. Next base: position 37,433,102 of record NC_139028.1, on the reverse strand, counting down.
AGTCAGACTGGGGATACTCATATCCTTAGCAACTGATACTCTTGTAGAAGACCCTCCTGTCAGGGTTTGGGTGCCAGACTGGCTATGGGCCTGCACCCTTACTCACAGGTCAGTACTGCCCTGAACTGGGAACTGATTCTTTTTAACTTTCTGCACAGAGGATAGAGGATGTGGAGATAGAGGTCAGAACAAGGAAATCCAGAGCACAGTCTGTTCCTCAGATGTATCCAGTGCCAACCAGTCCACTGGGGAGGCACCCAGCCACTTCCTCAAAAGCTTTCTCCAAAAGATGGGAATACATGGGAAGACAGATGAACGTAGACACTGTGCTCCTTGCTGGCCTGAGGTTCCTTCTCCTGGCTGTGTGCCCCTGTACAGGAAGGAGATTTCTTCTTCATGGTAGAAAGAGAAAGAAACATAGGAGGATTTCAAGGTTGCTCCAGGATCTGAAAGAAAACCTGATTTTTGTCCACTGGGATCCAGCACAGAGGAACTCGTATAGTAAGGCAAGGAGGCAACACCGTTGCTAAGCCCTTGGAGTTGCAGGTCTCACTGAAACCTATCTCAGTGGCTATAGATAGAGCTCCCACCCTCATCCCTGAAGGTGTGGCTATAGAGGCACACCAGCAGGTGCCATGCATGGATGGGTTCCCAAAGCTTTCCAAGAGGGCTTTGAATAGCTGCCTGTGATGACTTCAGTCTCACAGGCCATCCATGCCATGAGTTCAGCTGGGGCTAGGCATAGCCATTTTGTTCCTTCTGCAAGGAGCTGCATGCAGGTGGTGATGACATCAAACCTTCATGTCATCTCCTCAGATAAGCAATGAGCAGGAGACTTGGAAGACCAAGAGCACGGGCATTGTTGCCCTTCTGGACCAGGACAAGCAGTTAATGCCTTCCTCCCCCAACCCATTCATCTGCACTCAAGTGTCCTGTATACTTCTCATGATAGCTATCACATTTCCATTTCAAGGGGAAAGCAGTATTGCATAAATACCCAACTACTCTCCTGTCGGTGCCCGAAAGTAAACACGCCATTAAGATGGCGGCTGGATGCGAGCCAGTAGGCGGAACTGAGGATTAAGGAAGTAGTACAAAATGCCTCTTGTATCTATGTGGCGGTAAGTGATTGGTTGTACAACTTTGGTATATATACACATGTGCGGGCTGTGAGAGAGAGATCCCAACAGCTACCCAGAAATAAAGCTTGCTTCACTGAGGTCTCCTGGTCATTCTTGCTGGCGAGAGTGACAAGTGGTGCCGGCACCCGGGACCCCTCGGAAACCGAGGAGTTCCCAGTGAACGCAACGATCCGGTAAGTGCACACAAAATTTCAGATAAGGAAGTTCCTAAGTATAGGACGAGAAGTTAAAAGGGTTCCTAGGTATAGGATGAGAAATAATGGGATCAAAGTTTACAAAGATGGAGGAATTACTGATGGAAGTGCTTAAGGCTAACGGCACTCCGCTAAAAACAAAAGCAGCTCGGCAGTTCTTGAAAAAGGTTGAGGACTTCTTAATATTCCTCAATGGGAACATTTGGGGGAAGAACCATAAAACGGTTAAAAATGTTATCGAGGAAGGTGTTGAGAAGATGGAGCAGCTCAGAGAAGCCTCTAAGGCAGGATCTAGCAGAGGGGGAGAAAGTTCAGAGGAGAGCTCCTCTGAAGATGAGCTTGGGGAAGCCATGACGCACTTAAAATTAAAAGAGGAAGTCCCTAAGGAACCTTTAAAGGGAAGGACATACAAAGAAGCCGGGAAAAAATATGACTCCCTAGCGCCCTCTGTCAGAAGGTCAAGAATTCCTACCTCTGAATGTAGGCCTATAACGCCACCTGCAGAATGGCCACCACCATATAACACTTCATGCTCCCGAGGGGCATGCGGTTGTCCAGAATGTAGAAATGCAGGATGGAGGGACATTATGGACTTTACTAAACCCTCCCCTCTTGCATACCCGGTGTTAGAAGATCAAAATCAACAGAGGTTTCATCAACCACTAGACTTCAAACTTATTAAACAGTTTAAGGAAGCAGTCACTACTTATGGGCCACAGGCTGCTTATATACTTTCACTTTTGGAAGCAGTCGGTAGCATGAACATTACCCCAGACGATTGGGCTAACATGGCAAAAGCAACTCTGTCTGGTGGACAATACTTGATATGGAAAACTGCTTGGCAAGAGTGTAGCTCAGAAACTGCCCAGCATAACGCCGCGTCAGGGAATCCCCACTGGAATATTGACATGCTCATGGGAGGAGGTCAATTTGTGGGACAAAACAATCAGATTGGGTACCCCCCAGGGGTGTATGTACAGATAGCAGCTGCAGCCACTAGGGCTTGGAAGACCATACAGGGTTCTGGCGATTTGCAGGGACAACTTTCCAAGGTGTTGCAGGGGCCTAATGAACCCTATGCTGACTTTGTAGATCATCTGCTCCAAGTAGCAAGGTGTATATTTGGGGATGTGGACCAAGCAATGCCCCTTGTTAAACAATTAGCCTATGAACAAGCAAATAAATGGTGTAGAGAGGCTATCCGCCCTTGGAAGTCTAAGGACCTGACTACGTATATCAAAGTATGTCGAGACATCACTGATACAGTTGTTCAGGGCCAAGTTATGGCAGCAGCAGTAGCCCAAGGGATAAGAAGTTTCAATGGAGGAACCAGAAGTTCTTCCAAGGCTTGTTTGCTTTTTGGAAGAGACAGTCATCTTAAGAGGGATTGTCCAGAGGGTAAAGGATCTCCTAGACCAGTCAAGCCCGCACCTGGGCTGTGTCCTCGTTGCCATAAAGGGAATCATTGGGCTAATATGTAGGTCCCAGAAAGATATTCAAGGAAATCCCCTGCCACCGAATAACTGGATTCAATCCAATCACTCAAAAAGCGGGAAGCAGGGCCCCGGGGTGCCCTGCTTTGTCACAAATTTATGGGGCGCTAACGCAAATGCCCAGGACATGGTATCCTCCCTCGGAGAAAGGCGCACAACCTCTGGATCAGCAGGGCTCGATATCAGAGCAGCCGCCTGAATGGTCCTAACACCGGAGATAGATCACATCAGAGCCCATATGAGCCTACCAGGACCATTATCCGAGAGCAATGCTCTAGCAGACCACAATAGTAATTTCCAACTTATTTGCCCTACCTTAGAACAGGCGAAGCTGTTCCATAGCAAATGGCAAGTGAATTCTAATACCTTAAGATATAAATTCCATATCACCAAAGAACAGGCAAGAGATATAGTAAGGACCTGTGGGAATTGTGCCACATTACTCCCTCAGCCTTCCTTGGGAGTAAATCCTAAAGGCCTTCAAGCTAATCACCTGTGGCAAATGGATGTCACACATGTACCTGAATTCGGGCAACAAAAGTACGTACATATATCAGTGGACACTTATTCGGGTATCATAATGGCTATTCCCCTCAGGGGGAGAATTCAAAACAAGTCATCACACACTGCCTACGATGCTTCGCAGATTGGGGTATCCCAAAACAAATAAAGACAGATAATTGACCTGCATATACATCAAAATCTATCCATCAATTCCTGAGTCAATTTGGTATAGTCCATACCATAGGTATACTCTACAATCCACAAGGTCAAGGAATAATTGAACTCGCCAATGGCACCTTCAAACGATGCTTACAAAAAAATAAGAAAAGGGGGAATAGGGGATGACTACAAGTCATCCCGTGATCTTACATCTCTCACCCTTTACATTTTAAATTTTTGTCCTTGGACCATAATGGTACATCTGCAGCGGACAGGCATGCGGCGGTTACCGAATGCACTCTAGCCCAGGCATAGGTGGAAGGATATACTCACGGGCCAATGGAAAGGCCCTGACCCGGTCCCAAGATGGCACCAAGGTTCTGTTTGTCTTTTTCCACAGGATGCCCGACTGATTAGAAGAATTGATCAACATGGCTTGCCCTGTCCTGATGCTCGGCCCGATAGTGATCCTGGCGACACCAGCATCCCTTCAACAGATGCACCAATGGGCAATAGTGAAAGCCTGGCCGTTCCCCATGCCACTGACGAATGAGTCTGCCATCCTCCCTCCTGTATACCTACTTTCATTCCCATGCCCATTTCTGTAAATCCTAACGATTTGCCTGTATTGCTCTCAAGACATAAAAGAGACTTTGGGATCACTGCAGCCATTATTGCGGCTGTAGCGGCCTCCACAGCTGCAGCAACTGCAGCGGCTATAGCTCTCACCACATCTGTACAGACTGCCTCCACTCTTAATAACCTAACTACCGGAGTTGCAGAAGCCCTCGCCACACAAGAACTAATTAATGGCCACCTTCAAGCCACCTTCTACTCGTCAATCAGCGAGTAGATCTAATCCAGGAACAAGTGGACATTCTCCAGAAACTATTGATGACCAGATGCATCCAATCACTTTCTGGACTTTGCATAACCTCCGTGGCCTATAATGATCTTTCGATTGCCGCTAATCTGTCAGAAGAGTTAAGCAGACACCTAAATGGGACATGGTCCAATCAATATTATAATTTGACAAGATTGTTAAGACAACAAATATTCACTATTAATACAACTAAGATTGACATAGCTCCATTACGGGATTGGGTATCTGTTGTAAGCCAATCACTCTCATTTGCTAAAGAGTGGGCCGGTATGGGTGCACTATTAATTGGACTACTCCTGAGCTTGATCCTTATGTTCCGCTGTTTTGCATCATTACATAAACAACAGTTAGCGCTAGTACAAGCTTGCATGGCACTGGAAGCTGGTACATTTCCCCAAATCTGGCTGGCAGCACTAGATCGGTAGTCAATGACGGGTAAGATTGGCTGCATGCACATAGCAACCTAAGCCAGGAGTTCTCCAACCAGGAGGAATAATCCAATGATGGGTAAGCATGTTCATGGCAGCTGACAACCTAAGACAGGCACGATCTCCTGAATTGCATGCCTAATATAAAAGAAAAGGGGGAGATGTCAGTGCCTGAAAGTAAACATGCCACTAAGATGGCGGCTGGATGCGAGCCAGTAGGCGGAACTGAGGATTAAGGAAGTAGTCCAAAATGCCTCTTGTATCTATGTGGCTGCAAGTGATTGGTTGTACAACTTTGGTATATATACACATGCGCGGGCTGTGAGAGAGAGATCCCAACAGCTACCCAGAAATAAAGCTTGCTTCACTGAGGTCTCCTGGTCGTTCTTGCTGGCGAGAGTGACACTCTCCCATTGCTGTGTCTTCCAAGCTATTTTCAGTAGGGAGTTTAATGATTATTCAAGATGATTCAGCTGATGAAAGCTTTAAGTGACACTGAGGGCTTAGGGAGAACAAGTCAACTCCTCATATTTACATTTTGCTCATTCCCGTCACTTAGGGCTAGTGGGGATGAGAAGATGCATGTCATGGAGAGTTTTCACACAGGTGACCTAAGCTAAGTTGGCTGCAGCTCAGGGAGCTCAAATTTTATTTGCAGAGACAAAACCAAGTGCCATTGTGGCCTGTCCATTTATCTAGAACTTTATGATCTATGAAGTGATCTCATATGTGTTACCTCATGGACTCCTCCCCAGAGCCCAGCTTTACTTTTCATAAATGAGGGAGGGTCTGAAGGGGCCAGATGGCCTGCCCAAAGTGACATAGCCAGAAGATGACAAAGCTAGAAGACAAACCCAGAAGGATTTTCAGAGCCCAATGGTCACCTCAACACAAACCTGAGACCGCTTAGAAGGGCCCAGAGTCTCTGACTTGCCCTTGTTACTACAGGCATCACCAGGCTGAAGAGGAGTGGGAAAATCATCATAGGCAACTCTGCTTGGTAAGCTCCTGGTTGCAGGATGTATAGGCCTGTAGAAGACAAAGTTTCCTAATCTGGATACACAGGGATAACTTTGTAATTCAATCAAAAGTGCTTCAGTATAGAGATATGTGTTCTGGGTCCTCTGGGAATTTACAAACTGTAAATCAAAGCCAAACAGAGAGCCCTTCATTTTTCTTGTTTGCTCAGACTCTGTAGTACAACTGAATTCACTGTTAAGAAGGTAAAGCAAGCAATGTGGTATAGACATAAAATCAATAAATTGTGGTGTAGATATACAGTGAAAAGCTATTTCACAATAAAATCCAACAAACTACTAATACATAAACTGACATGAATGATGTACACAGATGCCATGCTGAGTGAAAGGAGCCTATCAAAAATTGTGCACTGTGTGGGTCTGTGTACATGAAGATGTAGACCATATGAAATTAATACATTGGATTAAATAGTTAGAAAAGTGGCTACCTGGGAAGGGGCACTAGGGAACTTTCTGTAAGGAAGAAGGTATTTTATATCTTAGTACAGGTGTGGGTATCATGGTGTATGTGTTTGTCTATAGTCATTCATAGAGTTAAGATTTGTGTACTTCACTGCATGTACATTTTTCCTGAAAAAAGTACACATATGTATGATTTTACTTATATAAAGCCTGAAAACCACCAGTGTCTAGCCATACTGTTAGAATTCAGAAGTGCAGTTACCCTCAGTGGTTGTTAGGACTAGGGCAAGAGAGGATCCCCTGGCGCAGTGGTGATGCTGTTCTTGAACTGGGCTTTGAAAACTCTGTGCACTTAATGACTTGTGTGCTGTTCTCAATCATAGTGACACTTTAATAAAAAGTTTATGTTAAAATATTTAAGCTATATACATTGTTATCTTATTCCTCCCCATTTCCATATAATTCTGTGGAGTAGTCCCTACCCCACATTTGACATAATGTATTTGTGGGCCATTCTGAAATGCTGAGGCCATTTTGAGTTCTCTCTGCAAGCAACAGGAGTTTGAGTGGTTAGCATAGCCAGAGCTAAGAGTCCTCATCCCTTGTTGGAAATGACTTTTTGTCTGAGGAAGGCCTAGATCTGCTCTGGTCTCAGCCTGGCCAGTGATGCTTGGGGGACTGTGCCCCAGCAGGAGCATCTTTCTGCTGTTGCTGTTGTGCTATGAGCTTCAATTTAAAACCTCAACTGATCACAGAACCAAGAATAGTACAGGAAAATTTTCTTGAATTGGTAACATGAAATCATGGAAATGACAGGTTCTAGTTCTTGCCACATGGTTCCAAAATCCCTTGTAGTTTCTTGGGTAACAGCAATGTCTTTTGTTCTACTGAGGGGGCTCTGAGTAGGTTTCTGGATGGGGACTTGATGGGGATTGGTCATTAGAAAGACCAAATTTACAAGCTTGGAATTTTCATAATTAGAAGTTTGGAGTTTTTAGATTTGTTCTAACCAGCCCTCCAAAGAGGAGAAAGGGATGGAGATGGAGTTGGTAATTGATCATGGTTATGTGAAACCCCCACAAAATCCCAATGGTATAGAATTTGGAGAGCTTCCAGGTTGGTGAACACATCTGCATACAAGGAGGGCAATGCATCCTAATTCCAGGGATAGAGGCTCCTATGCTGGGGACCCTCCCAAGCCTTACCCTAGGTATCTTTTCATGTGGCTCTCATCAATATCCTTTATCATTTTATTTTACAATAAACTGGTAGACAGTAATAAACTTTTTTTCTGAGTTCTGTAAGCCACTCCAGCAAATAATCAAAGCCAAGGGGGAGTTGTGGGAACCTCCAGTTTATAGCCAATTGGTCAGTCACAAGTGACAGTCTGCATTTGCAGTTGATAATCTGAAGTAGAGATGGGGGGTGGACAATCTTGTGGAACTGAGCCCTTAACCTGTGGGATCTGATGCTACCTCTGGGAAAGTAGTATTAGAATGAAGTTAAATCATAGGACATCCAGCTGGTGTCACAGAATTTCTTGTTGGACCACAACACACACACACACATTTGGTGTTGGAGTGCTGTGAGTATGGCAGGCTCATAAATACAGGGGCCATAAAAAAAAAGAGGGAGGTTGCATACTCAGGTAATATGCCGGATCAGGGCCTAATAACATCCTCATTGACATTGTCTTTCTACTGGGGTTTCTATGATGGAGCAGAGAGTTGTTTGGGTGAGACATTTCTAGTCCCCCGGCTCCTGAATCCCTCTTTCCTGGAAGATGACCATGTCATAAGACAAGGTCTTCTGATTACAGAGAACCAGGGAGTGCCTAAACCAAGTATGCTCTGCGCTAGGCACTGACAGGTCTCCTTTTCAAAGAGGATGTCCCCCACCCCATTAGACAGCACTGACATCATAAGGTTGTACCTCACAAGCATGAACTACTTGACACAAAGTTTTAGATCACTTTGCAGACTAAGAGGCCAGAATCAGGAAGGTTACCCTGATTGGGGCCACAGTATCAGTGCTGAACTTTAGATTGGGGCTTTTTCTACTACCCTGTCCCCTCTGCTGACCCTAGATCCTTGTTGTGTCCCTGGAGAAATGGGGAGCATTGGCCACTGTCATCCCATTTTCCTCTGCTCCTCTCCTGGGCCCAGGCTGCTCTCCTGCATGGGCTGCTGCACACTGAACCCATCCCTGTTGCTGTAATTATCTTCCCACCAGATACTGATCTGAACCCATCCTCCTTCCCAGATACACAGCTGGTCAAGGTCTAATTCCTCCTATGTCCAGGGTGAAAGGTGAAAACTATTCACATTGGTAGGTAAATGAGGAATGTGGCAGCATGCTAGGCTTGTGAGAGGAACTTCCAGAAGCTATGAGCCCTGTCCCACTTCCTACACCCCAAGACCTCCCATTCTACTGCAAGTACCAGATTTCCCTCATACTTCCAAAGGATGATGAGGAAAGGGAGAGTAAACAATAACACCAAACCAAATAAAGACTGAATATCTTCTCCCCGGCTTTATTTTCTTTGGTCTAAAGGGCAACATACCAAAATAAATAAATAAATAAATAAAAGACTAACCTTTTGGCCAATCACAGTTTAGCTGCTCTGCAACAAACAAACCTGCAATCCTGCAATGCATAGTTACATCTCATTAACCAAAGTCAAATGCATCAAAAGCATTAAAATTAAGATATTAGGTCCAATTATCCTGTCAACAGCAGGTGGAGGAAATTGCCAAAGGTTTATTTATTCATTAGCTTACACAGAATTTGAGGGCTCCCTAATTATTCACTGCCATATACTTTTTTACTTCCTCTCTTCTTGTGTACTAAAAAAGAAAAAAAAATGTTTGAGTTTTCATTTCTCCGCAGTGCAGCAGCCTGCAAGTGTTGACAAGGCTAAGTCCAGGCAGGCCTGGAAAAGTGTTATGTCCTTTGTGTCATCAGGACCCAGCCAGGCCATGGTTGAGCTGCAAGTGACTAGGAGGTTAGGAAGTCCAGGACACCTCCTTGGCTCCTGTGTTCCCAGAGATGCCCTCTGGGTTCCTGGGGAAGGCTTTCAATGGGCCAGCACAATTTCCCCAGACTCACTACCTTCACTGCTAGCCCTATGGGGCTGGGGTCCCCTGAGCCCAGTGTCCCAGACCACAGCACCCTCCTCCCCTGGGGTCAGCAGCTGTCACCAGCCTCAGCTCTCAGGCCACTCTCTGCTTGGCCAAATGGGGCATCACACGAGTGTTGAGTGAATGAATGGAAATCATGACAAAGCTCTTTACTGAAGGTGAAAGGATCACTGGGCCCCAGATTGTGCCCCTGTGGGTAGTCTTGGGCTCTCATCTTCAGAGAGAAGATTCACCTGAAGCACCCTCCGTCTTGGCTTTCTCAGTAGATCCTCTTGCCCAGTTTCCTTTGTTTTCCTCTTCTCTCCTTTCTGAGTCTTTGTGTTGTCCCAGCTCAGCTTTCCCTTCTACCCGCTGGCTAATAGGGTGACCATATTAACGTTTAATCCTGGAGGTGTCCTTTGGCTTCAGGCCAGGCTTGAGACAGGCTCTGGTTATCTCCCATCCCCTAAATACATGGAAATTCTGCTGGTCTCCCATAGCTTTTAGGGTCTCAGGGGTAGTAGAAAGGGCCCTGGGTTCCAGGACTTTTATAACTACCAACACTTTCCCTTTCCTGTCTCTCCATCAGTATGTGTCCAATAACACATGCACTCTCTAGTAGCAGTCTTTGACACATTTTCATGGGTGTGTTCTGGAGACATCACTAGATCAGGAGACTCCCCAACCTTATTCCTCTCATCCCTCTACTCCCCCATCCATATCCACTACAATGAAAGAGAGAAAAAACATCCCCACTTTAAGATAAATAAACTGAGACTCAGATTAATTATATTCAGAATCTATGAGATTCTATGGAACATATCATAGCCACTATAAAAACACCTTCTCACTCTTATTGACATTATTTTATACACCTTCTTCTATTCTTCTCCTATGAGTTTCTTAAAGATAGGATGATATTAAAGACCTTCATAAAAGAAGTAAAACAATAAAACTCCTAGAAAAGAAATATAGAGAAATATCTTCATGTTATTGGCTTTAGCAATGATTTTTTTTTACATGACACCAAAAGCACAATAATAGAAAGAAAAATGGAGCTAATTTGGACTTCTTCAAGCCTTAGAACTTTTGTATATCATAAGACATTATCAAAAGAGAGAAAAGAAAACTCAGAGAGTGGGAGAAAATATTTGCAAAGCACATACAAACATTATGATCCAAAATATATAAAGAACTTTTGAAATTCAACAACAAAAATCAGATAACCCAATCTAAGAAAGGGACACAGGATTTGAATAGACATATCTCCAAAGAAGGTATACAAATGATTAAGAAGCATGTAAAAACTTGCTCGACATCACAAATCATTATGGAAATGTAAATCAAAACTGCTGTAAGATACCATGTTAGACCCACTAGGATGACTATTATTAAAGGCAAATAAAAAAACAAACAAAACATGAAATTAAGGGTTGAGGATGTGGACAAATTAAAACTCTTGTGCATAGCTGGTAGGAATGTAAAATTATGTAACCATTGTGAAAAACAGTATGGCAGTTCCTCAAAAGATTAACCATAGAATAACCATATGATCCAGCAATTTGACTTCTGGGTATATACCCAAAAGGACTGAAAGCAGGAGTTTCAGCGGATATTTGTACACCAATGTTCATAGCAGCATTATTCACAAGAGCCAAAAGTTTACTAACAACCTGAATGTTCACTGTTGAATGAATGGATAAATAAAATGTGGCATTTACATGCAACAGAATATTATCAACTTTTAAGAAAGAAATGGAATTTTGATTATATGCAACATCATGGATGAATTTGTAAAACATTAAACTACATGAATTAAGCTAGAGGGCCTCTGGGTGGTTCAGTGGGTTAAAGCCTCTGCCTTTGGCTCAGCGTCCTGGGATCAAGCCCCGCATCAGGCTCTCTGCTCAACAGGGAGCCTGCTTTCCCCTCCCTCTCTCTCTGCCTGCCTCTCTGCCTGTTTGTGATCTCTGTCTGTCAAATAAATAAATAAAATCTTAAAAAAAAAAAAAGAAAGAAGCTAGACACAAAAGGACAAATAACTATTATCACAGCATATGAGGTACCTAGAATAGTCAGGTACATATAAACAAAAAGCAGATTGGTGGTTGCTAGGGGTTGGGGGAGGGAAATGGGAAGGAGCTACTAAAGGGGTATAGAGTTCCCATTTGAGATGAAGGAAAAGTTCTGGAAATTAATAGTGATTTTGACTTCACAACAGTGCCCTGAACTGTACTCTTTAAATTTGTTAAAATGGTAAGTTTTATTTTATACATATTTTTGCCACAACAACAAAACCCAGAATGGTATATAGTATGAGCTCTATAATTACTCTGGAAAAAGTTCCTATTCAATTAAGCTTTGGACTTGTGAGCAGACTTATTGACTAAACAGATTTGGGTTGAGCTTTCAGTTATTTCTCTCAACAGCCCCAGAGAGTTCATATCCTTGAGGACTTACTACGTGCCAGACATAATACTGGGCTCTAAAGGTTCTGAGGTGAATAAACACAGTCCTTGGCCCTGATGAACTCACATTCTAGTAGAGCAGCAGCTATATCAGCTGATAAATTACAGTATAATAGAGATGTAAATATGGAAACAGACATGCACAAGAAAAAATGACCAGTTCTGTGGCACGGGGGAGTGATCAGGAGATCAAATGCCATCCACATAGAGTCAAATGTCATCTCCTCCATCCCTGCTCCAGAAGGTGCTTTGAGATCATGAGGGCAGCAGGACTGGGACATCCCAGAAAGTTCTCTGCATAGGTAGGCTCTTCAGCGGACCTTGAAGATAAGGGTTTTACCAGTCTCCCATCTCCCTGTGCTGTGGACACAGACAGAAATGAGATACAGTTCTTGCCCTCAAGAACCTCACATTCTGAAGGAACAGACAGCCTAGGAAACACAAATTTAAGGCGATGAGGTTAAGTGCAGTGGGTAGATAAGGAGTTAGGGATCTTCTCTAACCAGAGGGCGCCAAAGCCTCTGCTTTCAGCTAGAATCCTCATCAGTTAGAAAGCAAGCATGGGTGGGCCGACCCTTTCATCAGAGCTGATATAGCGGCACAATCTATGTCCTGTGAACACTGCTGACCATCTCTGTGACCAAAAGTCTGCAATATCTCATGAGGCTCCAAGCAGACATGCTTGCATGAAGCAGTGGACCCTAGAAAGAGGGTCCAGGAGAGAGGCCCAGAGGAGTAGGTATGTGCCAGTTCTTCCAGAAAGCCCCCCATGACTCATTCTATTCTCTGTTTTTTCATACCATCACACTCTTGAGTTACCCCTGCTGTAGCACTGACCCCGCAATATTGCAGGAGTTCCCAACCTCTGCACAATTTAAAGCATCAGGCAGTTCTTGATAGATGGTCAGGCTGTCCTATGCATTGCAGGATGTTTAGCAGCACCGTTTCTGCCCACTAGATGCCAGTAGCACCCCCTCAATTACAAAAAAAATAAATAAATTTATAGACACTGCCTAATGTCCCCGGGATGCAAAATAACACCCAGTTGAAAATCACTGCTGTATTATAATTGTTCCAGTTGCCAAGTTTCTGTGGTAGTTTTGAGTTGACAGATTATTTTCACCCTTGCAGTGCCAGGGACATAGAGGTGATTGATTACCACTGGAGGAACAGGTTAAAGAATGAATGTTCAGGTTGAGTTTGCAAAGGCGGAGACTGGAACCACAACAAAAACAAAATGCTAGGGAAGGTACTTTCTTTATCTTCAACTATGCCACATAGGCACCAGGCTTCGGTTTTCAGAAGTGGGACATCCACTTTCCAGTTTTTATAAGAGTCACGAAATTAATGCCTAATTTGTTGTTCTTATTAAATAATCTTATAAATATAATTTAGTTCCAGTTATGTTTGAAAGATGTATGTGTGGGGAAGTGAGTTAGGACCTTCTTCTGGTTTAGCACAAATAATATAAATATGGGACATTTACAAAAGTGTTAATATGGATGCTTCCAGCTGGCACTGAGAACATATTCTATAAAAATTGATAGCTCAATAGTTTTGCTAGTTCTAATTTCTCTGATTCCAAAGAGTAGGGAAACCTCTTAGAGGGAACTAGTATTTCCCCCATCATGACTGGTCTCTATGCCTTGAAAAAAGGAAGATTTTTGTTAATAGGCGTGTGTGAACAGCGATTCTAGAAGCCCATGAGTCTCCAGAGCATTTCCTAGTTAGCATAGTATTATCATGGCATGGGTTCAGGGAGCTCCAAGAACACTCTGCAGAGGGTACTATAGTGGACTGAGGGTGCACATTTCAGCTCAAAGAAACACAGTTCTCCCAGGTTCTTAAGTTCTGATTCTCATACTTTATTTCTACACTCTCTTCAATGATCTCTGCCTTCTGGGCCAGTTCACAGTCCTGGAAAGAAAAGAGTGGTTCCGACCTACGGTGCTGGTCGGAACCTGGTGAACATGGAATTTTGAGTGATAAACCTAGGACGTGAGTCCCAATTCCTCTATTTTATATCTTATAATAAGTTGTTAGCCTCCCTGAGCCTCAGTTTCTTCCACTGAGAAATAAAGAAAACAGAACTGTATAGTTCTCAGAGTTGTTGTCAGGAATTAACAAAATAGTGTTTGCGTAATATGATTTGGGAACCCTAAATTTCATGTAAAGTTGGAAGTAATGTTCGTCTTAAGAGCATGATAACAATTGTTGACATTGCTTAGCCATTACATAGCCACAGCAACCAAACAAAACTGTTTCCTCCTTGCATTTATAGTAAAACCAGAAATAATGCAAGAACGCTTTTGGGTTAAAACAGCATTACTGTGGCACCTGGGTGGCACCTGGGTGGCTCAGTCAGTTAAGTGTCAGACTCTTGATTTTGTCTCAGCTCATGATCTCAGAGTCATGAGATAGAGCCCCACATCAGGTTCCTTGCTGTGCATAGAGCCTGCTTAAGATTCTTTCTCTCCCTTTTCCTTTGTCCTTCCCCTCCCTCTTTTAAAAAAGAAAAACAAAACAAACAAACACCACCATCAACAACAACAAAAACGCAGCATTTCTAAACCACATCTTCAGGTTGGGACACTTCAACAAAAGCACAAGGGATAACTCCTCATGGCCTAGAACAAAACAAGTTTTCTGGAGCCTGGACCTCTGAGCAGTGAGGTTGTTCATAGCTGCATAGCCTCTACTCTGTCCCCTGTGGTCATGGACAACACAGGAGGGCTGGTATCCAGCCCCAGGTCTGTGCTTTTAGGAGATGGTTTGTTTGTTTTGATTTTTAAAGATTTTATTTTTATTATTTATTTATGAGAGGGAGAGCACGAGGTGGGGGGGAGTATCACATGGAGAAGTAGACTTCTTATTGATCAGAAGCTCAATCCTGAGACTCGAGGATCCTGACCTGAGCTGAAGGGAGTCACTTAACCAACTGAGCCACCCAGACACCATGTAGATGGTTTTAAGAGTCTTGTGTTAGGTCTATTTGAAGACATGTGGCAGGTTTGGCAGCTTGCCCTCTGACCAATGCTTGTCCATCCTCCCTCACACTGAGATACACCAGGGTAAACCAGGAGAGAGTGATTTGATGGAAGGCTGAGCACATTTTAATCAGCCAGGAATTGAGCCCTTCAGAATTCTCTGCCCCCAGGTTCAGAATCCAGTCTGTGAGGGTGGAGCCAGAAGCCAGGACACAGACACAGCCAGGCCTGTGTGGTTTAGAGCTCCAGCCCCACTGCCCTTCCAAGCACTTAGCCCCAGGCACTGCTAGCATGATTGGGACCAAATCATCACCATTTCCCACTCTAGTTATTTTAGTGGGGGATGGGAAGAGCCTTTGAACACCTTCCAAATCATTCCCTCCTCTGTCCCCTTCTCCAACCAGGTTCAGGGTGGTTATTCAGAAAACACACACTGGAGTGGCAGTATTATTTATTAAAATATTGAAATCCTTCATTTGCTAAACAGTTGCTATACTGGCACACGCCCGCACACACACTTGTGTTATCAATCAGCCAACTCCTCTGAACTCCACAGAACTCATTGTTCCTGGGAAGTAACTCCAGGCAGAGCAGGGGCAGGAGCTAAAGGACCCTGCCATAGATGCTTTCAGCCTTTCCCTTTCCCTGCCATACCTGCTGTCAGATACAGCACATATCATTCTTTCTAATGCCTAGACTTATCCTTGCACCAAAGTTCATAGTGGAAGGAGAAAGGCAGGGGTTGACCTGAAGCCATTTGCAACAGAAGTATGGAGTTTGCTTAGCCTAACCCTCAGCCCTCAATAGTGCCCTCCAGGTGCACTGTCTCTGAGAAACAAAGGCCCACTCTACAATCAGAAAAAAAACAAGTCTCAAGCCTTGCCCCAGCTGTCTAAGGTATCATGGCCAAATATATCACAGCAACCTGATTCTCAGGGCAGAACCCAAACCCAGTGGATGAGGAGCCCACACCACTCATCTCATTTTGTTACCTGACTCCACCAGTGTAGCCCCTTCCTTTAATAGGATATTCCAGGGGTCTCCAATGCCCACCATCTCAGGACTCAGCCTCAATTTTCCCATGTTATTCATTTCCTTTCTTTAGGACATAGGTATATTGGCTTCCATAAAGCATGTCTATTTGCTTGAAGGGAAGTTAATGCAATATAGCACCCATTAGTGGTCCAGGTGTAAAGTTATGCTCAAGGGCCTAACTGGGAAGGCGAAAGAGACTTTAACCTCAAGAAGCTAACGGTTTAGTGAGAGAGTCACTCATGTGGACAAGTAATAGAAATGTTCTAAGTCCATAAATTAAGTAGTTATGAAGGCTGAGTGTGCAGAGGTGTATTGGTGAACTCTACCAAAAGGCTTTTGCAGAGACAGTGAACCTCCCTCTAAATGACCTGCCAGACAGAAGGTCTGGAGCAGTCTGACCCATGCTAGTCTCTGAGCCCCTCTCCCACTGAGCCTTGAGCCACCCTGGCTTCTACCCAATTCAAAGCAGAATAAGGCACATGCAGGGGCGCCTGGATGGCTCAGTGGGTTAAGCCGCTGCCTTCGGCTCAGGTCATGATCTCAGGGTCCTGGGATCAAGTCCCACATCGGGCTCTCTGCTCAGCAGGGGGCCTGCTTCCCTTCCTCTCTCTCTGTGATCTCTTCCCTTCCTCTCTCCTACTGTGATCTCTCTCTGTCAAATAAATAAATAAAATCTTAAAAAAAAAAAAAGAATAAGGCACATGCAGGTGAATCAATGAGTAGCTAGGGTTCCTGTGACAATAACCACCTGGTTGCCGCAGGCAACCGGGAGGCTCATCAGATGGGGCTTTCCACTTTGACCTGCTTCCACACAAATAGTTCTCTGGAACATGTTACTGGCCCGGCTATGTCTCTTACCGGCAGTGTGACTTCAAACAAACTACTCAAATTCTCTGAACCTTCATTTCCTCAACTATAATAATACCTGCTTGGTAGGATAGTTGAGTGATCTACATACAGTGATCCATGTAGAGCACTGGGCACAGTGCCTGCTATGTGGAATTTCTCTAAAAGAAGCAGCTATTTTTATTTTACCAGGCCTGACAACTATTCTATGCGGTGAGCAGAGATGGATCACCATCCCCAGTTCACAGATGAAGAAACTGAAACTCACAATTAAAATGTCTTGCCCAAGCAAACTAAAGCTAATCTGATGATTAAAACATTGACTAAAGCAATGTGACTTATGATTATTTAAAGTTTGCCCTTTTTGCAAATGGAAACTGCCTAGACAAATGGTCTTGTAATAGAAGGAGAAAAAGCAAGTGTACAAGCCCAGCTGAGAGCCTGCCCATGGCTCCAGCCTCTGTGCACAATGACTACCCTACATAGGCTTTGGAAAACCACCTTCTGGGAGCGGGGGACAGAATTCTGTGATCTTAACTCTATAACCCTGTGCTATGGATGGTGAGTTTCTGCTTCTATTGTCAGTCTCTCCTCTCTTGAGGTAAAAATGATCCTCTGCATTTGCTAAACATTTTAACATCCACTAAAATCTTTTTTCTACATGTTTTTTGATACACAAATAATATAGCTGTTAAAAATTTATACTGTCAGGGAGGAGCCAAGATGGCAGAGAAGTAGCAGGCTGAGACTACTTCAGCTAGCCGGAGATCAGCTAGATAGCTTATCTAAAGATTGCAAACACCTGAAAATCCATCGGCAGATTGAAGAGAAGAAGAATGGCAATTCTGGAAACAGAAAAACAACCACTTTCTGAAAGGTAGGACCGGCGGAGAAGTGAATCCAAAGCGACGGGAAGATAGACCCCGAGGGGAGGGGCCGGCTCCCGGCATGCGGCAGAGCAACGGCGCACAAAATAAGGACTTTTAGAAGTCTGTTCCGCTGAGGGACATCACTCCAGAGGCTAAACCGGGGCGAACTCCACGCGGGGTCAGCGTGGCCTCAGGTCCCACAGGGTCAAAGAAGGATCGGGGGTGTCTGAGTGTCGCAGAGCTTGCGGGTATTAGAAAGGGAAAGCTGGCTACAGAGACAGAGCTGACAATAAGCTCACAGCTTGGGGTGACCTTGAACGGGTCGCAGGCTCGGTGAGCTCGGAGCGCGGCTGGAGGTCAGGGAGATGGGAGTAACTGGGCGCTGTTCTCTGAGGGCGCACTGGGGAGTGGGGCCCTGGGCTCTCGGCTCCTCCAGGCCGAGACCGGAAGGCCGCCATTTGTATTCTCGTCCTCCGGAACTCTACAGAAAGTGCTCAGGGAACAAAAACTCCTGAAAGCAAACCCGAGCGGATTAATCACCCCGGCCCCTGGTAAGGGCAGTGCAATTCCGCCTGGGGCAAAGACACTTGAGAATCACTACAACAGGCCCCTCCCCCAGAAGATCAACAAGAAATCCAGCCGAGACCAAGTTCACCTACCAAGGAGTGCGGTTTCAATACCAAGGAGAACAGCAGAATTCCAGAGGAGGAGAAAGCCAAGCACGGAACTCATGGCTTTTTCCCTGTGATTTTTTTTTTAGTCTTGCAGTTAATTTAATTTTTTTCTTTTTCATTTTTTGTTTTTTTTCATGCCTTCTGGGAAAATTTTTTTTAACTTTTACCTTTTTCTTTTTTAACGTTTTTTAACTATTTAATATATATATTTTTCTTTTTTATATTTTTCTTTATTTGTTTTCTTATTTTTAAATTCTCTCTTTTTTTTTTTCTTTTTTTTTCTTTCTTCCTTTTTGAACCTCCTTTTATCCTCTTTCTCCCCCCTCACGATTTGGGATCTCTTCTAATTTGGTTAAAGCATATTTTCCTGGGGTTGTTGCCACCCTTTTAGTATTTTACTTGCTCCTTCATATACTCTTATCTGGACAAAATGACAAGACAGAAAAATTCAACGCAAAAAAAAGAACAAGAGGGGCGCCTGGGTGGCTCAGTGGGTTAAGCTGCTGCCTTCGGATCAGGTCATGATCTCAGGTCCTGGGATCGAGCCCCACACCAGGCTCTCTGCTCGGCAGGGAGCCTACTTCCTCCTCTCTCTCTGCCAGCCTCTCTGCCTACTTGTGATCTCTCTCTGTCAAATAAATAAATAAAATCTTAAAAAAAAAAAAAAAGAACAAGAGGCAGTACCAAAGGCTAGGGACCTAATCAATACAGACATTGGTAATATGTCAGATCTAGAGTTCAGAATGGCAATTCTCAAGGTTCTAGCCAGGCTCGAAAAAGGCATGGAAGATATTAGAGAAACCCTCTCGAGAGATATAAAAGCCCTTTCTGGAGAAATAAAAGAACTAAAATCTAACCAAGTTGAAATCAAAAAAGCTATTAATGAGGTGCAATCAAAAATGGAGGCTCTCACTGCTAGGATAAATGAGGCAGAAGAAAGAATTAGTGATATAGAAGACCAAATGACAGAGAATAAAGAAGCTGAGCAAAAGAGGGACAAACAGCTACTGGACCTCGAGGGGAGAATTTGAGAGATAAGTGACACCATAAGACGAAACAACAATAGAATAATTGGGATTCCAGAAGAAGAAGAAAGAGAGAGGGGAGCAGAAGGTATACTGGAGAGAATTATTAGGGATAATTTTCCCAATATGGCAAAGGGAATGAGCATCAAAATTCAGGAGGTTCAGAGAACGCCCCTCAAAATCAATAAGAATAGGCCCACACCCCATCACCTAATAGTAAAATTTACAAGTCTCAGTGACAAAGAGAAAATCCTGAAAGCAGCCCGGGAAAAGAAGTCTGTTACATACAATGGTAAAAATATTAGATTGGCAGCTGACTTATCCGCAGAGACCTGGCAGGCCAGGAAGAGCTGGCATGATATTTTCAGAGCACTAAACGAGGAAAAACATGCAGCCAAGAATACTATATCCAGCTAGGCTATCATTGAAAATAGAAGAAGAGATTAAAAGCTTCCAGGACAAACAAAAACTGAAAGAATTTGCAAATACAAAACCAGTTCTACAGGAAATATTGAAAGGGGTCCTCTAAGCAAAGAGAGAGCGTACAAGTGGTAGATCAGAAAGGAACAGAGACCATATACAGTAACAGTCACCTTACAGGCAATACAATGGCACTAAATTCATATCTCTCAATAGTTACCCTGAATGTGAATGGGCTAAATGCCCCTGTCAAAGGAAACAGGGTATCAGAATGGATAAAAAAACAAAACCCATCTATATGTTGCCTCCAAGACACTCATTTTAAGCCCGAAGACACCTCCAGATTTAAAGTGAGGGGGTGGAAAAGAATTTACCATGCTAATGGACATCAGAAGAAAGCAGGAGTGGCAATCCTTATATCAGATCAATTAGATTTTAAGCCAAAGACTATAATAAGAGATGAGGAAGGACACTATATCATACTCAAAGGGTCTGTCCAACAAGAAGATTTAACAATTTTAAATATCTATGCCCCCAACGTGGGAGCAGCCAACTATATAAACCAATTAATAACAAAATCAAAGAAACACTTCAACAAAAATACAATAATAGTAGGGGACTTTAACACTCCCCTCACTGAAATGGACAGATCATCCAAGCAAAAGATCAGCAAGGAAATAAAGGCCTTAAACGACACACTGGACCAGATGGACACCACAGATATATTCAGAATATTTCATCCCAAAGCAACAGAATACACATTCTTCTCTAGTGCACATGAAACATTCTCCAGAATAGATCACATCCTCGGTCCTAAATCAGGACTCAACCGGTATCAAAAGATTGGGATCATTCCCTGCATATTTTCAGACCACAATGCTCTGAAGGTAAAACTCAACCACAAGAGGAAGTTTGGAAAGAACCCAAGTACATGGAGACAAAACAGCATCCTTCTAAAGAATGAATGGGTCAACTGGGAAATTAAAGAAGAATTGAAAAAAATTATGGAAACAAATGATAATGAAAATACAACGGTTCAAAATCTGTGGAACACAACAAAGGCAGTCCTGAGAGCTAAATATATAGCGGTACAAGCCTTTCTCAAGAAACAAGAAAGGTCTCAGGTACACAACCTAACCCTACACCTAAAGGAGCTGGAGAAAGAACAAAAAAGAAACCCTAAGCCCAGCAGGAGAAGAGAAATCATAAAGATTAGAGCAGAAATCAATGAAATAGAAACCAAAAAAACAATAGAACAAATAAATGAAAATAGGAGCTGGTTCTTTGAAAGAATAAATAAGATTGATAAACCCCTGGCCAGACTTATCAAAAAGAAAAGAGAAAGGACCCAAATAAATAAAATCATGAATGAAAGAGGAGAGATCACAACTAACACCAAAGAAATACAAACTATTATAAGAACATACTATGAGCAACTCTACGCCAATAAATTTGACAATCTGGAAGAAATGGATGCATTCCTAGAAATATATAAACTACCACAACTGAACCAGGAGGAAATAGAAAGTCTGAACAGACCCATAACCAGGAAGGAGATTGAAACAGTCATCAAAAATCTCCACACAAACAAAAGCTCAGGGCCAGACGGCTTCCCGAGGGAATTCTACCAAACATTTAAAGAAGAACTAATTCCTATTCTCCTGAAACTGTTCCAAAAAATAGCAATGGAAGAAAAACTTCCAAACTTATTTTATGAGGCGAGCATCACCTTTATCCCAAAACCAGACAAGGATCACATCAAAAAAGAGAGCTATAGACCAATATCCTTGATGAACACATATGCGAAAATATTCCACAAAATACTAGCCAATAGGATTCAACAGTACATTAAAAAGATTATTCACCACGACCAAGTGGGATTTATTCCAGGGCTGCAAGGTTGGTTCAACATCCACAAATCAGTCAATGTGATACAACACATAAATAAAAGAAAGAACAAGAACCATATGATACTCTCAATACATGCTGAAAAAGCATTTGACAAAGTACAGCATCCTTTCCTGATCAAAACTCTTCAAAGTGAAGGGATAGAGGGCACATACCTCAATATCATCAAAACCATCTATGAAAACCCACCGCAAATATCATTCTCAACGGAGAAAAACAAAAAGCTTTTCCACTAAGGTCAGAAACACGGCAGGGATGTCCATTATCACCACTGCTATTCAACATAGTACTAGAGGTCCTAGCCTCAGCAATTAGACAACAAAAGGAAATTAAAGGCATCCGAATTGGCAAAGAAGAAGTCAAATTATCACTCTTCGCAGATGATATAATACTATATGTGGAAAACCCAAAAGACTCCACTCCAAAACTGCTAGAACTTGTACAAGAATTCAGTAAAGTGTCAGGATATAAAATCAATGCACAGAAATCAGTTGCATTTCTCTACACCAGCAGCAAGACAGAAGAAAGAGAAATTAAGGAGACAATCCCATTTACAATTGCACCCAAAACCATAAGATACCTAGGAATAAACCTAACCAAAGAGGCACAGAATCTATACTCAGAAAACTATAAAGTACTCATGAAAGAAATTGAGGAAGACACAAAGAAATGGAAAAATGTTCCATGCTCCTGGATTGGAAGAATAAATATTGTGAAAATGTCTATGATACCTAAAGCAATCTACACATTTAATGCAATTCCTATCAAAGTACCATCTATCTTTTTCAAAGAAATGGAACAAATGATTCTAAAATTTATATGGAACCAGAAAAGACCTCGAATAGCCAAAGGGATATTGAAAAAGAAAGCCAACGTTGGTGGCATCACAATTCCGGACTTCAAGCTCTATTACAAAGCTGTCATCATCAAGACAGCATGGTACTGGCACAATAACAGACACATAGATCAATGGAACAGAATAGAGAGCCCAGAAATAGACCCTCAACTCTATGGTCAACTAATCTTCGACAAAGCAGGAAAGAATGCCCAATGGAAAAAAGACAGTCTCTTCAATAAATGGTGCTGGGAAAGTTGGACAGCCACATGCAGAAAAATGAAATTGGACCATTTCCTTACACCACACAAAACAATAGACTCAAAATAGATGAAGTACCTCAATGTGCGAAAGGAATCCATCAAAATCTTTGAGGAGAACACAGGCAGCAACCTCTTCGACCTCAGCAGCAGCAACATCTTCCTAGGAACATCACCAAAGGCAAGGGAAGCAAGGGCAAAAATGAGCTATTGGGATTTCATCAAGATCAAAACTTTTGCACAGCAAAGGAAACAGTTAACAAAACCAAAAGACAACAGACAGAATGGGAGAAGATATTTGCAAATGACATATCAGATAAAAGACTAGTGTCCAGAATCTATAAAGAACTTAGCAAACTCAACACCCAAGGAACAGATAATCCAATCAAGAAATGGGCAGAGGACATGAACAGACATTTCTGCAAAGAAGACATCCAGATGGCCAACAGACACATGAAAAAGTGCTCCATATCACTCGGCATCAGGGAAATACAAATCAAAACCACAATGAGATATCACCTCACACCAGTCAGAATGGCTAAAATCAACAAGTCAGGAAATGACAGATGCTGGTGAGGATGTGGAGAAAGGGGAACCCTCCTATACTGTTGGTGGGAATGCAAGCTGGTGCAACCACTCTGGAAAACAGCATGGAGGTTCCTCAAATTGTTGAAAATAGAACTGCCCTATGACCCAGCAATTGCACTACTGGGTATTTACCCTAAAGATACAAACGTAGTGATCCAAAGGGGCACGTGCACCCGAATGTTTATAGCAGCAATGTCCACAATAGCCAAACTATGGAAAGAACCTAAATGCCCATCAACAGATGAACGGATAAGAAGATGTGGTATATATACACAATGGAATACTATGCAGCCATCAAAAGAAATGAAATCTTGCCATTTGCGACAACATGGATGGAACTAGAGCGTATCATGCTTAGCGAAATAAGTCAAGCAGAGAAAGACAACTATCATATGATCTCCCTGACATGAGGAAGTGGTGATGCAACATGGGGGCTTAAGTGGGTAGGAGAAGAATAAATGAAACAAATGGGATTGGGAGGGAAACAAACCATAAGTGACTCTTAATCTCACAAAACAAACTGAGGGTTGCTGGGGGGGAGGGGGTTTGGGAGAAGGAGGTGGGATTATGGACATTGGGGAGGGTATGTGCTTTGGTGAGTGCTGTGATGTGTGTAAACCTGGTGATTCACAGACCTGTACCCCTGGGGATAAAAATATATTTTTATAAAAAATTTTAAAAAAATAGGGACAGAGAAGCTTTGTATTTTTTGTAAAGTGAAGGAAGGAGGGAAGGTCCATGATGAGTTTTGGGAATCCATTACAATTTATTAACTTAATTATGTTTCTTTATCTCCATAGTTATTAATCATCTCCATATCTGATGGTGATTAATCTAACCTTGTAATTACACCCCTCTTACTTTCACTACAGTGCTCATGCCTTTTGCTGACCACTTTCTCCCAGATGCAGAGGCAATATATGGGGCTTGGGGACTTCAAAGTCTGTTTAGTGGTAAGGCTCAGCTTTCTCAGCTCTGCTTTTCCCTGCCAGCTTTTTACAAGCTAGGCTTTAGAATTCTGTAAGACCAGAAGAGAAGGCAATCTCTCCCTGGAGGCCTCTTGACCTCTTTTCAGGGATGGATCACTAATGAGGAAATCAGAAGGAGTCCATCTTTATACTCTCTTGTTCTCTGGGGGCTAGAGAACCTATGCAGTGGATAATGGGGCATTGGAGAGTGGGGAAAAAAATGTTTCACAGGTATACTGTGGCAATAACAATTAAAAGTTATTATAAGGCAGTGTCTAGGCCTTATCTCTTTTGACAATGGCTTAGAAAAGTGGATGCTATGATTTTCTAATCCAAAATTGGAACCTATAGTCTGATAAATTATGGTATACTAAAGACACAGGCATTTCTGGAAAATCTAGGACTTGAGGTTGCTATTTTAAGACAAACTCCTTGATTAGGCAACTATAGAGAAATTAAAAACACATACAATTGGTCCATCTACATTGTTTTTCAGAAACTGGAAATAGTTCTCCAATTGTGTGGCTTATCTTTTCATTTTTCTTAACATTACCTTTTGGAGACAGAAGTTTATAATTTTGGAGAAATCCAATTTTTTTCTTTTATTATTACTGCATTATTATTGTTTTTGTTCTTGGATAAAAAAATATTTTCCTTTCCAAAGGCTCCAGAGATATTTTTCTAGGTCTTATTCTGTAAGTTTTGTGGAATTCTTCTTCGTATTTAGATATGTGACCCCTCTCAAATTACTTTCCTGTGTTGGTATGAGACTAGAAGAGACATTTTCTTTTTTCCTATGTGGATCTTCATTTGATCCAGTATCATTTCTTGAAAGACTGTTTGTTCCCCCATTAAATTACCTTGGCACCCACATGTAGGTCTGTTTCTGGGTGCACTATTCTATTCCAAGGACTTATTTTTCCATTCTAATTCCATGTATTAATTATTGTAGTCTCATAAGATCAAGTAAAATTGTAAAATCAAGTAGTGTAATTCAGCCAACTTGATCCTTCTTTTTTGTTTTCGATCTAAATATGTTATATATGCTTTCCTCTATAAACTTAAGAATAAGCTTCTCTACTTCTTTCTTATTTCTTTTTTTAAAGGTTTTGTTTATTTATTTGTCAGAGAAAGACAGAGAGAGCACAAGCATAGGGAGCAGTAAGTAGAGGGAGAAGCAGGCTCCCCACTGAGCAAGGAGCCTAATGCAGGACTTGATATTAGGACCTGGGATTATGACCTGAGTGTAAGGCAGACACTTAACTGAATGAGTCATCCAGACATCCACAAGCTTCTCTATTTCTATAACAAAAAAAAAATGCTGTTGCTATTTTGATTGAGATAACATCCAAATTCTGGTTGATTTGGGGAGACTTAATATTTTAGCAATATTGATTCTTCCAACTCATGGACATGCTCTTATCTCTCCATCTTATCTGTCTTTAATTTCTCTCAGCAAAATTTTGCAGATTTTAGTATAAATATCTTTCACATTTGAATTAAATTTATTTGTAACTATTTTATGTTACTATAAACATTTAAAATATCATTTTCAATTTTTCAGTGTTTAAGATTTTTGTTTTCTAAAACTTTGCTAAAGTTCCTTATTAGCTCTCACAGTTTTTATGGATATATAAAAATTTTCTGCATTAACAAATATGATGCTTATGCATAAGGAGTATTTTACTCTTCATTTCCTATCTTTTTTAAAAATATTTATTTATTTAAGAGAGAGAGTGAGCATGAGCAGGGGAGGGCAGAGGGAAAGGGAGCAGACTCCTCACTGAGCAGGGAGCCCTAAGCCAGGCTAGATTCCAGGACCCTGGGTCATGACATAAGCTCCTGAGCTGAAGGCAGAGGCTTAAGTGAGTGGGCCATCCAGGTACCCCTTCATTATCAATCTTTAAATGTTTATTCTTTTTTCTGTTTATTGTATTACATAAACCTAGAAGAAGGAGAAAAAGATAGAGGCTCATTCATGTGGGATTTATATAACTCAAGACAGGCAATAGTGCACATCACTCACACTCACATTTGAGCTGCCCCGTGACCACACCTGCACTGTGCAGCAGGCCGAGGCATGTTATCCAGGCCTGTGTCCAGAATGAAGAAGCCATTGACTTGGTGAGTTGAGTAGCCAACCAGTCTATGCTATAGGGAGACCAAGAGTTTTTAAAAAACAGTGAATTTACAAAATAATTTGTTTAATGATGAGTTCTGTGGAGAAAATTAACAGTGTCTGTGTGCCTATTTAATTGTGTATTTCTTGTGTGCTTATATAGTTTTGTGTCCATAATCATGTCTTTGGGTTTTCCACAGGACTGTAGGTTAGAATTTTTCTTACTCCTGGTCAGGAATCGTTTCCGAGTTCTACGCCTGCAGTGCTCCATAAAACCCTGGAAGTGATGCTTTGTCCATGGAGGTGCATTCATCTTCCATGGATCCGAAATGAGAACTTTCTTTGAGAACTGATCTCTGTACTGGAAGTGGTGAAATTCAATCAGGAAGTCAGTCTTTACTACTTTCTTAAACATATTTCAGGGTGGAAAGTGCCTAATGTCTTCTTCCCATTCATTCTTTCTCCTAGAATATTCCCATTACAGTCCACAGGTTCACCAACCTAGAATGCAGGAGTTGGTCCAAACAGCAAGTTCTAGGGAACACAAACGTTCAGTCCATAGTGATGTGGGAAACAAAGACAGAAGAGAAATTACTACATTTCCTTACTGCTTACAGCCCACTGACAAGTCCTTAAAACAAGCAGAGTGACATTCCTCTAGGAACTCAACTGCCTCAATGTTAATATCTTGCTGAAGGCAAAAGGCTTTCTTAGCCCTATGCCTCAGGAGCCTGTAAACTTAAGATTCTTGTGGAAATTTCTTCTAACCATCCCCCTCCAAGATATGTGTTGGCAATTATCTTCCAAATATATGGCCCACCAATATACATATGAAGGCTCTCATGACTAAGATTTTATTAAACTGTGATAAGTGACCTTTTCCAAACAATAGCTATCTCCCTCAAAGTTTTGGAAACCTTGCTTTCAATTTCCTTAGAGACTTATGCTATCCCTAACTGCCTCCCAACTTGAAACTATATAATGGGCTACTCTTCATGACCCAGGTGCAGCTCTTTCTGTCCCTGAGTCCTGTCCCCATTCTTTGCACCATCTTTTTCACCAAACATGCCTCAAAAATTTTCTTGGCCCTCAGCTTCAAACTTTAACATTCTTTCCTACATCACATAGCACAAGGTTTGAGGGCTTAAATGTTCTTTCTTTTCTTTTTCTTTTCTTTCCAGTTTATTATTATTTATGTTTTCAAAAATAATTGCTTTTATCCCCAAGTATATATTGTATATATTTATTATATATGTTATATATATTCTTGTATATATTTAATGTATGCAGTTTGATGATTTGATATATGCATTATAGAATCCTCACTACAATAAGCCAGTTAACATACCTATAATGGATATATAAACACCCTTTAATTCATATCCTAAAACCTGAATCCCCAGTGATATTATTTGGATGTGGGACCTTTGGAAGGTAATTAGGTTATGTTGGTGGGGTCTTCAAGAAGGGATTGTTGTCTTCAGGAGAAGAGGCAGAAGAGGGCTTGGTTCCTTTTTGTGCCACTATGTGAGGACACAGCAAGAACGAATCCTCTACACTTAGGAAGTATCCCCACCAGAAACCGAATCGACCAGCACCTGGATCTTGAATTTACTACCCTTCAGAACTGTGAGAAATAAACGTGTGTAATTTACATAAAATAAGCAAATTCTTAAAAAGAAGAAGAGACAATGAGGTTAGCTGTTCCCCTTTCAGCTATCCCTCCACATTTTCCAGACTTCTCTCGGATCCCTTCCCACATGCCAACATAACTGTATATTCCAAAATATATCACTACCAATACTAGGAGAAGTAAATAATACTCACAGGCTAGTGGTGACAATCTTATCCAAAGAAGTCCAGTCTCTTTTAATATTCACAGAATTGGAAGACATTTCTTTCAGAATGCAACATAAAGAAACAAAATACATATAATTCCATGTGCCTCACATTAACTCATACAGTACTGCATTTAGACCCTTAATACTGATAAATCAGTTTCCTAAAACATGTTCTCTAATAACAAGATTACTGGACACATTCTCCAGTGATATCAGAATTTAAGCATTTAATTTTTTCTTTTTTTTTTTTTACATTCAATTTCATTATTACTAATTAGCTTGAAGAGTGGCATACAGTAGCAGTGTCTGCCACAGAAATGCAATAACAACAACAACAACAACAAAACTCCTTCTCCCTGGAGTTATGGTTCCTCTGATCACAGACAAAGAGGATCTGGAGTGCAGTGATGCTGAATGCTGAAATTGCATTAGCACCTTTGTGCAGAGGCTCATGGGGTAACAAATGCTGACAGGTTCTTCCCCAGACTTCTCTAGCCTGCAGAGACTCCCTTGAGCACTTTGGTGGGGCATGGTTCTTCAAAACATCCACACTACCAAGAGAGATGATGGAGCCAGCAGTTTCTGCCCTTCACACTAGGTGCAGACTTCAGGCGAGTCTCTTTCATCCTGTGCATCTCAGCTTGCTTCTCAGTCTCTGGGGTGGAACAACATGCACACCTCCTTTAAGCATCAATAATGGAACCTGTGGACAGGAAGAACTTCCCTCCAGCATATGCCTTGGTGTCCAATACTGTGTACTAGACCAGGTATGTGATATGGGGTCAGTTTCTTAATCTAAGATTCAGATTTCAGTCTCTAAAATAGAGGTCTAATGAGTTTCTACTTCCTTGTCACAGGTGAGAAAATGAAAGTGAAAATACTGTTAGTGCAAAGTTTAAGAATGAAAGGTGGTATATTTACAAACAGGAAAGACCCCTTACATCTAACTACATGAGGCATGGTCCAGATGCTGGAAAGCAGCAGCCTGGCTCCATCACTGTCTTCTCCTGAACAGAGAGAGTGAACAAACCAATAAAAAGTAATGCTGATATTGATTTAGAGAGAGTCACCCTTATGTGCTGCTTCTTCATACATTTCAAAAAGTCCCAAAGAAACTAAGTATCATTTATGTTGTATTTTAAACATATTCAACTGTTTCCTTGCTTACTCATTCACTCATAATTTAGTCATCAAAATATAAGAAGAATTGACAATAACCCAAGTATTGTCAAACACTGTTAGGTGTTGTGGAAGGAGAAAAGATGAGGGTTGGGCATGGAAAATATAGTGATAAAGACATGAATCAAAAAGTTCATACTATTGTAAACTATATATAAACTAGTGAAATACATCATGATAAGCTCTATTTAATAGAGCAAGTTACTGTAACTGAGGGATGGCGGAAGTTTACTGGGCAAGTGGGTGACCAGTCAGTAGGAGTTTTTCAAAGAAAGAAATGGGTGGGAGTGGGGAGACAGCCAGGACAGACAGTCTTTGTCCTTAGAAAGGTACAGAGGTGACTGAAAACCTACTGTAGTTGGGGACATTGAACCTCTCAAAGTGAAGGCTGTGGCAAACAATGCTGTAGCCTTCCATAAACCACTACCTCCCCCCAAAACCTCATCCCTCTTTATGGGTAAGCCTATGTCTTCTTATAGAGGCAGAAAATGCCATAAATTCCATGTCAAGCCTCCCTTACAAATAGGTCACTGATACAATACCCCATGCCAGGCAATATGACCTGAGCAAAAAGCTTAATGGAGAATTCTGAGGTGTGTACTCCTCCATGAAAAGTTTTGAGAACTGAAGTTTCAGGACATGGGCATGGAACTACAAACATTAATGGAGACATCTCCAGCCTCCAAGGATGGAAGCACTGTTAGGGATGGTTTAATGTTAAAACCTGTTTAACTATTAGGGCCTGCTTAGCCAGAGCGACTCAATATTGCCTAGGTAGCCATATTGTTGTTTACATCCACAAACATAATTCCAGGAATAAACGCCCCAGTGGTTCCTGGTATCGGTTCCAGGTATCAATTCTGGGGGTAAACACCTTAACAATAGAAGCCATGTACCTTGGGTCTGCAGTTATGCCCTATAAAACCAGCCTGTGAGATTGGGATGGGGTCGCTCTCTTCAGAGGTGGCCCTGGCCGGTCAGTCTGAATTCTAATACTTTGCATAGAATAAAGCTTTGCATAACTTTCACTTTGTCTCAGTCTCGTTCCTTTGATAACAGACGCCAGCAGCACCAAAATGTGGACTGTGGGCACTCCCAGACATTATCATTTAGTTGCTGAACCACCCTAGAATTACTCTACATCCAGGGCTAATTTTAGTCTAAATGAGACCTATAGGATTTTGTTGTTCTTGTTTTGCTTTGTTTGTTTGGGGATGTTCAATTGTTCCAGCACCACTTGTTGAAAGTTTCCTCAACTGAAGTGCTTTTGTACCTTTGTCAAAAATCAGTTAGGCTAATATGTGAGCCTAATTCTAGATTCTCTATCCTATTAATTTAATTATATTCCTATTCCTCCACCAATACTATTAGTCTTGATTGCTGTAGCTGCATGATAAGTCTTGAAATTGAGTATACTGACTCCTCTTTATTCTTTCATTTCAAAATTGCTTTAACTATTACACTGCCTGTGCCTTTCCATAAAAGTTTTAGAATAATCTCATCTATTTCTAAAAAATGATAGGATTTTGATAAATAACTGTATTAAACCTGTATGTCAGTCTAGGGAAAAGAACATCTTTACTATGTCATCTTTCTTCATGAATCCTATTATTTCCCCATTTGTTTAGATCACCTTTAATTTTGTGTATCACTGATTAGCAGATTTAAATCTATGAGTCCTATACATGTTTTCTAGATTTAGATCTAAGTGTATTATTTTAGAAACTGTTCATGATGCTTTATTCACTTTAAGAGCCCAAAAATTCATTGATAGTATGGAGAAATACAATTGATATCCTGCAAATTTACTGAATTTAATTCTAGGAGATCCTGAAAAGTCTTTGGGATTTTCCATATAGACAATCATGCCATTTAAAAATAAGGACAGTTTTGGGCCCTTGGGTGGCTCAGTCAGTTAAACATCTGACTCTTGGTTTCAGCTCAGGTCATGATCCCAGGTTTGTGGGACTAAGCTCAGAGTTGGGCTCTCTGCTCAGTGGGGAATCTGCTTGGGATTCTCTCCCTCTCTCTCTGCATTTACCCTGCTCATGCTCTCTCTCGTTCTCAAATAAATAAATAAATCTTTTAAAAAGTAAATAAAATAGGACAATTTTTTTCTGTCTTGTTTGTATTTTTTTTTATTTCCTTTACTTGTCTTAGTTGTGATAAAATAGAAGAGCTAGCACTATGTTGAATAAAAGGGTAAAAGTGAACATCCTTACCTTGTTCCTGATGTTAGTGGGAAAACACTGTCTTTTGCCATAAGAATAATGTTAGCTCTTTATCAAGTTGGGAGGTTCTCCTTAAATTTCTATTTTTTTTGAGAGTCTTTTCTAATATAAATATTACACTTTAAGTACTTATTTTACATCACTCATATCATCATGTACTTTTTAATCTTTATCCTGCTAATAACATGAGTTAGAATAATTAATTCTTAAATATTAAACCAACTTTGCATCTTGGAATAGAACTCATTTGGCCACAGTATATAATTATTTTTTATATATTGTTAAATTACATGTGTAATGTTTTGCTGAGGATTTTTGTACTTCTATTCATGAGAGATATTGGTATATTGATATGTGACTTTTTTTTTTTTTTTTTGCATTGTGTTTTCTCCTTTTGGAATCAGGCTAATTGTGCAAATGTTCCTTTCTTTCCTATTTTCTGAAAGAGATAGTCTTCTTTAAACATTTGGTAGAATTCTTCAGAGAAATCTCATGTTTATAAAGATTCTTTTTGTGGGGGAGTTTGAGAGATTTTAAAATCACTGTCTCAATTTTCTTAAAAGTCATAGGGATTTTCAATTATGTATGCCAAGTGGGTAAGTTGTGGAAGTTTGTGCTTTTGATATGTAGAGTTGTTCATAGCATTCCTTTATCAAAGCTCTCTCTCTTTTTATAATCAATTTGATGTCAGCTGAGTCTGTGGTGATAGTATAGTAATTACCAATATTGTTCACAGTATCATTTTTCTATATTTTGTCAGTTTAGCTGGGGATTTGTCAATTATATTAATATTTTAAAAGAACCAGCTATTCCTTTCAATATTTTCTCTATTGCTTTTATATTTTCAACTTTTAAATTCTGTTCATTGTCATTTATTTTCTTCTGATTCTTTCCAGTTTATTTTGTTCTTTTTCCAAGTTCTGGAGGTATGAGTTTGGATATTGATCAAAAACTTCCCATCTTTTCCAGTGTATGCATTTTAGTGCTATAAATTTCCCTTTCACAACTGCTTTAGCTGCATTCCACACATTTTAATATATTCTGTTTTTATTTTCATTAAGTTGGAAGTATATTTTATTTTTCTTGAGACTTCCTCTTTTAACATATATTATTTTAAAAATTTTATTTATTTTTATTTTTTAAAAAGATATTTATTTATTTATTTATTTGCCAGAAAGAGAAAGAGAGAGAGTGCACAAACAGGAGGAGTGGCAGGAAGAGTAGGCAGGGGGAGAAGCAGGCTCCCTGCCAAGCAAGAAGCTTCATGTGGGACTCAATCTCAGGACTCTGGGATCATGACCTGAGCTGAAGTCAGTGGCTTAACTAACTGAGGCACCCAGGCATCCCTTAACATGTATTATTTTGAAGTGTGTTTAGTTTCTAAGTATTTGGAGATTTTTCTGTTATTGATTTCTAATTTGATTCCACTGTGGTAGGAAAAAATAATCTATATGATTTTAGCCATTTTGAATTTGTTGAGGTTTCTTTTAGGGCCCAAGATAGGGTCTATTTTGGTACATGTTTCTTGAGAACTTAAAAAGAGTGTTGTAGAAGTTGTATATAGAGGGTGATTACATCCTGTTAATTTTTTTCTTTTAGTTCTTTATATTTTGTTCATTTTCTGTTTAGTTTTATCAATTACTAAAAGACAAATATTGAAGCCTCTAACTATAAGTCTTGCTTTTAATTTTTTTCAGTCCTACTTTTCCTTCACATATTTTTTTTTAATTTTTTATTTTTTATAAACATATATTTTTATCCCCAGGGGTACAGGTCTGTGAATCACCAGGTTTACACACTTCACAGCACTCACCAAAGCACATACCCTCCCCAATGTCCATAATCCCAACAACCCCTTCTCCCAAACCCCCTCCCCCCAGCAACCCTCAGTTTGTTTTGTGAGATTGAGTCACTTATGGTTTGTCTCCCTCCCAATCCCATCTTGTTTCATTTATTCTTCTCCTACCCACTTAAGCCTCCATGTTGCATCACCACTTCCTCATATCAGGGAGAACATATGATAGTTGTCTTTCTCTGCTTGACTTATTTCGCTAAGCATGATACGCTCTAGTTCCATCCATGTTGTCGCAAATGGCAAGATTTCATTTCTTTTGATGGCTGCATAGTATTCCATTGTGTATATATACCACATCTTCTTGATCCATTCATCTGTTGATGGACATCTAGGTTCTTTCCATAGTTTGGCTATTGTGGACATTGCTGCTATAAACATTCAGGTGCATGTGCCCCTTTGGATCACTACGTTTGTATCTTTAGGGTAAATACCCAGTAGTGCAATTGCTGGGTCATAGGGCAGTTCTATTTTCAACATTCTGAGGAACCTCCATGCTGTTTTCCAGAGTGGCTGCACCAGCTTGCATTCCCACCAACAGTGCAGGAGGGTTCCCGTTTCTCCACATCCTCGCCAGCATCTGTCATTTCCTGACTTGTTGATTTTAGCCATTCTGACTGGTGTGAGGTGATATCTCATTGTGGTTTTGATTTGTATTTCCCTGATGCCGAGTGGTATGGAGCACTTTTTCATGTGTTTGTTGGCCATCTGGATGCCTTCTTTGCAGAAATGTCTGTTCATGTCCTCTGCCCATTTCTTGATTGGATTATTTGTTCTTTGGGTGTTGAGTTTGCTAAGTTCTTTATAGATTCTGGACACTAGTCCTTTATCTGATATGTCGTTTGCAAATATCTTCTCCCATTCTGTCAGTTGTCTTTTGATTTTGTTAACTGTTTCTTTTGCTGTGCAAAAGCTTTTGATCTTGATGAAATCCCAATAGTTCATTTTTTCCCTTGCTTCCCTTGCCTTTTGCGTTGTTCCTAGGAAGATGTTGCTGTGGCAGAGGTCGAAGAGGTTGCTGCCTGTGTTCTCCTCAAGGATTTTGATGGATTCCTTTCACACATTGAGGTCCTTCATCCATTTTGAGTCTATTTTTGTGTGTGGTGTAAGGAAATGGTCCAATTTCATTTTTCTGCATGTGGCTGTCCAATTTTCCCAGCACCATTTATTGAAGAGGCTGTCTTTTTTCCATTGGACATTCTTTCCTGCTTTGTCGAAGATTAGTTGACCATAGAGTTGAGGGTCTATTTCTGGGCACTCTATTCTGTTCCATTGATCTATGTGTCTGTTTTTGTGCCAGAACCATGCTGTCTTGATGATGACAGCTTTGTAATAGAGCTTGAAGTCCGGAATTGTGATGCCACCAACGTTGGCTTTCTTTTTCAATATCCCTTTGGCTATTCGATGTCTTTTCTGGTTCCATATAAATTTTAGCATTATTTGTTCCATTTCTTTGAAAAAGATGGATGGTACTTTGATAGGAATTGCATTAAATGTGTAGATTGCTTTAGGTAGCATAGACATTTTCACAATATTTATTCTTCCAATCCAGGAGCATGGAACATTTTTCCATTTCTTTGTGTCTTCCTCAATTTCTTTCATGAGTACTTTATAGTTTTCTGAGTATAGATTCTGTGTCTCTTTGGTTAGGTTTATTCCTAGATATCTTATGGTTTTGGATGCAATTGTAAATGGGATTGACTCCTTAATATCTCTTTCTTCTGTCTTGCTGTTGGCGTAGAGAAATGCAACTGATTTCTGTGCATTGATTTTATATCCTGACACTTTACTGAATTCCTGTATAAGTTCTAGCAGTTTTGGAGTGGAGTCTTTTGGGTTTTCCACATATAGTATCATATCATCTGCGAAGAGTGATAATTTGACTTCTTCTTTGCCGATTTGGATGCCTTTAAATTCCTTTTGTTGTCTGATTGCTGAGGCTAGGACCTCTAGTACTATGTTGAATAGCAGTGGTGATAATGGACATCCCTGCCGTGTTCCTGACCTTAGTGGAAAAGCTTTCAGTTTTTCTCCATTGAGAATGATATTTGCGGTGGGTTTTTCATAGATGGCTTTGATGATATTGAGGTATGTGCCCTCTATCCCTACACTTTGAAGAGTTTTGATCAGGAAGGGATGCTGTACTTTGTCAAATGCTTTTTCAGCATCTATTGAAAGTATCATATGGTTCTTGTTCTTTCTTTTATTGATGTGTTGTATCACATTGACTGATTTGCGGATGTTGAACCAACCTTGCAGCCCTGGAATAAATCCCACTTGGTCGTGGTGAATAATCTTTTTAATGTACTGTTGAATCCTATTGGCTAGTATTTCGTTGAGTATTTTTGCATCTGTGTTCATCAAGGATATCGGTCTATAGCTCTCTTTTTGGGTGGGATCCTTGTCTGGTTTTGGGATCAAGGTGATGCTGGCCTCATAAAATGAGTTTGGAAGTTTTCCTTCCATTTCTATTTTTTGGAACAGTTTCAGGAGAATAGGAATTAGTTCTTCTTTAAATGTTTGGTAGAATTCCCCCGGGAAGCCATCTGGCCCTGGGGTTTTGTTTGTTTGGAGATTTTTAATGACTGTTTCCATCTCCTTCCTGGTTATGGGTCTGTTCAGGCTTTCTATTTTTTCCTGGTTCAGTTGTGGTAGTTTATATGTTTCTAGGAATGCATCCATTTCTTCCAGATTGTCAAATTTATTGCCGTAGAGTTGCTCATAGTATGTTCTTATAATAGTTTGTATTTCTTTGGTGTTAGTTGTGATCTCTCCTCTTTCATTCATGATTTTATTTATTTGGGTCCTTTCTCTTTTCTTTTTGATAAGTCGGGCCAGGGGTTTATCAATTTTATTAATTCTTTCAAAGAACCAGCTCCTAGTTTCGTTGATTTGTTCTATTGTTTTTTTGGTTTCTATTTCATTGATTTCTGCTCTGATCTTTATGATTTCTCTTCTCCTGCTGGGCTTAGGGTTTCTTTCTTGTTCTTTCTCCAGCTCCTTTAGGTGTAGGGTTAGGTTGTGTACCTGAGACCTTTCTTGTTTCTTGAGAAAGGCTTGTACCGCTATATATTTTCCTCTCAGGACTGCCTTTGTTGTGTCCCACAGATTTTGAACCGTTGTATTTTCATTATCATTTGTTTCCATGATTTTTTTCAATTCTTCTTTAATTTCCCAGTTGACCCATTCATTTTTTAGAAGGATACTGTTTAGTCTCCATGTATTTGGGTTCTTTCCAAACTTCCTTTTGTGGTTGAGTTCTAGCTTTAGAGCATTGTGGTCTGAAAATATGCAGGGAATGATCCCAATCTTATGATACCGGTTGAGTCCTGATTTAGGACCGAGGATGTGATCTATTCTGGAGAATGTTCCATGTGCACTAGAGAAGAATGTGTATTCTGTTGCTTTGGGATGAAATATTCTGAATATATCTGTGGTGTCCATCTGGTCCAGTGTGTCGTTTAAGGCCTTTATTTCCTTGCTGATCTTTTGCTTGGATGACCTGTCCATTTCAGTGAGGGGAGTGTTAAAGTCCCCTACTATTATTGTATTGTTGTTGATGTGTTTCTTTGATTTTGTTATTAATTGGTTTATATAGTTGGCTGCTCCCACGTTGGGGGCATAGATATTTAAAATTGTTAAATCTTCTTGTTGGACAGACCCTTTGAGTATGATATAGTGTCCTTCCTCATCTCTTATTATAGTCTTTGGCTTAAAATCTAATTGATCTGATATAAGGATTGCCACTCCTGCTTTCTTCTGATGTCCATTAGCATGGTAAATTCTTTTCCACCCCCTCACTTTAAATCTGGAGGTGTCTTCGGGCTTAAAATGATTTTCTTGGAGGCAACATATAGATGGGTTTTGTTTTTTTATCCATTCTGATACGCTGTGTCTTTTGACAGGGGCATTTAGCCCATTCACATTCAGGGTAACTATTGAGAGATATGAATTTAGTGCCATTGTATTGCCTGTAAGGTGACTGTTATTGTATATAGTCTCTGTTCCTTTCTGATCTACCACTTGTAGGCTCTCTCTTTGCTTAGAGGACCCCGTTCAATATTTCCTGTAGAGCTGGTTTGGTGTTTGCAAATTCTTTCAGTTGTTGTTTGTCCTGGAAGCTTTTAATCTCTCCTTCTATTTTCAATGATAGCCTAGCTGGATATAGTATTCTGGGCTGCAGGTTTTTCTCGTGTAGTGCTCTAAAAATATCATGCCAGCTCTTTCTGGCCTGCCAGGTCTCTGTGGATAAGTCAGCTGCCAATCTAATATTTTTACCATTGTATGTTACAGACTTCTTTTCCCGGGCTACTTTCAGGATTTTCTCTTTGTCACTGAGACTTGTAAATTTTACTATTAGGTGACGGGGTGTGGGCCTATTCTTATTGATTTTGAGGGGCGTTCTCTGAACCTCCTGAATTTTGATGCTCGTTCCCTTTGCCATATTGGGGAAATTCTCCCCAATAATTCTCTCCAGTATACCTTCTGCTCCCCTCTCTCTTTCTTCTTCTTCTGGAATCCCAATTATTCTAATGTTGTTTCGTCTTATGGTGTCACTTATCTCTCGAATTCTCCCCTCGTGGTCCAGTAGCTGTTTGTCCCTCTTTTGCTCAGCTTCTTTATTCTCTGTCATTTGGTCTTCTATATCACTAATTCTTTCTTCTGCCTCATTTATCCTAGCAGTGAGAGCCTCCATATTTGATTGCACCTCATTAATAGCTTTTTTGATTTCAACTTGGTTAGATTTTAGTTCTTTTATTTCTCCAGAAAGGGCTTTTATATCTCTCGAGAGGGTTTCTCTAATATCTTCCATGCCTTTTTCGAGCCCGGCTAGAACCTTGAGAATTGTCATTCTGAACTCTAGATCTGACATATTACCGATGTCTGTATTGATTAGGTCCCTAGCCTTCGGTACTGCCTCTTGTTCTTTTTTTTGTGTTGAATTTTTACGTCTTGTTATTTTGGCCAGATAAGAGTAAATGAAGGGGCAAGTAAAATACTAAAAGGGTGGCAACAACCCCAGGAAAATATGCTTTAACCAAATTAGAAGAGATCCAAAATCGTGAGTGGGGAGAAAGGGGATAAAAAGAGGTTCAAAAAGAAAGAAATAAAAAAAAAGAAAAAAGAAAAGAAAAAAAAAAGAAAAGAAAAAACATTTTTTAAAAAAAGAAAACACCTGAGAAAAATGTAAAAAATAAAAAATATATATATTAGATAAACTAGTAAAAAATCGTTAAAAAAGAAAAAGGTAACAGTTTAAAAAAAAAAATTTTTTTACCCGAAGGCGAGAAGAGAAAAAAAAAAAAAAATGAAAAAGAAAAAATTAAATTAACTGCAAGACTAAAAAAAATCACAGGAAAAAAGCCATGAGTTCCGTGCTTGGCTTTCTCCTCCTCTGGAATTCTGCTGCTCTCCTTGGTATTGAAACCGCACTCCTTGGTAGGTGAACTTGGTCTCGGCTGGATTTCTTGTTGATCTTCTGGGGGAGGGGCCTGTTGTAGTGATTCTCAAGTGTCTTTGCCCCAGGTGGAATTACACCGCCCTTACCCGGGGCCTGGGTGAGTAATCCGCTTGGGTTTGCTTTCAGGAGCTTTTGTTCCCTGAGCGCTTTCCGTAGAGTTCCGGAGGACGGGAATACAAATGGCGGCCTCCTGGTCTCCGGCCCGGAGGAGCCGAGAGCCCAGGGCCCCACTCCTCAGTGCGCCCTCAGAGAACCGCGCCCAGTTACTCCCGTCTGCCTGACCTCCGGCCGTGCTCCGAGATCACCGAGCCTGCGACCCGTTCAAGGTAACCCCGAGCTGTGAGCTTACTGTCGGCTCTGTCTCTGCAGCCGGCTTTCCCGTTCTATCAATACCCGCAAGCTCTGCGACACTCAGACACCCCCGATCCTTCTGTGACCCTGCGGGACCTGAGGCCACGCTGACCCCGCGTGGGCTTCGCCCCGGTTTAGCCTCTGGAGCGATGTCCCTCAGTGGAACAAACTTTTAAAAGTCCTGATTTTGTGCGCGGTTGCTCCGCCGCTTGCCGGGAGCCGGCCCCTCCCCCCGGGGTCTATCTTCCTGTCGCTTTGGATTCACTTCTCCGCCGGTCCTACCTTTCAGAAAGTGGTTGTTTTTCTGTTTCCAGAATTGCTGTTCTTCTTCTCTTCGATCTGCCGATGGATTTTCAGGTGTTTGCAATCTTTAGATAAGCTATCTAGCTGATCTCCGGCTAGCTGAAGCAGTCTCAGCTTGCTACTTCTCCGCCATCTTGACTCCTCCCCCTCCTTCACATATTTTGAAATGTTGTGTGGTTCATACACTTTTGGGAATGTTAGTTCTTCTTGGACTGATGCTTTTATCATTATGTTATGTCCCTTTTTGCATCTAATAATTTTCTCTGAAGACTATTTTATCTGATATTAATATAGACATTCCCAGTTTATTTGTGATTAATATTTGTGTGATGTATCTTTCTCTATCTTCTTACTTTAAATCTTCCTATATCTCTATATTTTGAAGTACGTTTCTTGTAGGCAGCATAGAGTCTGGCAGTGCCTTTAATTTACTGTTAATTTCTCTTTTTATTAATATCAACTATATATTTTTCATGTAATTGTTGAAAGATTAGGACTTAAATCTGACATTTTTATTTTGTTTTCTGTTTTTCATTTTTCTGTTTTATTTTTGTGTGACTTTCTGAGGTTTATTTACATACTTTTTAGAATTGAAGTTTTGTTTATCTACGTTGTTTTTAGTATTTCTTCTTATATAGCTTTCTTAGTGATCATTCTTTGTATTGGATCTATATGACCTTTCATAAATCTGATGTCATCATTTCAACCAGTTCAAATTAAATGTAAAAAACATATATTTTTATTGCAGTCTGAAATATAATTTGGAAAATTTAAGAAGAGAGTCTATTATTTTTTATCCGTATTTTTGGCATGGTTTTTCTTCCTTATTAATGTTCCAAAGTTCTTTCTTTTATCATTTCCTTTCTGCTTAAAGAACTTCTTTAGCAGAGTTCTGTTTTCTTTCATTTTATTTTATTTTTTAAAGACTTATTTATTTAAGGGGGGGAGGTGCTAAAGGAAAGGGAGAGAGAAACTCCAAGTGGACTCCATGCTCAACATGAAGCCCAAGGTGTGGCTTGATGCCACCACTGGTGACCAAAAACTGAGCTGAAACCAAGAAATGGATGCTTAACTGTGCCACCCAGGCACTCCTATTTTCTTTAATTTTAAATCATTCTCTTGTACCATACACAAAGACAAAATTGAAATGGATAAAAGAACTCAACATGAGGCAGTAATTTATCAAAATCTTAAAGGGGAATTTAAAAAAATTCAAAAAATTCATAAAAATTCAAAAAGTGGCTCTTCAAAATCAGCCACAGCAATTTCTTTCAAGAAATGTCTCCAAAGTCAAAGGATACAAAAGTGAAAATGAACTTTTGGGACTTCATCAAGATCAAAAGTTTTTATACAGCAATGGAAACAGTCAATAAAACAAAGAGGAAACCCACAGAATGGGAGAAGACATTCTCAAATGACACTACAGACAAAAGGCTGATACCAAGGTCTATAAAGAACTCCTCAAACTGAACACACACAAAACAGATAATCACTTCAAAAAATGGGCAAAGACATGAACAGACACTTCTCCAATAAAGACATACAAATAGCTAACAGACTCATGAAAAAAATGTTCATCATCACTAGCCATAAGAGAGATTCAAATCAAAACCATATTGAGTGTCTGAGTGTTGCAGAGCTTGCAGGTATTAGAGCGGGGAAACTGGCAAAAGCAACAAAGCCGAGGAGTGAGCTCTCAACTCAGGCTTACCTTGAACCGGTCACAGGCTGGATGAGCTTGGAGTGTGGCCGTAGGCCACAGAGACAGAAGAGACCAGGCTCTTTTATCCAAGTGTGAATGATTGAGCACTTTCTTCCAAGTGCAGCCAGAGGCCAGGGAGACGGGGATGGTTGGGTGCTTTTCTCTCAGGGTGCACTGAGGAGCAGGACCCCAAGCTCTCGGTTCCTCTGGGCCAGGGATTGGGAGGCCGCCATCTTCATTCCTGTCCTCTGGAACTCTACAGAAAGTGCTCAGGGAACAAAAGCTCCCGAAAGCAAACCTAGCAGAAAGGGGAACCCTCTTACACTGTTGGTGGGAATGCAATTTGGTGTAGCCAATTTGGAGAACAGTGTGGAGATTCCTCAAGAAATTAAAAATAAAGCTTCCCCATGACTCTGCAATTGCACTCCTGGGTATTTACCCCCAAAATACAAATGTAGTGAAAAGAAGGGCCATCTGTACCCCAATGTTTATAGCAGCAATGGCCATGGTCGCCAAACTGTGAAAAGAACCAAGATGCCCTTCAGCGGATAAATGGATAAGGAAGATGTGGTGCATATACACTATGGAGTATTATGCCTCCATCAGAAAGGACAAATACCCAACTTTTGCTTTGTAGCAACATGGACGGGACTGGAAGAGATTATGCTGAGTGAAATAAGTCAAGCAGAGAGAGTCAATTATCATATGGTTTCACTTATTTGTGGAGCATAACAAATAGCATGGAGGACATGGGGAGATAGAGAGGAAAAGGGAGTTGGGGGAAATTGGAAGGGGAGGTGAACCATGAAAGACTATGGACTCTGAAAAACAATCTGAGGGTTTTGAAGGGGCGAGGAGTGGGAGGTCGGGGTACCAGGTGGTGGGTATTATAGAGGGCACGGATTGCATGGGGCACTGGGTGTGGTGCAAAAATAATGAATACTGTTATGCTGAAAATAAAAAATAAATTTAAAAAAAGAAAAAAAGAAGTAAAAAGGAACAAAAGCATCAACCCAGACAGAGGTCTCAGTGACATCCAGCCTTAGAAATGGAAACAAAGAAAGATAACAAAAATGAGAAAGGGAAGCTATTACCTGTTATGGACTGAATATGCCCACCGTCCCTCCCTCCAACCCCCGCCCCTGCAAATTCATATGTTGTAACCCTTGCCTCCTAGTGTGTCAGAGTGCATTGCTCAGTGAGAAAGCTTGCCTCCATCACTTCCTGTACCCATGTGAGGACACATACATGGACACATCTGCATCCCAGAAGATGTCTCTCTCTAGAAGTCGACTATGCTGGCACCCTGAGCTTGGACTTCTGGCCTCAAAAACTGTGAGGAATGTATTTCTGTTGTTTATACACCACATTGTCTATAGTATTTTGTTACAGCTGCCCCAACCAAGACACTGCTCAGATAAGTGGGTCCTGAAATGGGTTATTTGTGAGGCACACAGGAAACAGGATCCAGTGCTGGCTGTGGCATCAGATACACCGTGTGTGAAATCCTGACACCATCCAGTCCTGACATACTGCAGAAGGGACTTCACTGAACCTCAGTCTGCGTAAAATGCACCCCAGCATCTACTGAACATTCAAGATTAGACATGTATTTCCTGTTCATTGAACAATGGTTTTACAAATGAATAAACAAACAAAGAGCAGAATCAGACCTATAAATACAGGGAACAAACTAATGATTTCCAGAGGGAACGGGGAAGGGAGGTTGGGCAAAAAGGGGGAGGGGGGTGGGAGACGTAGTATTCCAGTTATGGAATGAATACCTCATGGGAATAAAATGCACAGCATAGGCAATATAGTGTTTTAAAGATATTGTGATAGTGTTGTATGGTGACAGATGGCCACTATACCGGTGGTGAGCAGGCAATAATATATAAAGATGTTGAATCACTATGTTGTACATCTGAAGCTCATGTAATATTGTGTGTTGACTATACTCAAGTACTTTTGTTAGCATAGTGGTTTTAGATTCTGAAGGTGAAAAAACAAGACTGTTCCAACTACCTCTCCCCACAAAAGCCCTCAACATAGAAAAGAGTCAATGTCAGTAAAATGATTAACAAGAGTCCCAATACCTTACATTGATGTGACATGTTCCCCCTTCTAATTCCCCCCCCATTTCAGCCTGTTCAGTAGGTATCAGTTGAATTAAAAGCCTTCTCTAACCCTCAAAAAAAAAAAAAATCAGTATGCTGCCTACAAGAAACTCATTTTAGACCTGAAGACACCTCCAGATTTAAAGTGAGGGGGGTGCAAAGAAATTTACCATGATAATGGACATCAAAAGAAGGCTGGGGTGACAATCCTTATATCAGATCAGTTAGATTTTAAGCCAAAGAGTATAATAAGAGATGAAGAAGGACACTGTATCATACTCAAAGGGTCTGTGCAACAAGAAGACCTAACAATTTTAAATATCTATGCCCCTAACAGGGGAGCAGCCAACTATATAAACCAATTAATAACAAAATCAAAGAAATACATCAACAATAATACAATAATAGTAGGGGACCGTAACACTCCCCTCACTGAAATGGACAGATCATCTAAGCAAAAGATCAACAAGGAAATAAATGCCTTAAATGACACACTGGACCAGATGGACATCACAGATATGTTCAGAACATTCCATCCCAAAGCAAGAGAATATACATTCTTCTCTAGTGCACATGAAACATTCTCCAGAATAGATCACATCCTGGGTCATAAATCAGGTCTCCACTGGTATCAAAAGATTGAGATCATTCCCTTTATATTTTCAACCACAATGATCTGAAGCTAGAACTCAATCACAAGAGGAAATTTGGAAGAGCCCAAATACATGGAGACTAAACAGCATCCTTCTAAAGAATTAATGGGTCAATCAAGAAATTAAAGAAGAATTTAAAAAATTCATGGAAACAAATGATAATCAAAACACAATGGTTCAAAATCTGTGGGACAAAGTCAGTCCTGAGAGGAAAATATATAGTGATACAAGCCTTTCTCAAGAAACAAGAAAGGTCTCAGGTACACAACCTAACCCTAAACCTAAAGGAGCTGGAGAAAGAACAACAAAGAAAGCCTAAACTCCGCAGGAGAAGAGAAATCATAAAGATCAGAGCAGAAATCAATGAAATAGAAACCAAAAAAAAAAAAAAAAAAACAATAGAACAAATCAACGAAATTAGGAGCTGGTTCTATGAAAGAATTAATAATATTGATAACCCCCGGCCAGACTTATCAAAAAGAAAAGAGAAAGGACCCAAATATATAAAATCATGAATGAAAGAGGAGAGATCACAACTAACACCAAGGAAATACAGACAATTATAAGAACATACTATGAGCAAC
This sequence comes from Mustela nivalis, assembly GCF_964662115.1. Lineage (NCBI taxonomy): Eukaryota > Metazoa > Chordata > Mammalia > Carnivora > Mustelidae > Mustela > Mustela nivalis. Next base: position 37,388,462 of record NC_139028.1, on the reverse strand, counting down.
TCTATGCCAGCAAATTTGACAATCTGGAAGAAATGGATGCATTCCGAGAGACATATAAACTACCAAAAGTGAACCAGGAAGAAATAGAAAACCTGAACAGACCCATAACCAGGAAGGAGATTGAAACAGTCATCAAAAATCTCCAAACAAAAAAAAGCCCAGGGCCAGATGGCTTCCCAGGGGAATTCTACCAAACATTTAAAGAAGAGCTAATTCCTATTCTCCTGAAAGTGTTCAAAAAAATAGAAATGGAAGGAAAACTTCCAAACTCATTTTTTATGAGGGCAGCATCACCTTGATCCCAAAACCAGACAAGGATCCCCTCAAAAAAGAGAACTAGAGACCAATATCCTTGAAGAACACAGATGCGAAAATTCTCATCAAAATACTGGCCAATAGGATCCAACAGCACATTAAAAGGATTATTCATCATGACAAAGTGGGATTTCTTCCAGGGCTGCAAGTTTGGTTCAACATCTGCAAATCAATCAATGTGATGCAACACATTAATAAAAGAAAGAACAAGAAACATATTATGCTCTCAATAGATGCTGAAAAAGCATTTGACAAAGTGCAGCATCACTTCCTGATCAAAACTCTTCAAAGTGTAGGAATAGAAAGCACATACCTCAATATTATCAAGGCCATCTATGAAAAACCCACTGCAAATATCATTCTCAATGGAGAAAAACTGAAATCTTTTCCACTGAGGTCAAGAACACGGCAAGGATGTTTGTTATCACCACTCAGTTCAACTAGTACTAGAAGTCCTAGCCTCAGCAATCAGACAACAAAAAGAAATTAAATGTACCCACATTGGTAAAGAAGATGTCAAACTATCACTCTTTGCAGATGATATGATACTATATGTGGAAAACCTAAAAGGCTCCATTCCAAAACTGCTAGAACTTGTATAGGAATTCAGTAAAGTGTCAGAATATAAAATCAATGCACAGAAATCAGTTGCATTTCTTTACACTAATAAAAAGACAGAAGAAAGAGAAATTAGAGTCAGTCCCATATATAATTGCACCCAAAACCATAAGATACCTAGGAATAACCTTACTACAGAGGCAAAGAATCTATACTCAGAAAACTATAAAGTACTCATGAAAGAAATTGAGGAAGACATGAAGAAATGGAAAAATATTCCATGCTCATGGATTGGCAGAACAAATATTGTGAAAATGTCTATGCTACCTAAAGCAATCTACACATTTAATGCAATCCCTATCAAAATCTCATCCATTTTTTTCCAAAGAAGTAGAACAAACAATCCTAAAATTTATATGGAACCAGAAAAGACCTCAAACAGTCAAAGGCATATTGAAAAAGAAAGCCAACGTTGGTGGCATCACAATTCCAGACTTTAAACTCTATTACAAAGCTGTCGTCATCAAGACAGCATGGTACTGGCACAAAAAAAGACACATACATCAGTGGAATGGAATAGAGAACTTAGAAATAGACCCTCAACTCTATGGTCAACTTATTTTTGACAAAGCAGGAAGGAATGTCCAATGGGAAAAAGACAGTCTCTTCAACAAATGGTGCTGGGAAAATTGGATGGCCACATGCAGAAAAATGAAACTGAACTATTTCCTTACACCACATACAGAAATAGATTCAAAATGGATGAAGGACCTCAATGTGAGAAAGGAATCCATCAAAATCCTTGAGGATAGCACAGACAGCAAGCTCTTCGATCTCAACGACAGCAACTTCTTCCTAGAAACATCACCATAGGCAAGGGAAGCAAGGGCAAAAGTGAACTATTGGCATTTCATCAAGATCAACAGCTTTTGCACAGCAAAGGAAACAATTAAAAAACCAAAAGACAACTGACAGAATGGGAGAATATATTTGCAAACGACATATCAGATAAAGGACTAGTATCCAAAATCTATAAAGAGCTTAGCAAACCCCACACCCAAAGAACAAATAATCCAATCAAGAAATGGGCAGAGGACATGAACAGACATTTCTGCAAAGAAGACATCGAGATGGCCAACAGACACATGAAAAAATGCTCCACATCATTCAGCATCAGGGAAATACAAATCAAAACCACAATGAGATATCACCTCACACCAGTCAGAATGGCTAAAATTAATAAGTCAGGAAATGACAGATGCTGGCGAGGATGCGGAGAAAGGGGAACCCTCCTACACTGTTGGTGGGAATGCAAACTGGTGCAACCACACTGGAAACCAGTGTGGAGGTTCCTCAAAAATCTGAAAATAGAAGCTACCCTATGACCCAGAAATTGCACTACCTGGTATATATCCTAAAGATACAAACTTAGTGATCCAAAGGGGCACGTGCACCTGAATGTTTATAGCACCAATGTCCACAATAGCCAAACTAGGGAAAGAACCTAGATGTCCATCAACAGATGAATGGATAAAGAAGATGATGTATATATACAGAATGGAATACCATGCAGACATAAAAAGAAATGAAATATTGCCATTTGTGATGATGTGGATGGAACTAGAGGGTATTGTACTTAGCAAAATAAGTCAATCGGAGAAATACAACTGTCATATGATCTCTTTGATCTGAGGAAGTGGAGATGAAATTTGGGGGTTTGGGCTGTAGGAAAAGAAAAAATGAAAGAAGATGGGATTGAGAGGGAGACAAACCATAAAAGACTCAATCTCAAAAAACAGACTGAAGGTTGCTGGGGGGAGGGAGGATGGGAGAAGGTGGTGTGGATATGGACATTGGGGAGGGTATGTGCTATGATGAGTGCTGTGAAATGTGTAAACCTGGCGATTCACAGACCTGTACCCTGGGGATAAAAATACGTTATAAGTTTATTAAAATAAGTAAATTAGTAAATAAAAACATTGAGATACCACGTATACCAGTTAGTATGGCCAAAATTAACAAGACAGTAAAGAAATGTTGGATAGGATGTGGAGAAAGTTTAACACTTTTACACTGTTGGTGAGAATGCAAGTTGGTATAGCCACTTTGGAAAACAGTGTGGAGATTCCTTAAGAAATTAAAAACAGAGCTACCCTATGACCCTGCAATTGTACTGCTGGGTATTTACACAAAAGATACAGATGCAGTGAAAAGAAGAGCCATCCTTACCCCAATGTTCATAGCAGCAATGACCACAATTGCCAAACTATGGAAAGAGCCAATGTGCCCTTCAACAGATGAATGGATAAAGAAAACATGGTCCATATATACAATGGAATATTACACCACCCTCAGAAGGATGAATACCCAGCTTTTTCATCAACATGGATGGGACTGGAGATTATACTGAATAACATAAGTCAAGCAGAGAGAGTCAATTATCATATGTTTTCACTTACTTGTGGAGCATAAGGAATAACACAGGACATTGGGTGAAGGAGAGAAGTGAGTTGGGGGAAATAGAAGGGGAGTTGAACCATGAAAGACTGTGGACTCTGAGAAACAAACTGAAGGTTTTGAAGAGGAGGGGACTGGGAGGTTAGGAGGGCCTGATGGTGGGTATTAAGGAGGGCACATATGCATGGAGCACTGGGTGTGATCCATAAACAATGAATCTTGGAACAATGAAAAAAAAAAAATAAAAATTTAAAAAATAATAAAAATAAAATGTTTTGATTTCCCCTTCATTCCTTAAGGATATTTTTTGCTGGATATAGAAATCTGGGTTGAGAGTTCTTATTGCTGGCTTCCATAATTTTTATGAAAAAATTGCTTTCATTCTAATTGTTTTCCCTTTACAGATAATGCATAATTTCTCTTTGGCTGCTTTAAAGTTTTGTTTTGTTTTGTTTTAATTTTTTTTCCTTTATCTTCAGTGTTCAGAACTTTGATTATGATGTGTCTTGGCATGAACTTTATTGGATTTTGTCCTATTGGAGATTTACTGAGCTTTTTCAGTCTGCAAACTTAAATGTTTGGGCACATTTGGAGTTTTCAACCATTATTTCTTTCAATACTTTCCAGGATGAGCTTATTTTCCACTTCTGGGTTTACAATGACACAAATGTTAAATCTTTTATGTTTCACAAGTCCCTCAGGTTTTTATTCCAGTCTATTTGTGGGGCTTTGATATTGTTGTTGCTTTTGTTCAGATTGAATAATTTCTAGTGTTCTATTCTCTCTCTCTTTTTTTTTAAAGATTTCATTTATTTATTTGACAGACAGAGATCACAAGTAGGCAGAGAGGCAGGGAGAGAGAAAGGAGGAAGCAGGCTCCCTGCTGAGCAGAGAGCCCAATGTGGGGCTTGATCCCAGGACTCTGGGATCATGACCTGGGCTGAAGGCAGAGGCCTTAGCCCACTGAGCCACCCGCGTGCCCTTCTAGTGTTCTATTCTTAAGCTCCATGATTATTTTCTCTGTCACATCAACTCTTATGTTTAGCCCATCCATGAAATTTTTTAAATTTTATTTTTAATACTATAATTTCCTTTGGATTCTTCTTTATAATCTTTGTATCTTCTACTTCTTTGCTGATACTTCCTATTTATTTATTAAGAAAGTCTAAATCGATTATTTTAATTTGGTTTAGTCATGTACAGAATCATGCATTAAAATAATTGAATGAAGATTATTTTTAAAAACATATCAAATTATTGTAATTTCTCTCTTATTTCTGTGTTGTCATCTCTTATTTATCTATTTTGTTTTGAATTCACTTAGAGATCTCCCTGGTTCTTTGTATGAAGAGTTATATTTGATTGTAAGCTTGACATTTTATTCCATGAAACTCTAAATCTTATTCAAACCTTTTATTTTAAGTGGTTTCCTTAAAGCTACTCCAGCATGAGAAGAAAGATACACCTGCCTCATTATTTCTAGGTAAGTAAAAAAGTCTTATGTTCTATATTTGCCTCCATTAACACTAAGTGAGTGTGGGCTTGGTTACTGTTTGTTAATGGTGGTTTTTCTGCCACTGCTCGAGGTCTCCACTGATACCTCCCTGGTTGGGAAGTATATGAGCATGTCCCCATGCAACCTCTACTGACACCACTATGGGGGATGGCCTCGTTACTGGTGTATTATGGTCAAAGTCCTGACCCTCCACTAAATCCCCTCTTACATCATCTCAGTGGAGAGAGGAAGGTATGCCTCATAACTGCCAAGTGAAGGTGGAAATTCAAGATCTGTATATGGTCTCCACTTACATGTTAGGTGGGAGAGTCACTACCACATGGCAAGTAGAGAAGTTCTGGCTCCCTGAGCAGCTGTCTTTGATACCACCCTGGCAGGGTGAGTGTGTGGGAGCTCTAGAATGCCATAGTAAAGCCTGGCAAAAGCAGAAATCTAGGGTACCCTTTTGGACTTAGTGGCATAAGGTAGTGAGGATAGGCATGGAGAGCCACTTTTATTCTATGGCATTTGGCTGCCAAAAAAAAAAAAAAAAAAAAGGTTATTACCTTAAAGTTTTCTGTATATCTAGATTTTTCCCTTTCTTGGTTCTCTGGATGAGAAAGCAGGCCTTAGGGTGTTTGTTGTTGTTTGTTTTTGCTTTTTGGCATTTTCAATCTGCCTATTTCTTTAACTCTGAGTCTAGAAGATACATTTACAATGTATATAAAGGAAACTGAAAGTCATGAATATATCTTTCTCTCCACTTGATATTGGTTTTATATATAATTCCCAGGCTTACAGTTTTACTTATTAGGAAGGATAGTGGAAAATATGTCTGTTTCATCTTTTTGGAAGTGTCATTCTTCTTCTGGGTATTTCTTTACTCTTCATTCTTTGCCGAACAGATGATTCCCTTTGTACGCTGTATCTCATATCCAGTAAGAACTTTTCCTGGCTGGTCCCCTTCTGGAAAAACCCAGCTTCAACACGTTCTCAATGGGTGGCTAATATTCCAACAACATCACCACAGAAATCCCAGTAAAAACTCATACTGCTATTCAGTGCTTAGAGAACCCAAATGGCCTGTCTAATTTTCTGCATTCTTTGGGCCCATGCTTGTCTTTATCTATGTTCTGCTTAAGAAAGCATTTAGCACCCTAAGCTTTAATTCTAACATATGTACAATGGAGAAAATCAGACTTTGCCAGCTTTTTTCTCTGTGCTAATTGAGATATTATAAGGGAATTCCTTGTGACTTGTACATCTCGATAGAAATGTTTTATATTATTGCTGTTCTGGAGGAAGAAGAGAAAGAAGATCACCCTCAAGAGTCTCAATAATTGAGGGAAAAACCAAATATTTGAAATGTCCTCTGATAATTCCCATCCATATAAGGGAGTGTTAACAGTACACTATATTAAGAATACAGCAGTAAACACAGCCAGTATCCTTGACTTCATGAAGATTATATACTACTGGAGGACATACACAATACTAAATAACTACACAAATAACTAAAATAGATTTTTGTTTGTGCTAAGTGTTATAAAGGTGAAAATAAAAAGGTTAATGAAATAGACTGGAAGTGGGAGAAAAAGAGGTATTTTGCATAGAAGATCAAAAATATGTTATGTCTGCTTGTGCTGAGAAAAAAAATGAGAAGTTCAGCCATGCTGAGAGCTCAGGGGGATGTTATATCATCAGAGGGAAGAGCAAGTGCAAAGATCTGGAAAGAAAAAGACTTTGTATTTTTGAGTCAAGACACATTTTGGGGAACCTCAAATTCTTCAGATTGATCTTCTAGGGAAAAAAAAAAGACACCTAGGTTGTAAATTGAATTGTGGATCTGTTCATTGAGAACTAGAAGCTGAAAATTTTGAAATATATCCCTAAGGTAAAAACATCCTCTCTTCTTCCCTCATTCCTTCTAATCCTGTCCTTTTTTCCTTCATATTCATATTTATTTCAGCTGAAATAAGAAATAATGGCCATCCATCTATTGTAAGAGGTAGGAAAGGGCTTCATCAGCTGAAATAAACCAGAAAGTGGTATAATAAGTAAAAAATAAAATTCACTGTCAGTGAAAAGTGAAAATAGATGGTGTGTTCCATCTTTTTCGGAGAAACATCACTCATGTGACTGCACACTGCCCTCACTCATGTGACTGCACACTGTCTATGACATGCTAGTACAGAACTGGCTTCATAATCTATAATGAAGATTCAGTGCAGTTTATGCTGGAAAGGTGGAATGGAGAGCGGAAGAGTTAAGACTTTGAAGACAGAGCATAGGCTATAAACTTTACTTATTTTTTTTTTTTTTTGCAGATTACTTGGAAGATATTTAAGTTTACTATCTCCCACCTTCAAATGGTTTCTACCTCAATTTACCTTACACCTGAAAATGAGACCATGAATTTTAAATAGAATATTATATTTAAAAGAAATGGCCAAGTCATTAGCTCTATATCACATACTCTTCCATTGCAAACATGACAGATGACAATACTAAATGACTGTTTGTCATCTTTTCAGATATCTCTTAAATGCAATACTCCAGGAAAGTCATTACCATCAATTAATGTTAAATCACTAAGTGCAACTTATTTGCTATAACTGCTTGATTCTAGACTCTAGTTAAGTTCCCCAAACATGCCACTTAAATTTCTTACATATTGAATATGTTGAAGTTACACGATGGAAGGATATTGTGTCTCTGAATGACTAGTTTGAGAAAGCCCACAAGACCAAGAACTCATACTCAGTTAATGTGTGGAAACCCAATTAATTTATTAAGAAGAAAAATCTAAAATCTTCAGGAGAATATTTGCTAACCCGCTGGGATGTTTTAGAGCCCTAAGAGGAAACAAGAAAGTGAATAAACTTCTCCTGAGTTCCAGGGCTGAGGCCCTTGAGTGATATTCTTTGAACTGGGATCCTGGGCAAGAACCATTAGAAGTCAGTTTCAGACACGAAAAAGAAAATTGCTGTGAATTTCTAAGGGATGGAACCTTTAGATTCCAGGTCTCCTGGTAGAGGAGTTTCATTATTGTTGTTGTTGTTGTTGTGAGTCTGAAAATGGAAGTGAATGTGACACCAAGAAAAGCAATACCAGACTAATTTTAACTCTGCATATCACTTGAAGAAGTGATGTAGCTTATTTGTGGGGACCAAAGTGATGCCTGCCTGAGAGACAGCAATAAGGGTGGGACTTGCCTGTGATGTCACAGCATTTTGAAGATGAACCTCCTTGCTCCCTAGTGGGTGGTATGAATGCAGTTTCATAGAGAAATGAATGGCATATGCTTAAATCAGATTAGTTAAAGGAGATAATGTGGACAAACAAGTGAGTATAAGTGAACTAATGGGCTATGTGATTGAATCTTCAAATGAAAAGATTATTTCATTATGGAGAATGACATATGTTACTACTAGTTAAGTAGTCCAAGGCTAACACTACACCATCAAAAATTCCCTAAATAAATTAAAAGCTGGAAACAAACTTAAAGGACTGTTATGTAAGATCTATAAAGAACTTCTCAAACTCAACACCCCCAAAATAAATAATCCAGTCAATAAACTGGCAGAAGACATGAACAGACACTTCTCCAAAGAAGACATACAAATGGCTAACAGAGACATGAAAAAATGTTCAATATCACTATCCATTAAGGAAATACAAATCAAAACCATAATGAGATACCACTTTATACCAGTTAGAATGACAAAACTTAACAAGACAAGAAACAGAAAGTGTTGGTGAGGCTGTGGAGAAAGGGGAACCCTCTTGTACTTCTGGTGGGAATGCAAGTTGTACAGCCACTCCGGAAAACAGTATGGAGGGTCCTTGAGATGTTAACAGTAAAGCTATCCTATGACCTACCAATTGCACTATTAGGTATTTACCCCAAAGATACAGATGTAGTGTAAAGAGGGGGCACATGCACCCTAATGTTCATAGCAGCAATGTTTGCAATAGCCAAACTGTGGAAGGAGTCATGATGTCCTTCAACATATGAATGGATAAAGAAGATGTGGTTCATATATACAATAGAATATTACTCAGCCATCAAAAAGGATGAATACCCACCATTTGCATTGACATGGATGGAATTGGAGAGGATTATGCTAGGTGAAATAAGTCAATCAGAGAAAGACAATTATCACATGGTTTCACTCATATATGGAACATAAGGAGTAGAATGGAGGACCACAAAGGAAGAGAGGAAAAATTGAATGGGAAGAAATCAGAGACAGAGAAAAACCATGAAAGACTTTTGACTCTGGAAAACAAACTGAGGGTTACAGAAGGAAGGGCTGTGGGGGGGATAGCATAACCAAGTGATGGATATTAAGGAGAACAAATGTGATGATGAGCCCTGGGTGTTATATTCAACTAGTGAATCACTGAGCACTACATCAAAAACTAATGATGTACTATATGTTGGCTAATTGAACATAACAAAAAAATGGAAAGAAATACTCATAAGGCTTTTCTTCTCAGAATTTATACTTTTGTTTAGAGCTTATTTTGGTCCATGGCTAACTCTTTAGATGACTGTGCCTCTTAAAATCATTGAGTTTTTCATTTATAAATGGCAGATAATTGTCCAGGCAGTGATCTCTTGCCCATGCTTTTAAATGTCAATAGAAGAATTAAGAATTCCCCAGGGGATTCAATTCTATGATTCAGTATTCTTTCTCTAAACCAGATTTTTTAAAATTTGACCTGAATTAATGCTGACTTGATTCATTTCCTCTGGATATGGATATAAGCATAGTGTGAAAATAATGTTTCATTTTTCTGTGCTGTGATTTAGGTATTAGAGTCAGAAGGCTATTGTGCAATATCTGGTTTTACTATTTGTATACATCAACTGTAAATAAAAATAACATCTATTTTGTATTGTTGTTGAAGCCTCAGATAACACTTATGAAAGCAATTTGTCACCTGGAAATCATAGATCAACTAGAGAATATTTTCATTATACTGTGATTTTGACCTTTTCTAAGGGTTGTCTGACTATTTGGGTCTCTCAAAGGAATAGAATGTATCACCATTCTGAAATCTTTGGGGGAAATATCTCTAGGGACTTCCCTGCCATGCAGTCATTTGTTGACATCCTTCTGACTGCAGGAGCATTGGCACACTTGTGATGCAGCTATTTATAAGCCTAGTAGACTCACAGGCAAGTCAAACAATTTATTCTTATTATGCTGGTTACACTGCAGCCTACAGGATGCAACAAAATATAGAAGACTCTGTATCAAGGAATACTGAAAAAAATATAGGAGAGCAGAACATTACAGGATATGGGATATAGAAAAATATAACTAATTTTCTCTTAATACCATGTGATTTTAGGGGGCATAAACCCCCAGTCATAAGACAATGGTTTGATGTGAAATGACTGACTCTCCCACACTCAGGATTTATTACCCAATTCATTTTCCTTTCTGCTGGAAATTGCTTGAGTGTGTAGGATGTCTTTCCATCTACCCCTCCAGATCCAATCTTCACCCTTCTTCACTATGTTCTGTGCCCTGGAGGCTGTCCTGTGTAAAAAGCATCAATCAATTCTTATCCCTCTGGCTTCCAACTGAATTCCACAAATGTGGATCACTGGCTGAAGACAACAGCAGAAAAATAAGGCCAGAACATCTGTTTCCTGGACTCCTTTTGGAAAAGTTTCTTTTCATGGGTTGGACATTTTTAAAAAGATGTTCTCTCCTACTGGGAAGCACCTCTATGCATGCTTCGCTTTCACAATAGACTATATTTCCTCAGTCATTCAGGCAAGGATACAGAATTTAGGTACTAAATTTCAGCTATTACTAATCCCCATGGTACTAGATTATCTCCTGATGGTACTAGAGTCCACACTACCAAAACCTTATGTATAGTTCCTTTATTATACTCAAACTCCTCAAACCCCTAGTTTGTGTGTGACAGATCTTTCTTACCTAAATCCTAGTCAATTTCTAAAGATGACCCCTTTTGTAGGTGGCACAGTGGAAGGCACTGTGGCCCTGTGGACTGAAGGCAGGGTTATCACTGGGAGGGGAAAAGGCCAAATCACATCATGTATGATCCCTGCCATGTCCCTTCCTTCTAAATTCCTCTAACATTTGATTTAAGTGAAATTCAAATGCATAATAAAACTAAGGACCACTTTGGGAGATAATTAAAGACATTCATGAGCTAAATGAGAAGTTTGTGGAGATTGGCAAACAGGCATGGTTATTTCCTTCTTTGCCTTGATTGCAATAGAAGTTCTTTCAGGTTCTATATGTGCAGTTCTCCCTTTTAAGCCTCTGCTTACTTTTTCAAATGTGGAACAAATTACTTGACCTATCCATGCCTCCATTTTACCAAGTGTAAAAAAAAACATAACACTCTTAAGATTTGGAATTAAATGGGTTGATACATTGTAGAGTTCTTATAACAATGCTTCGGAACTCAGTAAGTCTCAGTTTTTATTTTGGGTTCTCCTCCTGCGTTTATTCTCCTATAGCCCCTTAATCTCATTATTATTCTCCTAATTATATTTTTTTCCACAAACCTGGTGTTTTCAGTCAACATTGACCATTCAGAATTCTAGTCAAAAGATTCAATTAAGTTGGTTCCTCAGGATTCTGAATTCCACTCCTGATTTACTCTTCATCTCCTGGTAACCTTCAGAAGAGGATTTTCATCTCTTCCAGGCTTCTAGCTTCATTAATGAAAATAGATGAAACTATTTTCATTAATAGTTTAATCAGGTAAAACTAATTTTAACCATCATAAAATTAGGTTGGGGTTGAAACATAAGCATGACTTAACTAAACTATCTCAGACATTTTATTTAAAAAAAAAAACAATTCTTATTGTAAACTGAATTCTTCCTGCTGCAGTTTCTCTATTTTTCTTGTGTTTATCCCTCACTGAAATTGAGATATGTCACATATTTCCTCTTGTTTGTTTGTGGCTGGTGAAATTATTGGAAAATCTTGTGGTTGGCTTTATTGCAAGCTAGAGATACTGACACTTTCCCTTCTGGGCCTTGAGTTTGTTCATGTATTTTCTATCCCAGCTGAGGTATTGTCATTGTTCCCACCCTTACGTCATTCACATGTTTATCTTGAAAAGACCTTTTAGAGACCTCCAGTTCTAACACCCCTTGTCACTTTATGTCCCCTTGCTTTACTTGGTTTTAATTTAGCTGAGCACAGACTCAGAACTTTTAAAAGTCTGCTCCACTGAGGGAACATCACTCCAGAGGCTAAAACGGGATGAAGCCCACATGGGTACAGCATGGCCTCAGGTCCCACGGGGTCACAGAAGAATTGGGATGTCTGAGTGTTGCAGGTTATTAGAGCAAGGAAGCCAGATATAGAGACAGAGCTGAGGAGTGAGCTCTCAACTCGGGGTTGCCTTGAACCATAATCCATAGCACAGGTCATTACTCTGTGAGTGGGGTCCCCACAAAATCCAGGGAGACCCACCCTGGAGGAGCTCAGAGATCTACAGGGTTCGGAGACTCCAGGCAGAGCTGTGTGCCAGAGACAGAGATGCTTGTTCACAGGCTTAGAGCACAGCTGGAGGCCAGGGAGACGGGAGTGATTGCACACTTTTCTCAGTGGGCACACTGAGGAGTAGAACCCTGAGCTCTCGGGTCCTCCAGACCAGATATTGGGAGGCTGCCATGTTCATTCCCATCCTCCAGAACTCTATGGAAAGCATTCAGGGAACAAATGCACTCAAAAGCGAACTGGAGTGGATTACTTAGCCCGGCCCCTGGTAATGACAGTAAAATTCTACCTCCGGCAAAGACACTTGAGAATCGCTACAACAGGTTCCTATCCCAAAAGATCAACAAGAAATCCAGCCAAGACCAAGTTCACTTACCAAGGAGAACAGCGGAATTCCAGAGGAGGAGAAAGAGAAGCATGGAATTCATGGCTTTCTCCCCATGATTCTTTAGTCTTGCAAAGCTAATTAATTTTTTTAATTTTTAATTTCTTCTGCTATTTTTTTAACTTTTACCCTTTTCTCTTTTAATGTTTTTAAACTAGTTTATCTTAACAATACCTTTCATTAAAAAAAAATATTTTTGAACCTTCATTGTTATAGTCATATTTTATCCTTCATTGTACCTAACTTTATTTTTGTATACACATAGTGTTTTTTCTTCTAAAAAAATTGGGGTATGACTTCTTCTCATAGATCAAAATATACCCTAAAATTAGCACTGGGCTCATTCTAGTCTCCAGCCCAAGCAAATTCTCTCAACCTTCTTTTTCTTTATTCTCCCAACCAACTTACCTTATCAACACCATTTTTAGAAATTAAAATTTTTTCATCTTTATAGTCATATTCCATCCCTTCATTGTGTTTACCCTTATATACATGTTTCATTCTTTAAAATTTTGGGAGGTAGTTTCTTCTAAGAGACCAAAATACTCCCCAAATTAAGTGGGTAACCCTGTTCTAGTCACCAGTCTAATATATTTGTCATTTCTTATATTTTTTCTTTGTTTTCTTTTTTTAATTTTTTTGAACTTATTTTTCTGCCCCTTCTCCCCCCCCCCCCCACAATTTGGGGTCTCTTCTGATTTGGTTAAAGCACATTTTACTGGTATCTTTGCCACACTTTTAGTATTTTTTTGCTCCTTCATATATTCTTATCTGGACAAAATGACTGGGCAGAAAAACTCACCACAAAAAAGAAAAAAAAGAACAAGAGGCAGTACTGAAGGCTAGGGACCTAATCAATATGGACTTTGGTAATATGTCAAATCTAGAGTTCAGAATGATGATTCTCAAGGTGCTAGCCAGGCTCAAAGAAGTCATGGAAGATATAAGAGAAATGCTGTTGGGGAAATAAAAGCCCTTTCTGGAGAAATAAAAGAACTAAAATCTAACTAGGTTGAAATAAAAAAAAAAAAGCTATTAATAAGGTGCAATAAAAAATGGAGGCTCTTACTGCTAGGATAAATGAGGCAAAATAAAGAATTAATGATATAGAAGACCAAATGACAGAGAATAAATAAGCTGAACAAAAGAGCTTCCAGGTGTTTAAGTTCCTTCCAAACTTTTCCTTGTGATTGAGCTCAAGTTTCAAAGCATTGTGACCTGAGAATATGCAGGGAATAATCTCAGTCTTTTGGTATTGGTTGAGTCCTGATTTGTGACCCATTTTGTGGTCTATTATTTAGAAGGTTCCATGGGTACTTGAGAAGAATGAGTATTCTGTTGTTTTAGGGTGAATGTTCTGTATATATCTATGCGGTCCATCTGGTCCAATGTGTCATTCAATGCTCTTGTTTCTTTATTGATTTTCTGTTTTGATGATCTGTCTATTTCTGAGAGAGGCATGTTAAGATCTCCTACTATTAATGTATTCATATCAATATGACTCTTTATCTTGATTAACAGTTTTCTTATGTAATTGACTGCTCCCATATTGGGGGCATAGATATTTACAATTGTTAGATAATCTTGGTGGTTAGTCCCTTTAAGAATGATGTAGTGTCCTTCTGTTTCTCTGACTGCAGTCTTTAGTTTAAAATCTAATTTGTCTGATATGAGAATCGCTACCCCAGCCTTCTTATGAGGCCCATTAGAATGAAAGATCCTTCTCCATCCCTTCACTTTCAGTCTGGGTGTATCTTTAGGTTCAAAATGGGTCTCTTGTAGACAACATATGGATGGGTCCTATTGTTTTATCCAATCTGCAACCCTGTGCCATTTTATGGGTGCATTTAGGCAATTCACATTGAGAGTGATTATTGATAGATGAGTTTTTATTGACATCGTGTTACCTTTGAAGTATTTGAAGTCTTTAGATTGTCTCTATATTTCTGTTCAATACTATTCTTAGGATTTTTCCTCTTTTATAGAACCCCCCTTAATATTTCCTGCAGTGTTGGCTTGGTGGTTGCATAGTCTTTTAAGCCTTGCTGGTCTTAGAAACTCTTTATCTCTCCATCCATTTTGAATGTCAGTCATGCTGGATAAAGTATTCTTGGATGCATATTCTTCTTTCTCATTTAGTGCCCTGAATATATCTCGCCAGCCCTTTCTGGCTTGCCAGGTCTCTGTAGACAGGTCTGATGTTATTCTGATGGGCTTTCCTCTGTAAATAAGGAGCCTCTTTGTCCTAGTGGCTTTCAAGAAATTATATCTACAATTATGATTCCTCAATTTGACTATCAGGTGCCTTGATGTTTTTCTGGAATCTATAATCTTGGGTGGAGACCATTCGGCCTCTAGTACATGAACGCTGGTTCCATTCGCGAGATTGGGAAAATTTTCATAAAGAACTTGTTTCACTATATCTTCTAGATGTCTTTCTTTCTCCTCCCCTTCAGGAATTCCAATAATTATGACTTTGGAACGTTTCATGGCATCATTCATTTCCCTGATTCTGTTTTCGTGGCTTCTAAGCTGTTTGTTCCAGGCTTCCTCCTGATCCTTTCTCTCTATCTGTTTGTCCTCCAGATCACTAATTCTATCTTCTGTCTCAGTTACCCTAGCTTTGAGAGAATTTAGATAAGCTTTGAGAGAATTTAGATTAGATTGGAACTCATTGAGAGCATTGTGAAGCTCATCCCTGGTAGCTTTCAGCTCTGCCCTAACATTGTGAACATCAACTCTGGTCGCTTTCAGTTCTGCCCTAATCAATTCCATTTGGTCATCCATGGCTTTCTCCAACGTAGCTATTGCCTGGATAATTGTTAGCTTGAATTCTCTTTCGACATATTGTCTATGTTGATAGCTGTTAGCTCTGTTGCAGAAGGCCCATCCTCTATTTTTCTTCTGTTGGGCATTACTCCTCCTGGCATTTTGTTGACAGATGACTGAATTGATGTAGCTGGATGTATCGACCGTGTTGCAGTCAAGGTACACCCTGGAAAGCTTCTGAGCAATCAGGATTCCCCACCCAAAAGAGAGAAAAAAGAGAAGAAAAAGAACCAGAGAGAGAGAGAGAGGAAAGAAAGGGAAGATAAAAGAGAAGGCTCAGCCCAAATGGGCCCCAAGGTAAGATTTATAAAGCATACAAACAAAAACAAACAAAAAGACTGACAAAAGTATATGACAATAGAAAAATATATATATATATATAGGCAATAAAGGAAGAACCTCGTCAAAAAGAAACCTAAGTGTAAGATTTATATACTATCAGGACAAACACAAAAACATAGAAACACTGGTGGAAGAAAAAGATGGGAGAGTGGTAATAGATTCTCAGTGTGGGTGAGGATGGTTGTTTTGATTCTTCCTGGATGTATCTTGATATCTTTGTTAAAGGACTCAACTTTCCTAAGATAAAATGGGATTAAAAATTGGTTTAACTATAGGGGTAGCATTGATTGGGGAAAGGGGATTACCTTAAAGTTTAACTCTATATGAATATTAGAAAATAAAAGTAAAAAAGGAATAAACTAGATTAAACTAAACTAAATTAAAAAAATAAATGTAAAAAATAGAAATGCAAAAGAAAAACACAGGTGTATGTATCAAAAAGTTCAGGTTAAAAGGTAATGGAATTTGATGTACTAGACATCTCACTGTGATGGTAAATAGGTTAAAAAATTATCTATATAAAAATAATGAGCCAGAATAGTGGGAACAAATTAAAAATAAAAGCTGTCCTATAAAGTAGTGGTGGTTGTTCTCTTGTTGTCTTTTTTTTTTTTTTTCTTTCCTGGTTGGTTTTCTGGGGGAGGGGCCTGCCACGTGGGTTTTCAGTCAATGATATTCTCTGGGTTAAGTCCTCCCACCCCCCTCAAGGGGGTGGGCTCTGAGGAAACTGGTTTTTTCAGGCTTTTTTTCTCTGGAGGTTTTTATGTTTGCTCACTTTTTTTTTCCCTCTCTCTCTCTTGCCTAGACTGCTTTTGATGGCTTTTGTAGGTTTAGAGAAAAGCAAACTGCATCTTGACCTCCCTCTCAGAGAGAAGCCTCAATTTGGCTGCAGAGCCCAAATAAATTCTCCCTTGGCTGCTGGTAGAGCAGGTTCCCAGTCGCGGTCCCTGGGGAAGCAGGAATTTTTGTTTGTACCCAAAACCATGGCAGCGGTGGCTGTCTGGGCAGCTCCAGACCACCAGAGAAGTTCCAAGCAGCATTTGCACACTGAGATTTTCCCTCGCCAGGGCTGGGAGTGCTTGTTCTTTCCTCGTCCAAGAGCACCGGACTGGCACCTGTGCACACCTCTTTCAGGGGAGGGCATGGGGCGCAACTCGGACTCTAATGGCACAGCAGGGCACTCGCATGGGGACTGCAAAAAGGCTGTGCTTCTGTTGACTGGTGAGGCTCCCAGCCCCACATGGGAGCCTGGCCCCATGCGCTCTCAGGTGCGCTGGTGGCTCAGGGACCAAGACCTGGTCTCTCCACTCCACTCTCTCTTGCTCTGCACCAGGGGTGGCTATCCTGGGTCTGCAGACGTAAGCCCCTCTCCTTAGCCGCCCCAATTCCCACAATCCCCCCCAACACCACAATCCTTTGCTCTTTTTGAGTGCTTTCTACCAGACTCCTAGTTAATGCTGGTCCCCAGACGCAGGGTACTCTCGTACTGGGATATTACTTTCCCAATGGGTCACCTCTCCTGGCTCCCTCCCCCTTTTGTTTATCTTCTGATATCAGTCTGACATTCTCACTCTGCTTTACCTGCCCACTGGTGTCTTCTGCTCCTGTAGAGATCCAGACATGTATAATTCTGATCTCGGGCTGATTTCATGGGTGATCAGAGTTCTTTGGAATGTAATCAGCTCACTTTAGGGTACAAGTTGAAAGGGCACCTCCTCCTACTTCCCCGCCATCTTGTCTCCCTATTATTCTATATTTACATATTCTTAACATTATGCTTAATAATAGGCCTTGATATTTGGCATTCAATATCTACTACCTTTGCTCTTCTCCATCAATATTGTATTTCTATTCTTGCATTTTTATGTCAATTACAGAATGAGCATGTTGATACACACACACACACACACACACACACACACACACACAATACAGAGCTAGGGTTCTGATTGGATTGTATTAAAACTAAAGGTTATTCCAATTTGGAAATTGATACCTTAGCAATACCAAAACTTTCAATATATGAATATAGAATATCTCACCATTTATTTGTTTTTAATTTTTGTCAGTAATACTATAGTTCTCTGAATAGAGATCTTGCACATATTTTTCAGCTTCATTCCTAAAAATCTGAAATTTTATGCTATTGTGAAATAATTAAATTTTCATTTTCTACTTGTTTTTGAAGGTATATAAAAATATCTTGCATATTGCATATATATGTACACTGACTTTGTGTTCAAAATATTTGTTAAATTCACTTATTTATCTTCAAATTTTTCACAGATTCTTCTGGTTTTTCTATGCTAGTAATCATGTTTTCTATAAATGTTAATACTTTATTTCTTCCCTTCCAACTCCCATACATCCACTGCTTCTTTTGCAGTGGTTAGGATGACCAGTACAATGTAAAATAGAAGTTGTGATTACATCTTTTTTTCTGGTTTCTAATTTTGGTTGGTAAATTTTTAGTTTTTCACCACTGTGTATGTTTATTTTCTGGTTTTGTATTAATTTGATCTATACATAATTGCTAAATGATGTTCCATTATATGAATACATCTCAAATTGGATATCCATTAGCCAGTTGATGGGTAATTGGCTTATGATCAGTTTTTTTACTATTATGTATAACCCAAAGTCATGAATACAATAAGTTTAGTTCTGAAAAGCTTTGCTCCTTTTTCTTCTTTTACATTTAGTTAAAAGTATTTTTGTGGACATATGTTTCAATTTGAGTAGGTGAATAAGTATGAAAGGATTGCTTTATCATAATTTAAGTGTATGTTCAACTTTATTTAAAAATGTCAAAGTCAGTGGATTTTAATAGCCCATCTACATCATCCAGAAAGAAAATCAATAAGGAAACAATAGCCTTGAATGACATATTAGATCAGATGGACTTCATATATATATACATATATATGTATGTATATATATATAAAGAATATTCCATCCAAAAACAGAATACACGTTCTTTTCAAGTGCATGTGAAACATTCTTCAGGACAGGTCATGTTAGGCCACAAAACAAGATTCAATAAATTTAAAAAGAATGAAATAATATCAGTTGTCCTTTGTGATCACTCATTATGAAACTAGAAATCAATTACAAGAATAAAATTGGAAAAATATCAACACATGAAGACTAAACAACATGATGTGTGTTTTTAAAGGTTTTAATTATCTATTTGATAGAGAGAGAGAGCCCGGGGCAGGAGGTGAGAAAGAGAGAGAGAGGTAGAAATAGATGCCCTGATCAAAACCCTGAATTCATGACCTGAGCCAAAGGCAGATACCTAACTGATTGAGCCACCCAGTCTCCCCTAAACAACATGCTATTAAACAACCAGTGGGTCAGTCAGGAAATAAGGAGTAATTTTTAAAAAAGTATATTGATAAAAATGAAAAAGAAACACAGCATTCCAAAATCTATGGGATGTACCAGAAACAGTTCTAAGAAGAATGCCCATGAAATATATGCCTACTTTGAGAAACAAGAAAAATCTTAAATATAAACAATCTAACTTTCTAGTTAAAGAAATTCAAATAAATAAATGAATAAATAATACCAAAGTCACAAAGAAAGAAATAATAAAGATCAGATGGAAATAAATGAAATAGAAATTGAAAAAGAAATTTAAAAAGGCCAATGAAACTTAGAGCTGTTACTTAGAAAAGATAAACAAAGCCAATGAATGTTCAGTCAGAAATATCAAGATAAAAAAGAAAAAATAAATTAAGTAAATAATCTCATTTGTAAATACATAAAAACAATAAAATACCTAGTAAGAAGTTTTTAACAAGGACTTGAAAGACCTGTATTTTAAAAACTATAAGACATTTATATGATGCCTGGCTGGCTCAGTCAGTGGAGTATGTTATTCTTTTTTTTGTTTGTTTGTTAAGATTTTATTCATTTATTTGACAGAGAAAGAGCACACAAGTAGGCAGAGCAGCAGGCACAGGGAGAGGAAGAAGTAGGCTTCCCACTGAGCAGGGAGCCCAACATGGCACTGGGTCCAAGTACCCTGGGATCGTGACCTGAGCTGAAGGCAGATGCTTAACTGACTGAACCACCCACCTGAGCATGTTATTCTTGACCTCAGAATCATGAGTTCAAACCTTCCATTGGGTGTGGAACTTACTAAAAACAAAACAAAATAAAACAAAACAAAAAAAGCAAAAACAAAAACAAAACTCTAAGACATTGATAAAAAAATTGAACCTGACACAAATAAATGGGTTGATATACCATCTTTATGGATAGAAGAACTAATAATGTTTAAATGTCCATTCTGTCCAAAACAATTTACAGATTAAATTAAAATCCTAATATCACTTATGTTGTACACCTGAAGCTAATATAATACTGTATGTAAATTATAATTTAAATTCAAATTTTAAGAAAAGTTGAACTCTTTTCAAGGTAACTATACCTGATTTGTTTCCATAGCAATACATGTAATTTCCTATTATTTTATATATTTACTAGCCCTTAGTATCTTTATATATATATATATATCTACAGGTGATAGGTAGATATAGAGATGATAGATAGATGATAGATATATAGATAGATAGATGATGATGATAGATAGATAGATAGATAGATGCAGTTTTCACCATTCTAAAGGGCATGTAGTCAAGTGAAAAAGCTAGATACAGGACAGGGTACATTTTAGATTCATTTAGATGAATTTCTGGAAAAAAAAACTATATATAGAAAAACAGATCAATGTTTTCTAGGAGCTGAGACTATAGGGAAGAGATTGAAGGCAAAGGATAACTGAGGAAATTTTTAGAGTGAAGAATATATTTCATATTATGAATGTAATGTGGTTGTGATTACATGACTGTATTTCTTAAAACACAAAATTGTACATTCTAAATTATTGAGATTTATTGTGTTAATTATACTTGAATAGTTTAGAAATTTAAAAAGTCACAAAAACTAGTTTGTCACTAGTATACAAAAATGCAGCTTTAAAAGTTGGTATGGCAGGGGTGCCTGGGTAACTCAGCCAGTTGGGTGTCTGCCTTCAGCTGGGCTCATAATCCTGGGGTCCTGAGATCAAATCCTACATGGGGCTCCCTGCTCAGCAGGGAGTTTGCTTTTCCCTCTCTCTCTGCCTGTCCCCACTGCTCATACTCCTTTTCTCTCACTCTCTCTCTCAAATAAATAAATTAATAAAATCTTTTAAAAAATCTGGTATGGAATATTGTGACATCTTTATATTTATTTGGTAATTCTATATATTGTTTTAAGATTTCTTACCTTTTACTTTTGCTTGGACAATCATGTCCTGTAAGAACAAGATAGTTTTACTTTTATTTTCCAATCAAAATGAAATTTTTAAAAACCTAATACTCATTTTATTTGCATAATATCCTAAGCATTTAATATTGATTAACTCATTTTATTCTTATTAAATCCCTATGAGATATGTACTATTGTTATCACCATTTTATATATGAGTAAACTGAGAAAGAAGACAGTAAATGATTTGCCCTCTCGAAAAAAGCAAAAAAAAAAAAAAAAGCAACAACGAAACAAATGGTAAAGCAATGTAATCTTAATGTCCTTCCATAAGCCATTTGAGTGCTCATTAGGAATTAGGTTATATATGTGTTCATAAGATTCAGATTGTCTATTTCTTATTCACATTTTTATTTCTGAAAGAAAAATTTTCTCTCTCTGATAAATAGTTCATGACTTTGACAAACACATGCAGTTGTTTAACCATTACCAAATGAGAACTGAGAAAATTCAGCACCTCAAAAATTTCTTCATATTTTCCCTTTGTATAAAAACACTTCCACAACTTCCAGCCTCAGGCAACCACTATCTACTTACTGTTCCTATTTCAAGTGTTTTCCAGAATATCATATGAATGGAATATATTAGGAAACATTTTGAATCTGGATTCTTTCATTTGTCAAGGCTATGGTCCCTATGGCCTGCCTGGTCCTTCTAGGACTATAGTTCCATGGAATTAGAGCTGGTAGGGGAGATGGAAGCAGCCTCAGGCTAAAATGTTATGAAATACCACTGTTCTTACCAAGGTTCAGTGTTTTCTCTCGAATAACTTCTCAACTTTTTGCATGCCTGTGGTCAATTTCCAGTCCTGAAGTTGTTGTTTTGGGCAATTCTGCCAAGTTTTATTATTGCTGGTTCTTTTTTTTTTTTTTTATTAATAAACTGTATGTTTCAGGGTAGTTTCAGTTTTACATAAAAATGGAGCAGAAAGTACAGAGTACTTTCCCTCCCTACCTACCTACATGTAGTTTCTCTTATTAGTGAGAAACATTTTGCATTATAACATGGTATGTTTGTTATAACTGACTTGCCAATGGTGACATATTATTATTATTTTGTCAATATTGACATATTATTAATTAAAGTCCACAGTTTATGTTAGGGTTCACTTGTGCTGGATATGACAAAGGTATAATGACATGGATCCACCATTACAATATCATACAGAATATTTTCACTGTCCTAAAATTCCTCTGTACTCAGCCTATTCATCCCTCCTCAACTTCTACCAGTCCTTGGAAACTACTGATCTTTGTACTGGCTCCATAGTGTTACCTTTTCCAGAATGTCATATCATTGGTACTATGTAGTTTTTTTTTTTTAATATTTGCTTCTTTTACTGATGAATAACTCACTTTAAGTTTCTTCCTTGTTTTTTCATGCCTTGATAGTTCATTTCTATATACCACAGTTTATTCATTCACTTGTTGAAAGACATCTGAGTTGTTTCAAAGTTTTGAAAATTATGAATAAAGTCATTATAAACATTCATGTGAGAATTTTTATGTGGACATAAGTTTTCAACTCATTTGGGTAATTATAAAATAGCATGATTACTGGACCACTGATAAGAGAATATTTAGTTTTGTAAGAAACAACCAAACTGTCTTCCAGAGTAGCTATACTATTTTGTATTCCCACCAGCAATGGATGAGAGAGTTTTTTTTTTTTTTTGACAGAGAGAAATCACAAGTAGATAGAGAGGCAGGCAGAGAGAGAGAGAGGGAAGCAGGCTCCCTGCTGAGCAGAGAGCCCAATGTGGGACTCGATCCCAGGACCCCGAGATCATGACCTGAGCCGAAGGCAGTGGTTTAACCCACTGAGCTACCCAGGCGCCCCGAGAGAGTTCTTTTTGATCCATATCCTCACCAGCATTTGGTATTGTCAATGCTCTGTATTTGGACCATTTTAATAGGTATGTAGTGGTATCTCCTTGTTGTTTTAATTTGCATTTCCCTGATGACACATGATGCTGGACAACATTTTATGTGCTTATTTGCCATCCATATATCTTATTTGGCAAGATATTTACTCAGATATTTTTCACATTTTAAAAATTGGATTGCTTATTTTCTTATTGTTGCTGGGCTTCTAAAAAATATTTATTTATTTATCTGAGAGAAACAGAACACAGAGAGGGGAAGAGTGAGAGGAGAGAGAGTCTTAAGCAGATTCCACACTGAGCTAAAAGTCTGGTGTGAGGATTAGTTTCACAGCCCTGTGATTATAACCAGCTGAAATCAAGAGCTGGTCACTTAATTGACTTCATCACCCAGACATCCCTCTTATTGTTGAGTTTTAAGTGTTTTTTTTTTTGTATATATTGGATACAAGTTCTTTGACAAATACATTTTGCAAATATTCTCTTCAAGTCTGTGGCTTGTCTTTTCATTCCCTTAACAATGTCTTTCCAAAAGCAGAAGTTTTGAGTTTTAATGACATCCAACTTATCAGTCATTTCTTTTTTTTGTTTTGTTTTTGTCATTTCTTTTATTGATTGTGGTTTTGGTTTATCACTGCTTTTTATAGAAGGAACCCCTCAATCGGCCATTCCAGAAGTTGACCTGCCTTTATGTGTTCTTAAACTTTAATGTGTTTCAGGCACTGTACTAAGCAACTTACATTCCTCATCATGTTAAATCATCCCAACACCTTTATGTAGTAGATATGATTTCTAATCTCATTTTATTACACAATGACACTAAGGCTGAGCAAATTGCCCAATGTTGCAAGGATAGCAAATGATAAAAACAATATTTTAATCTAAAGAGTCTGACCCCGGAGGCTGCTTACCTAAACAATGTGCTAATATTATTGGAGACTTTGGAAGACACACAATCTTGTCTGATGTGGGGTCCTCCATTACCATAAGACCCAAAATGGTTGCAAGATGATAGTTCATTCATTCGTTCTAATTTCAGGATCCCCTTCCTCACCTCTACCTCAAATCTGTCTTTTCAAACTTTCACTGATTCTAACTATGTCTAGCTAAAAATACTCCAATGGTTTTCCTGTGTACTTAAAATCAAATCCAAACTCTTTAGTAATAACACACAGAACTGAAATGGTAGACCACCTGACTTGCTTTTTGGGTCTCTTCTACTGTTCCTCTTCTTGTTCACCAAGTCCCAACTGCACTGATCTCTCTATCTGGAAAATATAGCCAGCTCTTTCTCACTGCAGGGTTTAGACGTGCACTAATCTCTCTTCTCAGAAATTCTTCCTGAATAACTTTGCAATATTTTTTTGTTTCTTTTCATCATTCAAGTGTCCTCATCCAGTCCATTTCACTATTTCTAGCTGTTTTTTTCTATCTATGGTTGTCACTTGAAATTATTTTATTCATTTATTTGTTTATTTGCTGTTTTCTCCTGCTATTATATATATATATATATATATATATTAGAATGCCCTTTTACTTGTCTCTATCCTCTTATAAAACTGAAATATATGTTTGTTTTGTCTGTCATTATACCCACAGTACTCAGCAAAGTAGTACAGTGCCACAAATTTCTTTTAGGTTGAATTCTCCTAACGTTCTTATGACCTAGGTAATACTTATTTTTTTGAAAGTCCAGGGTTGGATCTCAGATTTGACTGACTTAAAAATTTGGGGTTTTGTTTATTTGTGTGTTTTAATTTATTTTGTTTTCACTTGTTCCATGCTGCTCTCAATGCAGAAAGCACATAACATTTTCTGGCCCTTACACTTCCTTTATCAAACACAGTAAAGTCAATTTTATAAACAATTGCTGAGCCAAGTGTGAGATTCAATGGAAGGTGGCACTCATAATAAAAGAATTACCATCAATCAGGTTTGGCAAAAGTCCTAGAGAAATTGGCACATGAGTGATTTTGTGTAGTTTTGCTTGAGAAGTAAATCTCTCTGACAAACATGAATTGTGTCACATTTCCTATATTTCTATCTGTTTAGAGATAGGATAGATCTAGCCTTATTGTCATGTAATGGAAAATTGCTTTGGGGTGGACTTCAAAGACCTTTGTTGAAAATGTTGCGTGACATGTCTATAGCCCTTCTGACCTCCTGCTCAAACTTGTGAGGGAGCCTGGCTCTCACTGCTGCTCTAGGGGTCCCTGGGCTTAGCCCTGCTCCTTTGCCTATCACTCTCCCTGCTTCTTGGCACATTAGCCATAAGAGAGACAAGAAGTGCATGTGGCATCTTCTTGGTCTTCAGCTTATTGTCCCTGGACTTGAGTGCTTAGAGACATATAGAGAGACAGCTGCTAATTTAAAATATGATGGCACTGAAAAGGACAAAGAAAATGGACCCCTTTTTTCCCAGTTTCCTAAACCAGTTCCCTCTTTTACACTTGGGCTTTCAGTAAATAATATCTGGATGTTGTGTGATGAGGAACAGCCCAGATAGAGAATAAATCAGTCCCAGAAGAAGAAAAGACCTCATGATATGATGAGATAGGGCTGGGAAAAATTTAAGGCCAGGGCCCAGCACACAGTACACTACATGATTGTCAAGTGGTAATTTGAAGAATAGGCATGGGACCTGTAGGTCCTTAGAAGGCAGAGGCTGCCTTCAGGGTCTTTCCCCTGAAAGGGTTGCTTCTCTGGAGCAGGGAATAGCTTGGGTACACTTAGGCACACTGTTTGCTTAGGCAACAGGACTATAGAAGCACTGAGCTCACCAGTTAGTGGCACAGGAAGGGGAGGTGGCTCCCAGCTTTTCAGGGCTGTCATCAGCCATGTTGCAGACATAGAACCAGCCTTACTCTATCTCTAGGAAACTTCTCCTTGATTCTAAACATACTTCAGAAGGAATGAAGAACCCTTGCTGCCCTTCCCTCTTCACCATATGTCAGTAGTTCAGTAGTTTATTGAATAGCTTCTCAGCTTGTGGATGCTGAATATAATAACCCTGGTCCTTGCTTTCTTGGGTTTATTTACATATCAAAGAAGAGAATCAAATAAATACTCAGTTATAATGCACAGTGAGAAATAATGTCTTAGTTTTTTTTTTTAAGTTTTCAAATTTTATTTTATTTTTTCAGTGTTCCAAGATTCATTGTTTATGCACCATAGCCAATGCTCCTCCATGCAATATGTGCCCTCCTTAATACCTACCTCCAGGCTCATGTAACCCCTCACCCATATCCCCTCTAAACCCCTCAGTTTGATTCTCAGAGTTCACAGTCTCTCATGGCTCATCTCCCCCTCCGATTTCCCCCACTTCACTTTTTCTTTCCTTCTTCTAAAGTCCTCTGTGTTATTCCTTATGCTCCACAAGTAAAAACATATGATAATTGACTCTCTCTGCTTGACTTAGTTCACTCAGCATAATCTCCAGTCCCATCCATGTTGATATAAAAGTTGGATATTCATCCTTTCTGATGGAGGGGTAATATTCCATTGTATATATAGACTATATCTTCTTTATCCATTTGTCTGTTGAAGGGCATCTTGGCTCCTTCCAGAATTTGGCAACTATGGTCATTGCTGCTGTGAACATTGGGTATATATGGCCCTTCTTTTCACTACATCTGTATCTTTGGGGTAAATACCCAGTAGTACAATTGCAGGGTCATAGGGCAGCTCTATTTTTAATTTCTTGAGGAATCTCCACACTGTTCTCCAAAGAGGCTGCACCAACTTGCATTCCCACCAACAGTGTAAGAGGGTTCCCCTTTCTCCACATCCTCTCCAATACATGTTTTTTACTATCTTGTTCATTTTGACCATTCTAACAGGTTTAAGGTGGTATCTCAGTGTGGTTTTGATTTGAATCTCCCTGATGGCTAATGATGATAAACATTCTTTCATGTGACTGTCAGCCATTTGTATGTCTTCTTTGGAGAAATATCTGTTCATGTCTTCTGCCCATTTTTTGATGCGATTCTCTGTTTTTTTGAGTGTTGAGTTTGAGGATATCTTTATATATCTTGGTTATCAGCCTTTTGTCTGTAGCGTCATTTGTGAATATCTTATCCCATTCTGTCAGTTGCTTCTTTGTTTTGTTGGCTATTTCCCTTGCTATAAAGAAGCTTTTGATCTTGATGAAGTCCCAAAAGTTCATTTTCACTTTTGTATCCTTTGACTTTGGAGACATGTCTTGAAAGAATTTGCTGTGGGCGATGTCAAAAAGGTTACTGCCCGTGTTCTCCTCTAGGATTTTGATAGATTCCTGCCTCACATTGAGTTCTTTTATCCATTTCGAGTTTATCTTTGTGTATGGTGTAAGAGAATGGTCAAGCTTCATTCTTCTACACATATCTGTCCAATTTTCCCATCACCATTTATTGAAGAGATTGTCTTTTTTTCCACTGCATACTTTTCCTGCTTTGTTGAAGATTAGTTGACCATAGAGTTGAGGGTCCATATCTGGGCTCTCTACTCTGTTCCACTGGTCTATGTGTCTGTTTTTATGCCAGTACCATGCTATCTTGGTGATCATGGCTTTGTAGTAAAGCTTGAAATCAGGCAACATGATGCCCCCAGTTTTATTTTTCTTTTTTCAACATTTCCTTAGGGATTCAGGGTCTCTTCTGATTCCATACAAATTTCAGGATTGTTTGTTCCAGCTCTTTGAAAACTGCCAGTGAAATTTTGATTGGGATGGCATTTAAAGTATAGATTGCTTTAGGCAGTATAGACATTTAACAATGTTTATTCTTCTGATCCAAGAGCATGGAATGGTCTTCCATCTTTTTGTGTCATCTTCAGTTTCTTTCATGAGTGTTCTGTAGTTTCTCAAGTACAGATCCTTTACCTCTTTGGTTAAGTTTATTCCCAGATACCTTATGGTTCTTGGTGTTATAGTAAATGGAATAGGTTCTGTAATTCCCCTTTCCATATTTTCATTGTTAGTGTATAAGAAAGCAACTGATTTCTGTACATTGATTTTGTATCTTGCTACATGATATGTGTTAGTTGTTTGTTATTCCTTTTTTAATTTTTTTTCCTTTCCCCAAGAAGTATCTTTTGAGTGGGATTGATGGGAAGAGGAGTTTCCTTTTCAGTATTTTGTTTTATTTTTTACTTGAGTATGGTTGGCCCACAGTTTTACCTTAGTTTCAGCGGTACAACAACAGTGATTCAACATTTGCATATATTATGATATGTTCATCACAAGTTAGCTACCATCTGTCATCATACAACACTTTTACAATATCATTGACTATATTCCCTGTGCTGTACCTTTCATCCCCGTGACTTATCCATTCCATAACTGGAGTCCTGTGTCTGCCACTCCCCTTCACCTATTTTGCCCACCCCCAAACCCTTACCCTCTGGTCAAAATAAAAAAGAAAAGAAATAACAAATGTTGTTGAGGATATATAGAAAAGTAAACCTTTATGCCCTGCTGGAGGGACTATCAATTGGTATAGCTACTATTGAAAGCAGTATTCAGGTTCCTCAAAAAATTAAAAGCAGAAATACTATATGATCTAATAATTCCACTGTTGGTCATTTACTCAAAGAAAATGAAAACACTAATTTAAAAAGATATGCACCCCAGTATTTACTGTAGCATTATTTACAATCACTAAGATTTGGAAACAGCCCAAGAGTCCAACCTGAGGTGCATCCCATGAATAGATAAAGAAGATGAGGTGTATAAATACAATGGAATATTATTCAGCCATTAAAAGGGATGAGATCTTGCTATTTGTGACAACATTGGTGGGCTTAGAGGGTATTATGCTAAGAGAAATAAGTCAGACTGAGAAAGACACATTCATTTGTAAAATCTAACAAAACAAAACAAATGAATAGGCAAACAAAAAGCAGAATGGATTTTATTCATTTTGGGATTACTAATCTAAAATTAATACAAGAAGTAGATACTCTCTTGGGAAAAAAACTAAAGCCAAAAGAGATTCATGAAAGTGATATTTTGAATGCAATATAAAAGCCTCCTTAACCATGTTCCTAGAGAATGGGTACAGGGTAGAAATTGCATCCTTGGGAAAACTCACATTCAATCCTCTATCATCAACACCAACATCTCAACAGCGATCTTAAATCTGCTCACTGCCACTTGCCAAATCATAGAAGCTTTGAGTGTAAATTGCCAAGGGATGAAATCTACTTCAAAAATCTGAAACTAAAATGTCAAAGAAGGTTGGGAACTTAAATTCTAGTAGTTTGAGGCAGTGTTGGAAAACAGTGTAGGGAAAATGGCCATGGTGGTACAGACCCAGCTTTTACTAGGGCATCATTTTGAATGCCTTAACTGAACAACCTGTCTTGGCACCGCCAGGTGAAACTTAGGAAGGCACAACCATTGGCAAAGGTTTTCGGAAGGGGTCTCCCGCAGACAATATCATCTAAGATCTCCGATCTCTCCCAATCCCTAAGGCAGTTCCATATCCTTCTAGCAAAGTGACAGCTGCTGAGAAAATGATTTGAAAGATTGCTATATGTCTTCCCTCTAGGACATTTATTTTATTTTACTTCTCAGTAGTGGGCCTCCTGCTGTGCTGCCATGGAGAGAAAGAAGACCTGGTAATGTTTCCAAGCTTATAAGGGCTTCTTTCCTATACTACCACAAACTGGCACAATTCCCCTCATTTGCCCAGCACTCACTGTATACCTCCATTTAAATGCTTCCTCAACTTTTGCAGTATTATACCCAAGACTGTGATGCATCTCCACATAGGAGGGAAGGAAGGCAGGCAGGCAGGCACGAACCTGGGTGGCTCAGTAGATTATAGCCTCTGCCTTCAGCTCGGGTCATGATCCCAGCATCCTGGGATCAAGCCCCGCATCAGACTCTCTGCTCAGTCGGAAGCCTGCTTCCCTTCCTCTCTCTCTGCCCGCCTCTCTGCCTACTTGTGACCTCTGTCTGTCAAATAAATGAATAAAATCTTTAAAAAAAAGAAATAAATAAATAAATAGAGGGAAGGAGGGAGGAAGGAAGAAAAGGAAAGGAAAGGAAAGAAAATGAAAGGAAAGGAAAGGAAAAGAAAAGAAAGGAAAGGAAAGATGGAAGGAAGAAAGACATTAGAAGAAGGAAAGGAGAAGTGAATTGGGAGAAATCAGAGGGGGAGACAGACCATGAGAGACTGTGGACTCAGAGAAACAAACTGAGAGTTTTAGAGGGGAGGGAGGTGGGGGGATGGGGGAGCCTGGTGGTGGGATTAAGGAGGGCATCTTCCTCATGAAGCACTGGATGTTGTACATAAACAATGAATGTTGGAACGCTGCATCAAAGACTAATGATGTATTTTATGGTGACTAACATAACACAATAAAAAGAAAGAAGGAAAGAAATAAAGAGAAAAATAAATAGGAAGGAAGGGAGGGTGGAAAGAAAGGGAAGGAAGGCAGGAAGGAAGGAAGGAAATGGTCTGGAGACAAAGGAAAGTTAAAAGGAAATGAGGAAGAATCTGGAACACAATCTTGACTTTGAAAGACCCAAGTCTAATGGGGAAGTAAGTATATAAACCTCAAATAATCACAGATGGCTAAGAATAATTATGATTTAATTAGGAGTACCTTGAACAAGTCTCTTAACCTCCCTGAAACCCAGTTCCTTTTTATTTATTTTTTTTCCAGTTTCCTCTTATAATAACTCCTCCCCAGAGTTATTAGAAAGTCCTAGAATGGGCCCTGCCCTGCTGAGCACCTAGAAAGCCTTCTCTGGCAACCCAAGGTCCATGACACCAGGGCCCGTATCTCAGTATGCACTCTGAAGGAAAACAAGCTAATTGGGCCCCTGTGTCCAGCTCACACAGGGGTTAGTCTGAGGAGGAAAATTAAGTCCTTGTGCTTGGACTTCCAGTTCAGAAATAAAATTCATAGCTTCTTTCAGCCTGTCTCCATTCTTTGTGTGCCTGAGAGAACCCTGTAGGCTCTCCTTTACTTCCACCTTCTTTCTTCTTGCTAACATTTCATTAAATGCACTGTCTCTTACTTTTCTTTTGATTCAGAGATTAGGACATGATTTGGTGCTTTCCATCAGGCACCTAAAGTTAGAATTTCTGTGTTTAAAGCTATTGGTGCATCTTTTTCCTACACAATATTTCCATGGAAGTGAGCTGCAGCCTGTTTGGTTCTGCTGGGCCAAACAAGATGAGGCCCCTGACTCATCCTGGGTCAAGACTGGTCCCTGGAGCAGAAGGACAACATGTGACCTGGCATAAACAGCAGAACTTCCAGTCTATAAACGACTTAAATGTGTAGGAAGTGAGTCATTTTCCAGGTTGCAGACTGGTAGCTATTCCCCTGGTTCCTATATTCCAGAAAGAACTTGTTCAGAAGTCAGTTTCTGTTCTGCCACTTACTATATCTTTGCTTAGATCATTTAATCAGCATGCTTCAATCTCAGTTTTCTTCTGTCTAAAAAAGATTTATGTGGTCATTGTTAGGCTCAGTTGAGATGATAAAAGTGAAAGCAGTTTGAAACTTTGTACAAGATTATATATTAGTATTATAGTGATAATAATTATCATTAATAGCCTCATTATGATAATTCCCAAATGCCCATTATTCTTCCTAAAACTCCTAAAAGAAGTAGTCCCTCACAGAAACATGATCACCACTAAGCAGCTCTGCAGCTCCCTCAGTGAATCAAATAGCATCAGAAAAGATGTTCACTTCTGGGTAGGAGTGGATGAATTTTTTTTTCCCTGAAATATTTTCATCAGTGCCCTGAGCCAAGGGTCCACACTTATTCTCATAACCATGCAAGCTGCTGCAGCAACCAACCAAGCTGCTAGATGAAGGACCTTCTTCCCTAGGGAGTCTCTTCACTGCTATGGCCCCGATCTGAGAATTCCAGCAGTCAATAATCTTTCTTTTGCACCACCAGAAATTCTTGGGCAGTGCTGGAAATCTGGGAAACAAGTCACATCCAGACTTGTAATTATATGTAATCTAAGCACCTTTTGGCTTGGCTTTTGTTAACACAGCCCTTGGATTTTTCACAGATGATTTTTCATGGTTTTACTACCAGGCATGCTGGCCCATTTATGTGGTCTCATCCCACACGTACCAGAAGACTTCCTTTGCTGGTTGAAATTCTTCTCAAACTTCAAGAGTATTCTCTCTTCTCAGGTCAATTCAAACGCTATCTCCTCAAAGGAGCATCCTTGACACGTGTTTCCTCATTCTGAAGAGTATTTCTTCCTTTTAGCCCCACTGTATTTTGTTTATAACTCTTCTTAGAACTTCTCTTTCTGTCAGTGTATCATTGTTGCCCATGTATATGTATTATCTCCCTATAAGATTATAAACCACCCAAATGTAGGGGTTATTCACTTTTCATAGTGTCTAGGGAAAAACCTTCTAGTATCCAGGGCAGTGTCTGACCCATAACAGATGTCCTATGTTTATGAAATGGCTAATATATGGAAGAGAGTAAACTGAAGTACACAGACAGAGTTTAAGAGAAAATTAGTGCCAGAGGACATAATCAAATTTAGGCTTTTTGACTCTAAGTACAGAGTTCTTTTGTTTATTATACTTTTTTCATCAAAAAATAATCCATTTAAAATTATCATCATGGGGCACCTGGCTGGCTCAGTCCATAAAGCATGTGACTCCTGATCTAAGTTGTAAGTTGGAGCCAAACATTGGGTGGAGAGATAACTTAAAAATAAAATCTTTTAAAAAATTATCAACATCATTTTAGAGCCAGAACTATTTCCTGAGACTCCCTTGGTCATTAATAAACATAATTTGTTTTTTTGTTGTCATGACTTCTGGTCCACTGTTGCATCCCAAGGCATAACTCTGTACCATTGGAGAGTCATACCAAAGCCTAGTGCTAAGTGCCTTATTTTCTGAGGATGGGTGGCCCAGTTATTGATCTCTCCAGGCATCCAAAGGCTTGGGCAAATGCAGGGCACCTAATACCCTGAGGAGAGTCATTCTTGAGTATGTGGGCTCAATCTTAATGCTATTTGTGTATAACATAGTTATGTATGTAGGAAATGTTTAAGAGGTATAGCCCCAGACTATCAAAATGGGGAATGGATAAATGATACAAGGCTGGTCACTTTTCTTAAAGTTGGGTAATGGTGTACATGGCAATTAGATGGCTATTGCTTTTTATTTTAATTTATTTATTTTCAGCATAACAGTATCATTTTTTCACCACACCCAGTGCTCCATGCAATCTGTGCCCTCTATAATACCCACCTCCTGATACCCCAACCTCCCACCCCCGCCGCCACTTCAAACACCTCAGATTGTTTTTCAGAGTCCATAGTCTCTCATGATTCACCTCACCTTCCAATTTACCCCAACCCCCTTCTCTCTAACTCCCCATGTCCTCCATACTTTTTGTTATGCTCCACAAATAAGTGAAACCATATGATAATTGACTCTCTCTGCTTGACTTATTTCACTCAGCTTAATCTCTTCCAGTCCCGTCCATGTTGCTACAAAAGTTGGGTATTCGTCCTTTCTGATGGAGGCATAATACTCCATAGTGTATATGGACCACATCTTCCTTATCCATTCATCCATTGAAGGCACAGTTTGGCGACCATGGCCATTGCTGCTATAAACATTGGGGTACAGATGGCCCTTCTTTACACGACATCTGTATCTTTGTGGTAAATACCCAGGAGTGCCAATGCAGGGTCATAGGGAAGTTCTATTTTTAATTTCTTGAGGAATCTTCACACTGTTCTCCAAAGAGGCTGCACCAACTTGCATTCCCACCAACAGTGTAAGAGGGTTCCTCTTTCTCCACATCCTCTCCAACACATGTTGTTTCCTGTCTTGCTAATTTTGGCCATTCTAACTGGTTTAAGGTGATATCTCAATGTAGTTTTAATTTGAATCTCCCTGATGGCTAGTGATGATGAACATTTTTTCATGTGTCTGATGATGTCTATTACTTTTTCTTTAGAGTATGCTTGAAAACTTCCATCAAAAATATTTTAAAGATAAAAATTAATAAAATCCTTCATTAATAAAACTTTATCAAAATTTTCCTAACTTGAAACAATTATATATACATTTCCAAGAAGAAACCTTGATCACTAGGAGACAGACACACAAGAGGCTTGAGAATGAATTCATCCTCCTTTTATAGTCAACAGGTCCTATACCAGATTTTGAAGCTGTGACTCACACCTGTCCAGTTCTTCATTCTCAGCCCTAGCTTATCTTCACTGCATACTAGATGTGCAGTCTGAGATGGTTGCCTATCTCTCTGATTCGCAACTTCATCACCTCCAAGATGATAAATGTCTACCTGCCTCCAGTTATGCCTTCATAAACCACACACCACACAAGCCAGATATGTCGATACCCCTCTGACCCTAAAGTATTTATTCCTTTTTAGATAATTCCAGGAGCACAGGAAGGTGGGGCAGCCAAGACACTTGTGACTCTATAGATAGAGGGCTAAGGTGGAGGATGCTGCTAACCCAATGATCCTTAATATTTGAATCATAGGGTACAGCTTGGGGCCTGGCCACCTCTTCTTTCTCTCTTCCAAAGTATCAGAAATTTAGCTTTCCCAGTCAAGAAGAAATTCCATATAATCAAGAATTTTTGTTTCTGAAAGTTCATCTTGGCCCAAAGATGAGAAATCTGAGCCAATTCAAGATCTCCTTTTAAAGATATGCCAATTTTGGTTCTGGCTCTGAGGAGAAATAAACCAAAGGGACTGCATTTGAATTGCTGTATGCTCAAGTTCAACCAACAAGGGCGGACCCTAGGTGGGAGGCACTGCTCTGGGCTCATGATCTCAGAGACTAATTTTAGAATTCAGAATTAAGTGGTGAAACAGATTACTGTCTTTTATAAAATTTCTTCATTAAACTTTAAAAGGCTATATTTAAAAGGCTTTAAAAGGCTATATTTTCTAGTTTCACTGCATCTGTAAATTTTGGGCCTTTATTGTTTTTTTACCTGGACGCAGTCCAGGTTAAGAGGGGGTTTCCCTGCTGTGGGCCTCATCCCATTCAGCCCACCAGCCTTCATACGACTACCAATCTGGCCTCTCCAAAATGCAAATTGTACAGAATCCAGGCCAATTTATAATTCATTTCCATCTTATAAGCAGAGAGCATGAAGCCTCATTTGTTTGGCTTAACCCATGTTTCTTGCTTCTTATCTGGACTCTTTCCCTAACACTGCTTTCACCTTCATTAATCTGTTCCCTGTTCCTCAGATAAATCAACTTGAATTGTCTGCCTTCATCATCGACTCACTGAACCTCAATTCATTTTTTAAGAACAACACAACTTGAAAAAAGCTTGAAGCCCCCCTCCCCACCCTGCCCACACAACTCCAGGCTATATAAATCCCATCCCATTCCCACTGCGCTTTTGTCTGTCCTTCCACAGCAGTCGGTATCACACAGCAATCAGACCAGATAGGGGAAACCTTTCTATCTTTGTTTCTATTCCATACAAATCCCTTTGTGAATTCTTCTGTTCCATAAGGTGTAATGTTGTAAGTACTCTAAACTATAAGAGAACTTGGAAATGAATTTTAACAAGTCCTTCATTTCCCTATTTAAGAAGTGTGACATATTTATTTATTCATTAATTGAGCTCTCATGGTAAATAATCTATTGAGAACTTACTATGTGATTGCTTCTTAGTGATGGGAATGCAAACATAAATAAGACAGGAAAGGCTACTCTGGTAGTACTAGGCTAACAATCTGGAAGCAGTGGTAAGAAATGGGAAATAACTGGGTAAGAAGTTAAATATGATAATTTAAGATAGTTATAGTTCCATGAACACATAACACAGTGATAATTAATTACAAAATAAATTCAAATGTAAAATGTCAAATTTTGAAAACATTCAGTATACAGCTAGACATTTACAGATAACCTTAAAAAGTAAGTAAGCTAGAAAAATAACACATGGTTGGTTCTCTTAAAATAACAACCAGAAGGGCTCGTGTTCTCTAAGATACAGGAGCTGATAGATAAGAACATTGGTAGATACTATAAGTAGAAAGGCACTGGAAGAAAAAAAAAAAAATGTCTCACTTTGCCTAATACACAGACAACTATCCAAAAATGTGTCCAAGGAGATATTTGCATCTTACAATTCCTTACATATCTTCTAAACTGCAAATATAATTATGTGTAATTACAAGTAGACATTAATATAGCTTTTCTGTTTATGTGGCCCCCTTACATCTATCTTTAATCCCATGACTATAGAACATCAAATCATTCAGATTAAGATTGTGTGGAAAGCAAAATGAAATGCAAATTGACTTATACAAAATTAAAAAACATGAAAAGAGAAAAATGTTGCTGTTCTAAATAGTTTGAAAAAAAGACAAAAGGAAAATTTGAATGTAGGTAAGATATAAAGTCTTCAGCAAACAGCATCACCAATGGTAGATTAGGAAACAAACTGAGGGTTTTGGAGAGGAGGGATTTGGGGGGGCTTGGGAGGACCTGGTGGTGGGTATTAAGGAGGACATGTATTGCATGGAGCACTGGGTGTGGTACGTAAACAATAAATCTTGGAACACTGAAAAATTAAATTTAAAAAAAAAGGAAGCTGTAAGCCCTATTCCTCCCCTCTGCCTGCCTCCTCTTCCCAAATATCAAAAACCAAAAAGAAAAACAAAAAACAAACAAACAGAAATTTAGCTGAACTAATCTTATAAGGGTTCTGGAATACAAAAGGGTCCAGCAACCAAGTAAACCCCCAGTCAAGAAATACACACACACATACACACACGCACATACACGCCTTAAGAATGGTAGAAAATTTCATGATATTTTCCCACACATATGCCCCTTCCTTTGGCACATGGTCTTGCTCTGAAAGAGCCAGTAGCCCAGATCCCAGATCCTTTCCTCAAACTGTAGTAAATAGACAAACCTTCCCGGCAATGTTCTAACCTGTCTAGATGCTGCATGATGGACTGGTATCTGTCTCATCTAAATATAGGAAGAGCATTTGACACCACTCATGAAAGCTGAAGGGGGCTACAGACGGTCAGACACCTGGGACAAGAGGGCACAGGTAGAAACATATAATAGACTGTCTAAGATCTGAAAAGTTGGTATGTGACTCCTTGGGAAATCAAGATATTTGAAAACAGCCATGTATATGAGGGAAACATGAAATGCCATAGGCATTGTCAAGCAAGACACATGCTCAGAAAAGACCTGAGAAGAACTTAAGCTTTTACCCTGTGCTGATTCCTAGGTTGGGAGCATATCTAGCTAATCAGTGAAGGACTGCCTCAGCTCAGAGCCAGTCTGCGAAGACAGGGGGTGTTTTTGTTTTTGTTTTTGTTTTTTTGAATGTCTAGTTTTCATCAAAAGATCATAAGATAAGAGATAGTGCTAAAAATAATAAAATAAATTTAGGCAATGAAATAAAAACCTTGTACAATGGAAACTATAAAATATCACTGAAAGAAATTAAATAAGACAAATTAATGGAAAGACATTCTGTGTTTATGAATCAGAAAATGCTAAGATATCAATACTAAAAAAGTGATCTATAGATTTTAATGCAATCCCTATCAAAATCCAAATATCATTTTTTGCAGAAACATAAAGACCCATCGTAAAATTCTTAAATACAATCATGAGACCCAAGTAAGCCAAAATTATCATTAAAAGAGAAGAACGAAGTTGAAAAACTCAAACCTCCTGATTTAAAAAAATTATTACAAAGCTATAATAACCAAAATAGTGCTGCAGTAGCATAAAGACAGATGTATGGACCAACTGAAAAGAATAAAGTGTTAAGAAATAAACCTCTATGTATTTGGTCAAAGGATTTTCAACAAGGATGCCAAGACCATTCAGTTGGGATATACAACAGACTTTTCAACAAATAGTACTGTGCTAACGAGGTATCTACATGCAAAAGAATGAAATTAGACCCTTACCTTATGTTATATACATAAATTAACTCATAATCAATCAAAAACCTGAACATAAGAGTAAAAACTATAAAAGTTTTAGAGAAATACAAGAGAAGAGTGTCATGACATTGGATTTTGCAATGATTTCTTGGATATGACACCAAAAACAAAAGCAACAAAGGAAAATTAGCCTTTATCACAAACAAAAACCTTTGTTCATTGGGGTGCCTGGGTAACACAGTTGGTTAAGCATCTGAATCTTGGTTTTGGCTGATATAGTGATCTCAGGGTTGTGAGATTGAGCCCCACAACTCAGAGTCTACTTGAGTTTTTCTCTCTCTCTCCCTCTGCCCACCTGATCTCATCCCCTGTGTTTGCTCTCGTTCTCTCTCTCAAATAAATCTTTAAAAAAAAAAAAAAAAAGCAACTTTGAGCATCAAAAGACACTATAGAGAGTGAAGAAAATGACTTACAGAATGGGAGGAAAATATTTGCGAATCAGTGTTTCTGGAATATATAAAGGACTCCTATAACTCAACAACAACAAAAACAAAACAACCACCACAAACAACACTCAAAAACAGGCAAAGGATAAGTCTGGAGAAAACCAGCTGGAAGTCAGTGGTATGCCGTGAGTAATTTGCAGCTTGGTTTATGGGGCCCACTGTCTTCTTCAGAAGGTTTAAGTTACTAACTCTGCATCATTCTATGTCCCCAGCACCCCGACTTCTCAGTTTGCTTACAGGATTGAATCCTGTGTGCAAGAAGGACCTACACTAGAAAGATCTTTAGAAGCTAGTGTCTCAGTTTACACCCCATACCTTCCATACCCCAGGCACCACACACACACACACAGACACTCTCTCTCTCTCTTTCTATCCCTGGTCCTTAAAGAGGCTGATATGATCACAGGGGCTTTGCCCCTGGGTGGTCCTTCATTGACATCCGCAGCCCTTGTTGGGGACCTTTTTGGCTCGCTGGAGCACACCCTCCTCTCCATGCCCCAGGAGGACTCCTTCTTGTGGTTGCTCCAACTGCCTGTAGCTTCTGTTCTGGCCTCATGGTAAAGGCTAAGTGCCTAGGCTTCCCCATGGCCCCCCATCCCAGCCACCTTTCACTGACCTGGTGGATATTTAGTCACCACTATGCGTTATGAATCCATCCTTCTATATGTCTGCTCCTCAAGTCCCCAAACCCAGGCCTGAGAGAGGTAAGAGCTTCTGCTCTCTTCTATTTTAACTGTACCATTCAAGCACCTCACTGGAAACCTCAGAAGACAGATTACCTTATAAATTCTTAAAAGCACATGTGGTAATATCTGAGTTATCATTACAACATTATTCAGTCAGTTAAGAGTGCTTGGGGAAAAAATAACATGAAATAAATCTTCATTGTAAAGGCATCTTTCATTTCCAGCAAGCGATTAGCTGTCACTGAATCATCAATTTTATTTTGTTATGTGGCTAAGATTAATTTTTCTAATTAAAAAACATGCACAAAGCTAAGTAAACTTGCTTTATCCTGTAAAAATAAGTCCTGCTCTAACAACCCTAAATATGCTGAGTGAGCAATCCCCCAGGAGTGACAAGACTCATAATTGTGAAACAGGAAGGTGTGGGTCCTATCATCTCATTTCCAGCCTTGCAGGAACACTGAAGCCCACCAGGACCACCAAGGCATCACATGTGTGAGGCCAGTCCCTGTCTTCCCCTCCTGCCCATCGTCATGCTGATTCACTACAGAAGACTATCTGCAGAGAGGGGGCCCTGGAAGTTCATTATCTTACTGCTGCTGGCTCAGGCTGGTACAGGGGAGATTCATGGCCACTGTGACAAATTCCTCAGATTCTGGCCCAGGTAGAAAACTGGGACCATAAGAAACGGGGCTGGGAAAGAAGCAGCTCCTGAAACTGGGATTCCTCCCTAAGGCTTGTTTCCCTGAGAGATCCATCGTCAACTTGTGGGCTAATCTCCCAGGCTCCAGAGCACAGAAGGGGGAATGGATAGTGCTGAGAGACAGTGGAGGAGAGGGGTGGGTAGGGAGGAATTAGGAATCAGCATTTATTAAGAGCCACTGTGTGGGGAAAGGTACTGAGAATCAGATGAGGGAAACTGAGAGAGAAGGTGATAACGAGCTGAAACAAGAGAGCCTTATGGTTTCACCTGTGGCCACATCAGACTAAGTACAAAAGATAAGAATAAAAGCAGAAATAGATTTACTCTTTGCCTAGGACTAAGCTAATCTTCAAAAGAAGTAGCTAAATATTCAAAGAAATGGTTGGTCTCACTTTTGTGTCCTCTCTCCTCTCAGAGGAATATGGCCACAGCCTACTGACCCATGAAGCAGATGCAGT
Organism: Mustela nivalis; assembly: GCF_964662115.1. Lineage (NCBI taxonomy): Eukaryota > Metazoa > Chordata > Mammalia > Carnivora > Mustelidae > Mustela > Mustela nivalis. The sequence continues at coordinate 37,348,103 of NC_139028.1, read as the reverse complement.
AGACTTAGGAGCCAGGCAAGCACTTCCTTAGCACTAGGCCTGTGCACAGTGGGGAGCATTGGCAGTGGGAGACACTGTGTGTATAGACACTATAGGTGGGCTGGTGGCGACCCACACCCCTTCAAAGACCACTCACCAACTAGGATTCTATCCAGAACCCTGGGCTTTCCTGGCACTGGGCTGTCCCTTTGAAGGAAAAGCTTTAATATATATATCATTTTTATTTATATCACATTTTATTATATTATATTTTTAATTTTTAATATAATATTCAACATATATTTTAATTTTATGTTTATGTATGTTATATATAATATTATTTTATTACACAAAAAAATATTTTCCCTGGTTTTAATTAAACATATTAGGCAAATCCCAGAACTTAACATTTTTCCCACTCAATGGAAAACTGAGTGAAAATCCAATCCATCCTGGCAGTCCTGTAAATTGCTGTTGTGCTTTCAGGCCCTCCTGACCACACAAGTGGATCCAGTCTGGGTGAAACCAGCCCCTCCTCGCTGACTGCCAGGAAGCCCCCATGGCAGGAATCTGTTTCAATGACAGCTGGGTTGGAGTTGCAGAAGACTGAGATGCCTGTTCCTGGTGCTGTGACAGAAGACAAGCACATCTCTTCCAGCCTCCCTGCCTGGTGTGCCCCACACAGACACAAACAGACACATGCACGTGTGTACACACACACACACAAATGCACTCAGGTGAACACACATGTGCACACACATGCACACACACATTCTGTTTGCCTGTGCATTCCTGGTTCCTTCATCCCAACCTCAGATCTCTACTTCTAGGCTGGGATCACTGAGACACAAAAAACAGAAAACTTAAAAATAGGGGTTTAGTACGCCAAGAGTAAGGACTATTGTCTATCTTGACTCCTTTGACTGTCTTGGGTAAACGTTGGGGAGGCTACATAAACACCACACATTTAATGGGCTCTTTCTCTTGTCTTCTTTAAAGGCCACTGTCACTTGAATCTGCCCATCACTCCCTTTCCATTTTCTCTTCCCACCAAAGCATGACTTGATTATACCCCGAAGTCTAAATGCACAGTTTGACCCAGGCTTCACTGCAGATTGTTTCCCTAAAAGGAATGTCCAGTTAGTGCCTACATTGAAACAGGATCCTGTGAACCTCATAATCAACCCCTGTACTCTCTGGTAGTTGAAGGACCAGTAGGAGCTACAGAGAATATCCTAGGTGCTCTCAACGTAGCCCCTCTGAACTAGGTGGCCCTGCTGCAGCTGGGAAGGGGGAGGGAGGCCTCTCTGCACAGACCTCCTCTGTGATGAAAGAATTGTCCTAATTTTAGAGGGAGCACTGAAGACCTAGAGATTGTTTTGTTCAGGGACCAGAAAGTATGTGGGAACATAGCAGTTCATCTCATGGAGGAAACTTTCTGCTGCCTCTGAGGAGAAATAGGGGAAGGGAGGGAAGGTAGCAGGAAGGAAGAGAGAAGAAGCGAGGAAGAGAATCTTGCAGGGATAATGCTCTGGCTGGCAGAAGAGTCTCACTGGAAAGTGTCAAGGGAGTCTAAGGCGAGTATTTGTATCTGATAATAAAGTCCCTCTGATAACAAAGAGAAGGTGCTAACTGCTTGCCCAGGCTGTCCCCAGGATCCCTTGTATTCCAGCCAGGAGATTTCAGGCCCTTTAGCAGACACTCCAGACTGAGGTTACAGAGGAACACATGCTATAAAAGCCTGCAGATCAGAGGTGCGGTTCTCCATATGTTTCCCTTAGGGATTCCTGCTTTAAAATTACACCCAGGGAGGCACCTGGGTGGTTCAGTGGGTTAAAGCCTCTGCCTTCCGCTCAGGTCATGGTCTCAGGGTCCTGGGATCAAGCCCCACATCGGGCTCTCTGCTTGGCGGGGAGCCTGCTTCCCCCCCTACCCCACCTGCCTCTCTGCCTACTTGTGATCTTTGTCTGTCAAATAAATAAATAAAATCTTAAAAAAAATAAAAATAAAATTACACCCAGGATTTCATTATGACCAAGTGATAACACAGAAAGGTAATGCGATTGAAATATGAATTTAGAAATGCCTGGGATTCAGTCAGTTAAGTGTCTGCCTTTGGCTTATGTCATGATCTCAGGGTCCTGGGATGGAGCCCTTGTCAGGCTCTCCACTCAGCAACAAGTCTGCTTCTCCCTCTTCCTCTCCCTCTGTGATCTCTTTCACTCTAACTCTCTCTCAAATAAATAAAATATTAAAAAAAAATAAAATAAAAAGAAATAAGAATCTATTACTTGTTTCTAGAGAGAAGGAGGCATGATGCCATGCCATTGAGGACCATGTGGGGAGAACCAGCTTTTGGTCAAGAGACAGAGACAGAAGGGTAGGAAAAGTGTAGGCCAGAGTTTTTTTGGGATTTCTGAAGAAAAGCAAGATAAGACATAGTGAACAGTTAAGGAGTGGCTAGTTTGAATAATTCCAGTCATCTCTGGGTTCCAGAGGTGGTCTATAGTTATCTGGTACCTGTCCTGGTGTGGCTTAGGGCAGAATATTGGCTCCTTGTAGGTGAGTTAGATAAAGGAGATGGTGAGGGGTATAGGCTCCAGATTGCTGGATTTGTTTATATAGAGCTGCTCTCGGCCATGCCCTTTGCTTTAGGAACTGGCTAGCCCTGGGAGGGCAGTCTTTCCCCAGATCTATAAAGCACCCAAGTGTCAGAGCATCAAGAATATAGAGACTAAGAAAATACAGATAATATTACTGGCCCTGTGGTGAATGGGTACCAAAAAGACAAATAAAGATTCTAAGAAAGCACAGTTAGAGCAATGTCTGGCTAGAGAGGGAACAGGCAAGAGCTGAGCAGGAACAGGCTAAGGGTTATACTAAGGAACTATTTTGTCTTGTAGCCCTGTGGGAAAGGATTAGGATCACCAGATTTAACAAATACAAATACAGGACACCCAGTTATATTTGAATGACAGATAAGCAACACATACATACATACAATACATAAGTATGTGTCAGGCCATATTTGGTACCTACTCATACAAAAAAAGAATGTTTATCAGGCATTAAAGTTTAAGTGGGCATGCTATATTTTATCTGGGAATCCTAGAAAAGGAGATAATGAGTCTTTGTATTAAGCAATAATTCATTTGGAGTCAACCAGCATTTACTGGACATCTTGTATGTGGTAGGTACTGAACAAGGCCAAATAGAAAATGCAAAGAAGAAAATAGGACCCAGGATCCCCTCTGTCTCAGACTAGTTCACAATCACACATTACTCACTTGGATTTGACCTTAGAGGTATTAAGTATTAAGGCAGAAGACACAATGAGTGTGGAACTTTGGGGGCTAGGAATAGATTATTCTAGTGAAAGGGATTAGGAAGGCTTTTTAAAGAAGTGAGACTTGACTTGAGCTGTGGGCTGGTGGGAAGGGGGATGAGGTTTTGTGGAGGAGATGACATTTAACATTCAGGGAGTATTATGGGTGGGCTTATTTAGGGAGGGCTCAGGGTAAGGGAATAGAGAGCATACCAAGTCATTCTGTTTGCTACAGTGTGACTTACCGGCATAATAAGTCGATTCCAACAGAAAATCCCTGCTTATGAACAGAGAAAGGTATCACAAAAAGCTTTGGAAAATCAATGTGTTCATTACAATGAAGCTGCTGGAGCAGCTGTGGTTCTTGGCCCTTGAATTCCTCCATGACCCAAATGTAAGGTTTTTATTTTGACTGACTTCTACTTGTTTACTTTTCATATCTGGTTTGACCTGGGGCAGGGACAGCATTGGGCATTCTTTGGCAACCTGCCAAAGAGTCTGCTTGCCCACCTTTTGCTAGTGAGAACAAAAGATTCCAATTATTACACAGACAACTAACTGATAAGATGGAGTCCTTCATGTTAATGTAGAGAACTAAAATTTTAATCAGTTCTAATCACGATGAGGAATCAAACCAGTTAGCACAACCTGAAAAGAAAAGCTTGCATAAAATTCAGCTAAATTCACAAAATGCCCCTGCAACAAATCTTATCATACTCATCAGTGGCTTCCACAACCAGAAGTTGCTACCAGAAATAGCAAGCTGTACTCTTCATCACTCTGCTCTTGAAGTTTGGAATTTGAGATTTGAGTCTGATTAATCTTGACCATGGAACTTGTGGATATTGCCTATCTAACCCAATGCCTAAACTCTCTCCTTCTGAGTGTACTTCTAGTTTGTAGCCACAGGCTGTATGTCCCAGGTTTGTAAACTGTATGGGAAATAAAGCTTTCCTTGCATCTGTCCAAATCTTTGCATTCCAATCATTTTTTGACCCCAGGAAATAGAGCTGCTAAGTGCCAGCAATCGCAAAATCAGGTAAAAAGAGTTTTTGATATTGTTTTAAACCAGCATGCTAAAACCTCAGTAGCATAACCTGCAGTGCAGACTTTTGAAGACCTGTGGGATCCTGAAGGGCTGAACCCAGCTCAAAACACCAGTCCATAGGGCCCATGTCATAAGGTCTGACAGGTGCAGTGACTATTCTCTGTTCTAGTCACATTCCCTTCTTTTGCAGTGATGGGTGTGTGTGTGTGTGTGTGTGTATGAATATGTGATTGCAGGCTCTGCCTTTAGCATTGTCAGGCTGGCTTTCTGTATTTCATTTGCACATAGGGACTATTCCAGGCATGTTGTCTTGTGTGACATGAAGAGACTAGCCCTGAGAAATTAAAAATGAGAGCTTGATCCACACCCACCCTCTACAAACACATACAATTCACTGTCCTTTATCTAGAAATTCATATTTGAGGGATGAACCTTTTAAATGAAACCAGACTTGGCAAAAGAAGGGAGTGTTTGTCCTTTGTCCTGGCTGTGGCAGCTGGAAATAGAAACAGGTGGGCACAAAGAACCTGAAGGGAAGAGACATTTTATAGTGCCCATTCTGAAATCAAACTGTAGAGAGGCAGGGAACATTAAAAGGTAATGTTCTCACAGCAAATCAATGGGGAAAAATTCCCACAGGTTCCCTTTAAAATGTTTTTTCTGTGGATGTCTGGGTGGCTCAGTCATTTAAGAATCTGTCTTCAGCACAGGTCATGATCCCAGGGACCTGGGATCAAGCCCCACATCTGGCTTCCTACTCAGCAGGATCCTGCTTCTCCCTCCCCCTCTGTCTGCTGCTCTCCCTGCTTGTGCTCTCACTCTCACTCTCTCTCTGACAAATAAATAAATAAAACCTTAATAAAATAAAATAATAAAATAAAATATTTCCTCTGCCTAAGTCATATGACCAAACAATAACCCTGAAAGCAAGAATTGCCTTAGGCTCTTGAATAGACAACTTTGTGTATACATGTTCATGTGTAGGCAAACTAAACACCAGAAACTAACTTTCCTCCAAAAAAATAGAACTCTCTGGAATGTACATAATATCAGTATCATAATATCAGTACATAATATCAGCTAACATTTATTTGAGGAGAGACAAAAAGGAAATAAATAAGTAAATGTTATTTTATGCTGGAAAATGGCAACTAGTATGGAGAGGCCAAGAGGAAAGGGACAAGTGTTGATGGAGAGAAGGGACACCACTTGGGACTCCTTTGCCCAATTTTGATGGGAAAAGAGAAAATACTAAGAAGTAACAGAGACCTGGTGCTCAAAAGCTTCATGGATGAGGGCCTATGTTATGCCACCAGGTAGGCTACTGGGAGCAGCAGAAGGTTAGCTGAGGGTGAGGAGAATCAGAGTGGAGTGTAGAAACGGAAATGACATGTTTACATTGTAACCCCAACACCAGCTACAGCAGTGGGGACTACACTTCTCATTTATCTTCCTGTTTTAAGTTTCCTCCTGTAAGGCAGGTTCACTGGAATCCTATAGGAGCTTCTCCCAGAATTTATATGAGGAAGTGGATCCTGAGAAGATAGTGTGATTCACGTTTTATTAGGAATTTTCTGGTTTCTCTGTAAATAGTACACTGAAAGGAGGCAAAAGTAGAGGCAGAGAGTCCTGAGATTAGCAAAAGTTAAGGCGGGTTAGGGGAGAGAATTGTATGGAGAAGAAACACAGGAATTTTTTCCATTCTTCTTGACTTCCTGCATTCCCTCTCCAAGTGCCCGAGTCTCTTTATCCATATTGTAAGCCTGAAGAACACAGGGCTAAAATCATACAGATGCATAGCCACTGCTAATCACAAATGCAGCATCCTAAATTCACAGAAAAGGAATAGCCTTTATGTGGCAGAGAAAAGATTGGTTTTCGAACTGGAACACATGTATTCAAGGCCCCAAATCTATAGCTCACTAACTGTATGACTTTGGGAAATGACTCAGCCTCTCTTAGAGCTAGATTTACTAATGGTAAAATGTGACTAATAAAACCTCCGATTTTTTGTAATTAGGATCAGTCAGGAAAAATGAAAAAGTATTTAAGGCACTGTGCAGTTATACCATTCAAGAATATTCTCCTTCTCTTCCTGGTACCAGTCCTCAGAGACTTCAAATTTGAGAACTGTTGGGAATTTCTTCTTAAATCTTCTTGAATCTGAGGGTAACCAAAAAACAAACAAACAAACAAACAAACAAACAAAAACCAAAAAACAATCTAGTGATACAATGAGTCTGGGGGAGAGACTGAGAACAACTGATGAGGTGTACACATATAGAAGAAGATTATAAGTGCTCAGCTAGGAATAAGAATGCTCTAGTTTTGTGGTTGTGCTTTTGTGTTTGATTTTTAATTTCAATTTTGATTTATAACTACAAAAAATAAGGTTGAATTCCAATAAGAACATAAACAGAAAACAAAAGTCACCTTATGTTAGAAGAGAGTGAGACCTTAGAGATTATTGAGATGCCTGTAAAGTTTTCTATTACAGAAACAATAATAAAAATAGAGAAGAATAATTTTACTGAATGTAGGAGGAGGAATAAATGAGTGTGTGCTGTCTACACCTAGGCTAAGGATGCCAGAAGCAAAGAAAGAAAAAAATAAAAGAAACAGAATACTTTTGCTATTTATGTAGTTTATTTTAATTTGTATATGTAAGTCCTCAACTTTAACACCCAAAAGTACTTGAAGGAACTTACAAGTAAAAAACAGATTGTAGAAGGAGGAGTCAAGATGGCGGAGAAGTAGCAGACTGAGACTACATCAGGTAGCAGGAGATCAGCTAGATAGCTTCTTTAAACATTTCAAAAAACCTACAAATCTAATGGGAGATCGAAGAGAAGAAGAACAGCAATTCTAGAAACAGAAAATCAACCACTTTCTGAAAGGTAGGACTGGCAGAAAAGTGAATCCAAAGCAACGGGAAGATAGACTGTGGGGGAGGGGCCGGATCTTGACAAGTGGAGGAGAAACGGAGCACAAAATCAGGACTTTTAAAAGTCTATTCCGCTGAGGGACATCCTCCAGAGTCTAAACTGGGGTGAAGCGCATGTGGGGTCAGCACGGCCCCAGGTCCCGCAGGGTCACAGAAGGATTGGGGGGTGTCTGAGTGTCACAGAGCTTGCAGGTATCAGAATGAGGAAGCCCGCTGCAGAGACAGAGCCGAGGAGTGAACTTTCAGCTCGGGGTTACGTTGAATGTGTCTCAGGCTGGGTGAGCTCAGAGCGCGGCCAGAAGCCAGGGAGACAGGAGATATTGGGTGCTATTCTCTGAGGGCACAATGAGGAGTGGGGTCCTGAGACCTCAGCTCCTCCAGGCTGGAGATGGAACCCTACGGAAAGCATTCCGGTCCCCTGGAACCCTATGGAAAGCATTCAGGGAACAAAAGATTCTGAGAGTGAACCCGGGCAGATAACTCAGCCCAGCCCCTGGTAAGGGTGGTGCAATTCCGCCAGGGCAAAGACACTTGAGAATCACTACAACAGGCCCCTCCCCCAGAAGATCAACAAGAAATCCAGCCAGGACCAAGTTCACCTACCAAGGAGTGCAGGTTCAATACCAAGGAGAGCAGCAGAATTCCAGAGGAGGAGAAAGAAAAGCACGGAACTCATGGCTTTCTCCCCATGATTCTTTAGTCTTGCAGTTACTTTAATTTTTTTTTATTTTTTTCTTCCTCTGCTATTTTTTTTTTTAACTTTTACCCTTTTCTTTTTTAACGTTTTTGGACTAGATTATCTAATATATATTATTTTCTTTTTTGTATTTTTTCTTTATTTGTTTTCTTTTAATAGATTCTTATTCTTTTTTTTTTTTTTTTTTTTTTGTCTGAACCTCTTTTTATCCCCTTTCTCTACCCATGATTTGGGGTATCTTTGGTTTTGGTTAAAGCATATTTTCCTGGGGTTGTTGCCATCCTTTTAGTAGTTTACTTGCTTCGTCATATACTCTTATCTGGACAAAATGACAAGGCAGAAAAATTACCATAAAAAAAAAAAAAAAAGAACAAGAGGCAGTACCGAAGGCTAAGGACATAATCAATACGGACATTGGGATTATGTCAGATCTAGAGTTCAGAATGACAATCCTCAAGGTTCTAGCTGGGCTCGAAAAAGGCATAGAAGTTATTAGAGAAACCCTCTCGGGAGATATAAAAGCCCTCTCTGGAGAAATAAAAGAACTAAAATCTAACCAAGTTGAAATAAAAAAAGCTATTAATGAGGTGCAATCAAAAATGGAGGCACTCACTGCTAGGACAAATGAGGCAGAAGAAAGAATTAGCGATAGAAAAGACCAAATGACAGAGAATAAAGAAGCTGAGCAAAAGAGGGACAAACAGCTACTGGACCACGAGGAGAGAATTCGAGAGGTAAGTGACACCATAAGACAAAACAACATTAGAATAATTGGGATTCCAGAAGAAGAAGAAAGAGAGAGGGGAGCAGAAGGTATATTGGAGAGAATTTCCCTAATATGGCAAAGGGAACAAGCATCAAAATCCAGGAGGTGCAGAGAACCCCCCTCAAAATCAATAAGAATAGGTCCACACCCTGTTACTTAATAGTAAAATTTACAAGTGTCAGTGACAAAGAGAAAATCCTGAAAGCAGACCGGGAAAAGAAGTCCATAACATACAATGGTAAAAATATTAGATTGGCAGCAGACTTAACCACAGAGACCTGGCAGGCCAGAAAGAACTGGCTTGATATATTCAGAGCACTAAACGGGAAGAACACGTAGCCAAAAATACTATATCCAGCTAGGCTATCATTGAAAATAGAAGGAGAGATAAAAAGCTTCCAGAACAAACAAAAACTGAAAGAATTTGCAGACACCAAACCAGCTCTACAGGAAATACTGAAAGGGGTCCTCTAAGCAAAAAGAGAGCCTAAAAGTGGTAAATCAGAAAGGAACAGAGACAATATACAGTAACAGTCAACTTACAGGCAATACAATGGCACTAAATTCATATCTTTCAATAGTTACCCTGAATGTTAATGGGCTAAATGCCCCAATCAAAAGACACAGGGTATCAGAATGGATAAAAAAACAAAAACAAAAACAACAACAACAAAAAAAGAAACATCTATATGTTGCCTACAAGAAACTCATTTTAGACCTGAAGACACCTCCAGATTCACAGTGAGGGGGTGGAAAAAAATTTACCATACTAATGTACATCAGAAGAAAGCAGGTGGCAATCCTTATATCAGATCAAATTTTAGATTTTAAACCAAAGACTATAAAAAGGGACACTATAACAAGGAAGGACACTATATCATACTCAATGGGTCTGTCCAACAAGAAGACCTAACAGTTTTAAATATTTATGCCCCATATCTATGCCCCTTTACATAGTTGGGACCACCCAACTATGTAAACCAATTGAAGTACCCAACTATGTAAACCAAAATCAAAGAAACATATCAACAATAATACAACAATAGTACGGCATTTTAACAGTCCCGTCACTGAAATGGACAGATCATCCAAGCAAAAGATCAACAAGGAAATAAAGGCCTTATATGGTACACTGGACCAGAGGGACATCACAGATATATTCAGAACATTCTATTCCAAAGCAACAGAATACACATTCTTCTCTAGTTCACATGGAACATTCTCCAGAATAGATCACATCCTGGGTCCTAAATCAGGTCCCACTGGTATCAAAAGATTGGGATCATTCCCTGCTTATTTTCAGACCACACTGCTCTGAAGCTGGAACTCAATCACAAGAGAAAATTTGGAAAGAGCCCAAATACATGGAGACTAAACAGCATCCTTCTAAAGAATGAATGGGTCAACCAGGAGATTAAAGAAGAATTGAAAAAATTCATGGAAACAAATGATAATGAAAACACAATGGTTCCAAATCTGTGGGACACAACAAAGGCAGTCCTGAGAGGAAAATGTATAGTGGTACAAGACTTTCTCAAGTAACAAGAAAGGTCTCAAGTACACAACCTAACCCTAAACCTAAGGAGCTAGATAAAGAACAACAAAGAAAGCCTAAACACAGCAGGAAAAGAGAAATCATAAAGATCAGAGCAGAAATCAATGAAATAGAAACAAAACACAATAGAACAAATCAACGAAACTAGGAGCTGGTTCTATGAAAGAATTAATAAGATTGATAACCCCCGGGCAGACTTATCAAAAAGAAAAGAGAAAGGACCCAAATATATAAAATCATGAATGAAAGAGGAGAGATCAGAACTAACACCAAGGAAATACAGACAATTATAAGAACATACTATGAGCAACTCTATGCCAACAAATTTGACAATCTGGAAGAAATGGATGCATTCCTAGAGACATATAAACTACTAAAAGTGAACCAGGAAGAAATAGAAAACCTGAACAGACCCATAACCAGGAAGGAGATCGGAACAGTCATCAAAAATCTCCAAACAAACAAAAGCCAAGGGCCAGATGGCTTCCCAGGGGAATTCTACCAAACATTTAAAGAAGAACTAATTCCTATTCTCCTGAAACTGTTCCAAAAAATAGAAATGGAAGGAAAACTTCCAAATTCATTTTACAAGGCCAGCACCACCTTGATCCCCAAACCAGACAAGGATCCCATCAAAAAAGAGAACTATAGACCAATGTCCTTGATGAACACAGATGCAAAAATTCTCACCAAAATACTAGCCAATAGGATCCAACAGCACATTAAAAGGATTTTTCACCACGACCAAGTGGGATTTCTGCCAGGGCTGCAAGGTTGGTTCAACATCCGCAAATCAATCAATGTGATACAACACATTAATAAAAGAAAGAGCAAGAACTATATGATAATATCAATAGATGCTAAAAAGCATTTGACAAAGTACAGCATCCCTTCCTGATCAAAACTCTTCAAGGTGTAGGGATAGAGAGAACACATACCACAATATTATCAAGGCCATCTATGAAAAACCCACCACAAATATCATTCTCAATGGAGAAAAACTGAAAGCTTTTCCACTGAGTTCAGAAACATGGCAAGGATGTCCGTTATCACCACTCAGTTCAACTAGTACTAGAAGTCCTAGCCTCAGCAGTCAGAAAACAAAAGGAAATTGGAAAAGAAGAAGTCAAACTATCACTCTTCGCAGATGATATGATACTATATGTGGAAAACCCAAAAGACTCCACTCCAGAACTGCTAGAACTTGTATAGGAATTCAGTAAACTGTCAGGATATAAAATCAATGCACTGAAATCAATAGATCAATAAATCTCTACACCAACAAGATAGAAGAAAGAGAATTTAAGGAATCAATCTTATTTACAATTGCACCCCAAACCATAAGATACCTAGGAATAAACCTAACCAAAGAGGCACAGAATCTATACTCAGAAAACTATAAAGTACTCATGAGAGAAACTGAGGAAGACACAAAGAAATGAAAAAATGTTTCATGCACCTGGATTGGAAGAATAAATATTGTAAAATATCTATTCTACCTCATGCAATTTACACATTTAATGCAATCCCTATCAAAATACCATCCATTTTTTTTTCAATGAAATGGAACAAATAGTCCTAAAATTTATATGGAACCATAAAAGACCTTTTGAAAAAGACATATTGAAAACACATATTGAAAAAGAAAGCTAAAGTTGGTGGCATCACAATTCCAGACTTCAAGCTCTATTACAAAGCTGTCATCATCAAGACAGCATGGTACTGGCACAAAAACAGACACATAGATCAATGGAACAGAATTGAGAGCCTAGAAAAAGACCCTCAACTCTAAGGTCAACTAATCATTGACAAAGCAGAAAAGAATGTCCAATGGAAAAAAGACAGCCTCTTCAATAAATGGTGTTGGGAAAAGTGGATAATCACATGCAGAAAAATGAAATTGGACCATTTCCTTACACCTCACACGAAAATAGACTCAGAAATGGATGAAGGACCTCAATGTGTGAAAGGAATCCATCAAAATCCTTGAGGAGAACACAGGCAGCAATCTCTTCAACCTCAGCCGCAGCACCATCTTCCTAGGAACATTGCCAAAGGAAAGGGAAGCAAGGGCAAAAATGAACTATTGGGATTTCATCAAGACCAAAAGCTTTTGCACAGCAATAGAAACAGTTAACAAAACCAAAAGACAACTGACAGAATGGGAGAAGATATTTGCTAACGACTTATCAGATAAAGGTCTAGTGTCCAAAATCTATAAAGAACTTAGCAAACTCAACACCCAAAGAACAAATAATCCAATCAAGAAATGGGCAGAGGACGATAGGAGGAGTCAAGATGGCAGAGAGGTAGCAGGCTGAGACTACTTCAGCTAGCAGGAGATCAGCTAAATAGCTTATCTAAAGATTGCAAACACCTGCAAATCCATCGGCAGATTGAAGAAAAGAAGAACAGCAATTCTGGAAACAGAAAAACAACCACTTTCTGAAAGGTAGGACCAGCGGAGAAGTGAATCCAAAGCGACGGGAAGATAGACCCCGGGGGAGGTGCCAGCTTCCAGCAAGCGGCAGAGAAACAGAGCACAAAATCGGGACTTTTAAAAGATGTTCCGCTAAGGGACATCACTCCAGAGGCTAAACAGGGGCAAACCCCACGCGGGGTCAGCGTGGCCTCAGGTCCCACAGGGTCAAAGAAGGATCGGGGGTGTCTGAGTGTCACAGTGCTTGTGGGTATTGGAAAGGGAAAGCTGGCTACAGAGACAGAGCCGACAGTAAGCTCACAGCTCAGTGTTACCTTGAACTGGTCGCAGGCTCGGTGACCTCGGAGCATGGCCGGAGGTCAGGCAGACGGGAGTTACTGGGCGCTGTTCTTGGAGGGCGCACTGAGGAATGGGGCCCTGGGCTCTCGGCTCCTCCAGGCCGGAGACCAGGAGGCCGCCATTTGTATTCTCATCCTCCGGAACTCTACAGAAAGCGCTCAGGGAACAAAAGCTCCTGAAAGCAAACCGAGTGGATTACTCACCCCGGCCCCTGGTAAGGATGGTGCAATTCCACCTGGGGCAAAGACATTTGAGAATCACTACACCAGGCCACTCCCCCAGAAGATCAACAAGAAGTCCAGCCGAGACCAAGTTCACCTACCAAGGAGTGCATTTTCAATAACAAGGAGAGCAGCAGAATTCCAGAGGAGGAGAAACCAAAGTACGGAACTCATGACTTTCTCCCTGTGATTTTTTTAGTCTTAAAGTTAATTTAATTATTTTCTTTTTCATTTCATTTCTCTTCTTCTGCTAAATTTATTTTTAACTTTTACTCTTTTCTTTTTTAATGTTTTTTAACTAGTTTATCTAATATACATATATTTTTCTTTTTTATATTTTTCTTTATTCATTTTCTTTTTAAAATTCTTTTCTTTTTTTTTTCTTTTTTTTTCTTTCTTTCTTATAGAACCTCTTTTTATCCCCTTTCTCCCCCCTCACGATTTGGGATATCTTCTGATTTGGTTAAAGCATATTTTCCTGGGGTTGTTGCCACCGTTTTAGTATTTTACTTGCTCCTTCATATATTCTTATCTGGACAAAATGACAAGGCAGAAAAATTCACCACAAAAAAAAAAAGAACAAGAGGCAGTACCGAAGGCTAGGGACTTAATCAATACAGACATTGGTAATATGTCAGATCTAGAGTTCAGAATGACAATTCTCAAGGCTCTAGCAAGGCTCGAAAAAGGCATGGAAGATATTAGAGAAACCCTCTCGAGAGATATAAAAGCCCTTTCTGGAGAAATAAAAGAACTAAAATCTAACCAAGTTGAAATCAAAAAAGCTATTAATGAGGTGCAATCAAAAATGGAGGCTCTCACTGCTAGGATAAATGAGGCAGAAGAAAGAATTAGTGATATAGAAGACCAAATGACAGAGAATAAAGAAGCTGAGCAAAAGAGGGACAAACAGCTACTGGACCACGAGGGGAGAATTTGAGAATTAAGTGACACCATAAGACGAAACAACATTAGAATAATTGGGATTCCAGAAGAAGAAGAAAGAGAGAGGGGAGCAGAAGCTATACTGGAGAGAATTATTGGGGAGAATTTCCCCAATATGGCAAAGGGAACGAGCATCAAAATTCAGGAGGTTCAGAGAATGCCTCTCAAAATCAATAAGGATATGCCCACACCCCGTCACCTAATAGTAAAATTTTCAAGTGTCAGTGACAAAGAGAAAATCCTGAAAGCAGCCCGGGAAAAGAAGTCTGTAACATACAATCGTAAAAATATTAGATTGGCAGCTGGCTTATCTACAGAGACCTGGCGGCATGATATTTTCAGAGCACTAAATGAGAAAAACATGCAGCCCAGAATACTATATCCAGCTAGGCTATCATTGAAAATAGAAGGAGAGATTAAAAGCTTCCAGGACAAAAAAAAAACTGAAAGAATTTGAAAACACCAAACGAGCTCTACAGGAAATATTAAAAGAGGTCCTCTAAGCAAAGAGAGAGCCTAAAAGTGGTAGATCAGTAAGGAACAGAGACAATATACAGTAACAGTCACTTTATAGGCAATACAATGGCACTAAATTCATATCTCTCAATAGGTACCCCGAATGTTAATGGGCTAAATGCCCCTGTCAAAAGACACAGGGTATCAGAATGGATTAAAAAAACAAAACCCATCTGTATGTTGCCTACAAGAAACTCATTTTAGGCCGAAGAAACCTCCACATTTAAAGTGAGGGGGTGGGAAAGAATTTACCATGCTAATGGACATCAGAAGAAAGCAGGAGTGGCAATCCTTACGTAAGATCCACTAGATTTTAAGCCAAAGACTATAATAAGAGATGAGGAAGGAAATTATATCATACTCAAAGGGTCTGTCCAACAAGAAGATCTTACAATTTTAAATATCTATACCTCCAACGTGTGAGCAGCCAACTATATAAACCAATTAATAACAAAACTCAAATAAACACATAAACAATAATACAATAATAGTAGGGGACTTTAACACTCCCCTCACTGAAATGGACAGATCATCCAAGCAAAAGATCAACAAGGAAATAAAGGTCTTAAACGACACATGGAGCAGATGTACATCACAGATATATTCAGAACATTTCATCCCAAAGCAACAGAATACACATTCTTCTCTAGTGCACATGGAACATTCTTCAGAATAGATCACATCCTTGGTCCTAAATCAGGACTCAACCGGTATCAAAAGATTGGGATCATTCCCTGCATATTTTCAGACCACAATGCTCTAAAGCTAGAACTGAACCACAAAAGGAAGTTTGGAAAGAACCCAAATACATGGAGATTAAACAGCATCCTTCTAAAGAATGAATGGGTCAACCGGGTAATTAAAGAAGAATTGAAAAAAATCATGGAAACAAATAATAATGAAAATACAACGGTTCAAAATCTGTGGGACACAACAAAGGCAGTCCTGAGAGAAAAATATATATCGGTACAAGCCTTTCTCAAAAAACAAGAAAGGTCTCAGGTACACAACCTAACCCTACACCTAAGGGAGCTGGAGAAAGAACAAGAAAGAAACCCGAAGCCCAGCAGGAGAAGAGAAATCATAAAGATCAGAGCAGAAATCAATGAAATAGAAACCAAAAAAACAATAGAGCAAATCAACGAAAATAGGAGCTGGTTCTTTGAAAGAATTAATAAGATTGATAAACCCCTGGCCAGACTTATCAAAAAGAAAAGAGAAAGAACCCAAATAAATAAAATCATGAATGAAAGAGGAATGATCACAACTAACACCATAGAAATACAAACTATTATAAGAACATACGATGAGCAACTCTACGGCAATAAATTTGACAATCTGGAAGAAATGGATGAATTCCTAGAAATATATAAACTACCACAACTGAACCAGGAAGAAATAGAAAGCCTGAACAGACCCAGAACCAGTAAGGAGATTGAAACAGTCATCAAAAATCTCCAAACAAACAAAACCCCAGAGCCAGATGGCTTCCTGGGGGAATTCTACCAAACATTTAAAGAAGAACTAATTCCTATTCTCCTGAAACTGTTCCAAAAAATAGAAATGGAAGGAAAACTTCCAAACTCATTTAATGAGGCCAGCATCACTTTGATCCCAAAACCAGACAAGGATCCCATCAAAAAAGAGAGCTATAGACCAATATCCTTGATGAACACAGATGCGAAAATTCTCACCAAAATACTAGCCAATAGGATTCAACAGTACATTAAAAGGATTATTCACCACGATCAAGTGGGATTTATTCCAGGGCTGCAAGGTTGGTTCAACATCCGCAAATCAGTCAATGTGATACAACACATCAATAAAAGAAAGAACAAGAACCATGATACTCTCAATACATGCTGAAAAAGCATTTGACAAAGTACAGCATCCCCTCCTGATCAAAACTCTTCAAAGTGTAGGGATAGAGGGCACATACTTCAATATCATCAAAGCCATCTATGAGAAACCCACCGCAAATATTATTCTCAATGGAGAAAAACAAAAAGCTTTTCCACTAAGGTCAGAAACATGGCAGGGATGTCCTTTATCACCACTGCTATTCAACATTGTACTAGAAGTCCTAGCCTCAGCAATCAGACAACAAAAGGAAATTAAAGGCATCCAAATCAGCAAAAAAGAAGTCAAACTATCACTCTTCGCAGATGATATGATACTATATGTGGAAAACCCAAAAGACTCCACTCCAAAACTGCTAGAACTTGTACAGGAATTCAGTAAAGTGTCAGGATATAAAATCAATGAACAGAAATCAGTTGCATTTCTCTACACCAGCAGCAAGACAGAAGAAAGAGAAAGTAAGGTGTCAATCCCATTTACAATTACACCCCAAACCATAAGATATCTAGGAATAAACCTAACCAAAGAGGCACAGAATCTATACTCAGAAAACTATAAAGTACTCATGAAAGAAATTGAGGAAGTCACAAAGAAATGGAAAAATGTTCCATGCTCCTGGATTGGAAGAATAAATATTGTGAAAATGTCTATGCTACCTAAAGCAATCTACACATTTAATGCAATTCCTATCAAAGTACCATCCATCTTTTTCAAAGAAATGGAACAAATAATTCTAAAATTTATATGGAACCAGAAAAGACCTCGAAGAGCCGAAGGGATTTTGAAAAAGAAAGCCAAAGTTGGTGGCATCACTCTTCCGGACTTCAAGCTCTATTACAAAGCTGTCATCATCAAGACAGCATGGTACTGGCACAAAAACAGACACATAGATCAATGGAGCAGAATAGTGAGCCCTGAAAAAGATCCTCAACTCTATGGTCAACTAATCTCTGACAAAGCAGGAAAGAATGTCCAGTGGAAAAAAAGACAGCCTCTTCAATAAATGGTGTTGGGAAAATTGGACAGCCACATGCAGAAAAATGAAATTGGACCATTACCTTACAACACACACGAAAATAGACTCAAAATGGATGAAGGACCTCAATGTGTGAAAGGAATCCATCAAAATCCTTGAGGAGAACACAGGCAGCAACCTCTTAGACCTCAGCTGCAGCAACATCTTCCTAGGAACATTGCCAAAGGCAAGGGAAGCAAGGGCAAAAATGAACTATTAGGATTTCATCAAGATGAAAAGCTTTTGCACAGCAAAGGAAATAGTTAACAAAATCAAAAGGCAACTGACAGAATCGGAAAAGATATTTGCAAACGACATATCAGATAAAGGACTAGTGTCCAAAATCTATAAAGAACTTAGCAAACTCAACACCCAAGGAACAGATAATCCAATCAAGAAATGGGCAGAGGACATGAACAGACATTTCTGCAAAGAAGACATCCAGATGGCCAACAGACACATGAAAAAGTGCTCCATATCACTCGGCATCAGGGAAATACAAATCAAAACCACAATGAGATATCACCTCACACCAGTCAGAATGGCTAAAATCAACAAGTCAGGAAATGACAGATGCTGGTGAGGATGCGGAGAAAGGGGAACCCTCCTACACTGTTGGTGGGAATGCAAGCTGGTGCAGCCACTCTGGAAAACAGCATGGAGGTTCCTCAAAATGTTGAAAATAGAACTGCCCTATGACCCAGCAATTGCACTACTGGGTATTTACCCTAAAGATACAAACATAGTGATCCAAAGGGGAACATGCACCCGAAGTTTATAGCAGCAATGTCCACAATAGCCAAACTATGGAAAGAACCTCGATGTCCATAAACAGATGAATGGATAAAGAAGATGTGTTATATATACACAATGGAATACTATGCAGCCATCAAAAGAAATGAAATCTTGCCATTTGCGACAACATGGATGGAACTAAAGTGTATCATGCTTAGCGAAATAAGTCAGTCGGAGAAAGACAACTATCATATGATCTCCCTGATATGAGAAAGTGGTGATGCAACATGGGGCTTAAGTGGGTAGGAGAAGAATCAATGAAACAAGATGAGATTGGGAGGGAGACAAACAATAAGTGACTCTTCATCTCACAAAACAAACTGAGGGTTGCTGGTGGGAGGGGGGTTGAGTGAAGGGTGGTGGGGTTATGGACATTGGGGAGGGTATGTGCTTTGGTGAGTGCTGTGAAGTGTGTAAACCTGGTGATTCACACACCTGTACCCCTGGGGATAAAAATATGTTTATAAAAAATAAAAAATTTAATTAAAAAAAAATGAATGAGAAAAAAAAAAGGATGCTAAAAAAAAAAGAAGAAAAGAAATGGGTACAGGACATGAACAGACATTTCTGCAAAGAAGACATACAGATGGCCAACAGACACATGAAAAAGTGCTCTACATCACTCGGCATCAGGGAAATACACATCAAAACCACAATGAGATATCACCTCACACCAGTCAGAATCGCTAAAATCAACAAGTCAGGAAATGATAGATGGTGGCGAGTATGCAGAGTAAGAGGAACCCTCCTACACTGCTGTTGGGAATGCAAGCTGGTGCAACCACTCTGGAAAATAGCATGGAGGTTGCTCAAAATGTTGAAAATAGTACTACCCTATGGCCCAGCAATTGCACTACTGGGTAGTTACCCTAAAGATACAAATGTGGTGATCTGAAGGGGCACTTGCACCTGAATGTTTATAGCAACAATGTCTACAATATCCAAACTATGGAAAGAACCTAGATGTCCATCAACAAATGAATGGATAAAGAAGATCTTTTACATATATAGAATGGAATACTATGCAGCTATCAAAAGAAATGAAATCTTGATATTTGCAATGATGTGGATGGAACTAGAGGGTATCATGCTTAGTGAAATAAGTCAAGCAGAGAAAGACAGCTATCATATGATCTCCCTGATTTCAGGAAGTGGAGATATAAGGGGATACTAGAAGAATGAATGTACTAGTATAAGGGGATACTAGAAGAATGAATAAAACAAGATGGGATTGGGAGGGAGACAAACCATAAGTGACTCTTAATCTCACAAAACAAACTGAGGGTTGCTGGGGGGGGGGTGGTAGGGAGAGTGTGTTGGGGTTATCGACATTGGGGAGGGTATGTGCTATGTTGAGTGCTGTGAAGTCTTTAAAACATTGTGATTCACAGACCTGTACCCCTAGGGATAAAAATACATTATATGTTTATTAAAAATAAATAAATAAACAAAATTTTAAAAAGACAGATTCTAAGTTGGACTTATGTTGGAGGGAAAAAATGCACATTGGATCATAATTTTGACCAAACAGACCTATCACTTGAGCTTCTCCTCTGGATGGAGGTGTACAGTCTACTTACCTGTGAGCCTAGTCTTGATAGGCTTGGCTCCAGGACTTTAGGGTCAATGAGCCCTGTACTTCCATTAATTATCTCCCCGATGCTGATTTTTCTTTCTTAGGATCAGAGCAGCAGAAGGGGAACTCTTGCTAAGCTTTTCCATAATTTTTCTATGGAAACCATGGGCTCTTTGGCAGATTCCCCAGTGGCTCTGGAATGGAGGCTCTTCATAATTGCTTTTGCACACCTTAGAACACTGTCCCTAGGAGCAGAGGGATACCTACAATGGTTTCCTGGGTGACTGTAACTTCTGCTTTATAAACCAGAGTGAGTGATTCACACCTAGCTTGGCTTGCTCACTCTGCTGCACCAGGAAGTGCAAGATATCCTTTATCTAAAGGTTCCCTCCTAAAGGCATTGTGGTTACAGGGACAACCTCCAGCAAGTTATGAAGATTGGAGGCTGGAAGAATACACTAGAAAGGAAGATTCTGATTCACATGGCCAAGTATGGGAGCTTTAATTCTCCTGAAAAGTCTGTGTTTGGGTCACAAAAAAGCCAGAAGTTACTGGTAAAAAATAATTTACCTTAGGAGACTAAAAATGCCGAGTAGAAAACAAATCAAGCAAGATATCATAGATAGCGTCATGGCAGTATCTGGAAGGAAACTAACCAAAAGTAATTTCAGACCTCCTACATACTTGAGATTCTATGACAGTATGATTTTTTAGCTGAAAGGACGCATATTGAAGCAAGTGATTCACCTTTTGCATGCCCTGTCCTCGTACAAATAATATTGACATAATACAAAGGAACTTGTGAGCTATGAAAAGCCTTCCAGTATCAGAGAGGTTATTCCTCTCTTCCACATACAAGTAAAAATATAGCTAAATATCCTGTTTTTAAAATGGCTCAGTGAGGTGACTCTAAATCCTGGCCCACCCTCAGTGGACACATACATCTTAATTTTTATAAAATTTGATTTTCACACTTAGATGCAGAAATATTAACTATATATTTTTTTAAACAGACGTCTGAATTACACCTCAGACCTTCTCAATCAGAATTTTCCAGGATGAGCCCTTATGATATAAATGTATAAATCTCCAGATGACTTTGAAGCACAGTGGGATAGAGAGTCACTGATCTCATGTAAACCCATCCCGCTGGAATACCGCACCGTGACTTGTGCCTATACTTGGTGAGAATAGAGCTCAACTCAGCATCCCTGACATGACATCTCTGATAATGTGTCATGAGTCCACCACTGCCCTTCAACCTCATCTGCCCTGCTCTGGGACTGTGGGGTTCTCATAGGAATGCTCAGGGTCTCCCAAACCAATAGTACAGGGACTAAGAGTAGGAGGCAGTAAAGCAGGGGTGTCTCTAAGATGGCTCAGTGAGCCAAAAATGAAGGATGCTGAGGAGTATTAAGATGTAGTATAGGAGAGGACAAGATGGCAGGGAAGTAAGAGGAGGTGCCGTTTCAACCTGTACCCTAAAGTGGGTTGATTACCTACCAAAAGACTCTGATCACTCATAAATCAGCCTGAGATTAGAATTATACACTTCTGGATCTCTACAGGGGCAGAAGATGCCAATGGGTAGGTAAAGTGGAGTGGGAATTTCGGACTGATATCATAAGATAAACAAAAGAGGGAGAGAGCCACCAGAAGTGACCCATTGGAAAGTAATACCCCAATACAAGAGTGCTCTGCAATTGGGGACCAGCATTAACTTGGAGTCTGGTTGAAAGCACTCAAAAAGAGCAAAGGATCGTGGGGGGAAATTGTGGGAATTGGGGCAGCTAGGGAGAGGGGCTTAATTCCCCAGACCCAGAACAGCCACCACTGGTGCTGAGCCAGAGATAGTGCGATGAAGAAACCAGACCTTGGTCCCTGGGCCGCCAGCGCACCTGAGAGTATCTGGATGGTGGCTCCCTTGAGGGGCAGGGAGCCTTGCCAGCCAGCAGAACCACAGCCTTTTGCACTCTGCACACATGTGTCATGCTACCAGCATCTGAGTAGCAACCCACAGCCTCCCCTGAAAGAGGTGTGTGCAGGCGCCAGCCAGAGCTCTCTCAGATCCGGAGAGTCTGAGCACTCCCAGCTCAGGGCCAGCAGGAAAATCTCAGTGTGCTCTCGCTGCTTGGAACCTCTCTGGCAGTCTGGAGCTGCCCAGACAGCTGCGGCTATCGTGGTTTGGGGTACAAGCGGGAGTTCATGTGAGCCCAGAGACCGTGACTGGGAACGTGCTCTGCCAGTGGCTGAGGGGGAATTTATGTGCTCTGGAGCACCCAGAGGGGAACAGACGGAGGCTTCTCTCTGAGAGGGATGTCTGGTGGCAGTTTTCTTTCCTCTAAACCTCCCAAAACCATCAAAAGCTGCCAAGGTGAGAGAGAAAAAATATGAACAAACAAACAAAAAAACCTCCAGAGAACAAAAGCCTGAATAAAGGGTTTCCTCATGTTGGGTCCATGGTCAAAGGAATGAGACTGATACAAAGCAAAGGTCAAGAAAAGCTTTATTTTACACCAAGCATTGAGAATCAAACTGACTGGTCAGGGCCAACTCTTACAAAGAAGTGACCCTTCCCCACCTCACAGACTAACTTTTATAGAGCAAAGGCCATGTGGTTGAGCCTGGCTACACACAGGTGGCCAATGAGATTACAATTTACCCTAGCCTATCACCTTGGTCAGAATTGGTGCCCAAAAGGTGGGCCCCACTCTCCCTAGTAGCTAGGGAGACAGTTTGCATGCTCCACTGATTGGATGTCTCCACCTGGCCTGACCGCCCTTGTTACTGGGCTTTGTAAGTAAGTTCCTCTGAGAGGGGCAGGGTGAATCTAAGTTTCAATCTAAGTTTACTGCATAGGGTCAATCTAAGTTTACTGCATAAACAACAAAATGGCTCCCTCTGGCTAAGTAGGCCCTTACACTCAGAACCCACCCCCTTGATGGGGGCAGGAGGACTTAACTCAGGGAACAGTGCCTGAAAAACCACGTGGGAGGCCCCTCCCCCAGAACTGCCAGAGAGGTCTTTTTTTCCCCCTGTCTCTCTCTCTCTTTTTCTTTTTTCTTTCTTTTGGGTGGGGGACTCTTGATTGCTCAGAAGTGTTCCAAGGTGCACCTTGCCTGCATCAGAGTTGATACATTCAACTACATCCATTCAGCCATCTCTCACCAAAATGACAAGGAGGAGGAATGCCCAAGAGAAGAAAAATTCAGAGGCTGGGCCTTCTGCAACAGAGCTAATGGCTATGGACATAGACAATATGTCAGAAAGGGAATTCAGGCTAACAATTATCCAGGCAATAGCTAGGTTGGAGAAAGCCATGGATGACAAAACGGAATTTTGATTAGGGCAGAAGTGAAATCCACCAGGGATGATGTTCACAATGTTCTCAATGAGTTCCAATCTAATCTAAATTCTCTAAAAGCTAGGGTAACTGAGATAGAAGATAGAATTAGTGATCTGGAGGACAAAGAAATAAAGAAAAGGGATCATGAGGAAGCTTGGAACAAACAGCTTAGAAGCCATGAAAAGAATTAGGGAAATAGGGGCGCCCGGGTGGCTCAGTGGGTTAAGCCTCTGCTTTCAGCTCAGGTCATGATCCCAGGGTCCTGGGATCGAGCCCCACATTGGGCTCTCTGCTCTGCAGGGAGCCTGCTTCCTCCTCTCTCTCTGCCTGCCTCTGAGCCTACTTGTGATCTCTGTCAGATAAATAAAGAAAAAATCTTAAAAAAAAATAAGAATTAGGGAAATAAATGATGCCATGAAATGTTCCAATGTCAGAATTATTGGAATCCCTGAGGGGGAGGAGAAAGAAAGAAGGCTAGAAGATACAGTTGAACAAATTCTCCATGAAAATTTTCCCAATCTTGCAAATGGAACCAGTGTTCATGTACTAGAGGCATAAGGTCTCCCCCCAAGATTATAGAATCTAGAAAGACCTCAAGACACCTGATAATGAAGAATGATGACTCATAATTGTAGACAGGAGCTCTTGAAAGCAGCTAGGACAAAAATATTCCTTACATACAGAGGAAAGCCCATCAGAATAACATCAGACCTGTCCACAGAAATTTGGCAAGCCAGAAAGGGCTGGCAAGGCATATTCAGGGCACTAAATGAGAAGAACATGCTGCCATGAATACTTTATCCAGCAAGACTTACATTCAAAATGGATGGAGAGATAAAGAGCTTCCAAGACCAGCAAGGGTTAAAAGAGTATGCAACCACCAAGCTGACACTGCAGGAAAAATTAAGGGGGGTTCTATAAAAGAGGAAAAATCCTAAGAATATCCTTGAACATAAATATATGGAGATAATCTATAGAAACAACGAATTCACAGTTAACATGATATCAATAAAAACGTATCTCTCAATAATCACTCTCAATGTGAATGGCCTAAATGTGCCCATAAAATGACACAGGATTACAGATTAGATAAAACATCAGGACCCACCCATATGTTGTCTACAAGAGACACATTTCGAACCTAAAGATATACCCAGACTGAAAGTGAAGGGATGGAGAAGCAACTTTCATGCCAATGGGCCTCAAAAGAAGAATAAACATTGTTAAAATGTCTATACTGCCTAGAGTAATCTATACTTTTAATGCCATTCTGATCAAAATTCCACCGGTATTTTTCAAAGAGCTGGAGCAAATAGTCCTAAAATTTGTATGGAATCAGAAGAGACCCCGAATTGCTAAGGAAATGTAGAAAAAGATAAACAAAACTGGGGACATCACATTACCTTATTTCAAGCTTTACTACAAAGCTGTGATCATTAAGACAGCATGGTACTGGCATAAAAACAGACGCATAGACCAGTGGAACAGAGTAGAGAGCCCAGAAAGGGACCCTCAACTCTATGGTCAAATAATCTTTGACAAAACAGGAAAAAATATACAATTGAAAAAAGACAGTCTCTTCAATAAATGGTGCTGGAAAAATTGGACAACTATATGCAGAAGAATGAAACTCAAGCATTCTCTTACGCCATGCACAAAGATAAACTCGAAATGGATAAAAGACCTCAATGCAAGATAGGAATCCATCAGAATCCTAGAGGAGAACATAGGCAGTAACCTCTTCAATATCAGCCACAGCAATTTCTTTCAAGATATGTCTCCAAAGGCAAAGGAAACAAAAGCAAAAATGAACTTTTGGGACTTCATCAAGATCAAAGGCTTCTGCACAGCAAAGGAAACAGTCAAGAAAACAAAGAGGCAACCCACGGAATGGGAGAAGATATTTGCAAATGACAGTACAGACAAAAGGCTGATATCCAGGATCTATAAAGAACTCCTCAAACTCAACACACACACAACAGATAACCATGTCAAAAAATGGGAAGAAGACATGAACAGACACTTCTCCAATCAAGACATACAAATGGCTATCAGACACATGAAAAAATGTTCATCATCACTAACCATCAGGGAGATTCAAATTAAAACCACATCGAGATACCACCTTACACCAGTTAGAATGGCCAAAATTAGCAAGACAGGAAACAATATGTGTTGGAGAGGATGTGGAGAAAGGGGAACCCTCTTCCACTTTTGGTGGGAATGCAAGTTGGTGCAGCCAATTTGGAGAACAGTGTGGAGATTCCTTAAGAAATTAAAAATAGACCTTCCCTATGACCCTGCAATTGCACTCCTGGGTATTTACCCCAAAGATAGAGATGGAGTGAAAAGAAGGTCCATCTATACCCCAATGTTCATAGCAGCAATGGTCGTGGTCACCAAACTGTGGAAAGAACCAAGATGCCCTTCATCGGACAAATGCACAAATGGTCCATATACACTATGGAGTATTATGCCTCCATCAGAAAGGATGAATTCCCAATTTTTGTATCAAGATGGACGGGACTGAATGAGATTATGCTGAGTGAAATAAGTCAAGCAGAGAGTGTCAATTATCATATGGTTTCACTTATTTGTGGAGCATAACAAATAATGGAGGACATGGGGAGATGGAGAGGAGAAGTGAATTGGAGGAAATCTGAGGGGGAGACAAACCATGAAAGACTGTGGAATCTGAGAAACAAACTGAGGTTTTTGGAGGGGAGAGGGTTGGAGGGTTGGGTTGTCCTGGTAGTGGGTATTAAGGAGCACATGTATTGCATGGAACACTGGGTGTGGTGCATAAACAATGAATTCTGTTACACTGAAAAGAAATTAAACAAAAAAAGAAGAAAAAGATGTAGTATAAACTGAGAAATGTACAGCAGGTTGCTCTCTTTGTGAGCTGTGTGTTGTATGGACTCATTCTCCTTTGAAATTGGCTCTTTTAAATTAGGCTTGGACTGGATTGATTTGGCAAATATAGCCAAATAGCACATATAATTTCATGTTACTCTTTCACATTTGGTATGCAAGGGAATAACCTGTATTTGCAGAGAAAAGACTATCTCTGTCGGGCACAACAACAGGGAGTCATTGCATGGTATCTGAATTCAAACTGGGGGCATGGTAGGAAGAAAGGGGAAGCAATCTTTTTGTCTCCCATTCTTAAAACTTCACAAAGCAGGAAGCCAGTGTTCACTAATGCCCATGTAAGGAAAGCAGGTAGAAAGATAGCAGGCACTGCAAAGTGAATCAGAGGAGATAAATGAGAAGCTCTTTACAGCTTCTCTGAGAAGCCAGAAGCTAGTTGTTCAAAGTCTCTTCTGAACGGGAGCCTGGAGTTGTGGGTGAACACCTTCTGTGTCTTCCATTAGTGTGTTCTGCTGGGAGTTGAATGGCTCCTGGAAAGTTCAGCTCAACTTTCTCTCATGGTTGTGACTTCCAAGTCCATTCCCACAGTGCTCTCTGGGAAACCTCTCCTTCAATGTGGGTAGAAGGAACATGTGTTCCCTGGGGATGGAAGGAATGTGAACAACATATGGGATGGGATTGAAGACCTCACAGTAAGTTCCTGGTGATGGTGATGTGTGAATGCAGTTTGACAGAGGGAGGACAGAATAATTGTCTGTGAGCTGCCTCCAAGCCCTTAGGCCAGGAACCACATGCAAGGAGGGCAGACCTGGACTCTCACTGAGTGGATATTTCAGGAATACTGACATCCATGCTGCCAGAGTTAAGGAGGAGGGACAGAGACAACTTCCCTTCTTTCCAACTAACTGGGGCTTATGTCTCTAATATGAAGCTCCCAAACATTTTAGAGCTCTAAAAATCCAGTCTACCTGCCACCACTGCCTAGGCCTCACCTCCTCAGGTTTATTCTCTATATTGAGGGAAGAACAATGCTCCAAGAGTGCTATAAATGAAGGTGGAAGATGAGAAAGAAAGAGGATATGAGAAATTAATATTATTGAACACCTTGAAGCAGCAGGTATTTGAAAGCTTCCCTGATCTGCAACATGAATGTAAAACTCACTTTACATAAAAGGAAACTAAAGCCTGGAGAAGTAGGTTGGCCATGGTTGCAATGTAGTGTATAACAGCACTACTGTCCAAAGTCAAATTTCCCATCTCTCTCTCTTTTTTTTTTAAGATTTTTATTTATTTATTTGACAGAGAGAGAGATCTTAAGTAGGCAGAGAGATGGGCAGAGAGAGAGGGGAAGCAGGCTCCCGCTGAGCAGAGAGCCTGATGTGGGACTCGATCCCAGGACCTTGAAATCATGACCTGAGCCAGAGGCAGAGGCCTAACCCATTGAGCCACCCAGGCATGCCAAATTTCCCATCTCTGAGCCACATCACCTTTCCATTTCCCACTGTGGCAGAGAATCAGGGGCAGGAAGGATATAGATGTCTTCTGTGCCAAGCTGTTTTCTCCCCATATGTCTGCGCTAAGCACAACCTCCTGGCCCCAAAGCTGTCACTTTAGAGCCCTGAAAGCCCCAAAGGAATTTTACAGGGGGAAATAGTTTGCAGTGAAAAATTGCCAGTTCTCCCAAAAGGTCTGAAAAGGTCTGGGAAGAGCCATTTTAGTAAACAATAGCTTTATATCAAATTTTGAAGCAAGCGAAAGGGCAAGGGAGAGTAGGGTAGGGTAAGAGAGAGAAATGGATAAAAGGATTTGCTAAAAATCCAAGACTATTCCTGAAAATACCAAGTCTGCTGAGAATGTCCCTTAAGTTACCCTTTACTACTGGGGTTAATTTTTGTGTCCTTTGACTCTAGGTCTCCAGTTGCCTTTAGAAACACACTGTTTATGACTTTTCTTAACCTGATTATTGA
Source organism: Mustela nivalis (assembly GCF_964662115.1). Classification (NCBI taxonomy): domain Eukaryota; kingdom Metazoa; phylum Chordata; class Mammalia; order Carnivora; family Mustelidae; genus Mustela; species Mustela nivalis. The sequence goes on along the minus strand of NC_139028.1, from coordinate 37,319,895 downwards.
GAACAGAGACTTCACACCAGGCCTCTAACTCTACCTCAGAAATTCCAAACATTTGTTTGAAAAATTCAGTGTGACCCATGTGCCTGCCCTGAGATTCCTGTCAGTCACACTAAGCATCTTCTAATGCCGAGAAAGTGGCTGCCTTGGCACCATCCTGCAGGGCAAGGTCCCTGAGTTTCCTAACGTGTGATAATGACAACACAAGCAGCAACCACAGTATGTGAGGTAGTTCGACTTTATACCCATCTTCTCATTTAATCACAATGCCAGGACTCTTCCTAAAAGGAAGTAGGCTTAGAGCATTCCCAGAATTGATCCAAGATAACCCAGCTCAGGGTGCCGTGGGGCAAACCCAGGCCTGCCAACCTGTACCACCCATCCCACTGCCCAAAGCATTAAAGGAAACCCCCATCCCAAAAGGCTATTGTGATAAACAAGAAAAAAGAGGTGGCATGTGCTGGCTAGACCAAGACCAATATACTATGGTGGTCACATATCAGAAAGGAGGACAGGAGTTCTGGGTTAACTTGCTTTCCCTCCTCTCAGCACAAACCTTTCCTGACTTTAATTGGTTTCTCAGCTGGAAATGTTGGTACTGAGAGTTACTGATAGAGAACTAGCTTCTGTGATGGGCTGGTAACTTTATCAGAAAGACCACAAGGGTTCTGTTTACCCCACCTCAGAACTTCCCCAGCTCTTCAAGCCCCATTACGTTTTAATTTAATTGTCACCACTTTGTGCGGGAATTGTGTTTTATGAGCACATTACCACAAGTTGAAGGCTTGTAAAACAGAGGCTTTTGAAATAAAAATAAAAGGATACTCAGATCCAATAGTATTGCCAAAATGGGAAATAGAGGTCACTTGGCAGCACTATGCATGCTAATGAGATTCTGATGACTACTGGTGTTTATCAAGGTCTTAATTTGCATCTCAAGGCTGAGATGGGGCCTTTGGGAAGGGATCAACTGGCCTGGTCCCAGCCATGTAGAGATATAGAGTGATTTTGGAAACCTACCTCAACAGATGCAGTTGAGTATGTATGACCTTCTTGAAGTTACTTGTGTGATTTCTAAACAATCAAATGGAGTTCTAGTATCTAAAGTTCTGGTCTACATTTCCCTGCCCATTTTGCACATCTTGTTCCTACAAAAAGGAAAAAAAAAATCATTGTTGGCCACTTGTACGAGTCAATGGGGACTTTTTCCACCTGATTATACTTATAAGAATTGGCTACCTTACATGTTGGCATAATTTTATAGACTATTTCGTAAAAAACCCAATAAGAGTGAAGCTAAGATACGAAGATTTTGAAAGAGGATTGAGATGCCTCAAGAGATATAAACTCTAGAAAGGGTGATAGACTAGAGTTCAAACAATGCACAGGAGGAAGGAGGAGAGATGTGTAAGAAGATGACTGAGCATGAGTGGGGTGTGTAAAAGGACCAGAGCTGAAACAAAGGCAATCAGGAGACACTGTGAACAGAGGGCCCTAGAGTTCCTACAGTTGGACTCCAAATCCCAGCTCTCCCATTAACTAGCTAAGTGGCCTCTGCTGATAATGATTGAGAGGGTTCTATCATCTAGGGTCAGCAGCTTAGTTTGGGGCTTGTTTCACTGTGTGTACATACACCTGTGGGTGTGCCTGTAACTCTTTCTCTGTGTTTTATTATGCCTCTTTTGGCCGCAGTGTTGTGTCTCTATTTGATGGGGTTATCACTCATTTCTGTGCATGGGTCTAGGTGTTATCTAGGAGCTGCTGTGACTGGTGGGCCATACTGGCGATGTGTTGTGCCTCCATATGCTCGTCTGTGTGATTCCCTGTGATACTCTGTGCAGCTGTGCTTATAGACATTTGTGGGAATTGCATTCATTTGTGTGACACAGTGTGTTGGTGGTACTTGATGTTGATGTTCTTGACTTGGAAGGTGCTAGACAGGAAGAAACACTGGCAAGGGAAATATATAACTTTGTGATGCCAGGGTTTTAGGCCTAGGATTGGTACCAGGTCTTACAAGACTTCCGACATATAGTATCCATGGGATTCTGCAAGCATGGGGACACTGGTGACAATTGGGGCTGAGCTCTGTAAGACTGAACCCACTACCATGGCGTCTCTGTCTAGCAGTGACAGTCTCCCTTACACAGGCCCAGGGAGTTTCTTTTCAGCACTCATACTCCTGTGCCCAGATATAGGAGAGTCCAACCAAGGTCCAGTGGAGGAAGGGATTTGAGGGCAGAAGTGCTTCTCATAACCAGTCTGGGACTGCTTCTGCTTCTGTTATGGTGGGGGATGAGGAGGGATCTATTGGGAAGTATGCTGAGGGATAAGATGCCGGAGCAAAGAATAAGCCAAGTTTGGACCAGTGTTGAGAGGACTGCTTGCAGCAGGGAGACATACATCTGTTTGTCCAAAATCCCTTGCACATGGAGAAAATTTAAAAGTCTCAGGTGCAAACCATGGAAATGTCCTCATCTGACTTTAATTCCATATTAATAACTTTTATGGAGGAGACACTCAGTATGAAGAGCTCTCATTACTCTGCATAAGTTCCCCCATGAAGAGCCTACAGTTACAGGGGAAAGGTCCTTGATATGCTCTTATGTATGAGCGAAAGACAGGTGTTTGCATAATTGAGGGGTAGAGCTGACTAAACTGCCAGCCCTCACCAACTTGTCCTCTCTGAGCATATGCATAGGTATAGACAGAGCAGGCAATGCTGCCCTGCCTCATCTGTTATTCTCATCATCTGCACGTGGTTAAAGTCAAGTCTGGGGGAATCCCATGACAGACCATGTTGCTATGTGCTTCTAAAAGCTGGGGTCCTGCACAGTTTCACCCCCACCTGGGGTGACAGTGTTGGCATTGCTGCCCAGTGCCACAGAGACCAGTGCCTGGGCCAGCAGTTTGCAGTGGGGCACAGTACAGGTGCCTTAGTAGGAAACAAAAAGAGGAGGAAGAGAGAGAGAGGAGGAGGAAAACCAGACTGCTGCAAGATTCTGACCACCCACCAGGTGAGAGTAGCCCTTCCTGCTAAGAGGGGGGAAAAAAAAATAAAGGCTGGCTGATTGAGACTGAGCTTCCCAAACCACCTGACAAGGTGGCTGGGGACCTCATTAGCTGATGCAGAAGGAAGCAACATGCTGACTTCTGTAATTAAGTGTCTCAGGCTGCCCACAAGCAGGGAGCACATAGATGGTTCCTCTTGGCTTATGGGAGAGCATTCGGTTTCATTTTGTCCAGATGGCTCTGTAGCTCCTCCCAAAGCTGGTCAAATAGTCTGTATAGGGGAAGGGAACAGGATTGATCACCAGCTTCTGCCACTTGAGAACAGCTAACCCACAACCACAATTAACTGGGGATGATATGGCAAGGTTATAGGATTTTTGTCTAATGGAGTGGAAGAATAGATCTCCAGGACACAAAAGAGTGAAGTGGTCTGAAAGGTTTTTAAGTGAACGCTCTCTAGAGTGAGAGGACTCCTGAATGGGTTGCCACTGAGAGATCTTATACTCAGTCTTTTACAGAAAACTGAATCAGGGAACCTGGTAACTTTCTTGCTAATATCAGGGTATATTTGTAAATATCATGAGCATATCCTGTCTATATTTAGAACCAGCATGGTGTTCTTATAAGTATCATGAAAATAAACAAGGTATTCCCTTCCTTCTGGTTAGTATCTTTTCCATAACATTTCTCCACATCTAGGATTTCTGTGAGCCTTGATACATAGCCCTCTACCTGTCTTTCTCTACCTAGATTCTCCTGTTACTTACTTCATGAAGCCATGTTGAATTGGGGAAGGGATGGGATAGACCCAATTTCCAGTAATGCCTGGTTCCTCAAAGTGGTGAGGATATCAAATCCAGGGAAATTGGACATGTTGCCACTAGACAAACAGATGGAGTCACTTAGAAAAGGATATTGTTACTTAATTGCTGGGATTTGAGTGTTCACTAGCTTGTAAATTTCTTGAGTACAAGAGCCCTGTGAGAAGCCTCCACCAAGAAGATAATGAGGCTGTATAACCACCAAAAGTGTTTATTTGGGGTTTAGAGATTGCGATTCAGGACACACAGAGTTGACCAAAATTGAAAGTGTGCTCCAAATTTCAAGTCTGGAGTACTGGCTTATAAAGGCACAAAACAAAGTTACCTAATTTGTTTTGCAGACCTATGGTTGGTGATGACAGAGTTAAACTGATACATAATTGGCTATTTAGCTAACAGATGTTACATTATCTCTATTTTAGTTCACAGTAGAAGGATGTGTTTTGGGAGGTGGTAGAGTTGCAATTAACAAGTCTAATTGAGGAAAGTCAAAAGTTCATTGGTTCCAAGAATTTAAAATGGAATCAGTGCATAGTCCCTGCTTCCTCAATATCTTCCTGATCCTATTTTGAATGTCCCTCTTAGTAATACTTACTTCATTTTAGAATCTTCTTTCACAGAAGTTTAGAAATTGTAGATTATAGATGAAGCTCTGAAAACTCAGAATTTACATAGTTTACAAGCAGACAAGTTAAAAATTAAAGTTAATTATCTGAAAAATGTTGGAAATAGAATCCAGGGTTCTAGCATTCTATGCAGTTTGTGATGCTCTTGTTCTTTTGAAGTTCTATTTTCCCTCTTTACAAAATGCTGAGCTTTGCAAATGCTCATAACATATGTTCACTAGTTAGTGAATAAATAAAGCTTTGTAACCAGATACTGAAATCCCAGTGACTCTCATTTTAACAAACACAGACCACTTGAGTATAGTTTTTAAGTAGTCAGAGGGTGCCTGGTCTAAGAGAAATATATTCAAGTCCCAGGAAGGACTATAGGATTGACTGAAAGTCACTGACTTGGAAATTCAATTCAATCTGAATGTGTCATCACCTGTAAACAGCAGTCTAAAGTGTTTGCCAAAAACTATCCTTCCCCTTCTAGGAAACTTGCATTCCCTTCCTCAGGGACCTATTTTTTTTTTTTTTTAATCCCTACTGGGCACATACCCTGCCAAGCCTGGAAACAGCTCCACCCAGGGCCCACTTCTGACCTTGTCTGAGTCCCAGAAGGGCCTATAGTATCAACTGAGAAAGCAGGCTACATGACTTGAGTAAAGTTGTTCAGCTAGCAAGAGGAAGAGTAGGATTCCAATACACAGTATGGCTCCAGGGACTTTGCCCTTAGTTAGATTAAGGATAGCTGACAAGGGGCACCTGGGTGGTTCAGTGGATTGAGGCCTCTGCCTCCAGCTCAGGTCATGATCTCCTGGGTCCTGGGATTGAGCCCTGCATCGGGCTCTCTGCCTGCTTCCTCACTGCCTCTCTGCTTACTTGTAATCTCTCTGTCAAATAAATAAACAAAATATTAAAAAAAAAAAAAAAAGGATAGCCAACAAGATGAAGGACAAGGATGAGAATTTTCAAATAAGAAGGGGAAAGAGGGACACAGGCAGCAACCTCTCCGACCTCAGCTGCAGCAACATCTTCCTAGGAACATCGCCAAAGGCAAGGGAAGCAAGGGCAAAAATGAACTATTAGGATTTCATCAAGATGAAAAGCTTTTGCACAGCAAAGGAAATAGTTAACAAAATCAAAAGGCAACTGACAGAATCGGAAAAGATATTTGCAAACGACATATCAGATAAAGGACTAGTGTCCAAAATCTATAAAGAACTTAGCAAACTCAACACCCAAGGAACAGATAATCCAATCAAGAAATGGGCAGAGGACATGAACAGACATTTCTGCAAAGAAGACATCCAGATGGCCAACAGACACATGAAAAAGTGCTCCATATCACTCGGCATCAGGGAAATACAAATCAAAACCACAATGAGATATCACCTCACACCAGTCAGAATGGCTAAAATCAACAAGTCAGGAAATGACAGATGCTGGCGAGGATGCGGAGAAAGGGGAACCCTCCTACACTGTTGGTGGGAATGCAAGCTGGTGCAGCCACTCTGGAAAACAGCATGGAGGTTCCTCAAAATGTTGAAAATAGAACTGCCCTATGACCCAGCAATTGCACTACTGGGTATTTACCCTAAAGATACAAACATAGTGATCCAAAGGGGAACATGCACCCGAAGTTTATAGCAGCAATGTCCACAATAGCCCAACTATGGAAAGAACCTAGATGTCCATCAACAGATGAATGGATAAAGAAGATGTGTTATATATACACAATGGAATACTATGCAGCCATCAAAAGAAATGAAATCTTGCCATTGGTGACAATGTGGATGGAACTAGAGCATATCACGCTTAGCGAAATAAGTCAGTCGGAGAAAGACAACTATCATATGATCTCCCTGATATGAGAAAGTGGTGATGCAACATGGGGGCTTAAGTGGGTAGGAGAAGAATAAATGAAACAAGATGGGATTGGGAGGGAGACAAACCATAAGTGACTCTTCATCTCACAAAACAAACTGAGGGTTGCTGGAGGGAGCGGGGTTGGGAGAAGGGGGGTGGGGTTATGGATATTGGGGAGGGTATGTGCTTTGGTGAGTGCTGTGAAGTGTGTAAACCTGGCGATTCACAGACATGTACCCCTGGGGATAAAATATATTATATGTTTATAAAATGTAAAAAATTAAAAATTAAAAAAAAAGAAAGGGCTTCCACAAATTGTCAACAATTTATTTTTTCTGTTTATAAATAGAGACTACTCACGTGTGTCTGCATTATAGTACCAGGAAACATTACTTATGATAGATAACAACTTTGAAAATTTACTTTGCTTTAACTTTAATGATCTCAGTTTTTAAAACAGCTTCATTGAGATTTAACTTATGTACCATAAAATACACCCACGTAGAGTACACAATTCATTTTTTTGGTATATTTAAAGATGTGTGTATCTGTCACAATAGTCCTTTTTAGAACATTATCATCCTCAAAAAGAACCCCCCATGCCTTTAGATACCACCCCCAACTCCCCTGTTTTGTTTCCATAGATATACCCAAACCAGATATTTCATAGCAATGGAATCACATAATATGTGGTCTTTTGTGACTGTATGATATTTTCAAGGTTCATCCATGTTGTAGTGTGTATTAGCATTTCATCACTTTTTTTTTTTTTTTTTTTAGAATTTTTGTCTATTTATTTGACAGAGAGAGACTGAGAGACAGAGAAAATGTGCACAAGCAGGTGAAGTGGCAGGAAGAGAGAGGGAGAAGCAGGCTATCCACCGAGCAATGAGCCTGACACAAGACTCAATCCCAGGACCTGGGATCATGGCCCCAGCCAAAGGGAGATGCCCATCTGACTTGAGACACCCAGGCACTCCACCATTTCATTCCTTTTGTGTTCAGTTGAAATGATAAGGGAAATCTGTGTTCTAACATGATCAATCCAGCAGGGGAATCCCAGTCCAGGCCCCAGGGACAGTCTGGGTTTTTGCCCTCTGCTCCACTGGCCACAGCTGCAAGAGTGGCAGAGATATGGAGGTAAAGGTGAATAAACTGTTATGGAATGCAGACTGGATCCTGGCCAAAAAAAAAAAAAAATCAAGCGGCACTTGGAGACCTTGGAGGATCAGAGGTTTACTTTATGCCAGTGGGCCCAGAGGAGAGTAGTCTCTCAAGATTTGAGCCCTGAGCATAATCAAAGGGGGTAGTTTATATACTTCTCCTTCCATATATGCCCCACTCTTACAGCTATGGCCAGTGGGGCTAAGGGGAAAACCCAGAAAGGCCCAGGGGTCGGGACTGGGATTCCCCTCAGAACACAGATTTTCCTTATCATTCCCCCTTTGATGCCCCATTAAACACCTGGTTTAGAGGGCATCATCTTCATTATCTACAGGGCAATAGTGTGTAAGGAGTAACTGGAGTCTGACCTTGGCAATTTGAGCATTGATAAACCTGGTAAGGGCATTACAAATACAAGGACCAATTCTACTTTGAGGAGGAGCATGAGGAGTGGGCAGTGAACCAAGGGAACCATTTGTCAGTTAACGGTAATATGAGCATTTGCCCTTGCTGCTTGGTCTGGCAAGCTAAAGGCAGTGAGGAGGGATAGCACACAAGTTAGCAAAAGACTAGGACTGACTGAGGTTGAGAAAACCATAGTGAAATGCGCTTTGGAGTAGAAAGCAGAGGACCAAAAAAAGTGGGGTCCCTGGCCTTGTTAGAGGGAACCATTGTGGCTAGCCCAACAACAGATAAAACCTATGAACAAGTAAGGGCAGTAAAACACGCTAGGATCACCCAATAAAAAACAACAATAGCAAGTTTCTGGGGAAAAGTACAGTCAGCAGGGGCAACAGTGTAGTCTCTGACCCTAGGATGAGGGATATCATGCTGGTGAAAACTAGGACCACAGCGAGCAGGTGTCCATTAGTTGATGAACCCAGAGCAGGTCTGTGGGGTTTGGCTAGACTTTCTGCTTGTGTGGTTTTATTGTCTGAGTGATGGCCTTTTTTTCACTGGAGTGGTGGACCCATGGGTGACACCAGAAAACTTAAGGGAAGTAAGGGTAGTTTGAACAACAGTGTGAGTCCCTGTCCACGGTGGTTAGAGGGGGTCCTTTTTTCAACCTTTGATCCAGACTGAGTCTCCTGCCTGCAAGGAGTGTGTCTGGAACCCTAAGGATATTGGGCCCCTCTCAATGGTGTACCTTAGTGATTTATTGAGGGTGGCCCACAGGGCCTGAAGGTGTTTTTTAAATTTTTTTATCCCTAATCTGATGTAAGTTTCCTGGAAGTTTCCCCAAGCATCTGGGGGCCATCCATACACTAATTAGAAAGGGGAGTAACCTAGTAGGTTGTGCAGTGGGCATGCAGGAGGGCCAGGGGTAGCAGATCTGACCATGGGAGACTTATCCCCTGACAAAACTTTGCTAAGGTTCCCTTGAGAGTGCAATCCATTTACTCTACTTTCCCTGAGCTTTGGGACTTTGGGGCTCCAGGTAATGTTGAAAGACTTGGTCAAGACCTATATAATGTCTGTTACAAATGTGGGCCCATTGTCATTATGGATTGTTAATGGCAGGCCAGACCAGGCCATGTTCTCCCACAAGAGGACTTTGGCTACTTCCTGGCTTCATTCCATCCTGGTTGGGAAGGTTTTGACCTATCAAGAGAATGTGTATACTATGACTCAGAGATATTTGAACCCCCTGCTTGGCTGAACATCTGTGAAGTTTATTTTTAGCTCTTTGAAAGGGCTTACTTTCATCCTCTGGACACCTGGCAGGGGCCACAGTGCAGATTGAGCATTATTTTTAGCACATATTATGCATTTCTCTCTGGTTGCTTGGCATAGTGCTGGCAGCTGGCTGACGTAGCAGGACTTCAGGAGGAGGCCTTTAATGCTGTTTTTCCCAGGTGGGGTGAGTTGGTGGTATTTCTTGACTAGATGCCCTCCTTTTGCTATTGGGATAAAGACAGCCTGTCTGGCATCACTCACCATCTCCTTTTAGTCAGGGTGGTTCCTTCAACCGTGGCCCATTTTTTTCTTAGTGTAACTGTACAAAGGGACTTCTGGGGGCTGTCAGGGCCATGATGAGGGAAGGGAAGTCTTTACTGGCTGTGGTCTTGGCAGCCTTATCTGCCAGACAATTCTCCATGTTATGGCATCTTCTTCTTTCTGGTATCCCTTACAGTATAGGATTGCTACTTTTCTTGGAAGCCAGATGGCTTTGAGGAGTTTTAGTATCTCTTATTTGTTTTTGTTAGCTTTTCCTGCAGCAGTTAGGAGGCTCCATCTCCTTGTAGATGCCCCCCTGTAAATGCACAGTAGCAAAGGCATATCAAGAGTCAGTGTGGATGTTGACATGGTTGCCGTCACTGAGGATGAGGGCTTAGACTAAGGCATATAGCTTAGCCTGTTGTGCTGACTGTCCAGCTGGTAATGTCTTAGCCTCTGGACTTTAATAGTTGTGGTCTCTACATAACCCACTTATTGGGCACCCTCTTGTAGGTGACTGCTGCTGTCGCTGAACAGTGTGAGCTCTGGATTTTGATGGCTTGATCCCAGAAGTCTGGATAGCTTGCATAGACTTTATTAGTTACTTTGGAGCAGTCATGGTCTGGTTCCCCCTCTTTCGTGGGGAGAAAGGTTGCTGGGTTTAATGTCTTACTTTTTCTGGGTGATCAATGGATTTTTGCAGAAGAGCCCTTGGAACTGTGCTAACCAAGAGTTGGAAAGGAAGTGGTCCCTCTGTGTGTTCATGCCAGTCGCCACTGCATGAAGGAACTTGATGTTAAGTTCTTGTCACAGGGTGAGCTTGTCTGTCTCCTTGTTGAGTAGGACTGTGGCTGCTAGGGCCCTGAGGCACAGTGGCCATTCTGTTGCCACGGAGTCCAGTTTCTTTGATAAATATGTAATTGGCTGTTGTCAGGGCCTAACAGAGGGTGAGTACCCCAAGTGCTATCTTTTTTTATGTAAAAAGAGATTGATGGGTTTTTGTTTGTTTGTTGTTTGCTCTTTGTTTTTTAATTTAGTAGGCCTAGAGCTGGAGCCTGCCCCAGGGCAGACTTTATCTCTGTAATGGAGGCTTCTATTTTTTTTTTTTTTTTTTCAGTCCAGGTAGGGGATTCTCAATTTGGTCCCCCTAAGAGATCATAGTGGGGTCTTGTTATTGCTGAGAACCCAGGAATCCAGATGTGACTAAATCCTGCAGCCCCCAGGAATTTTTGTAGGCCCCTTTTTGTCTAGAGCTATGGCAAGGACATGATGACTTTCTTTTTCTCCAGCCTTAGTTCTCTCTTCTCTTGGATGAGGAGGAAACTGAGGTATTGGACCTGTTTTTGGCAATTTTGTGCCTTCTTCCATGAGATTCAGTATTCTAAGTTTGACAGCTGTAGGAGGGCCTTTGTGCCTTTTGTGTAGTCTTCTTGTGTGTCACTGGTGAGGAGGAGGTCATCCAAATACTAGAAAAGGGTGCAAGGATTTGTGCCCATTGGGTGTAGGGAGATGGGTACCTTGTTGATGACCCACAGGTCTTGGAATGGTCGATATCCCCCTCCTGGCTTTTTAACTGGCAGGAGTGTGGTATTCCTGGCCAGCTGGCACTGGATTGGGATACCTTTTCTTTTAAAGTCTGGCCAGATATTCTTGAAAACCAATCCTAGCTTTTTGTGGGGGAGGTATTGCCTTTACTTCTGGGGTTGGGCTCCCAGGATCAGTTCAACAATGATGGGGACCCAGTTCTGGGCTAGTTCAAGTAGATTATCTTCAGCCCATGCTGAAGGAAAAGTGATCCTGAACTCTGGCAGGCCATTTGCCTGGGCCTGGGTGCAGAATAGCCTCCATTTTTTCCCCCCTTGTTGTGGTAGTGCCCTGGGTTCATTTGGAGGCTGGTGTGCCCAGTAGGTTCAAAGGTTATTTGACCCCCAAGCTTGGAGAGCATGTCTCGGCCCAGGAGGGAGATAGGGCAACCAGGTACATAAAAAAAACAATAATAATAAATAATGTAAGACCTTGTGGCCCCCGAGATTACACTGTGAGCCTGGCAAAAGGGCTGTTGTATTGCCCGTGTCCTGGTAGCCCCAAGGATCATCACAGTCCTCTTGCTGAAAGGGGCCAGTCAGGAGGTGACAACAGAGTGCCCAGCCCCTGTATGAGCCATGAAACTCACTGGCTGGTCCCCTATTTTTATTCTGACCATGGGCTCATGGGGGCCAAGGAGAAGAGAGCCCACCCTCAGTCTGAGTCTATTTCCACAAGGCCTGAGGTCCCCTTCTCAGGGTTCTTTCTTGTAGTGGCTAGGCTTCTGAGCCTTTCAATAGTTGGGACCTTTGTTTTGCCAATGCCCCTTTCCTTTACAGTAGGCACATTGATCCCTGGCCAAGGGGATTCTGGGTCTCCCCTTTTGGTGGTTGGGGCCTCTCTACCCTATCGACCCACCAATAGGGCTACTCGAAACCATTTTCCAGAATGGACAGGTGGGCTCATGTGGCCAGTTGAGGGGATCAGTGGTGGAGATAGTTGATAATATATCATGAAATGGCTGGGTTGGACTGTTCTGTCTTTATTTTGCCTCTTGGGTTCTCGTTTCTTTCATACTGGTGCTTGGAGGGCACCTGTCATAGCATGAAGTGCAGTCTGGCTGCTGGTCCTGGAGAAAGTGGATCCTCTGGGCCTGGGATGCTGGGAAGACTGATGGCAGTGGGGTGTCTGGAACTGGAGGGTGCCAGATATAGACAGACTTTGGGGTGTATACGGAGGGGGCAGGATCTGTTTATCCTTGGGGGTTTTAGCTAGGATTTGTGGAGGCTGGGGCTTTTGTTGGACTATTTGGGCTGCTTCAGTGAGGCGATTCAGACTGTGGCCTGTCCCTGCCTATCATAAGCAAATCACACCTCCAGAGGGGAGGGTCTGGACAATTCCTAGCCAGGAGTCTTAATGTATTGAAAATGGTCAGTGTGTCCTGGTTCCCCTGTTACAACTAGCCACACCTGATAAACCGCTGGAATATCTAATGTCCCTTTTGAAGGCCATCTCACATTAAAGGTGGGTCATTCTAACACACATAGGGTTCTCAATTTGCCGGGATGCATTTTAACTCCATAGTCTTTTGAAAACCCCTTCTTGAAATTTTGATCATACAGTCTAGGACCATAGGTTTACTCGGTCCTGATCCCATAGTGATGTTCTTGTGTTTGGTGGCACAAAGACAGACAAAGTGTAGGTGCCCCTCCAGAGGGAAAACAAATCACATGCCTGCCTGTCCTCCCTCCTGGAGGACACTTGGGTGCCTCTTAGTCATAGCAAGTCTTTATAAGCTCCGGACTGGCTCTCCAAAGAGGCTTGCCTTAGACCTTATGAGATCACCATGGAAACAGGTTGAGGCCCACCAGACACCATAATTGTAAGACTGTGAAGCCACAGAATCCATCTGCCTAACAAGCCAGGTCAAACTACACATTCTCACATGCATTCATGCCAAAGTTATTACAGTTCCTCCCCACTCAGGAGGCCCTGACCTGTGGAATTCCTTTGGAAGTTCCTTTTTGTCCCCTCTTTTGGGGGAGTTTCTTACCTGAGGGACCTCCCTGGCGTGAGGCCCTGCCTGGGGAGTTTCTTTCAGAAATGCCTTTCTGTCCCCACTTTTGGGGGGTTCCTGACCTGAGGGAACTCCTCTCCCACCCCCTGGAGGTCCTATCTGTGAAACTTCTAAGAGGTCTCTAGGGGCTGATCAGTTTTGCCTTCCACCCTTTGGGTGGGACTGACTGGGTCCTGGGGCCCCAGGCCTTACCAGAATCCGATGTCAGGACCAGGTCCTCACCTGCCACATCTCTTTTGAGTCTAGCAGGAATAGCAGAGCGGGGCTGGTCAAAGGTGACCCAGTGGGAGACTGCCAAAGATTAGGCAGGGCATTCCTTCTCTGTTACAACCTCTTTCCATTACCACCCAGCTGTTGTCCGAAACCAGAGGAAACAATGGGGCAGCAATGGTTGGGTTTCCTGCTCAGGAAGCCAAATGGTATGGAACACAGACTGGATCCCGACCAAAAAACCCCAAGTGGCTCTTGGAGACCTTGGAGGATCAGACGACATTTATTTTACACCAGTGGGCCCAGAGGAGAGTAATCTCTCAAGATCTAAGCCATGAGCACAATCAAAGGGGGTGGTTTATACACTTTCCCTTCAGTATCTATGTCACTTTTGTGGCTGTGGGTGGCAGGACTAAGGGGAAAACCCAGAATGGCTCCGGGGCCAGGAATGGGATTGCCCTGCTGGATTGGTTGGGCACCACAGAAGATTTACCTTATCAAAACTACCCTCTTTGCGTCTGGCTGGCTCAGTGGGTTAAGCCCTTCAGCTCAGGTCATGGTCCCGGGGTCCTAGGATCGAGCCCCCCATCAGGTTCTCTGTTCAGCTGGGAGCCTGCTTCCCTTCCCCACTCTCTGTCTGCCTCTCTGCCTCCTTGTGATCTCTGTGTGTCTGTCAAATAGATGAACAAGATCTTTTAAAAAACCAACCAACCAAGCAAACAAACAAAGAAAAACCTATCCCCTTTGTGCTCAGGGCTCAGACCTTGGGAGATCATTTAATGCCCGCAGGCATTAAATAAACCTCCAATCCTGCAAGGTCTCCAAGTGCTGCTTGGTTCTTTGACCAAGATCCAGTCCAAGGTTTCTGTAATAGAAACATTTGAGTTGTTAGCATCTTTTAGCTATTATGAGACTACTGCTATAAATATATGTGTACAAGTTTTTGTGTGAATGTATGTTTTCATTTTTCTTGGGTATTGACCCTAGGAGTAGAACTTCTGGGTCATAAATCTATGTTTAATCAATTGAAGAACTGAAGACTATTTTCCAAAATCAGATGCTCCATTTAACATTCCCACTAGCAGTGTAAAAGGATCTGTTAATTAAAAATGAAACTGCCTGTTATTTTACCAGGCAAATATGGGTTTATTTGGGAATAGCATAGAATTGCGATTCAGCACATTCATGCTATGGCAAAATATAGGCAAGTTCACAGAAGAAAGGAGAGGAATGCTTTGTTATAGAGGAAAAGGCAAAATTGGGATGGGCTTTTATAAACTTGAAGTCCACTGAAGTAAACTGAGTTCAACATATAGTGGCTTCAAGCTGTGGAAGGAGCCAAAATGACCTTCAACAGATGAATGGATGAAGAAGATTGGTTCATAAATATGATGGAATATTATTCAGCCATCAGAAAGGATGAACACCCACCATTTGTATTGACATGGATGGAATTGGAGGGGATTATGATAAGTGAAATAAGTCAAGCAGAGAAAGACAATGTCATGTGTTTTCACTTATATGTGGAACATAAGGAATAACATGGAGGACATTAGGAGAAGGAAGGGAAAAATGAAGGGGAGGAATCAGAGGGGGATATGAACCCTGAGAGACTAAGGACTCTGGAAAATAAACTAAGGGTTTTAGAGGGGAGGGGGTAGGGGATGGGTTGGCCTGGTGATGGTATTTAAGGAGGGCATGTATTTCATGAAGCACTGGGTATAATACCAAGCAATGAATTATATGGAACACTACATCAAAAACTAATGACTTAATGTATGGTTACTAGCATACCATAACATTCATGCCATAATACAATGTAGTAAACAAAATAAAATTAAATTAATAAAATAAAATAACACAAAACAAAGTATAGTGGTTTCTCCTTGGCTGAGTTGTGACAATCTCTCATTGGCTGGGCTGTTGTTGAGGGACAAGGAAAGCCTTTCTTCTTGCCACTGGCATAATAAAATAGAATTCACCTCCATCTCTTCCTGTTGGGTCTGCAATTGACAAGGAGTGGAAGGACTTAAGAGTTTCTACTTCCTGTCTCCAGGCTCCCTTCTAAATGAAGTTTCCTTTTATTAATTTTCACAGATCCAGTTTCTCCATATCCTCCCCAGCACTTGTTATAATCTAAACTTTTTCTTCTAGCTATACTAGAAGTATCAAATATGCTAGTAGTATCAAATTGTGGTTTTAATTAGCATTTTCCCATTGACAAATAATATTGAGGACTTTGTCAGATGTCTACTATGCATTTGTGCATGTTCTTTGGAAAATGTCTATTCAGACTTTGCTTATTTTTAAATTATTTAATTCTTTTTATTATTAGGTTGTAAGAATTCTAAGAATTCTTAGATACAAGTTATGTCACATATATGATTTACAAATATTTTCTTCCATTTTCTATGTTGTCTTTTCACTTTCTTGATGGTACACTTTGAAATGACAAGTTCTTAATCTTGATGGTATGCTTTTAAATCACAATTTGTCTATTTTGTTGTTGTTGCTAATGATTTTGATGTCATATGTAAAAATACTTTGCCAAATCCCAAGTCATGAAGCTTTCCTCCTGGGTTTTCGTTTAAGGTTTTAAGCTCTTCCACTGATATCTTTTGTCCATTTTGAGTTTTGTATATGGAGTACAGTAGGACTCACCTTTATCTTTCTGCCTGTGGCTCTCTAGTTTTCCCAGCACTATAAATTTAAAAGACAAATCTTTCCCTGTTAGATCATCTTGGAGCCCTGGTCAAAAATCAGTTGACCATACAGTTTTGAAGGTTTATTTCTAGACTCTCAATTGTATTACATTTGTCTGTATATCTATTCTTATGTAAGTCCCCCACTCTTGGTTACTGTTATTTTGTAGTAAATTTTGAAATTAGAAGAATGGATAAAGACAATATGGTCCATACACAATGGAATATTACTCAGCCATCAGAAAGGATGAATACCCAGCTTTTGCATCAGCATGGATGGGACTGTAGAAGATTATCCTAAGTGAAATAAGTCAAGCAGAGAAAGTCAATTATCACTTGGATTCACTTATTTGTGGAACATGTAGAATAGCATCGACAACATTAGGAGAATGAAGGGAGAAATGAAGAGGGAGAATCAGAGGGAGAGATGAATCATGAGGGAATATGGACTCTGGGAAACAAACGGGGTTTTAGGTGGATGTGTATTGAAGAGGGCATGTATTGCAGGTGTTATACACAAACAATGAATCACAGAACACTAAATCAAAAACTAAGGAAGTACTGTATGGTGACTAACATAATAAAAAACAAAATAAAACATAAAAAAGGATAAAAAAGTTGTCATTCCTTGTACTTTGTTTTTCTTTTTCAAGATTGTTTTGTTGATTCTAATTTCTTCACAATTCTGTCTGAATTATAGAATCAGATTGTTGATTTGTATAGCTGGGTTTCTTATAGAAGTTGTGTTGAATCCTTAGATAAACTTAGGGAATACTGTCATCTTAACAATATTAAGTCTTATGATCTATGAATATAGAGTGACTTTCCAGTTATTTAGATTTTTTAACTTTTTTCAACAATGTTTTGTAATTTTCAGAAGAAATTTCCCCTTCATTTGTTACATTTATTTTAATATTTTATTTCTTGTGATGTTATTATAAATGGAATTTTTTCATAAATTCTTTTTTAATATTAATATTTATAATTTCATTTTGTAGAAATACAATTGATTTTAAAAAAATTGATTTTGTTTATCACATCGTTGATAAAATTACTTTTTAGCTTGCATAGATTTTTTAATGGTATCCTTAAGATATTCTCATTAGAGGGGCGCCTAGGTGGCTCAGTTGGTTAAGCCTCTGCTTCTGGCTTTGGTCAATGTCCCAGGGTCCTGGGATTGAGCCCCACATAGGGCTCTCTGCTCAGCAGGGAGCCTGCTTCCCCCCTCTCTTTGCCTGCCTCTCTGCCAACTTGTGATCTCTCTCTCTCTGTGTCAAATAAATAAACAAAATCTTTTTTTTAATTTATTTTTTATTTTCAGCATAACAGTATTCATTATTATTGCACCACACCCAGTGCTCCATGCAATCGTGCCCTCTATAATACCCACCACCTGGTACCCCAACCTCCCATCCCCCAACCCTTCAAAACCCTCAGATTGTTTTTCAGAGTCCATAATCTCTCATGGTTCACCTCCCCTTCCAATTTCCCCCAACTCCCTTCTCCTCTCTATCTCCCCATGTCCTCCTTGCTATTTGTTATAAACAAATCTTAAAAAAAAAAAAAAAGATTCTCTTATTAGATAGTTTGATCTGAGGATAGAAGTAGTTTATAGGTTTTCCTTTCCAATGTGGATGGCACTTATTTTACCTTTTCTTGCCAATTGTCCTAGCTAGAACCTTCAGTACAATGTTGAATAGAACTGGCAAGTGCTGGCATTCTTGCATTGTTCCTGATTTTAGGAGGAAAACAGCTAGTCTTCACTGTTAAGTATTATGTTAGACATGTTTTCCATAAAGACATTATATCAGAGTGAAGAACTTACTTTTTTCCTTTTTTTGTGAGAAATTTCCTTCTATTCCCAGTTTTTAAAATTATTATTAAAAATATTTCTTTCTTTCTTAGAGCAAGAGAGTGAAAGTGAGAGTGCACAAGCTGAAGCAGGGAGCTCAATGTGGGATTCAGTCCCAGGACCCTGTGATCGTGATCTGAGCTGAAGGCAGATGCTTAATCAACTGAGTCACCCAAGTGACCCTATTCAGTATTAATATCATAAAAGGATGTTGGAGGTTGTCAAATGATTTTTTTATTGCAGTGTATGAATTGGCGTTCAAATGTTCAAATAGCCTTCCTTGCATTTCTATGCAAGACAATTTCCATTTGGTCATGAGGCATAACTGTTTTTATGTGTTGTTGAATTCAGTTTGTGAGTTCTTTGTTGAGGGATTTTGTGTTCACATTCATAAGAGGTATTGGTCTATAATTTTGTTTTATAATGGTGGCTTGTGTCTGGTTTTGGTACTTAAGAAATACTGGCTAGAATAAGTTGGGAAGTGCTTTCTTCTTTTCTATTTTTGGAAGAATTTGAAAAGAATTGATATTAATTCCTCTTTAAATATTAGTAAAATTCAGCTGTGAAATCATCTGGTCCTGGGATTTTATTTATAGTGTTGTTGCTTTTAATATTTTATTTATTTCTTTGAAAGAGGGAGAGAGAGCACAAGCAGGGGCAGTGGCAGGCAGAAGCAGAAGGAGAGGCAGGCTCCCTACAGAGCAGGGGAGCCCAATGTGGGACTCAATTCCAGGACCCCAGGATCATAACCTGAGCCAAAGGCTGATGCTTAACCAACTGAGCCATGCAGGCACCCCTTATGGTTAGTGTTTTGATTATTACTTCAATCTCTTCACTTACTTTAGGTCTATTCAGACTGTCTCTTTGGGAGGATCAGCTTGGGTAGTCTGTCATTCTAGGTCTTTTCCAATTTTGTCTAAATTATTTTATTTGTTTGCATACAACTCATAGTATTCTTTTACATCCATTTTTTATTTCTATAAAGTCAGTATTAATGTTCCCTTTGTCATATCTCATTCTAGTAATTTCAGTCTTCTTTCTTTTTCTCTTGGTTAATTTAGCTATGACTTGACAATTTTCTTGATCTTTTCAAAGAACCAGGTTTTATTTTCATTGATTTTTTTTCCTACCGTTTTTAAGTTCTTCTCAATTCTCTATTAATGTTTTTTGCTTTTCTGATGACATTTTATTTTATATTTTTTATTGTGTTATGTTAGCCATCATACAATACCTCATTAGTTTTTGATGTAGCATTTCAGGATTCATTCTTTACATATAACACCCAGTGCTCTATTAATTTTTAATACTATCTTGTATTTCCTTCCTTCTGCTAACTTTAGGTTTAGTTTGCTCCTCTCTTCCAGTATCTTAAGATGGAAGATGATGGTATTTCTTAACATCTTTATTCTTTCTTACTATACGTATTTATATGCATAAATTTCTTTCCCAGCACAGCTTTAACTGTATCCCAGAAGTTCTGGTATGTTGCATATTCATTTTCATTCCTCTTAAAGTATTTTCTGGTTTCATATTTGATTATTTTTTTTTAAGTTTTTTTTTTTAATTTTATATATTTATACATTTCCCTCAGTTTTCCCTGCTACTAATTTCCAGTTTTATTCCATTGTAATCAGATAATGTACTTTACATTAATTTTATCCTCTTGAATTTACTGAGATTTATTTTATGGCCTAACATGTGGTCTCTCCTGGACAAAGTTCCATACATATAGAAGAAGCTATATTCTTTTGTTGTTGGGTAGACTGTTCAATCTTCACTAGTTCTAAATAGGTAATAACATTGTTCAAGTCTTCTTTTTCCTCACTAATCTTCTATCCAGATTTTCTATCCATTGTTGAAAATAGGGTTTGGAGTCTCCAAATTTTTTGTTAAATTATTTTTTTCTCTCTTCCTTTTATCAGTTTGTGTTTTGGTGTTCTGTTATTGGGTGTATATATATTTATAATTGTTACATATTTGTGATGGATTGAACCTCATTATTATTAAAATGTCCCTCATTACCTATGGTGAATTTTTTGTTGTTTTATAGTCTGTTTTGTCTGATATATTATAGCTACTCCAGCTTTACTACTGTTGCAATTTGCATGCTGTATTCTTTCCATCCTTTTGCATTCAATTTATTTGTGTATTTTAATTTTTAAAGTGTCAGGATCATGAAGAGGTTTTTTAATGTTTGTTTTTAAATCCACTTTGGAATTATCTTTTGATTAGATTTTTTAATACCTTCACTTTTTAAAAGATTTTTTAAAAATATTTGTTTATTTATTTGACATAAAAAGATCACAAGTAGGCAGAGAGGCAGGCAGGGAGAGAGAGGAGGAAACAGGCTCTCTGAGGAGCAGAGATCCCAATGTGGGGCTCAATCCCAGGACCCTGGGATCATGACCTGAGCCAAAGGCAGAGGCTTTAACCCACTGAGCCACCCAGGCACCCCAAGATTTTATTTCTTTATTTGACAGAGAGAGGGAGATCACAAGTAGGCAGAGAATCAGGTAGAGGGGGAGAGGGAAGCAGGCCCCCTGCTGAACAGAGAGCCCCATGCAAGGCTGGATTCCAGGACCCTGAGATCATGACCTGAGCCAAAGGCAGAGGCTTAACCCACTGAGCCACCCAGGCACCCCTAATACATTCACTTTTAATGTTATTGTTGATACAGCTCATTTTTCTCTAGCATCTTATTTTTTTTTCTATATATATTTCATGAATTCTTGTTGCTCTAGTCTTCTTTACTGGTTACTTATACATTAAAAATATTTTTAATGTGAGTATGTGTGTGTGTGTGTGTGTGTGTGTGTGATTGCTCTAGGGTTTACCATATACATATTTATCTGAATCAGTTTCTGATTCATACTTGCCTAATCTCAGTGATCTATAGAAACATTACCTTTATGTAGCTCTATTCCCTTCACACCTTTTGTAGTATTATTTTTATATACAATACATCTATTGATGTTACAAATCCAACAATCCTATATTAAGGAGTGCACTTACTGTGATGAGCACTGGGTGATGTATGGAATTGTTGAATCACTATACTGTATGCCTTAAATTAATACAATACTGTATATTAAATTACTGGAATTAAAATAAAAAATTTTTATAAATACATTATTTAAAATATTATTTTACCATAAACTTGGTCCACTACAATTCACTTCCACTTACTTCATTTGTTTTGTTATTGGAAGACATATAACATGTATATTATATTTCTATATATCATAAGCACAATGATACATTATTGTTTTATCCAATTGTTTTTTAAATTAGTTAAGAGAACAAATGAGAAAAATATATATTTCTACTTTTGATCAGCTTGTCAGATGTGATGCTTGGAATTATACATGAGACTCAAGGGCAGAAATTTGGTCATGCTCACATAAGTCTTGCTTACCACACATTTTTAATCACTATCCTATTTTGCTCCTGTGCATACATTTATTAGGGGAATTGTTACATAGTTTCTTTGTCAGTCAAGTTTAGCAAAAGAGAGATGGGATAATTAGATGTGGTAATTCAAGTTACTTTACCAAAGGGAATATTTCCAAAATGTGGAAAATGTGATGAGGGATAGGGTAGTGCTTTGTAAATAGAGAGTATGGTAACTTTACTGCTATTAATCCTTAAGAAGCAAGGGTGCAGGAGAGTTATTTATGTACCTCAAGTGACTCCATTTGTTCCTCTTATTTTGGTGACTTTTTAAGGCTATTCTCCAAGACTGTAGAATCCAGAAGACAGAACATGCCCACAGACCAGGTCTTTACTCCATCCCAACTACTGTTCTTCAGCATGAGCTCAAGAAGACTGTTCCCTCTCTGCTCTGACAAATGCAAGTCATCTTGGAAAGATCTAGACAAGGCAGGGTTGGTGAGCTTTTCCCAGAGGCCATTGTGTAGGTCATGAATCAGGTACTCTGTGATGACAGAGCCCTTTGCTGATGAAAACTATGGAGACCTGACCTGGAAATTTCACATTTGCCCTTAGCAAACATTTTATATACATTTTTAAGTGGGTTTAGGAGAGTCGTGTCCATAGACTGTAAGCTACATTCATTCATCTTCCCTATATAAACACTTTCCTGCTGGAGTTCAGAAAAAGAAATTGCTTTCTCTGAAAGGAGTAGTCAATTGAATTAGGGTTGAAGATATATTCTGAATGCAAAGTCATGTAAGCATGGGCAGGGAGATGAAGGATGAGAAGTAAGCTGACCATATCACAAAAACTAAAAGTGAAAGGGGACACTATTAATAACTACAATCAGATGCCAATCTGGACTTCAAAATCACAGAAAGATCTGTATTTATCCTGCATAGAGGTAGATTTGAGTGTTGGAGTTCTCTTGAATTGTAGAGTGTGAGAGAGAACAGCATCCTCTCTATTGAGAAATATCCTTGATATCCATCAAAGGAGAGTTTTTATTTCTCTAAGGAAAGAAAACTTTAGGCACACAATAAAAAAGTTCAAATTTCCTTCTTTGCTTTAACTTCTAGAAATTTTAGAGCCAAAGGTGGGCCCACAGACAGTAAACGTATATAAATACACAAATAATAACTTTATAGGGCCCTAGGCTTTGCATTTTGCATACTGATTCACTCCTGGCCTTACCTTAGATTTTCTACTCTATTTTTTTTTCTTTTTGCTTGTATCTTCTTTCACATAATTTAAATTTTAATTTAACTTATTGAGCCTTATCCATTTTTATAACTGGCTTCAAATCCTTTCTTGAATATGTTAAGGTATAAATAAGTACATAAATGTGAAAGCCAAGATGGTGGGTAAATTATGGGACTAATAATAGATTTTGACCTCATTTACAAGGTTGTAATATTACCAACTATCTTGTAGATCTATCTCTCCAGTGGAGGACAAAGCAGTAATTGCTAGTTATTAAGTGTCCATTGAAATGATGCTTGGTGCTTTTCTTATGTTATTTTACATAATCCTCACAACCCCATGAGTTGGCTGTTTATTTCCCTGTGCTATAAATGAGATTACTGACTTTAAGTATTGTCAAAGTGAAACAGTATATAATCTGGTCCAAGTAGAAAAATTTGAATTTGCAGTAGAGTGGGGGACCCAAGGATCAGCTCACCTCACAAATGCAACGAGATAACTACCAAATCATCCTAAATACCCCAGAAATCAACCTGAAGAACTGACAGAACAAATTCTACAATTAAAAGGCAATAAGAAGCCACATCAAAAAATGTAAGAAGTACAGAGATGTCGTTTACAGAAGAAATGAATCCTGGCTGCTATAGAGGGAGGAAGTCATGGTGTGGGAGAAGGGTGTGAGAGAGAGGAATACAGGGGAATGCACAAGGAGAACATTTCCCTATAGCCATTGGCTTGGAAAATGAGTGGGGTTGAATTTTGTGAGTTCTTACAACGAGCAGGGTTTAAAGCCTCAAATTTTAAATCTTTTTTTTTTTTAAGATTTTATTTATTTGTCAGAGAGAGAGAGGGAATGAGAGAAAGCACAGGCAGACAGAAAGGCAGGCAGAGACAGAGGGAGAAGCAGGCTCCCTGCTGAGCAAGGAGCCCGATGTGGGACTCGATCCCAGGACGCTGGGATCATGACCTGAGCCGAAGGCAGCTGCCTAACCAACTGAGCCACCCAGGCGTCCCATAAAGCCTCAAATTTTAAAGGTCAGTGGGTGTGGCAGGGATGCATCTCAGGGGGAGATGGCAATCAGAACACAAGAGCAGAGTACACACATCACACACAGGGGGCACTCCCTGAAATATCAGGCCTTGGGCACTATAGGACCTATTCTTCATAAAGGTATTGCTTTCAGAAGCAGGAGGAATAATTGGCTTTTCTAACAGAGAAGAAGGCAGAGACATAGACAGCATTAGAAGACAGAGAAATTTATCCCAAACGAAAGGACAAGATAAGGCCACCGCCAAGATCTAAGTGAAACAAATATAAGCAACATACCTGATGAAGAATTTAAAACAACAATCATAAAGATACTCATTAGGTCTGAGAAAAGAATTGAAGACATCAATGAGACCGTTACCACAATTATAAAAGAGTTTAAAAAGAACCAACCAGAGATGAAGAATGTAATAAACTAGATTAGAAACATGCTTGATGCAATGAACAACAGGCTAGAAAAAGCAAAGGAATGAACTAATGATTTAGAAGACAAAGTAATGGAAAGCAAAGAAGCTGAACAAAAGAAAGAATTCCACAAAATGAGAATAGACTTAGGGAATTCAGTAACTCCATCAAATATAATAACATTTGTATTATAAGAGTTAAAAAGAATTAGAGAGGGGGGTGCCTGGGTGGCTCAGTGGGTTAAGCCGCTGCCTTCGGCTCAGGTCATGATCTCGGGGTCCTGGGATCGAGTCCCGCATCGGGCTCTCTGCTCAGCAGGGAGCTCAGCTTCCTCCTCTCTCTCTCTCTCTCTGCCTGCTTGTGATCTCTCTCTGTCAGGTAAATAAATAAAATCTTTAAAAAAAAAAAGAAAAGAATTAGAGGGAAAGGGGGGCAGATAATTTTTGGGAGAAATAATGCCTAATCTGGGGCAGGAAACAGAGATCCAGATCCAGAAGACACAAAGAACTCCCATCAAAATAAACAAAGAAAGGCCCACACCAAGACATATAACAATTAAATTTGCAAATATATAGTGATAAAGAAAATAATCTTAAAAGAAGCAAGAAAAAAGATGACATTATATTACAAGAGAAAACCCATAAGGTTAGTAGGATATTTTTCAACAGAAACTTGAAAAGCCACAAAAGAGTGGAATGGTGTATTCAAAGTGGTGAATGGGCACATAGACCAGTGGAACAGAGTAGAGAGCCCAGATATGGACCCTCAACTCTATGGTCAATTAATCTTCGACAAAACAGGAAAAGATATACAGTGAAAAAAAGACAGTCTCTTCAATAAATGGTGCTGGGAAAACTGGACAGCTATATGTAGAAGAATGAAACTCGACCATTCTCTTACACCGTACACAAAGATAAACTCAAAATGGATAAAAGACCTCAACATGAGACAGGAATCCATCAGAATCCTAGAGGAGAACATAGGCAGTAATCTCTTTGATATCAGCCACAGCAACTTCTTTCAAGATATGTCTCCAAAGGCAAAGGAAACTAAAGCGAAAATAAACTTTTGGAACTTCATCAAAATCAAAAGCTTCTGCACAGCAAAGGAAACAGTCAAAAAAACAAAGAGGCAACCCACAGAATGGGAGAAGATATTTGCAAATGACAGTACAGACAAAAGGTTAATATCCAGGATCTATAATGAATTCCTCAAACTCAACACACATGAAACAGGCAAACATATCAAAAAATGGGCAGAAGATATGAACAGACACTTCTCCAATCAAGGCATACAAATGGCTATCAGACACATGAAAAAATGTTCATCATCATTAGCCCTCAGGGAGATTCAAATTAAAACCACATTGAGATATCACCTTACACCAGTTAGAATGGCCAAAATTAGCAAGACAGGAAACAACATGTGTTGGAGAGGATGTGGAGAAAGGGGAACCCTCTTACACTGTTGGTGGGAATGCAAGTTGGTGTAGCCTCTTTGGAGAAGAGTGTGGAGATTCCTCAAGAAATTAAAAATAGAACTTCCCTATGACCCTGCCATTGCACTCCTGGGTATTTACCACAAAGATACAGATGTTGTAAAAAAAAGGGCCATCTGTACCCCAATGTTTATAGCAGGAATGGCCACAGTCGCCAAACTATGGAAAGAACCAAGATGCCCTTCAACAGACGAATGGATAAGGAAGATGTGGTCCATATACACTATGGAGTATTATGCCTCCATCAGAAAGGACAAATACCCAACTTTTGTAGCAACATGGACGGGACTGGAAGAGATTATGCTGAGTGAAATCAGTCAAGCAGAGAGTCAATTATCATATGGTTTCCCTATTTGTGGAGCATAACAAATATCATGGAGGACAAGGGGTGTTAGAGAGGAGAAGGGAGTTGGGGTAAATTGGAAGGGGAGGTGAATCATAAGAGACTATGAACTCTGAAAAACAATCGGAGGGGTCTGAAGTGGCAGGGGTTTGGGAGGTTGGGGTACCAGGTGATGGGTATTATAGAGGGCACAGATTTCATGGAGCACTGGGTGTGGTGAAAAAATAATGAATACTGTTTTTCTGAAAATAAATAAATTGAAAAAAATAAAGTGGTGAATGGGAAGACTCTGCAGCCAAGAATCTCTATCCAGCAAGACTATCATTAAGAACAGAAGGAGAGGGAAAGAGTTTACAGACAAAACTAAAGGAGTTTGTGATCATTAAACCAGCTCTGCAAAAATATTAAAAGGGACTCTTTCAGTGGAAAGGAGAGACCAAAAGTGACAGTATATAGGCAAGAAACACAAAAGCAATACAAATAAATATTTTTTTTAAAAAGTCATTGCTCAAGAAACTCACAAAAAATATGATATAAAATATAATAGCATATACCTAAAACATTGGGAGGAGGGGAGTAAAGAATGGGTTAGAACTTAAATGACCATCAGTGTAATATAAACTGCTACTTACAAAAGATGTTATATACAAACTTAAAGGTTAACATATATTAAGAACCATTAACAAACATGCAAAGGATAAAGAGAAAGAAATCCAAATGTATCACTAAAGAAAGTCAACAAAACATGAGAGAGAAAAAGACAAGAAAAGATCAGAGAAAATTACCAGAAACAACCATAAAACAAATAATACAATAGGAATAAATACATTTCTATCAATAATAACTGTGAAATTTAAATGGACTAAATGTTTCGGTCAAAACACATAAGGTGTCAGAATGAATAAAATAAGATTCATCTATATGCTGCCTACAAGAGACTCATTTTAGCTAAGGACACCTACAGGTGGAAAGCGAGTAAATGGAGAACTATTTATCATGCAAATAGCTGTCAAAAGAAAGCTAGAGTATCAGTACTTATATCAGAAAAGCTAGACTTTAAAACAGACATAGTGAGACAAAGTAGGGAACTATGTAATAACAAAAGGGACAATCCAACAAGAAGATGTAATAACTGCAAATATTTATGAACCCCTCAAGGGAGCACCCAAATATTTAAAACAATAACAAACACAAATGAACTCACTGATGAAAATACAATATTAGGAGACTCTAACACCCCACTTATATCAATAGGTAGATCATCTAAACAGAAAATAAAGAAGAAAATAATGACTTTAAATCACACACTGGACTGCATGGGCTTAAGGTATGTATTCAGAATATTCCTTCCTAAAACAGCAAAATACATCCTTTTCTAGTGTACATGGAACATTCTCCAAAAGAGATCATAAATTGGGTCACAAAAGAAGCCTCTATAAATACCAGAATACTGAAGTTCTACCATGCACTTTTTCTGATCACAATACTATGAAACTAGAAATCAACCACAAGGAGGTTAAATAACATGCTACTAAACAATGAATTAGTCAACAAGAAAACAAATGGAAATGAAAATACAACCATTCGAAACCTTTGGGATACCACAAAAGCAGAAGGAAGTATCCCCTAAGAGAGAAATATATAGCAATACAGGCTTACCTCAAGAAACAAGAAAAATCTCAAACAACCTAACCTTACAACTGTGGGAGCTAGAAAAAGAACAACAAGCAAAGCCTAAATACAGCAGAAGGAAGGAAATAATAATTAGAGCAGGAAAAAAAAGGTGGTGTGGGAACTAAAAAACAAAACAAAAACAAACAAACAAAAAACAAATGCACAATAGAAACAATCAAAGAATTAAGGAGCTGGTTCTTTCAAAAAAGTGAATAAAATTGATAAGCCCCTAGCCAGACTTATCAAGAAGAAAACAGAAAGGACCCAAATAAATAAAATAACAACAGAAGAGAAATAACAACCAACACTACAGAAATATAAGCAATTATAAGACAATATTATGAAAAAACTATATGCCAACAAATTGAATAACATGGAAGAAATAAACCCCTAGAAACCCAAATTACCAAAACTAAAACAGGAAGAAATATAAATTTTAAACAGACTTATAATTAGCAAATAAATTGAATCTGTAATTAAAAAAACAAAACAAAACAAAATAAAACTACCAGCAAACAAAAGTCCAGAACCAGATAACTTCATGGGAGAATTTCACCAAAGATTTAAAGAAGAATGAATACCTATTCTTCTCAAACTTTTCCAAAAATATAGAAAAGGAAGGAAAACTTCCAAATTCATTCTATGAGTTGAGCATTACTCTGATACCAAAACCAGATTAAGGTTCCACTAAAGAATAGAACTACAGGACTGTATCTCTGATGAGCATAATGTAAAAATCCTCAAATAAATAGTAGCAACCAAATAAAAAATATACTAAAAAACTCATTTAACACAATTAAGTGTCATATATTCTTGGGTTGCAAGTGTAGTTCAATATTTGTAAATCAATCAATATGATACATCACATTAATAAACATTAATAATCATTTAGATGCAGAAAGAGCATTTGACAAAGTACAACACCCATTCATGAAAAACACCTTCAACAAAGTAGGGTTCGAGGGATCTTACCTCAACATAAAAATGCCCATCAATGAGAAACCCATAGCTAATATCATCCTAAATGGTGAAAAACAGAGCTTTTCCTCTATAGTCAGGAACAAGACAGTTACATCCACTCTCACCACTTTTATTCAAAAAAGTACTGGCAGTCCTAGGAATAGTCAGGTAAAAAAAGAAATAAAAGGCATCCAAATTGGCAAGGAAGAAGCAAAACTTTCACTATTTGCAGATGACATGATACTCTATTATAGAAAATCATAAAGATTCCACCAAATAAACTATTAAAAATGATAAAATTTAGTAAAGTCACAGGATACAAATCAGTGTACAGAAATCTGTTGTATTTCTATACACCAATAATGAAACAGCAAAAAGAAATACTAAAGAATCAATCCCAATTTACAATTGACTCAAAAACAATAAGATGCCTAAGAATTAGCCTTACTGGAGAAGTGAAAGACCTGTACTTTGAAAACTATAAAACACTGATGGAAGAAATTGAGTATGACACAAAGAAATGGAAAGACATTCCATGGTCAGGAGTTGGAAGAACAAATATTGTTAATATTTTCATTCTACCCAAACCAATCTATGCATTTAATGAAATCCCTATCAGAATACCTAGAGCATTTGTCATGGTGCTAAAACAAACAATCTTAAAATATGTATGGAACCAAATAGCCAAAACAATTTTGAAAAAGAAAGGGGAAAAAAAGGAAAAAAAAAAAAAAAAAGAAGAAGAAGAAGAAGAAAGAAAAAGAAAGGGAAAGCTGGAAGAACTACAATCCAGACTTTGTTGTATTACAAAGCTGTAGTAATCAAAGAAGTGTGATATTGGCACAAAAATAGATCAGTAGAACAGAATAGAAAACTCAGAAACGCACCCACAACTATATGGTAAATTAATCTTCAACAAAGTAGGAAATAATATCTAGTGGGAAAAAGTCTCCTCAACAAATTGTGTTGTGAAAACTTGTCAACATCATGTGAAAGAATGAAACTGGACATCTTTTTTTTTTTAATACGAAATAAAATAATAATTTCTAAATGGATTCAAGACCTAACTATGAGCCCTGAAACCATAGAAATTCTAGAAGAGAATATACGCAGTAACTTCCTTGATATTGGCTTTGCCAAGTTCTTTCTAGATATGTTTCCCAGACAAGGGAAACAAATAAAAAATAAATTATTGGGACTTCATCAAAATAAAATGTTTCTGCATGGCAAAGGAAACATCAACAAAACTAAAAGGCAACCTATGGAATGGTAAAAGATATTTGCAAGTGACATTTCTGAAAAAATGCTAGTATCCAAAATATATAAAGAACTTATAAAACTCAGCACCCCCAAAAACCAAATAACCCAATTAAAAATGGGCAGAAGACATGAACAGACATTTTTTTCAAAGGAGTTATACAGATGGCCAAAAGACATGTTAAAAGATTCTCAACATTACTGGTCATTAGGATAATGGACATCAAAACTACAATAAGATTTCATCTCACAACTGTCAAAATGGCTAAAATCAACAACACACACACACACAAAAACCAGCAGCTGTTGGCAAGGATGCGAAGAAAAAGGAATTGGAGGAAATGCAAACTGATATAACCACTCTGGAAAACTGTGGGGGTCGCGCCCCTAAGATGGCGCCGGCTACATAGCCCGGGCAGCAGGGACAGCCTGAAAAACATCCGCCCTGGCCACACGTGACCTCGTGCTCGTCACGTGAACACCTCTGTGATTGGCTGTGATGCCCTATATAAGGCAAGGGAACTTCCCCGCAGGGGGAGGAGAAAGATCGACCAGGGAATAAGCAAGAGCTTGTGCATTGACCTGTGTGTGTGTTGGTGTTGCGTCATCTCTGCAGGCAGGGAGAGCGTGACAGAAAACAGTATGGAGTTTCCTCAAATAGTTAAAAATATAACTACCCTGCAACTCAGCAATCTCACTACTGGGTATTTACTCAAATAATACAAAAATACTAATTCACAGGGCAGGGATACATGCACCCCTAAGTTATAGCAGCATTATCTACAGTAACTAAGCTTTGGAAAAGCCCAAATGTCCATGGACTGATGAAGGAATAAAGAAGATGTGATCTATATCTATGTCTCTATCTATCTATCTATCTATCTATTTATCCATATCTATATCTATATCATCTATATCTATATCCACACAATGAAATATTACTAAGCCATAAGAAAGAATGAAATCTTGCCTTTGCAACTTTGCGGATGGAGCTAGAGAGTATTATGTTAAGTGAAATAAGTCAGTCAGTCAAAGAAAGATAAATACCATATGATTTCAGTCTTATGTGGAATAGGAGACAAATGAGCAAAAAAGAAAAAAGAGAAAGACAAGCCAAGAAATAGACTCTTAACTATAGAGATGGGATAAACAGGTGATAGGGTTTAAGGAGTGCATTTGTTCTGATGAGCACTGGGTAATATATGGAAGTCTTTGAATCATTGTATTGTATACCTAAAATTAATATTAAATTATATGTTAACTAACTAGAATTTATTTTATTTTTTAAGATTTTATTTATTTATTTGAGAGCAAGAGAGAGAATACGAGCAGTTTGTAGGGCAGAGGGAGAGGGAGAAGTATGCTGTGGGATTCCATACAAGGGCCCTGGGATCTTGACCTGAGACAAAGACAAACACTTAACTAACTGAATTATCCAGGTGCCCTAAACTAACTAGAATTTAAATTAAAACTTAAAAAAAAAAATTACCCACAAACAGAGTAGCAGGCTTTGGCACTAAAGAAGCCTTGGTTTAAAACCCGGCACCTCCTTTATCTTCCACTTATTGACCTGACAATTTTAAGTTACATGAACTTCTGTGGGACTGCTTCCCAATGCTTGGAACACTGAAAAAAATAAAATTAAAAATAATATAAAATTAAAATATAAAATAAAATGAAGGCATTGTGGTACTAATTTAGAGGTTGTTATGAGGGGTTAAGTTAAATGAACTGACTTGAATATCAAACATTATCTTCTGCAAGATCATATCACTAAATGATATCTTTAGGATGCAAATCCATCTTGTGTGCCCAGACCACCATTCTAAAATGGCACTAGATTCCAGAACCTCAGGGATTATATCCAGGACTACTAGTACATAATTAAAAATAAGAATGAAATTTACAGCCTTACTGATTTATTGATTTACTTATCCTACAGATATTTTTTGGAGCCCATGCTATGTACCAAGCAGGCCTACAGAGAGCAGATATAAGATATTTGAGCCAAATCCAAATGTTTTCCTGGACAGCTTCTCTCTTTGCATCATCAGGAACATACAAGAGTTTAGGAGTGAGCAGAGATCAGAGGACTGCTGAGGTTATTTCTAACTCCTTCTAGGGTATTCTGGTCTCATCATTAACTTCTATAGGCTGTGGCCTCCAGGCTCATTCCCAGTTTCCTGCTCATTGCCTCATTTCTGAGAGGTATGTGTTCCTATATCTACTATGGGGTCAGCTTTAAGAGCTATCCATTACTTCATTTGATGTGGTTCATTGGTGAAAATGGTAATGCCTCTAGGTTAGTGAAAGCCTGGCAGAGCTGAAATATCAGTGAGGAGCACCACCCATTCCAATAGAATGCCTTAGTCAAGCCAAACCTGACATACAGGAACACTTGTACCCACACTGTACCCAGGGTGATGAGGAGGCAGCCCAGGTGCTCAGCAACATCTGAGATGGGAACAGAGGGCATCCCAAGCATAAGGTCATGTCTAGAGTTGGAGGAGATTTTTTATCTTTTATATGTCTCCCTGTTACTGGAAGGGGCCATTACCAACTAGTAAGGGGATAAATATGGAAGTATGGAATTCATTTATGAAATTGCATTTGGATTGTTTCTCTTATACACCATCCCCTAAGCAGTTGCTGTATGCATTTCCCACTCTGCACTCTATATCTGAGCCTCCTGTCTTCAGGGACCTCAGTCTTGGAAAAGCTCCATTACTTTGAATAGCAGGCAAAGGGGAAAATTGAGAGATGGCAACACCTTTAACTATAAAGGAGTGATCAAGGGCAGGACAGGATGGACTTGGTGTGTGTGCATGCGTGTGTGAGAACATGTGTATGTGTGCATGTTGGAAGACGGAAGGGACAGGAAGAAAGAACACTCAGCTCAAATCCCTGAGGATAATCTGTTGAATTCCCCACATCAGTAGACCTGGAAATATCCTGTCACCCATCATGACAGGTGAACATTATTTCTCTGCCATTCACTGGACCTCCATGATAAGTACCCAGAGCTAAGAGCATTCAGGGCTGGCCAGGAAATAAATAAATAAAGTGAGTCCACAGAGCAAGGCCAGGTATAGCTGCAGAGAGTCTATTTTTTCAGTTACTGTGTATGAAACTGGAGACATACCAGTAAAGGGCCAATCCTGACTCCAGGGAGCCCTTGATTCAAGCAGAGGAGGCAGATCAGTAAACTATGTCTAGTCCTGCCATGTGGCAAGTCTTCTGGTCACAAGAATGAGAAGCAGATCACTGAATACAGTGTAAGGAGAAGTCCAGGAAGGTACAGAGAGGAAAGAATGTTTGATTTATGTCCCTGGGTTGAAGAGAGGAGGAAATAGTGGTCTAAACAAAGGGACAGGGCTGTGGATGTCATGTTTTGGGGAAAGGAAGACCTTCAGCACAGCTGGGGGTCCTGAATGTTTCAAGATAAAGCTAGACATAGCTGTTGGGCCTCAAACATGATGAAAGTAGATGCCTTGTCTAAGTGTTCAATTTTAGTTACCAGGTCATGAGGTGGCCTCAACTCTGGAAAGCAGGGATTTGCTTGTGAACACAAGTAGCCCTTGAGTGTTTTCCAGATCACAGTGGGCTCAACCCCAAAGAGAAATGTTCTCAGTTGTCATGAGGGCCAGGGCTAGATACCCGTGTCACCAAACCTTAACCTGATCCACAAGTTCTAAGATGACAAGGCAGCTTTCCTGATGGAGACAGTCCCTTGCAGGGCAGTCTGCAACTGCAGGGTTGTGGCAAGAGCTGTAAGCCTCTGCCCTGCAGGAGGTACTTAGTACAGCCTCTAGGGAAAGAAGTCACAGCAGAGAGCCCTGTGGTGTGGCCAGGTAGGGAAAAGACTTTCCTGCAAAGCTGATGAACATGATTTCAGGGTAAATTTCCTCCCATGATTATATTTTATTTCAGAGCCATTAGGATAATATTGCTATTCTTTCCATGTCAGTGCCATCTATGCCTCATTTGCATTGTTCTGTGAGTGCCTCCTTTTTTTGTGTTGAGAAATTGCTCTGTCAGTAAAGGGCATTTGAAAAGAATCAGCACAAAGACATTTGCCAAAGTCAAATGTGGAACTGCCTCGGTCCTTTCCATTCATCAGGGCCTCCCTACAGGCAAGAGGTTTTTTTGGGAAGCAGACCCACCAAGTTGCTCATCCCCACTAACTTTAGTTTAGTGTATTATATATGGTCAATTTTGAATTAAAAAAAAAAAACACACAATTATCTCTGTCAGGCAAAGAGATACAAAGCGGGTGGTGGCTGGTGGCTGGTAGGGGTTGGGGGGGCCATGTGTTGTACTGACCTAGAAGAAAAGGCTTCTAGGTCATGTTTAGTGTCAAGTGTTAAAAAATTTAAAAAAAGAAAGAAAGAAAGAGAGAAAGAAAGAAAGAAAGAAAGAGAAATGAATTCAAATTCTACTTCTTCTAACTAGAGGCATGAAACTCTCTTAATACATAATTTCTTCACCTATAGAGTGTGGATGCTAATTTCTGTCCCTTTTGTATGGCAGAATTGTTGTAAGGATCAATTGAGACGATGTAGAACAGAGTAAATAAACTATAAATTCTAAAAACTAATTATCAAGTGGTGGAATAGTGCAGTTTTTTTGAGTGTAAACTTTGGAGGTAAACTGTCTGGGTTTGAATCCTGGGTCTACCACTGATTAGCTGTGTAATCTTGAATGAGTAGCTTAACTTCTCTGTGCCTTGGTTTTCTAACTTTGAAAATGCAGGTAAATAGTACTAGTTAAAAGATTTATAAGGAAAAATGCTTAGTATGTTTAATGACTGACTCATACGAAGTGATTTGTACTTATTTGCTATTATCATTATTGCCTATTGTTTTTATAATCACAGTCCAGAACAGAGCAATTCCCAATAGTTTCTAGTTCCAAAGTCACAACAGATATAGGATCTTGTCACTTTCCTTCCAAGTATGTTAATAGGATCCTAAGATGCTTGAATTAGAAGGGATAGAAGGTAGCACATATTCTGTGCCAAGCTCTGTAGGCGTTATAAATGACTATTAATTCCCATAGCAACATTTTGAGTTCAGGTATTATCAACTTGATTTTATAAATTAAGAAACTGTGACTAGAAGATTAAAGTGACTTTCCCAAACTGCTAGTAGATGACAGATTTGGCTCTGTATCATCCAAAGGCCAGTGAGGTGAACAAAAAATATGAGTTATTTTGCCAAAGATAATCTAAAGTGAGAAACTGACTAAATAAATGATGTCTGAATTGAAAATGAAAAATAAAGGGAGGAAGGGCGGGAGCTAGGAAGTAAGGAAAGGATAAGGGAAGGAAGAAAGGAAGAAAAGAAGAAAAAAAGGAAATGCAGAAAGCAGATTCTATCTCTAGGTCTGGGAATACAAAGAGAAGTTAGGGTAATTAAATGTTTCCATCAGAACCACACCAGGCCTTAAAATGGTGTGCACTGTCTGCAAAGCTCTTGTGGCACAGTTCAGATTTTAATTTCCCCCCAAAGCCCATGGCCCCAGTGTACACTACAGGACACGTGCTTAGATGGAAGGCATCACAATCTTCTCATGCTGAATTTATTTGAGCCCTTGTTTCAGATGATGTGATCTCCTCAAGCTCAGAGTTGTATCTTAAACTTAACAGATCTTAAAGTGATATTTGTTCATTTAAATAAGTTTGAAAGGAAGACTTATGGGAATTACTTACCAAAGACTGTACACATTAATTAAAAATCCTGAAAGGCTTCAACAGTCCCACAAGATGACCTGAGGCGGCATGGAAGACTGGGTGCTGAAGACAGAAGGTTCCAACTTTAAGCACTCAATGTTGTGACTTCTGTCACACTTCCCTGATAAAGGGAGAGGTCTTCAGGATACTAATGGGTTATTAAAGGACTCCCACTGGAAAGCAACAGTTCCTTGATAGGTGCCACCATTAGAGTAAACAACTGGCAGCCTCCTTTTACTGGTTCCTTCCAGAGGTAGGTGGAATGATGGAAAGACTCTAGCCATTTACTCCCAGCCCTGCACACCCTCTGGAGCCTACAGAAATGCTAAGGACCCTTTTCACTGAGGGCTCTGAGCAACCAAGATGAATTTTTCCTGTTTGTATGTAGTGAAGCCTTCATAAGTGTTCTGCTTTAATCCCAACCCTGAGCAAAGCAACTAGCAACTTCCAATAGCCAGATACTATAGTTAAAGCCTCCTTCCACCTATTCTTCCTGGCATAGTTAGTCAGTGTATGTACTTGTCCTGATTTTGGCCATGTATGATACCTTTTGACAATTTAAACATCTGTCCAAATTACACTTCTACGATCTAGCCTCCTCTATGTAGAACTGAAGCATCTTTTCTTTTTTGTTCTGTTTGATTTTTGTTTTTAATTTGCTCTGTTTTTTTTAATCTTTATTTTTTCTATTATATTATGTTAGTCACCATCATTAGCTATCAAGGAAATTCAAATGAAACATCTTTTCAAATATGGTTGTTGCACTATCTTTTGGGAATAATCCTATGTCTCCTTTCCTGAGTCTCTGCGTAGAGCCCTTTTCATACCTCAGCCCCTGAGTTCATTGTTGAATGGAGGCTCTGGGTCCAGAAAGCTATTCATTACCAACATTGTAGTTGAAAAATGTAGCATACTCCTGAATCCCAGTGTGTGGAGAGACAAGGACTCTGTCATTGTCTAGACTGAGACCCTTTATTGTGACATTCTCACCATTCCTCCTCCTCCTTGCTCCATTCACTGTCTGCAGCGCAACACCAAAAATACACCCATACACTCTCAGAAAACCTCAGCAGAAACAAGAGCCTGTGAAAAGTATCTGGAGATGAAAGGTGAGGGGAACAATTCTTGGGGACTTGCATTAAAGATACTATATTTGAGTTTCTGTAAGCTCTGTGCATATAATAAGGATTGAATACAGAGTACATTTTTCAAAGTCTAAGGAAAATCAAAGTTGCTACTAATAGGATATTTGCCACTTTAGAGAAGCAGTGCACCCTAACTTCCAAAGGGAGTTATATATATACATATATATATGTATATGTATATATGTATATAGTATATAAGGTATAGTATAGTATATAAAGTATATATAGTATATATAGTACATATGTATATATGTATATAGTATATATAGTATATAAATATATATACAGTATATAAAATTTGCCTACAGTGACATATATACATATATACATATATACATATATACATATATATACATATATACATATGCACCCTTAAAGCCATCTATATGTATATATGTATATGTATATGTATATATGCATATATGTACATATATACTATATATATAGTATATATGTATATGTATATGTATATGTATATATGCATATATGTACATATATACTATATATATAGTATATATGTATATGTACATATACTAAGCTCTGCCTAGTGCTTCCCCTGCTTGTGCTCTGACAAATAATAGATAAAATCTGAAAGAAAGAAAGAAAGAAAGAAAGAAAGAAAGAAAGAAAGAAAAAAAGCCTAAAGAGAAGTGGTTACATAAATCACAGTGAAGCCACAAACCATTTAAAATGATAGTTTGTACAAATGTTTAATGATATAGAAAAAAAATCACTGCATGGTGTTAAGTCAAAATAACAGGATACTAACCTAGAGAGCCACAGTGCTCACAACTTCCAAAGTATATGCTATATATGAAGAAAAGGCTTCATGCGTATGTCCTTGGATGTTAAGCATAGTTCTTTCTCGGTTGTGAGATTATGTGGGGTTTATTTCCTTCATTATCCTTTTGGTAATTATCAAATTTTCTTAAGTATGCTTGCATTACTTGAAAGGAAACTTACCATAAAGTATTTCTGTGAAGGATGAATCGGTAATGGAACTCTGTTCTAAGATGGCCGTGCAATCCAACAGGGGAATCCCAGTCCCAGCCCCAAGGCCGTTCCGGGTTTTACTGCCTGTCCCACCTGCTTTGGGTGCAAAAGTGCCACAGATAGGGAAGTAAAAGTGTATAAACTACCCTCTTTGTGCTTGGGGCTCAGACCTTGTTGGATTACTCTCCTCTGAGCCTGTAAGCACTAAATAAACCTCTTATCCTCCAAGATCTTTGAGTGCTGCTTAGTTCTTCAGTCAGATGATTTAGTCTAGCTTCTGCAACATTTGGTTCCCTGATCAGGAAACCCAACTGTGCTGGCCCATTGTTGCCACTGGCTTGGGGCCATTAGTGGGGTGGTGACAGAATGAAGGGTCAATATGGAGAAGGTGCCCCCTGCCTAATTTTTGGCAGTCTCCCACCCAGTTGCCTCATACTGGCCCAGCTCTGCTGTTCCCACTGGACTCAAGGAGACTTGGCAGGGGAGGACCTTGTCCAGATATTGGATTCTGGTAAGGCCTGGGGCTCCAGAACCCAGTCAGGCCCACCCATCAGAGTGGAAGGGGAGACTGATCACCTGCCAGGGACCAATTAGAGGTCTCACAGGTAGGATTCCCAGGGAGAGAATGCAATAACTTCAGTGTGAATGCATGAGTGAATGGACAGACTATTTGTATTTGTGGCACCACAGTCTTAAGACTACAGAGTCTGAGTGGGCCCCAACCTGTTTCCATGGTGACTTCATAGGGTCTATCGTGAGCCCTTCAGGATGCCAGTCCAGGGTTTATACTAACTTGTTATGGTTAAGAGGCACCAAAGTCTCCTGCAGGAAGGCAGGCTGGTGGCCATCTGACTGGTCTCTCCTTTGACTAGACCCATTGTCTGTCTCTGCACCACCACACATAGGAATATCACTATGGGATCAGGGCAGAGTAAACATATGGTCCTTGAGACCATGATCAAAAATTTCAAGAAGGGGTTTTCAGAAGACTATGGAGTTAAGGAGTATCCTGACAAATTGAGAACCCTATGTGTGTTAGAATGGCCCACCTTTGATGTGAGATGGCTTTCAGAAGGGACATTTGAAGTCCAAATGGTTTGCCAGGTGTGGCAAGTTGTAACAAGAGAGCCAGGACACCCTGACCAGTTTCTGTACATTGACTCTTGGCTAGGAATTGCCCAGACACCCCCCCACCAACCCTGCCAGATGTGATTCACTTGAAACAGGCAGGGACAGGTCAGGGTCTTAATCACCTCATCCAAGAGGCCCAAAGAAGACTGACACAAGCCCCAGCCTCCAGAGAACCTAGCTGGAAATCCTGAGGATGAACTGAGCCTGTGCCCTCTGTATGCACCCTTAAAGCCATCTATATCTGGCCCCCCAGGTCCAGGCACTCCACGACCATCAGTCCCAAAGGATCCACCAGCACCCTCTGGCCCAAAGGATCCACTTTCTCTGGGACCAGCAGCCAGGCTGTGCCCTAGGCAAGTGCAATCACCCTCCAAATGCTAATACAAGACACAAGAACCTGAGAGGCACAATGAAGATGGGACAGTCCAACCCAGCCATTCAATGATGTATTATCAATCTTTCTCCAGCACCAATCTCCTCAACTGGAAACATAACCCCCATCCTACTCTGAGAAACCACAGACTATGGTAGACCACATGAAATCCCTCTTCCAGACTCACCATCCAACCTGGGAAGACTGCCAACAATTACTCTTCACCCTGCTTAACACAGAGGAAAGACAGAGAATAATGAAAGGAACATGGCAGTATCTAGAAGAGCATGCACCAGTGAGAGTCACTGGCCCTACTGCTTGAGCTAATATGGCCACATCTAAAGAGCACCCAACATGGGACTTCACCACAACTGAAGGACAGGCCCACATCTACCAGTACCAGGAGGCTCTCCTCCAGGGAATCCAGGCAGGAGCTAAAAAACCCATGAACATGACTAAGATATCCTCAGTCACACAATAGTTAGGGGAGTCCCCTAGGGACTACTACAAAAGACTATGTGAAGCCTACCAAATATACCCTCCATTCGACCCCAAGGCACAGGAAAGTCAACAGATGGTAAATACCTCCTTTATGGTTCAGGCTGCCCCAGATATTAGAAGATAGCTTCAAATACTAGAGGGTTTTGCTGGGATGAACATTACCCAATTAATAGAGATTGCCAATAAGGTCTACATGAATAGGAGTGTCACAGCTGAAAGGAAGGCCAAAAGAAAATAAAGAAAAAAGTCAGCCTTCTCACCACTTCCCTGAGGGAAAAGGACAACATGAAAGCAAGGAGACCCCCAAACACCAAAGGGGGGAGACCCAGAAACCCCTAGCAAAGGATCAATGTGCCTGCTGCAAGGAGAAGGGACATTGGAAAAACAAATGTCCCAAATGGGAAAGCCCAGATGCTACCAAAAGAATCCCAAGAGAAGGACTTCATAGGTCTGGCATAAATAGACTCAAACTGAGGAGGACCAAGCTCTCTCATCCTTGGCTCCCATGAGCCCATAGTAAAAATAAAAGTAGGAGGCTAACTAGTAAATTTATGGTTGATACTGGAGCTGAGCACTCTGTTGTCACCTCCCTAGTGGACCCTTTCAACAAAAGAACTGTGATCACACTTGGGGCCACCAAGACATGAGCAATACAACAGCCCTTTGCCAGGATCTTCAGTGTAAACTCAGGGGCCACCCTGACTAAAAAGGAGTGATAGATGATGCCAGATGGGAGCATCTTCATTCCAACAGCAACAGGACGGCATCTAGTCAAGAAATACTACTCAAGAAGCACTGCTGATGTAGATCAGCCAGCTGCCATCACTATGCTGAGCAACCAGTGAGCAATATACTACATGTGCTAAAAATAATGCTTGATCAGCACCGTGGCCCCCACCAGGTCTCCAAAGGATGGGAGTAATGCTTTTCAAAGAGCTAAAAATAGACTTCACAAATGTGCAGCTGAACAGGGAGGTTCTAATATCTCCTCCTAATAGTATTCATAGACTCTGGGTCAAAGCCTTTCGGACTAGGTTAGAGTGAAGCCAGGAAGTAGCCAAAGTCCTCTTACAGGAGATCATGCCCCAGTTTGGCCTGCCGTTAACAATCCATAATGACAATGGGCCTGCATTTGTAGCAGACATTGTACAGGTCTTGACCAATTCTCTCAAGGTCACCTGGAGACTCCATACCACCTACCGGCCCCAAAGATGAGGGAAAGTAGAATGAATAAATTGGGGGTGACTGGGTGGCTCAGTGGGTTAAGCCTCTGCCTTTGGCTCAGGTCATGGTCTCAGGGTCCTGGGACTGAGCCCTGCATTGGGCTCTCTGCTCAGCAGGGGGTCTGCCCCCCCCCGCCATCTGCTTGCCTCTCTGCCTACTTGAGATCTCTTTCTCTATCAAATATATATATATATATATATATATATATATATATATATATATATATTTTTTTTTTTTTTTTAAAGAAGAAATTACACCTTCAAGGCAACATTAGCAAATTTTTATCAGGAGACTAACCTCCCATGGCCAAATCTACTACCATAGCTTTCCTGCATTCCAACTGCACACCTGGGATGCTAGGTTTCTCCCATTTCAAATTAGTGTATGGACAGCCTCCCCCAATGCCTAGGGAGCCTTCCAAGAAACTTACATCATCAGGTTGGGGATAAGAAAAAAAAAGACAACTTCAGGCCCTGGGAGCCACCCCAAATAAATTACAAAGGTACACCATTGAGAGGGCCCCAATCTCCTTAGGGTCCCAGGTGCACTCCTTCAGGGCAGGAGACTCAGTCTGGGTCAATGATTGGAAAAAATACCCCCTCAAACCACAGTGGATAGGGTCTTAACACTGTTGTTCTAATCACCCCTACTACCCTTAAGGTCTCTGATGTCACCCAGTGGGTCCACCACTCCAGTGAAGAAAGCCCATATGAGGACCCATGCCAATGGAAAGTCCAGCCAAACTCCATGGACCCACTCCAGCTTTGCCTTCTATGAGACCCCAGTGAATGATGGACACCTACTTGCTGTGGTCACTAGCTCCCATTGGCATGATATCCCTCATCCTAGGAGTCAGACCCTACACCGTGGCCCCTTCTGACTGGACTTTTCCCCCAGATACTTGCCATTGTTGTTGTTTACTGAGTGACCCTAGGGTGTATTACTTATCCACAGGTTTTATCTGCTGCTGGGTCTGTGGGGTTTGGCTGGACTTTCCACTGGTGCGGCTCCCCCATGATCTCCAAATACCATTTGGTTCTTCCGTCAGGTGATCCAGTCCAGCTTCCACAACAGAATAACTCTTGGCTCTAAGATGTGGTTTTCTCTTGTTTGGAACACTTGTGATACTCAGTGGGCTTTGATAGGAAGAAGTCAGTCTTCTGCATTAACTCCTTTTGAACATTTTAGAACCTTCTGACCAGTTTTGGATCTCTGCCAAGCCCTCAGGTAGAGAAATCTGTCTGAGTCCTCAGCCCCACCCCATACTAACCCCATTCCTATTGCTTTCTCTTTTCCACACAGCCTGCACTATAGGAGTGCCTCTTTCCTTCTCTGATTCTGTCTCTTTGCTTTGTCTTCTTGACCAGGCCTTTATATACTGAGGGAAATAAGGAAAAAAAAATTAGTTCTAGTTCAAATTACCTTGTTAACTTTTGAAAAACAATAATTTTTCTGTATTAATTATATATCTTCTTTCTACCATAAGTTTGCTCCTCCCTTATAAGTCTGTTTAAACAAATGTAACATATAAAGCATTTGCTTATCATAGGTTATATATGGATAAATTGTAAACAATAACAAAAATTACAAACAATATAAAATGCCAAACTATATTACTGCCAATAAATTTATACAAAAAAATATATTCATGGCCACCTAAATGCTCAAACATATATTCATATACTCAGAAGTGAATACATTTACAAGTGTGGATGTACATATTCCTTTATATGTTTAATTGCTCTGCCATGCATCCATAACAACTTTGGGACTGAGAAGCTGTTTGAAGCAAAAGTTTGCATTTATAGCGAAAGTCAATATTGTATAATGGTAGAGTTTAAAGCTCTAGAATCAGAATAAAAGGATTCAAATTTTGACTCTGCCATTTGTTACCTTAAAAATAGTATTTAAACTCTCTGTACTTTTTTTTTTTTTTTTAAGAAAGTCTCAGTCCAGGGCTAGAAAATCTTTTTTTTTTTTTAAGATTTTATTTATTTATTTGTCAGAGAGAGAGAGAGAGAGAGCAAGCACATGCAGACAGAATGGCAGGAAGAGAAAGAGAGAGAAGCAGGCTCCCTGCTGAGTAAGGAGCCCGATGTGGGACTCGATCCCAGGAACACTGGGATCATGACCTGAGCTGAAGGCAGCCGCTTAACCAACTGAGCCACCCAGGCGTCCCTAAACTCTCTGTACTTTTTTTTTTTTTTTTTTGTATTTAATTCTTTTTTTTTTTTTTATTTTTTATTTTTTATAAACATATATTTTTATCCCCAGGGGTACAGGTCTGTGAATCACCAGGTTTACACACTTCACAGCATTCACCAAATCACATACCCTCCCCAATGTCCATAATCCCACCCCCTTCCTCCAAACCCCCTCCCCCCAGCAACCCTCAGTTTGTTTTGTGAGATTAAGAGTCACTTATGGTTTGTCTCCCTCCCAATCCCATCTTGTTTCATTTATTCTTCTTCTACCCACTTAAACCTCCATGTTGCATCACCACTTCCTCATATCAGGGAGATCATATGATAGTTGTCTTTCTCTGCTTGACTTATTTCGCTAAGCATGATACGCTCTAGTTCCATCCATGTTGTTGCAAATGGCAAGATTTCATTTCTTTTGATGGCTGCATAGTATTCCATTGTGTATATATACCACATCTTCTTGATCCATTCATCTGTTGATGGACATCTAGGTTCTTTCCATAGTTTGGCTATTGTGGACATTGCTGCTATAAACATTCGGGTGCATGTGCCCCTTTGGATCACTACATTTGTATCTTTAGGGTAAATACCCAATAGTGCAATTGCTGGGTCCTGTACTTTTAACAAGAGACCCATTATAATACTTTACCATAGGCTTTTAATGAGGTATAATTGAATTAATAT
This sequence comes from Mustela nivalis, assembly GCF_964662115.1. Lineage (NCBI taxonomy): Eukaryota > Metazoa > Chordata > Mammalia > Carnivora > Mustelidae > Mustela > Mustela nivalis. Next base: position 37,276,315 of record NC_139028.1, on the reverse strand, counting down.
AAATAAATCCCATAAAACATTATCTGGCTCATAGCAATTACTTAGTAAATGCTTTCCATATACAGAAGTCATATGAAATGAGTTTAACACATGGCCCAGGATGACATACTTGTGGCTCTATTAATGAATCAGATTGCTCCCAATTCGTACACAAGACCATACCATGATACAGAGTGAAGGCCATTGTTCGTCTCTCCCTCTGGTTCCCCACCTTCATTTTTCCCTTCCTTACCCTAATGTCCTCCATGCTCTTCCTTACGTTCCACATATAATTGAATACATATGATAATTGTCTTTCTCTGCTTGATTTATCTGACTTAGCATAATCTCCTCAAGTTCCACCCATGTTGATGCAAATGGTGGGTATTCATCCTTTCTGATGGCTGAATAATGTTCCATTGTATATAAGTGACTAACATAAAAGAAAAATAAATCAACAAAATAAAATAAATAAAATAAAATAAAATGGCACGGATGTCCAAAGGTCTGCTGTAAACACTGGGAAGAGATTCTACTATTGATACCAGGTCAATGCCCCAACTGAACTACCCTTCTTATGAAGTAATCTTTCTAGGGAGTAAAATTAAACACCCTAGGATACCAGAAGATGGAAGATTGATCTCTTCTTTCCCTAAAGATCAACTCAGTCCCTTGCAGTTTGGAAAAGAAGAAAATCCTCACTTAATAGAAGGCCCTTAATGTTGAGATTCAGAAACTCAACAAGAAGCCAAGATATTCTGGAAACAATCCTATTAAGTAGACCAGAAAGATCAGAATGTCACATAAATTTTATACTAGAAGTTGACTGTGTTCTAACTTATTCTAAGGAGATATAAAATCTCAGCTTACCAATTCACTTCCATTCAAGGGACATAAATCCATAGCCATAGTCATGAAGCTTGGAAAAGACATTTTGTCATCTGAGCACATCTCTTAAACACTGTGTTTAATTCTGTCTTTAAATATTCTTCTAAACATTCAATAAATGAGCATGCTTGAAATGTCCCAATAGATTTAGAGAATTCTGTGCCTAGAGGTACCCTGCACTGTTATTGAAAAAAAAAAACACAACTATAATTCATAGCCACTTTATTAATCTGTTAACAATGAGCTAGAAAGACAACATGGGGAGTTACCTATACCATTTATATGATTTGGAGGATATTCAATTAGGCCAAGAATGACCTAAAAATCCAAAGACTTAGTCCTATTTCTCATATTCATAAAAAAAGGACTAAACTTAAAGAACATTAAGGAAGGCTGGGCAATAATGGCAAAATCTGCTTCTACCTTTTGCTAAGTGCATGTATAATGGCCTCCTACTGCGGTTTAAACTTCTTCTGTGAGGACTGAGTGAAAGAAGGGATAAATCTATATTTGACATATTAAGTATAATTGCAGACATTTGCAGTAAGAATATATTACGGAGTATAATATCTTCTAGGTGCACTCACACTGTCACAAATGGCAAGATATATATTCCTTTTTATGGCTAAGTAATATTCCATTGTGTAAACATACCACTTATTTGCTATCTATTTATCTATCAATGGATACATGGACTGCTTCAAATCTTGGATATTGTAAATCATGCTGCAATAAACATAGGGGTGAATTTACCTTTTCAAGTTTGCGTCTTCATTTACTTTGGGTGGTGAAATGATTAAGACAGAGAAAGACAAATATCATATAATTTCACCTATATGTGGCATTTAAAAAATGAAACAAATGAACTCTTAAATTCAGAAAACATACTTGTGTTTGCTAGAGGCAAGTGGGTGGGAATATGCATGAAATAAAGAGGAATAAGAGGTCATAAAATTAATAAACCATAGAGATGAAAACTACAGCATAGGAAATATAGCCAATAAGATTGTAATAACGTTGTGTGGTAACAGATGGTAAATATACTTATCATGGTGAGCACTGAATAATGTTTAGAATCGTTAAATCACTATGCTGTATAATTGAAACTAAGATAACATGGTATACCAATTATTCTTCAATAATAAATGAAAGAATATACCACTGGGTTTTCATAAAATATATCTCAGAATATACCAGATACACTTTCAAAGTATACATGGTGCTACATGGTAAATAGATCAAAGAGATTAGAATCAGATAGATATGAATTAAAAATTTTGCCTCTGGATCCTACTTCTAGAAAAAATGAAGTAAGATAGATTGGATTTATCCTCCTACTTAAAAAAAAAAAAAATTAACACAGCAGATGCAATATACAAAAGAATGACTTAAGGCACTGGAAAATAGTCAATGTAAAACAGTGATATTGAGACAAGGGAAACCAATGTTAAACCTTACAATTAATTCAGAATTCAAAAAAAAAAATTGCCACAGACATGGGTCCAATTAGCCCTAGACTACAAGCAGTTATTATCTCACCTATCAAAACCTAAAAGCAACACTGAAAATATCAAAAGTTTCTAAGTGGTTAATCATGATTCAGAAAAAGCTCAAATACTTTTTTTTAAAGATTTTATTTATTTATTTGAGAAACAGAGATCACAAGTAGGCAGAGAGGCAGACAGAGAGAGAGGAGGAAGCAGGCTCCCACTGAGCAGAGAGCCCGATGGCGAGGCTTGATCCCAGGACACTGAGATCATGACATGAGCAGAAGGCAGAGGCTTTAACCCACTGAGCCACCCAAGCACCCCGAAAAGCTCAAATACTTTTAAAGAAATAAATTACCCAGTACACAATAATATAAAATTCACAAAATCCAGCATTCAGTGAAGGAATATCAGGTATTTAAGAAAAAGAAAAATATGACCAATAATGAGAAAATTAGATTAATATAAAGAGGCAAAGAAATTAAATATATACAGACACAGTATTAAAATAGTACATTAAAACAATTACAATAGGTGTACTCCATATGTTTACAAGATAGAGTAAAGCAAAGTGATAAGGAAGATACAGAGGGGAGATTAAAAAACACAAGAGAAACACAAAGTAAACTGCATATAACATAAGATATCCATTAGATGTAATTAACAATAGATTAAATACTTCAAAAGAAAAAAAAAAGTGTGTGCACTTGAAGACAAATTAATTGATACTGACCAAAACAAAATACAGAAAAGAAAGAATATTGAAATAAATAGGCATGAGTTTGAGAATATCAAGTGGCCTTATATATATATATATATGCATAATTAGATTCCAAAAGGAAAAGTATGAGATGGGGGAGGAGGATTAGCAGGAAAAACAATAAAGCAATAATGCCAAAATATTTTAAAAATTTGTTGAAAACTTGTTCACTGATCCAAGAAATTCAGTGAATTTAAACATACATACATATACCCCCAAACACACATGAAGAAATCTACATCTTGAAAGTAGATAAACCAGGGAAATAAATCTTAAAAGCAACCATAGAGGGGAATAAAAAAGACAAATTGAATACAAAGAATAAAGATAGGAAAAACATAAGACATTGTCAGAAACAATGCAATCCAGAAGACAGTGGGATGACTTTTTTTTATTAATAATGTTTATTAACATATAATGTATTATTTGCCACAGGAGTATAGGTTTGTGAATCATAAAGTTTAGACACTAAACTGCACTCACCATAGCACATATCCATATCCTCTATGTCCATAATCAAGCACCTTCTTCATACCTCCCTCCCTCCAGCAACCCTCAGATTGTTTTGTAAGATTAAGAGTCTCTTATGTTTTGTCTCCCTCCCAATCCAATCTTGTTTCATTTTTTCCTTCCCTACTCCCCAATCCCCCACTATGCCTCTCAAATTCCTCATATCAGGGAGATCATATGATAGTTGTCTTTCTCTGATTGACTTATTTTGCTAAGCATAATACTCTCTAGTTCCATCCACATCATTGCAAAGGGCAAGATTTCATTTCTGATAGCTGCATAGTATTCCATTGGATATATATACCACATCTTCTTTATCTATTCATCTGTTGATGGACATATAAGTTCTTGCCATAGTTTGGCTATTGTGGACATTGCTGCTATAAACATTTGGGTACACGTGCCCCTTCAGATCACTACATTTTTTCTTTAGGGTAAATACCAAGTAGTGTGGGTATTTACCCTACTGTAGGGTAGCTCTATTTTCTACCTCTTGAGGAATCTCCATGCTGTTTTCCAGAGTGGCTGCACCAGCTTGCATTTCCACCAAAAGTTTAGGAGGGTTCCCCTTTCTCTGCATCCTCTCTAACATCTGTTATTTCCTCACTTGTTAATTTTAGCCATTCTGACTGGTGTGAGGTGGTATCTTATTGTGGTTTTGATTTGTATCTCCCTGATGCTGAGTGATGCTGAGCAATTTTCATGTGTCTGTTGGCCATCTGGATGTCTTATTTGCATAAATAACAATTCATGTGTTCTGACCATTTCTTGATTGGATTATTTGCTCTTTGGGTGTTGAGTTTGATAAGTTCTTTATAGATTTTGGATACTAGCCCTTTATCTGATATGTCATTGGTATGTCTTCTCCCATTCTGTCAATTGTATTTTAGTTTTGTTGATTGTTCCCTTTGCTGTGCAAAAACTTTTGATATTAATTCAGTCCCAAAAGTTCATTTTTGCCCTTGCTTCTCTTGCCTTTTTCTAGGTTTCTAGGAAGAAGTTGCTGTGGCTGAGGTCGAAGAGGTTGTTGACTGTGTTCTCCTCAAAGATTTTGAAGGATTCCTGTCTCACATTGAGGTCTTTCATCCATTTTTTAGTCTATTTGTGTGTGTGGTGTAAGGAAATGGTACAGATTCATTTTTCTACATGTGACTGTCCAATTTTCCCAACACCATTTGTTGGAGACACTGTCTTTTTTCCATTGGATATTCTTTCCTGCTTTGTCAAAGATTAGTTGACCATAGGGTTGAGGGTCTATTTCTGGGCTCTCTATTTTGTTCCATTGATCTATGTGTCTGTTTTTGTGCCAGTACCATACTGTTATGATGATGACAGCTTTGTAATAGAGCTTGAAGTCTGGAATTGTGATGCCACCAACTTTGGCGTTTTATTCCAACATTCCTCTGGCTATTCGAGGTCTTTTCTGGTTCCATATAAATTGTAGGATTATTTGTTCCATTTCATTGAAAAAAAAAAAGGATGGTATTTTGATAGGGATTGCATTCAACATGTAGACTGCTTTAGGTAGCATAGAAATTTTCACAATATTTGTTCTTCCATTTCATGAGCATGGAATATTTTTCCATTTATTTGTGTCTTCCTCAATTTCTCTCATGAGTACTTTATAGTTTCCTGAGTTCAGATTTTTTGCCTCTTGGGTTAGGTTTATTCCTAGTTATCAAATCCCATTGTAAATGGGATTGAGTCCTTAATTTCTTTCTTCTATCTTCTTGTTGGTATATAGAAATGCAACTGATTTCTGTGGCTTGATTTTATATCCTGACACTTTACTGAATTTCTGTATAAGTTCTAGTAGATTTGGAGTGGAGACTTTTGGGTTTTCCACATAAATTATCATTATCATCTGCAAAGAGTGATAGTTTGATTTCTTCTTTGTCAATTTGGATGCATTCAATTTCCTTTTGTTGTCCGATTGCTGAGGCTAGGCCTTCTAGTAATATGTTGAATAGCAGTGGTGATAATGGACATCCCTGCCATGTTCAAGACCTTAGTGGAAAAGCTCTGTTTTTCCCTATTGAGAATGATATTCACTGTGGGTTTTTCATAGATGGCTTTGATGATACTGAGGTATGTACCATCTATCCCTACACTTTGAAGAGTTTTAATCAAGATACTTTCTCAACTGCTTTTTTGGCATCTGTTGAGAATATCATATGGTTCTTGTTCCTTCTTTTATAAAGGTATTGTATCACATTGATTGAGTTGCAGATGTTAAACCAACCTCAATACCAGGAATAAATCCCACTAGGTCATGGTGAATAATACTTTTAATGTACTGTTGGATCCTGTTGGCTAGTATTTTGGTGAGAATTTTTGCATCTTTGTTCATCAAGGATTTTGGTCTGTTATTCTCCTTTTTGGTGGGGTCTTTTTCTAGTTTTGGGATTATGGTATTGCTGGCCTCATAAAATGAGTTTGGAAGTTTTCCTTCCATTTCTATTTTTTTGGACAGTTTCAGGAGAATAGGTATTAATTCCTATTTAAATGTTTGGTAGAATTCCCCTGGGAAGCCATCTGCCCTTGGGTTATTGTTTATTGAGAGATTTTTTATGACTTCTTCAATCTCCTTACTGGTATGGTTCTGTTCAGGTTTTCTATTTCTTCCTGGTTCTGTTTTCATAGTTTATATGCCTCTAGGAATGCATCCATTCCTTCCAGATTGTCATATTTGCTGGCATATAGTTCCTCATAATATGTTCTTATAATTGTTTGTATTTCTTTGGTGTTGACTGTGATCTCTCCTCTTTCATTCATGATTTTGTTATTTTGGGTCCTTTCTCTTTTCTTTTTGATAAGTCTGGCCAGGGCTTTATCAATCTTATTAGTTCTTTCAGCTCCTAGTTTTGTTGATCTCTTATACTATTCTAGTTTTGTTGATCTCTTAGTTTTGTTGATCTCTTATACTATTCTTTTGGTTTTGTTTGCTGAGGCTAGGCCTTCTAGTAATATGTTTAATAGCAGTGGTGTTTTGTTGATCTCTTATACTATTCTTTTGGTTCCTATTTCATTGATTTCTCCTCTGCTCTTTATTATTTCTCTTCTCCTGCTGTGTTTAGACTTTCTTTGCTGTTCTTACTACAGCTCCTCCACAGTTAGGTTGTGTACTTCAGATCTTTCTTGTTTCCTGAGAAAGGCTTGTATTGCTATATACTTTCCTCTCAGGACTGCCTTTGCTGTGTCCCACAGATTTTGAACCATTGTGTTTTCATGATCATTCATTTCAATGATTTTTTTTCAATTCTTCTTTAATTTCCTGGTTGACCCATTCATTCTTTAATAGGATGTTCTTTAACCTACATGTATTTGAGTTCTTCCCACCTTTCCTCTTGTGATTCAGTTCTAATTTCAGAACATCATGGTCTGAAAATATACAGGGAATGATTATAATCTTTTGGTACTGGTTGAGACTGGATTTGTGACCCAATATGTGATCTATTCTGAAAAACATTCCATATGCACTAGAGAAGAATGTGTATTCTGTTGCTTTGGGATGGAATGTTCTGAATATATCTGTGATGTCCATATGCTCCAGTGTGTCATTTAGTGCCTTTATTTCCTTGTTGATCATTTGCTTAGATGATCTGTCCATTTCAGTAAGGGGGGTTTTAAAGTCTCTGACTATTACTGTATTATTGTTGATGTGTTTCTTTGATTTTGTTATTAATTGGTTTATATAATTGGCTGCTCCCATGTTAGGGGCATAGATATTTAAAATTGTTAGATCTTCTTGTTGGACAGACCCTTTGAGTATGATAGAGTGTCCTTCCTCATCTCTTACTATAGTCTTTGGCTTAAAATCTAGTAGATCTGATATAAGGATTGTCACCCCAGCTTTCTTCTGATGTCCATTAGCATGGTAAATTGTTTTCCACCACCCCCCTTTAAATCTGGAGGTGTCTTTGGATCTAAAATGAGTTTCTTGTAGACAGCATATTGATGGGTTTTGTTTTTTATCCATTCTGATACCCTGTGTCTTTGGATTGGGGCATTTATCCCGTTTACATTCAGGTTAACTATTAGAGATATGAATTTAGTGCCATTGTATTACCTGTAATTTGTCTCTGTCCCTTTCTGGTCTACAACTTTTAAGCTCTCTATGCTTACAGGGCCCCTTTCAATATTTCCTGTAGGGCTGGTTTGGTGTTTGCAAATTATTTTAGTTTTTGTTTGTCCCGGAAGCTTTTAAATTCTCCTTCTATTTTCAATGATAGCCTAGCTGAATATAGTATTCTTGGCTGCATATTTTTCTCATTTAGTGCTCTGAATATATCATGCCAGTTCTTTCTGGTCTACTAGGTCTCTGTGGATAAGTCTGCTGCCAATCTAATATTTCAACCATTGTATGTTATAGACTTCTTATCCTGAGCTGCTTTCAGGATTTTCTCTTTGTCACTTAGACTTGTCAGTTTTATTATTAGATGACAGGGTGTGGCCCTGTTTTTATTGATTTTGAGGGGGGTTCTCTGTGCCTCCTAGATTTTGATGCTTGTTCACTTTGTCATAGTAGGGAAATTCTCTTCTATAATTTGTTGCAATATACCTTCTACCTCTCTCTCTCTTTCTTCTTCTTCTGGAATCCCAATTATTCTAATATTGTTTTGTCTTATGGTATCACTTATCTTTCAGATTCTCCCTTCATTGTCCAGTAGTTGTTTGTCTCTCTTTTGCTCAGCTTCTTTATTGTCTGTCATTTGGTCTTCTATATCTTGAATTCTCTCTTCTGCCTCATTTATCCTAGCAGTAAGAGTCGCCATTTTTTATTGCATCTCATTAATAGCTTCTTTTATTTCAACTTGGTTAGATTTCAGTTCTTTTATTTATCCAGAAAGGATTTCTCTAATATCTTCCATGCCTTCTTTGAGCCTAGCTAGCACCTTGAGAATCGTCATTCTGACCTCTAGTTCTGACATAAAACCAATGTCCATATTGATTAGGTCTCTAGACATTGTTACTGTCTCTTGTTCTTTTTTTTTTTTTTTTTTTTTTTTTTGTGGTGAGATTTTCTGCCTTGTCAGTTTATCCAGGTAATAATACATAAATGAGAGCATAAAATACTACAAGGGTAGGAAAGACCCTAGAAAAATACATGTTAACCAAATCAGAAAAGATACAAAACAGGGGGGATAAGAAAGGGGGAAGAAAGAAATTTTAAAAATTAAAAAAAAACACACATATATTTTTTTAATTTTTAAATATATATATATATATGCACACACATATACATAGTGAATAGAATAGAGCCACCCACTTGATTTTGGGTGCATTTTGGTCTCTTAGAAGAAATTACCTCCCAAAATTTTAAAGAAAAAAAACATATATATATATATATATATATATATATATATACACACACATACACAAATAAGGGTAAACACGATGAAGTGATCAAATATGAATGTAAAGATGAAAAACCTTTTAGAGATATAAAAAAGGAATTGATAAGTTGGTTGGGAAAAAAAAGTGGGGGGAGGGAGTGTGCTCAGGCTGGAGAGTTGAACAAAGTCATGTGTTAGATTAGGGTATATTTTGATCTATTGGAATTAATTATATCCCAAATTTTTTTAGGAAAAAAAAAACCTATATATGCAAAAAATAAGGTTAAATACATGAAGAGATAAAATAGTAAAATATGACTATATCGATGAAGGTTTATAAATATTTTTTAGAAAGGTATTTTTAAGACAAGCTTGTTTTTTTTTTGTTTTTTTTTTTTTTTTTTAAAGATTTTTTTTTTATTTTATTTATTTGTCCTAGAGAGAGAAGCGAGAGCAAGCACAGGCAGACAGAGTGGCAGGCAGAGGCAGAGGGAGAAGCAGGCTCCCTGCCAAGCAAGGAGCCCGATGTGGGACTCGATCCCAGGACGCTGGGATCATGACCTGAGCCGAAGGCAGCCGCTTAACCAACTGAGCCACCCAGGCGTCCCTAAGACAAGCTTGTTAAGAAAACATTAAAATAGGAAAGAGGAAAAGTTAAAAAAATAGAATAAAAATAAATTTAAAGATTTAACTTTGCAAGATTAAAGGATGATGGGGAAAAAAAACATGAATTCTATGCATTGCTTTCCCATAGCTCTGGAGTTTCGTTGCCCTCCTTTATTGGTGAGCTTGGTCTTGGCTGGATGTTCTTGCTGATATTCTGGCAGAGAGGCCTATTTCAGAATTCTGAAATTCAGAATTTTAGATTCTGAAATGTCTTTGCCTGTGGCATAATTGCACCACCCTTTCCGGGATGGGCTAAGTAATCTGCTTCAGTTCACTCTCAGAGCTTTTGTTCCCTGAACGCTTTCCCTATCACTTTGGAGGATGGGAATGAAAATGGTAGCCTCCCAATCTCCAGCCCAGAGGAGTCAAGAGCTTGGGGCCACAACCCTCTGTGCAACCTCAGAGATAATCAGTCAATCACTCCTGTCTCCCTGGTCTCTGGCCGAACTCCGAGCTCACCCAGCCTGTGACCGAGCTTTTCTATCTCTGGCTCATGGCCCCACTTGGAGTCTCCAAACCTGGCAGATTCCTGTCTTCATGCTCCTCCCGGAGGAGGAAGGTGAATCTCCCCAGATCTGCCACTTGTGGGGACCCTGCTCGAAGAGCCATGGCCCGACTCTGCCTTGGATCATGGTTTAAGGTAACCCCGATCTGAAAGTTCACTCTTTGGCTCCATCTCTATAGTCAGCTTCCCTGCTCCAATACCTGGCAGCTCTGCCACACTCAGACACCCCAATATTTCTGTGACCCCACAGGACCTGAAAACACACTGTCCCTGCAAAGGCTCCACCCTGCTTTGCCTATGGAGCAATATCCCTCAGTGGAGCAGACTTCTAAAAGTTCTGATTTTGTGCTCCACTGCTTTACTGCTTGCTGAGAGCTGGCCCCTCCCTCCGTGGTCTATCTTTGGGTTGCTTAGGATTCACTTCTCTGCATGTCCTACCTTTCAGAAAGTGGTCAATTTTCTGTTCCTAGAAATTCTGTTCTCTTTGATCTCCTTTTGGGTTTTTGGTGCTTGGAATGGTTTGATACCTATCTAGCTAAACTGCTGGGATCTGATGTCATTTCAGTCTGCTACTCCTCCACCATCTTGCTTCTCACTCTGAGGGCCATGACTCTAATCTCTACCTCTGAGGTTCAGTCAGGCCTTAGAAGGCAGACACTTGCTGAGATCCACAGGCTATGGGTTCTTCACACGTCCCAAAAGTGGTCTCGACTGAGATTGCCACAAGAGAGTACCCCTGAAAGGGGCTGGTGTTGACTGTGCATGAAGGGCAGCTCATGAACTCATTTAGCCACCCCGTCCAAACTTTGGGTCTTGCTGTGTGCCTGCCAGACTTTCTGCATGTGTGCAGCTGCACTCCCTGTGCCCTTTCTCCACCCTGGGATGACATTTTTAAAGTACTGAAAAAAAAAATCTATCAACTAAGAATTCCACACTCTTGAAAACCATTTTTCATAAATGAAGGTAAAGACATTTCCAGACATACAGAAGCTAAAAGATTTCATTACCAGGAGAACTTCAGTGCAATAATTATTAAAAGAAGTTCTGTCAGAGATAAAATGATGGCAGATGGAAATCTGGACCAACACAAGGGACTAAAAAGTAAAGAAGATTGATGTGGTTAAAATAAAACATTTCCTATGTCTCACTTTAAAAGAAAGAGAATTAAGACAGAGAAGTATATAGTCATAAGATTCCTGTGCTGTTACTGAGCTAATATAATATTAACTGACGGTGAGCTGTGATATGTTAAAAATATATACTATGAAACCTAAAGGAACCAATAAGTTAAGAAATTATAGCTGGCTAGAAGTTCAGTAGGAAGGACGGAGAGATGAATAGATAGAGCCTGGGGGACTTTTAAGACAGTGAAACTAATATGTATGATACTATAATGGTGGATATAATATACATTTGCCAAAACACATAGAATGCATAATATGATGAATCCTTATGTAAACTATGAGCTCTTGCTAATAATAATGAATTGATATTGGTGCATTACTTATAAAAATTAACTACTCTTATGCAAGACATTAATTATAAGGGAAGCTGCTGAGGTGGAGATGGTGAGGTGGTAAATAGGAATTCTTTGTGCTTTCCACTTGATTTCTCTACAGACCTAAAAGTGCTCTAAAAAATAAAATCTGTTAATTTAAAAAATATTCTTGAGCATCTGGGTGGCTCAGTGGGTTAAGCAACTGCTTTCAGCTCAGGTCATGATCCCAGAGTCCTGGGATCCAGTCCTCCATCAGGCTCCCAGTTCCATGGGGAGTCTGATTCTCCCTCTAACCTTCCCCCCTCTCATGCTCTCTCTCACTGCCCCTCTCTCAAATAAATAAATGAAAATCTTAAAAAAGAATAGTCTTGCACTTTGTCACCATTTAAATGGTAGTGCTCAATAAAGGATCATTTCCCCTTTATCATCCAGCCTAATGCATTATTGATTGCTAATTTGAAATTATTGTCAGAGTTAATGATCCCTCAGGTTTTTCTCAGGAGATCTCTAGACTAGTATATTTTGGGCCCCTTATGGTTTTGATTTGGTTCTGCTTTTATAGGGTCTATTCTAACCAAGCTCCTTTTTAAAATTCATTACTTAATTAGTCATTGGATAAGGAGAGCAGGTGTTCCATGTTGAAATGCCCAAAGCTTTTCTATTTCACTTGGTTGTGAACTTCCCACAGATGTGCATCCTTATGGAGCCTTGCTACACTCAGTTGTAATTGGGAAATTTAGAGACCTAGTTGACATTCAGTCACAGCACTGATGTGCTCATCAGTTGATGTTGTTAGTAAGACTCTTCCCCTCCTTTATTTCTCATTCTGTTGCATCAACCATATTGTAATTGGTTTTTTTGTTTAGTTTTAATTTTTATAAGATTCTGCTAATCAGGAGTGTCTGGGTGGCTCAGTGGGTTAAAGCCTCTGCCTTTGGCTCAGGTCATGATCCCAGGGTCCTGGGATCGAGCCCACATTGGGCTCTTTGCTCAGCGGGGAGCCTGCTTCCTCCACTCTTTCTCTGCCTGCCTCTCTGCCTATTTGTGATCTCTGTCAAATAAATAAAAACTAAAAATAAAGATTCTGCTAATCATTTGGGTAGTCTATGGGACATAAACATTAAATATACCAGTTAAATATCATGCGTAATTCATACATGCCCTAGATTAAATTTCTCTACTTACTGTGGCACTTAATATACATGTGCAAAAATACAGAAGATCATCCAAGTTTCCTCTTTTGCTTTTACTAGAACTCTGATTAATGGTATCAGATAAGACACTGATTTGCATAGATTGCTGAGTTCTTTTGTGAAGCAAGGATAATGCATTTTGTAAAGAGTTACAATAACTTTAAATGGATTCATGAAAACAATTTTGCATCATGTTAAAGAAATCACCCAGTGGAAAAAAAAAAAAAAAAAAAAGATCTGAATAGTAAAATAGGGGTCAGCTGCTAGCAGAGATCACTGGAAAAAAACTGACAGATACAGTAAGAATGTCTCCCTGCCACCCCAGTCCATTCCTTCTCGATAGGTGGGCTTCTCCAGTTTGATGAGATTCTCTACCAGAGATCAGTACTGATTATCATTACTTTCAGAACTGAAGACAAATGAAAGGCTTGGAATCAGTACAGATCATGATGAAATCTAGTATCAGTCAAGCAGGAAAGTGAAGAGAAATTGAGATCAAGGAGCTCTCATTATGTTGTGGTTACAAAGCTGAAAATAACAGATTCAAGTTTTTACTCAATTATCAAAGAAAGAAAGAAATACTAATTTCCCAGTGTTAGAAATAACCATTCTTGGGGCTTACTCTAGTGAGGTTTACTTTGTTCATTTCCTCTTTTTGAGGTGAAGGCTGTTCTCCTCTTTGAACTTCAGTTGCCATTTTCCCCTCAAACTCCTGGACATTTAATTCTGCTGTCCACAGTCAGTGCTAAAAATTTCCCTAGCCCAAGGCAAAACCCAAATATATAATTATATTGGAAAATACAGGAAATGAGCCTTGGCATTTAGATTCTTACATTCTTTTTTCCCATTTCAACTAGAAAATTAGACGTTTATTCTTTATTGAGAAAAAGTTTTCTATATGGTCATCAACATCATTTGAAATTTCCTTATTATGGGTTTACATGTACTCCATAGAACTAGGCCAGAAAAAGAAATGCTCTGGGAACATGATCAAGATTTGAAGTATGAATGTAGATTCATCACAAGTTAGGTTTGGGCATTTTCTGCCTGAGTGATGCCTCTGATTATTTCAGGCCCTTGGCAATAGTAGAATAGATGACCCTACCCAATTTTATCCCATAGCAAAAAATCTATTCAAGATATCTCCATTGCCATATGTCAAGGTACCTAAAATAAATTTATTAAGCATTTTTTTATGATTTCAAAATAATCTTATTTAAAGGCAAATATCCCTGAGAAAAGGTCATTTTAAATATTGTATTGCTATAATTTAGACATATGGGTAATAATGATGGGTTGTAAAATACAACTGTGACAACCAGCTGAGAGCAAGTTACTTCAGGAATAAAGTTCAGGAGAAAAGATCATGAGTAGTAATTAATAAGGGAGAAGAAACTAGAGACCAGTGTAGGGTGTCCCGAAAGGCAAATGTCATTTTTGCTGTTTTGTTAAAGATTTACAAAGTTATTTCTCCTTCATTCACCCATCCAGCCCATGGTAAGATTACCATGTATTTTGTGAAATAGTCTCAGGAAGAAAGACTGAATTCAAGTCTCAGAAGAGGAGGAGTAGGATCAGGAGGAACACATAGAAGAAAGGAAGAGGTATAAAGGTATAACAGAGGAGTTACTAATAAGGAGAGTGACAGAGGTACATTAAATATTCACTATATAAGCCTCTTTTTTGAGCAATGAAAAATGAGAAAAAGAAAAGACATTTCACAAAACATGACATGGGAATGATTCTGATTATTACATGGGAATGATTCAACATTATTATTCATCAGGAAATTGTGAGTTAATACTACAAGTGAGATTGTACTTCATGCACTCAATAGAATGACTAAACATAAAAGATTGACAACATCAAGTGTTGGTATGAATTTGGCATTACTGGATTTCTCATTCATTGATAGTGGAATGTAAAATGGTGCAACACTTGAGAAAATAGTTTGGTAGATTTTTACAAAATTAAACACACTTACCATATTACCTAGCCATTGCACTCCTGGTATTTATCCAAAAGAAATTAAAACATATGCTAACCCAAAGAGTTGAACATGGATGGTTTAGAAACTGTATTAGTTTCCTATGGCTGCAATAACAAATTATACAAACTTGGTGGTTTAAAACAATACATATTTTCTTATAGTTCTTGAGGTATGAAATCTAAAATCAGTTACATTGGATTAAAGTCAAGGTGTCAGCAGGGCTGGTTCCTTCTGGAGGTTTAAGGGGAGCATCTGTTTTCTTGTCCTTTTCAGTCTCTAATTGCTTCCAGTATTCCTTGGCTTGTGGCCCCTTCCTTCATCATCAAACTACATCAATCCAATGTCTGCCCCATCATCACATTATCTTACCTTTCCTGACTTTGATTTCTCCTGCCTCCCTCTTATGGGAACCATTGTGATAGCCCACCTGGATAATCTAGGATCACTTTCCACTTCAAAAACCTTAAGTTGATTAAACTTGCAATATCCTTTTTGTCATATAGGGTAACATTCACAGATTCCAGGTATTAAGACATAGATTTCCCTGGGTGGAAGGGTGGCATTATTCAGTCTACCACATAGGCGCTATTTATAATGTTTCAACTGTCCATCAACAATGAGTGGTGGTAGGTAATAAGGAGGGCACAAATTGCATAGACAGTGGGTATGGTACATAAACAATGAATCTTGGAATACTGAAAAAAAAATGAGTGGATAAACAAAATATATATTCATACAATATGAATAATACTCAGCAATAAAAATAATTAATATCCGATACACACAAAATATGGGTGAATCTCACTAATATTATAGTAGGTGACAGAAACCAAATACCAAAGAATCATATGCTGTGATTTCATTTATGTGAAATTATAGTAGGCAAAACTAATATGTAGAGAGAGAAATCATATATTGATTATATAATAGAGTAGAAGGTGTTGGGTGTTTTTCCACACAGGGCATGGAAGATAAATTTCTGGTATAAAGGAATTTAATTTTTTTTATTTATTTTTTTCAGTTTTTGAAGATTCATTGTTTGTTTTGTCAAAATAATTGAAAAGATATATCTATTTACACATACACATACATAGAGTATAAATTGTATTTAAGTTATAGTTCAATTGCATTGGTGTACTCCCATAAACAGTTCTAATTATCTGGTTCTGATCAAGGGTTACTTCTTCCTGAGAATATCTGAGGATGGTTAAAGTAATCAGGATACCTGGTAGAATATTTTTTTGATAAACAGTCCAATCTTAACCTTACACACCAGAATGAAGTCCACAAAACCCTTCTTTATCTTATCAATTTTTTTCTTTTATTTGTAGGAGATGAAATACAAAGGACGGTGAACAGACTTTGAGTATCACTCAGTGGATGAATGTTCTCAGCCTCTGTAGCAGACTGAGAAGGGTGATGAATAAAAGAGATTCTTTATATCCTGTCTGGTTTCCTCTAACATTCTGATATCAGAATGCTGTTCTTCCTTAGTTATAAAAGGGTGTTGATTTAGACTGGATAACTTGAAGGAATTCCTTAGTCACCACTTTGGTGATGGTCACTGCCTTCTAGATTGTTTGATGTCCAGAAACTCATGGGCATAGTCCCATTAATATACAATTTTGGGAACAATAGTGTTTACTGTACTGCTCAAGACAGTCAAATGTTCATCATAGTGACATAACCTAAGTCTTTAATTTATTTTCCTGTATAGAGTGAGAAAGAAGCTTGTGAATTCTAGTGATTGAAGAAGTTGGGAAATATGATTCATGGCTACAGATATCTTGAGAACAATTAGTTAGCTGGAGAAGGTGATATACTCTGGTTACAGCGAAGGTTATTTTGAACTCAACATTTTGTCATTCTAACTTTGTTTCTCACAGCCACTCCACATTCTCCTAATCATATACATTGCAACTAAAAATTATCAGAGCCACCTTCAAGAGACCAGCTAAGTTGCCCACCCCAACCCCAGTCCAGGAAAATATTTTCTTATTCTGAGCACTTATTGATAGATTACTATTCTGAGGATTTAGATTCTCAGGGAAGAGAAGAGACTAGAATGGATACATTGTGTGTGGGGGGGGATAATATAGTTATATGGATCCAAAAAAGAAAAACTGTAAGAGAGTTCTAAAAATATTTTATCATTTCAAAGATCCTCTTTATAATTAAGAAAATGAGAGGAGAGAAATAAAGCAGTTTTCCCCCCACTTACAGCATTTTCTACTCCTTGTACACATCTACTTGGCCAGGGTGGGAGAAAGGATTCGTGGCCATTCATTACAACTTGACAGGCAACATCACTGCAGGTCAGCTCCCATGGACTCTACACTACTTCCCTTTCTTCTCCGTGTCCTGTCCATGACTTTGTCTGCTACTTCTGCTCCTTAAGCAACTTGAACAGGTCCATCTGTAGCTGCTTTAATACATATGGAACAATATAAGGATGAGATTAACTGAACTTTAGTCAATTCCAAGTTCTTCTCACTCTGCCAAAAGAGGCATATCCAGTTCTGGAAGTCTGGAAACTAAACTGAATCATTATAGGGATATCCAGCTCCTAGAAGCTGCCATCAACTATGTATCCCATGCCTAGACACTTGGGAATGTAGGGAAGGGCAGCAGCAAAGAGGGCTGTAATATTATATTAGAGAGACATGTGATAAATTATTTGTATTATTAAAGATTCTGATAAATTCAGTAATAGAAATATATAAAAACAATCTTCTGTAGAATACCACTATAGAATATGCGACCATAAAAAAATAATAAGGGAATGTAACAAAGAACTCTAGACACATATATTGAAAAATTACATGAAACAGAAAAGCTTCTCACAAAGCACAACCTTACCTAATATAAAATATATAATATGAAAAAATCTATAATTACTTATGAAATGCAACTCATAATTTAATACTCCCTGAAAGAAATCTCCAGGCCAAAATTAACTCAGTGTTGAATTCTACCAAACAATTAAAGAAGAATGACACTTTTACATAATCTCTTCCATAAAACAGAAAAGGAGGAACTTTGTGATTCATTGTACAAGACCGACATTTCCCAGATATCAAAATCAGATAAAAGATAGTACAAAAATACTTTAACAAGATGAAAGAATAAAAAGTTATACAATTCTATCAAGCATTTGTCAAAATTTAGCACTAATTCAACTCATGGAAAAAAAAAAAAAACTTCTTAGGAAGCTAAGAATAGAGAGAAACTTCCTTAACTTAATAAAGATCATCTACAAAATAGTCATAGAGAACATTACACTTAATGATGAAAGACTCTGCTTCCCCCTATTATAAGGAACAAGGCAAGGATGTATGTTCCCATCTCCGTTATTCAACATGGTGCTGGAACTTCTAGTCTTTGCAATAAGTAAAGGAAATAGAGTTGTATAGATCAGAAAGGAAGAAATAAAATTCTGCTTTTGTGAAAACAAAATTTATAACCTAATACCATTTATAATCACAAAAAAACATGAAACACTTAGATGTAAATCTAACAGAACCTTACAGGAATTGTATGCAGAAAATGACAAAAGAAATTAAAAAAAAATATCTAAGTAAATTTCTGGGTTGGAAGACTCCACATAGTAAAGGTGTCAGTTCTCTTCAAATTGATATACAGGTCTAACACTATTTCTATCAAAATCTCGGTGATTTGTGTGTGGTTATAGATAAGATTAATCTAAGATTTATATGGAACAACAAAGATACTAGAAAAACTAAAACACTCTGGAAATATAGAAAGAAATTGGGAAGAATCAGTCTATATGATATGAAGGCCTACTATATGCCTACAGTAATCAAGACAGTGTTAAATGGGCAGAGGGATAGGCACAGAGATAAATGAAACAGAACAAAGAACCCAGAAATAGAACTACACAAATATGGCCAATTTATTTTTAATAAAGTTGCAAAAACAATTCAATGGATGAGGGGTAGTTTTTTCTTTTCTTTTTCTTTTTAAAGCTTTTATATTTTTAATTTCTTTTTTTTTTTAATTCTTTATTTCTTTTCAGCATAACAGTATTCATTGTTTTTGCACCACACCCAGTGCTCCATGCAGTCTGGGCCCTCTCTAATACCCACCACCTGGTTCCCCCAACCTCCCATCCCCCGCCCCTTCAAAACCCTCAGGTTGTTTTTCAGAGTCCATAATCTCTCATGGTTCACTTCCCCTTCCATTTTACCCCAACTCCCTTCTCCTCTCCATCTCAAGGGGTAGTCTTTTCAGCAGATAACGCTTGAACAATTGAATATCGTAGGCAAAAAATGAGCCCAGTCTAAAGCTCACACATTAACAAAAAATGAGCCCCATCTAAAGCTCACACATTAGATTTACTTGTAAAATGGAAAACTGAAAAATTTAGAAGAAAACAAAGAAAATTTTTAGGGTTTGGGTTTGGTAAAATAATTCTTAGATATGGCAGCAAAATTACTATCTATGAAAGAAAAATAATAAATTTGGCTTCCACAACATTTTAGAACATTTGCTCTGTGAAGAATGTATCAAGAAAAATATAGACTAGGATAAAACATTTGTAATTCATGTAATTCAACTAGTGCACAAAAAGGATGAAGGAGAAATTTTTACCAAAGAAGAACTACAGATAGAACATAAGCACATTAAGAAAGGGGAACCCTCTTACACTGTTGGTGTGAATGCAAGTTGGTGCTACCACTTTGGAAAACAGTGTGGAGATCCCTTAAGAAATTAAAAATAGAGCTATCCTATTATCTACAATTGCACTACTGAGTATTTACACCAAAGATACAGATGTAGTAGAAAGAAGGGCCATATGTACCCCCATGTTCATAACAGTGAACCACAATCGCCAAACTGTGGAAAGAGCCAAGATGCCCTTCAACAGATGAATGGATAAAGAAGATACGGTCCATATATACAATGGCATATTACACCTCCATCAGAAAAGATGAATACCCAACGTTTGTATCAACATGGATGGGACTGGAGGAGATTATGCTGAGTGAAATAACTCAAGCAGAGAGAGTTAATTATCAAAAAGTTTCACTTACTTGTGGAACATAAGGAATAATACGGAGAACATTAGAAGGAAAGGAAAAAGTGAATTGGAGAAAATTGGAGGGGGAGATGAACCATGAAAGACTGTGTACTTTGAGAAACAAACTTAGGGTTTTGGAAGGAAAGGGGATGGGAGGATGGATAAGCCTGGCAGTGGGTATTAAGGAGGGCATGTATTGCATGGAACACTGTTTGTGATGCATAAACAATGAATCTTGAAACACTGAAAAAATAAAATTAAATTAAAAAAAGAAATGTTCATCATAACTAGCTATCAGAGAAATACAAATTAAGACCATAATGAGATATCATTACATACTTCTATCAGAAGGGTTAAAATAAAATATAATGGTGATACCAAATGTTGGTGAGAATGTGAAGAAACCAAATCTCTCATGTATTTCTGATGGGAATGAAACATGATGCAGTTATTCTGGAAACACTTTGGAAATTTCTTTATTTTTTTTGAAGATTTCATTTATTTATTTGACAGAGAAAGAAGTCACAGGTAGGCAGAGAGGCAGGCAGAGAGAGAAGGGGGGGAGCAGGCTCCGCACTAAGCAGGAAGTCTGACATGGGGCTTGATGCCAGAACCCTGAGATTGCAACCTGAGCTGAAGGCAGAGACTTAACCCACTGAACCACACAGGCGCTCCTGGAAATTTCTTTTTAAAACTAACATATAGTTACAACTTAACATAGCAATTGCTCTCCTGGGCATTTAATCCAGAGAATTTAAAATATATAGCCACACACCAAAATCTGTACATAATTGTTTATATTGTATTTATTTTTAATGACCAAAAACTAAAGACAATCAAACTACCCTGCAATAAGTGAAAAGTTTAGCAAACTTTGATACATGCATACCATGAAATCCTATTGAAGAATAAAAATGAACAAATTATTGATATACACAGTTACTTGGATGGCTCCCAATGGCACTATTCTGGGTGAATAAAACCTAATCTCAAAATGCTACACGCTGTATGACTCCACTTACATAACACTCTTGAAATGACAAAAATACAGACCTAAACAATAAATTAATGGTTAGCAAGGATTAGAGATGGGGGGGTGGGGCTGTGTGGGACTGTAAAGGGATAACAGAAGAGAAGTCTTTGTAGTAATGAAACAGTGGTGATTACATAAATCTACACATGTGATAAATTGATAGAGGCCCATACACACATTACAACTCTAATTTCCTGGCTTAGATATTGTGTGTCATTGTATAAAATGTAAACGATATTAAAGAGAATTCTCTAATAATTTTATTATTATATGAGTCCACTGGAAACTAACAATGGCACAAGACTTGATTCTAGTTTTTAACATACCTTGGTATACTTCAGTATCTTAATAAATATTCATAAGAGGACACATCAAGTCAGGACAGGTTAATAGATCCTTAGACACCGATGAAAAAGCATCGTTTAGTGAAGAACAATATATTCTAGACACAAGATAAGTAAGTATAATACACATTGGTCATGGACCTTGAGAGGAATGTAATACAGCACAACTGCCAAGCATGGAAGAATCTGTATTACAGAACGAGCAGGCTGGAGTTGTGGAATTGGGAGCTGTCCTATGTGCTTATGCTCAACATGATTGAAAGGTCTCATTTGTAAGGTATTTTATAACCCAACATCATAAAGAAATGGAGACTTTGTTCAAATTGAAAATACAAATGAGCACCAGGGTCTGAGAAAATCTTTTTATCAGAAGGAAATGATTTTTTTTTGGTTGTGGGAGCTAAGAAGGAGGGGAAACATGAAAACTAAAGATGGTTTCCCCTGGACCTGGATTTCACAGTGCACTTATAGATTGCTAATAAATTCATTAAGTTTGTGCATGAGGATACTGATAATGAATTTTTCAATCTCATATATGCTGTAATAGATTTTATTTGCTTCAGTGAAATTTTTGGGAACATGCAAATCATGTGCCCTCACCTCTTACATACCCCCTCTCATTTCTACATCCTCTTTCTTTTCCTCATCCTTTATGTCTTCTCTCTACCGCATTTCTTCCCTTTTGCTGCATCCTCTTTCTTCTCTCTTTCTCCCTTGCTCCTCCTTTTTTCTCTCTTTCTCTATCTTCATTTTCTGGTTTGTCCTTATTCTTGTGCTCATATTTTTTTACCTTATTCTACCTGGTCATGTGGTAAAGATGGCCTTGCTGTTCATGTATTTCTCTCATATTACAGCTCTGTATTTGAGGCCTATGAGAATTGGGAAACGTTGAAATGCTTCAAGGGTATGAGAAGGTCAGGGGAAATAAAATAAAACAAGAGGTTGCCTCTATCAAGACCTGAGATACTCCAGACTGGCAGAGTCATTACTTTAAGAAATGATAACCGATTGGTATCTGAAGTGGTAAAGAAAGAGTGACTTAAATCATGTCCATTACCTGTCATCAGACAATAACTCAGGCAGCTTTGGAAATGTGGCAATGCTCCTGGTGCCACTAGTAGTTTCCAGTTTGCTGCTTCAATATGCATCCTCATTTAGGAAACCAAAAAGTGTTTAAGGGCTAACTTCTAATTTTTCTATTTTTCTCATGATTACTGCTTTTGTTTTGACTGTCTGTGCCCAGGAACCTTGCTCAGATCCATGGAACTCCCATGGATAAAGCCCAGCTTCCTTCACATCTGCAACTTCTCAAGGGATCTGTGGCCCTACACTTTGAGAAAATAGTGGATCAGCTCTCTGGATTGCTCTGAAATTAGTACAAGCCTCTCTCATGAAGATCATGAGGTGATTTCTCTCAGTCTGTCACTTCAAGCTACCACTGACTACTTGCAGAATCCAAGATTCTCCAGATTTTAGACTCAAAAAACTCACAAACAGCATATGCTATGCTCTCTTCTCTCCTACTCACTGTGCATCAGTCCAAGTGTTCTTGGACTGATAAAAACACAGGAGCAATTTTAGATGGTCCCTCCAGACCCGGAAATTAGACTTGGAGCTATCCTATAATTAAAATTTTAATCTATGAAGTTCCTAGACTGACAAAGTTAACCAAAGAAGTACCACAAAGGGCTTTTGTATAAAACTGGTGCCTTGCATACATAAGAATTTTTCAGGAATTGCAATGTTCTTTTTTAAATTACTATTATGAAATTCAAAGCATACAAATAGTGGATTTTGATTCTCTCATATGCAAGCAAGGGTCACACAGGTCCAGAGGGGTACAAAGATTTACCCAAAGATAGGATGAGGTAGTGGCTCCTTGAGGAGTGGCTCAGATCTCCTAAATTTTCATCAAAGCTTCTTTCTACCATGCTATGGTAGATGATTTTCTCTGAAAAAGTGATGGTGCTTATTCATTCACTTAAGAAACAGAAAGCCAGTGAAAATACATAATCATAATTTGTGGAAGTTGATATGAAGAACAAATCTGAATGCTATAGGAACAAACGAATAGACTTGGGTTCGGAGGGATTGCAGACTTGAGGAGGTGACCTGCAATATGAGTTCTGAAAAGTGAGTATGAAAAGCAAGAGGAAGAGAGAAATAAAGGACATAAATGTGAGAAGGAATAGTGTGTTTTAAGTCCCTGAGAACTTGGAACTCTTTAGAACAGGACAAGGCTGTCTCTTAAGGAAAGCAAGAGAAGGTCACTGACTGGAGGACAGCTAGAAGAGAGGGGAACACATGAAGGGGTGACTGAGGCAGAAGGTGACAATACCATGTGAAGACAATAAATTGGGTAAGGGATCTGGGAATTTACATGAAATGCAGCAGGAAAGTATTTACAAGTCTTTTTTTTTTTTAAGATTTTATTTATTTATTTGTCAGAGACAGAGGGAGAGAGAGCGAGTGAGCACAGGCAGACAGAGAGGCAGGCAGAGGCAGAGGGAAAAGCAGGCTCCCTGCCGAGCAAGGAGCCCGATGTGGGACTCGATCCCAGAACCCTGGGATCATGACCTGAGCCAAAGGCAGCTGCTTAACTAACTGAGCCACCCAGGCGTCCCAAGTATTTACAAGTCTTAAGGAGAAAAGTAAATGGCATCACCCTGATGATTAGTAACATGAGCATCTTTTCATGTGTCTTTTGACCACCCGTATTTCTTCTTTGACAAAATGTCTATTCAGGTTCCCTGCCCATTTTTAAAAAATATTCATATATTTATTTTTGGAGAGAGCAAGATCATGGGCAGGAGAGACAGAGGGAAAGGAAGAGAGAATCTCAGGAAGATTCTGTAAGCTGAGCACAAAGCCTGATGTGGGACTCGATCTCACAACTCTGGGATCACAACTCTGAGATCATGACTTGAGCCAAAACTAAGTCAGAAACTAAACCATCTGTGCTATACAAGCACCCCTTTGCACCCATCTTTAATTTAATTATTTGCTCTTTTGGAGTTGAGTTGTATAAGTTCTTTATAATTTTGGATATTAACTCCTTATGGATGGTAAAAGGCTAAGGGAGATAAGTCAGACAGAGAAAAACAAATATATGATTTCACTTGTGTGTGGAATTTAAGAAACAAAATAAATGAACAGAGAAAAAAGAAGCAAATGAAAGAACAGACTCTTTTTTATTTTATTTAGTTTTTTATTTAAGTAATCTCTCAACCCAATGTAGGGTTCGAACTCATGACTCTGAGATCAAGACTTGCACACTCCTCTGACTGAGCCAGCCAGGTGACCAAAGAACAGGTTCTTAAGCCTAAAGAACAAACTGGTAGTTACCAGACAGGAGGTTGACAGGGGTATGGGTGAAAGAGATAAAGGAGATTTAAAGAATACTTATCATGAGTGTTGAGTAATATATAGAATTGTTGAATCATTATATTGTACAACTGAAACCAATATACTGTATTTAAGTATAATTCAATAAAATGAAATAAAATAAAATATATTTATTATAAGTGAAAAACTGGCATCCGTTATATATTTGTAAAGGTCTCTTTGAATTTTATGTCAAGAGTGAATTAGAAGGTGACAAGAGGGGGCTCAAATAGAGTAAGAGGCTATTTTAATATGCAGGTGAACAATGAGTGTGATTCTAATAGTGACTGTGAAGGTGGAGGTACAGAGAAATTAGAGATATATTTTGGAGCTAGAAATGGCAGGAATTACTTACAGAGTGGAAGTGAGAAGTAAGGAAAAGGTAATGTTAAAATGACTTAGCAATTTCTTTTTTAAATTATTTAGCAATTTTTGGCTTGAGATCTTACATTTCTGGCTTGGTATTATTTTCTGAGATAATGAAAGCTGAAGTAAGAACAGAGTGATAAGAGAAGGAGGACACGGATAAAGATTTATATTTGAATAATTTATGTTTGGGACACTATCAAGTGAAGTTGTCAGAAATCTGAAGATCAGAATAGAAGTCTGGGTTGAATCAGTTGATCTGGACACCACTGGCACATGCATGGTCTAGAAGCCACAATAGGGGTGGGCTCACCTAGAGAGGGATGTGGATGGGTCATAGCTTTGTGTCTGTCTGTCCTGGAAATGCTTGGCAGAGCCTAAGCTGTTCCTTTGTCCAGCTGATTTCCCCTCTGACCCTCAAAAAAATTATTCATGGGATTAGTATTTATCTCAGATCTCCTTATCTAGTAGGAACCTGCTGACCTGTCTTAAGCTTTCAAGAAAATAGAGAGTCAGGAAACACGAAGTAGATGGTTACTTAGCATGCTAATGACCTACACCTGGCTGCAACAATCATTTTCTTGTGGGGAAAAAAATAACAACTCACATTTCAGAGCTGCTTAGTGCATGGATGTTTTAATCACATTTGCATATGGTGCTCTATTTCAGATAACTTGAATGTGATAACTCAAGAGCAATCCATATTTATGATTTGGAAATTGCTGACTGAATAATTATACATTAAGTAACTTCTGTTTCCTTGTATATTATTGTTTCTAATTAGCAATGAGGGAAAATAAAGTCATCATTATTTATGGATACAGTTTAGTCTTGGCATTTATATTGGGCTTGCTATCTTCACATCAGTTCATTGTCACTGGCTCAGCTGCTCCCTATGGCTTCACCAAGTTGGTCATCCCTGGGGACAGGAAGGTTCCATCCGACCTTTTCTAGCACTTTCTTTCTTCCTTACCTGTTTCTTCAGACTTTTCCTCAGTTCTCTAACACACGGACTCCCCACCACGCACTGTCTTTATATCCTTTATGTAGTCTCAAACACTATTAAAGGGGAAAAAGTCTTAATTCTGAAATCAATATGCTGAAATTTTGCTACATGAAATTTTTACTTTCCATAACAGATTATTCAATGTTTGGACTTTTTCTGTGTTTGTTATTTTTATTATGAACAAACATTACTGGAGACATTTCTCTAAATAGTTCTACTTGCTTTTCCAGCTCTGCTCTATAGATCTATACATAGTACACAAGGAGCATTTATTAGCATACAAAATGGACTTATTTAATTGCAAGAAGAAATTAGGAATCAGTCCCATAGATATTGTCCAAACATAACTGAACAAACCTTGTGCTAAAATAATACATTCTGTCACTTCCACTTTTCTTTCTATAATTGCTTCTGGTTATAGGGCCTCTCCTACAGGCTTAACCAAACTCTGTGGTATCTGGATTAAAAATTACATTAACAAAATTTAAAATCTTTGTTTCTTTCAATAGCCAATATATTTATAATATATCAAATTCTATGTAATATACCAAAATTCATGAGACACAGCAAAAGAAATTCTAAGAGGGAGTTCATAGTATAAATGCCTACTTCAAGAAATAAGAAAACTTTCAAAAGGACAACGTAACTTTACATTTGAAGGAACTAGACAAAGAACAAATGAATACCAGAGTTAGTAGAAAGAAGAGGAAAACAAAAATTAGAAAAGAAAAAAAGACTAGAACCCAAAAAGATAATAGAAAAAAATCAATGAAACTAAGAGCTAGATCTTTGAAAAGATAAGTAGACTTCACAAACCTATAGGTGGATGTACCAAGAAGATTCAAATAAATAAAATCAGAAATGAAAAAGGAGATGTTGCAATGGATACCACAGAAATGCAAAGGATCAGGAGGTCATTCTGAATAATTATATGCCAACAAGTCTGATCATCTAGAAGAAATGGACAAATTCCTAGAAATATATAAACCTACGAAGATTGAATCATGATGAAATACAAAATCTAAATAGACCAATTACTAGAAAAGTAATTAAATCAGTAATCAAAAACTTCCCAACAAAAAAAGTCCAGAACCAGAGAGCTTCACTGATGAATTCTACCTAATATTCAAGAACTAATACCAATTCCTTTTTTTGTCCAAAAAAAGAGGGAGAGGGGGCGGAGAGGAGGAGGGGGAGGGAGAGGGGGAGGGGGAAGTTTTTTTCCAAACTCATTTTATTAAGCCGACAATTCCCTGATACCCAAACCAGACAAGAATGCTACAAGAAAAGAAAATTACATACCAATATCCATAATGAATGTAGATACAAAAATTCTCAGTAAAGTATTAGTAAACCAAACTCAACAACGCTTTAAACGGATCATACAATATGTTCAAGTGAAATGCATTTCAAGATTCAACATCCACAGATCAGTCAATGTGATACAACACATTAATAAAATGAAGGATAAGAATCATATGTCATCTCAATAGCTGCAGAAAAAGCATTTAATGAAATTAAAAATTCACTTATTGTAGGTAAAGTGGGAACATGCCTCAACATGCTCTAAGTCATCTTGAAGGGTTGACAGCTAACATCCTACTCAATGGTGAAAAGCTGAAGGTTTTTTCTCTAAAATCAGGAACAAAACAGCTATTCCCACTTTTATTCAATATAGTATGGGAAGTCTTAGAGAAATTACCCAATAAGAAGAAATACAAGTCAACCAACTGAAAGGAAAAAGTAAAAAAAGTCAAATCTTTGCAGATGATATATTATCAATGTAGGGGTTAGAGGCACCAAACCCTTGTGTAGTCAAAAATCCACCTATAATTTTGACTCCTCCAAAACATAACTGTTAATTACCTACTGCGGACCAGAAGCCTTATTTAGCCTTACACAGTCAATAAGCACGTATTTTGTGTGTTATATATACTATATACTGTATTTTTATAATACAGTAAACTAGAGAAAAGAAAATAAAAAATCATAAGGAAAATCCATTTCATAATACTGTACGGCTTTGATTTTTTTTTTAATCCATGTATAAGTGGACCCACACAGTTCAAATCTATGTTGTTTAAGAGTCAATTATTACATAGGAAACTCTAAAGACTCCAATAAAAAGTTTTTAGTACTAATAAATGAATTTAGTAAAGTTGTATGATACAAAGTCACCACATAAAATTTGTTTCATTTCTCTACGCTAATAACAAACTCTCATAAAGAGAAATTAAGAAATGATCCTATGTCTAGTTTTCCCAACACCATGTGTTGGGGTGACTGCCTCTATCCCATTGTGTATTCTTAGGTCCTTGTCGAAGATGGGTTGACCATTATTTGCCAATATATTTGTGTTTATTTCTGGGTTCTCTATTTTGTTCCATTGGTCTGTGTGTCTTTTTTGATGCCAGTACCCTGCTGTTTTGACTGCTATAGCTTTGTAATACAGTTTGAAATCAGAATGTAAATAAATAAATAAATAATCCTTATAAGGAAAATCTGTGTTTTGAGGTGGCTGACCAATCCAGCAGGGGAATCTCAGTCCTGCCCCCCAATCTCCGGCCATTCCAGGCTTTCCCCTAGCCCCACTGACCACAGCTGTAAAAGTAGCACAGATAGGGAAGTACAAGTGTATAAGATACTCTCTTTGTCTCTGCTTGGGGCTCAGACCTTGAGAGATTACTCTCTTCTGGGCCCACTAGCCTGAAATAAACTTCCAATCCTCCAAGTCTCTGAGTGCTGCTTGGGTTTTTTTGGCCAAGATCCAGTCCATTTTCCCTAACAATCCCATTTACAGTAGCATCAAACAGAATTAAACACCAAGGAATAAATTCAACCAGGAAGTGAAAGACCTGAATATTGAAAACTTTAAGATATTAAGGAAAGAAAATGAAGAAGACACAAATAAATGGAAAGAGATTCCTGGCTCACGGATTGGAAGAATAAATATTTTTTAAATGTCCATATTATCCAAAGCAATCTATAGATTCAATGCAATCACTATCAAAATTCCAATTGCATTTTTGTAGAGAAATAGAACAAGCAATCCTAAAATTTGTATGGACCCACAAAAGACCCCGAATAGGAAAAAAAAAAAAAAAAATTCTTGAGAAAGAAGAAAAAAATTTAGAAGTGTCACGGTCTCTGATTTCAAACTCTATTACAAAGCAAGAGTAATTAAAATGGTATGGAATTACATAATGACAGATATATAGGTCAGTGGAACTTAATAGAGCCCAAAATAAACTCACACATGTATGTACAATTAATTTACAACAACGAAGCCTAGAACATACAGTAGGAAAAGGACAGTCGTTTTTTAATTATTACTTTTATTAACATATAATGTATTATTTGCTCCAGGAGTACAGGTCTGTGAAACATCAGGCTTATGCATTTCACAGCACTCATCATAGCACAAGCCCTCCCTCATTTCCGTAACCCAACCACCCTCTCTCTACTTCCCCACCACCAAGCAACCCTCAGTTTGTTTTGTGAGATTAAGAGTCTCTTATGGTTTGTCTCCCAAACGGTGTTGGGAAAACTGGACATCCCCATGCAATAAAACGAAGCTGAACCACTATTTTATGTCATATACAAATATTAACCCAAAATGGATTAAACACTTGAATATGAGACCTGATATTTTAAAAGTTTGGAAGAAAACATAGGCAGTAAGCTCCCTGACATAGGTCTTGTCAATGTTTTTAGAATCTAATACCAAAAGGAAAAACAACAGTAGCAAATATAAGCAAATGTGACTACAGCTAGTGAAAATCTTCTACTCAGCAAAGAAAACCACCAACAAAATGAAGAGGCACTTTACTGAATGGGAGAAGATATGGGCAAATCAAATACAAGCATACTCCAGTGCATGCAAAAGTTATGTTTACACTCTACTGTAGTCTATTAAGTGCTCAATAGCATTATGTCTAAAAAAGCAATGTACATACTTTATTAAAAAATGTTATTGCTAACAAATGTTAACCATATGTGAGCTTTCAGCAAGTTGTGATCACTGATTACGGATCCCATGACATAATAACCGAGAAAAAGCTTGACATATTGTGAGAATTACCAAATGTGACACAGAGACATGAAGTGAACAAATGCTGTTAGGAAAATGATGCCAATAGACTTGCCTCAAACCTTTGGGATTTGTTAAAAAGCCCACAGTATTTGCAAACCATAATAGAGTGAAATGTAATAAAACAAGGTGTGTCTTTATCTGATAAGGGGCTAATATTCAACATATATAAAGAACTCATCAACTCAACAGGGGGAAAAAGATAATTTGATTAAAAAATAGGCAGATGATCTGAATTGGCATTTTCTCCAAAGACATACAGATGGCCAACAGGTATACAATAAGATGCTCATCATCACTAAATATCAGGGAAATATAAGTTAAAACCACAGTGAGATTCCCCTCACACCAGTCAGAATAGCTAGTATCAAAAAGACAAAAAATAAGAAGGGTTGGTAAGAATGAGGAGAAAGGTGAACATTGGTGCACTACTGGTAGGATTATAAATTGGTGCATTCACTGTGAAAAAAGCTATAAGTGGTCCTCAAAAAATTAAAAATATAACTGTTATTTGAACCAGTAATTCCACTTCTTAGTATTTATCTGAAGAAAAGAGAAGCACTAACTTGGAAAGATATCTGCACACCCATGTTCCTCACAGTAGTATTTATAATAGCCAGGAAATGGAAACAACCTGAATGTCCACCACTGCATGAATACACACATAAACACATATATTTACACACACATATATACACACACATACGATGGCATATTATTCATC
The DNA here is from genome assembly GCF_964662115.1 of Mustela nivalis. Taxonomy (NCBI): domain Eukaryota; kingdom Metazoa; phylum Chordata; class Mammalia; order Carnivora; family Mustelidae; genus Mustela; species Mustela nivalis. Next base: position 37,245,515 of record NC_139028.1, on the reverse strand, counting down.
CAGAAAAAAAGAATGAAATTTTGCTTTTTGCAACATTGTAGATGGATCTTGAGGGCATTATGCTAAATATGTTGAACAGAGAAACACAAATACCATATCATCTCTCTTATATGTGGAATCTAAATTAAAACAAAAGCAAAATCCAAGCTCATGCATAAAAAGAACAGGTTGGTAATAGTCAGTGGTGGTGGGTGTGGCATGGGAGAAATGGGTAAACTGTTTTTATTTTTAGCTTAGATAAATATATAAAGCTGCTTCTTTCACAAATAACCAATATATTTGGTTATTGCATAATACATTTTATGTAATGCATTTTACCTCTCTAAACCTCAGATTTTACTTAATTAAAGATTTTGGCCTAAACTAATGGGATTTAACCTGGGAGTTGCACCACATTCATTGATCAAAATTTTAGTGAAATGTAAGTATATGGCCCTACTATCAGAAATTGAGACTTGAAGTGGGTCCAGCAAAATAACTAAAAAACTTAGGGGTGATTTTTATACCCACTATCATGGAGAAATGTTGGCAGTCTAGAAGATTTAAAAAATCAACAGGGTCCAGGCTCTGCCTCAGACAAGTTAAATAAAATTTCTGAACATAGAGTCAAGATTACTGGTTTGTTTTTGTTTTTTGCTTTTTTTTTTTTTTTTAAGCTTCCCCAGTGGTTCTGTGTGCAGCCAGTATTTAGAACTATTGATCCACTCCAAAAGATCTCCAAAATTAGTGATAATTTTCCTCTTATTCTGAGAGTACAATTAAGGCTGATTTAAAATAAAGGTAGGGGGAGTCTTGAATCACGGGTACACAAGGGGTGAATCTATTTGGTGGCAAGATCAGAGGTTCTGGTGTTGACATAGGAAACAGAAGGCTATGCAGTTTGGCTCTCATCCAAGTTCACCAGCCTTAAAAAAAAATCCCTTATGAATCCATCCTGTACTCTTGAATTGGGGCTTGCAAACAAAATTCTGATAATAAAAATGTTGCTTTAATTTCTCTTTCCACGGTTAGCCTGTGGATGTATTTCCTTTAAAGAACTCATGCAGAGGAGTGGTGGGTAAAACAAGAAGGGGTTTGTATATTCCCACACCCTCTGCCCGAAATACCATCATATAATATGAGGAAAGAGAAAAAAATCAATATAAAAGATATGTAAGGCTGAAGCACTTCCTAGTGGTTACTGGATCTAGCCCCATAGTCCCTCACCCTGAACATCTCCTGATGGAGACAGGGAGAGACAGACTCAGAGTCACCCAGTTAGAAGCCCTGAGATAACCCAATAAATCAGCAAATCAGAACCTTTAATGTGTAGCTATTAAGCATATACACACAATTTACAAGGGAAAAATTAAATACATAATATTCAGACAAACAGTCTGTGCCTTTTATATTCTATTCAAAGGATAATAATTTTCCTCTAAAATGTGCCCAGACAACAGGAGGGATAGTAACATCAAGAAGAAAAGAGGCAGCTGTAAGTTGTATGAGGTGGTAATCAAATGACCAAGCTAGACACCAGGGAGGGCAGCAAGGTAATGGAGGGCCTGTCTTTCATCTGGGAGCATGAGAAGCAGCAGCTGCTGAGACAAGGACAGATGGGCTGGACAACCAGTGCCTTCCATCCAGCAACTGGGTCTGTCAAATTCAGCATTTGGAGGGGCTGGGAGTCCCTTCAACCCTGTCCCTCTAGAAAGGGCTGCAGGCTTCTAGAGGCAGAGACACATGATGAGTTATACTGCAGAAGTCAAGTGTCCTATATACTAGCCTGTGTCCTCTGTTGGTTCCCCAAGCACATGGAATGATCAGAGGGGAAAAGGGGTCAACAATGCTTCCAGAGGTATAGGTGAGCCTGAGCTTCTAGAGGCATAGGTAGTTGAAGAAACAAGGATTCATGGTCAGGGATCAGTTCCCCTACCCAGCCAGAGAGCTATGACCCAAATATGGGTTCTCCCTGTTAGTGATGTATTTCTCAAAAGCAAGCCAATGTTAGTATTTACTTAAATAAATCCCAAAAATGGCAATAAATTTCTGAAAAGAAAATATATCACTAACACATAGTTATAGTAATTTTTTAATGAAAATATTCTGTTTTATCTTTTACACCAGAGAAAATATACAAGAGACCTAAATGTTGCATATAAGCTCAAGCAAACACAGATCCTCCCCACAGCTGAAATCAGGGTGAAAGTGTGAATTACTGGTATTCCTATTTATTTAAGTAGGGATCAGGAATCATATCAGCCTTGGTTAGGATTTTTTCCCCTTTGTTTTCAGAGTAAGTTAATTTATTACACCACCTTCATGTTACATTTCCTTATTGAAAACTCAATAGCAGTTTCTGATGACAGGTTGGATGATCTGGTGCTCCAGACAGATCAGCCTTGGAAAGAGGGAACCTGTGTTCTTGGGCTTGGCAGAGCCTTCCTCGACTATTGCACAAGCACCTGCTGAAAACAGAAGCCAAGTGACATCTACTGGATAATCCTCAACACAGGTGGTCAGGTGGCTAGCTTACAGTAGAGGTTCCACTGGACAGGAAACTTGCATGCTCTACCTATTTCCATATGTCCAGGAGCATGCTACTTCTCCAAACCTCCTCATCTCCCATGTTCAATGAGTTATTGTGTTACTTAATTACTGAAATATTTTTCTATTAAAATAATCATTCATTCTGATGAATTGGCTGTGAGCAGCCCATCATGCTAATGGCCCATGAAAGATCTGAGGGAGAGCTGAAAGGAGAGCCAGAGTGCACCAGCCCTCCCTCCTCTGAGATGCAGAGAGGGGCTCCCATCTGTTGAAGCTGCAGGTCTCAACTGGCAAGAAAGACAATTGACTTGTGTCCTGGGAAATGAACTAATTTGTTTCCCCAGAAAGACTGATGACAAAGAGACAACTTGAAGCCAGATTTGTTCTGTTCTGTTCTATGTTGATTCTACCCTGAATTGAAATTCAGAAACGCCGTGAAGCACAGAGGTTGATTTTAGGAAGTGATGAGCCTAATTACAGCTATTGTTATTAGCAGTTGGGAAAAGGAGAACCAGATTCTGTAAGTCAAGGATTCTGAGAAACCCAGCTTTCCATGTTTATGACAGAAATAAAACAACTTCGGGAGTAATAAAACTTGTCAGTACAGGAAGTCCAGCCAGCACAGGATGTATAAGAGACTCAGAGCCAGAACCTGACCCAGTGGACTGCACAGTTTCTCCTTTAGAATCTGAGTACTGTGACCTCCCCTCCCAGTCCTGATTCCCTGATGTTTCAAGTCCTAATCTGGCCAGACTCAGCACAAGGTCCAGATCATCTTGCTACCAAGGCAGTATCCATAACACTGAACTGAAATTGCTGAAAGAAAGAGATCCAGAGCTCATTTCCCTGTGCTGTAGGTTACACAGATACAGATTAACACATACTTCTCTAAAATAGAATATGAACTAGATACCAGGCCATGAGTAGGACTTCCCATCAGTTTGCACTGAAGTCGCCCCTCAAACTTCACCAAGTCCCTGTCACATTCACATACTGGAGATATATAGTAACTTGCATGAGAATAAAATCCCATTGTATACCAGGACAAAGCCTTGGAGCTCTCCAATCCAGCCTCCTCATTTGATGAATGAGTAAAGTTATAACCCAGAGAAGGTAAATGACTACCATAATCCCTACCAGGTATCAAAGTGACCTAAAAATCACTCAATGCAAGCTACTTATTTTGTGTATGAGCAGAGCGTTCAGTGCTGTCTTAGTTACAAACATCTGAGAAGTATAAAGGAGCACAGTTAAGATAAACAAAATTAAGAAGGCCAGAACGGAAAATATAACAAAAGAAAAGGAAGAAAAAGAGATGATATGTATGGGATCGGAAAATGTGCTATGTGTGTATGAAGGGAAGGGTGCCTTGTCTCTGCTCCTGGCAGCTGGAGAGTTGAGGCTGAGGGATTTCAGTGATCACAGTGGAAAGATCTCTCTGAGTTCAGAGACAGGACCTCCCCAGATACAGTAGAGCAACCAGCCAGGACACAGTTTCACAATGGTTGATGAAAGTTACCTGCAGGGAACAAAATGTCAAAGTTACACACACCACAAATTTCTCACACTGGCTTACCTAGCTACATCTTGCTGTGAAGACCATTTCTCAGCATCATGAGATGTTGACAAAAGAATAGGCACCTTTGGGGTGCCTGGGTGGCTCATTCGGTTAAGTGTCTTTTGATTTGAGCTCAGGTCATGATCCCAGGTTGTGAGATTGAATCGCACATGGGCTCCATGCTCAGGGAAGAGTCTGTTTGAGACTCTCTCCTTTCCCTCTGCCCCTTCCTCTGCTCTCAATTGAGATCTCTCTCTCTCTCTTTCTCTCAAATAAATAAATAAGTAAAATATTTTGGGGGGTTGTTATACATAAATAAACAAAATCTTAAAAATGAAAGAGGGACGCCTGGATGACTCAGTCATTTAAGCCTGAGTTTTCATTTTGGCTCAGGTCATGAGCTGAGCCTCAATCTGGTGGAGAGTCGGCTTGAGATTCTTTCTCTCCCTCTTCCTCTGTCACTGTCCCAAACACACACATACTCTCTCTGTCTCCCTCTCTCTCTCTCTCTCAATAAATAAATAAATAAATAAATAAACAAACAAACAAATAAAATCTATCTTAAAAAGAAAAGAAAATGGCCCCACCTGTCTGAGCATATCTCAGCAGCCCCCAGTCACTGAAGGCATTTACAGGCATTAGCCATGGAGAAGACTTAAGTCCTCTGCAGAGACCTAGCTGGTGATGCAGGAAACACCTGTGTCCCTGGTTTGGGTTCTCTAACACTGTATCTTTGAGAGTTCAGGCTTGCTTGAGGTTGTACACAGGGTTTCCAGGCTTCAGCAAATCCTTACCTCACCAGGAAGCACCTCAGGAGGAAGATAAGTGAATCCTATTTGTGAGACAGATCACTCCATGGTTTTGACTCCCTGTTCAATTCCATTTTAGTTTTCCTTAGTCTTTGCAGGCTTTTATTTAAAATGTCCCAAAGGATTCTCACTGGTCAGGATTATTCAATGCAGGGCAACATTCCCTAAGCCCAGCAACAGCAACCATTACTGGGGAATCTTCAAAAGAAAACATATGCAAAAATAAATAAATAAATAAATAAAAAGTAAACAAATGCAGAGGTTGGAAGATTTGTGTTTGATCTTAGTTAGGTATATTCTGGCATCTCCCTAAGCATATTGCAGGGAATAAGAATTCCAGTAAGGAATCTTCCCAGAGGAAATAATGATCTCAGGCATCAACATGAGAAAAGTTCACAAGCATGATTTTCTTTGGGGTGGGGAGGATTATGGATGATTTATATTTTCTTCTGTGTGCTTATCGGTATCTCATTCATTTTCTACAAGGAATATATATTGTGTGTTTACTGAAAAATTAAAAATAACAAAATTAAAGCTCCTCTTCCTTAGGCCAGACTTGAATAGGATATGAAAAGTGGGAAGGAGGGATGTGAAGGAGAGGACTACAGTCCACATGTGAATCCTGGGAAAGTGAAAGTATGCAGAGGCTTGAGCTGGCAGGGCCTGATGCCTGACCTCAAGGGTTTGGGGCTATGAACTCAGTAAATCCAGTTATATTAAATCTGTTTGGCCTCAACTCCTCATCTCAAACTATTTTGATATTCTTTGAGCTGTGAGCAGTGGTGGCTGAGGAAGAATGCAGTAACTCTGTCTCTCGCCATCCCTTCTCACCAAGAGTCTTTCTTGAGATTAGGAAACAAGCTTCTCAGACCAGTCAGAGAGTTGATGACATTAATAATTTACACCCATCTTGGTAATGGGCTATTTCCTTGGTTTCCTCAACCTGTTCCCCTTTGACACGATATTCACATCTCTTAGCCTGGTTTTTCTCAGCCAAATATTTTGTGTTTTTAAAGATTTCTCTTAAAATCTGCCCATGGGTCCTGTCCCCGTGCTTTAATAAACCACCACTTTTGCACACACACACACACACACACACACACACACAAAGTGGCATTCCCCTACATATTTACTTAAATATTTTAAGTAATATTTTAAATATTAAATATTAAATATTTTTAAGTAAGTATTTTTTTTAACATTTGTTAGTTTATTTTTTTTTTAAAAAGGTTCCAATACAAGGCCCCAGAGTAGTGCATGCAAACAATGACCCTCAAGCTGTCATTATCAAATGACAATCTGACAATCTGCTACCATAGTCTGTGACCTGATAGAGAACAGCTTCTCTTTGAGTCCCAAGGCCTAATTACACCAATGTATGTCCAACCCACCACCTGGTACATGATGACTCAGAAGTATACTTTAGTATCTGAACAGCAAAGACACATGGAACTGCAAGTACAATGAGTAAGTGTCCTTAGTGTATTAGACATGGAAATATACAAACAAGGCATAAAAAAGAAAAGCCAACTTCATCTGATGCCTGAATTCCCAGTCTCTTCCATACATTCCATACATGATCTTAGGTCTAGGGAGAGCTGCCAATGCCTGTTTGCCTCAAAGAACTGCAGGAAGAGTGAAACAGACACATGAGGTAAGCACTTGAAGCTGTGGTTGCAATTCATACTTAAAATGGTAAATATGTAGGGGGAAAATAAAGCAAAATACTTCCTCTTAATTTCTTTAAAGCACATATGACTGCTAATAGCAAAGCTGACAACATGGTACTGTAGAGTTTATAAGTACTTAGCTATAAAACATTAGACAATTATAACAGAATGGGAAAGTGTCCTTCTCATGATACTTTACAACATTTATCCAGGGAGAACCAGCTGGGAATTGCTTCCCCCCCAAAAGTGTTGAGTAATTCCAAAAATTAATAAAGAAATAAATGACATAGCATTATGTTTTTAAAAAATCATGAAACAACTTGATTTAAGAAATCACAGTGGCCTAGGATCCAGCAGGGTGAATTAAATCCATGTCATCTAAGTCTCGGTGAGGTCCCTGTGAGTTGCCGTCATGAGTGCACAGTAATGGCCCATAGATAAAACTGTTTCCCTAAGAGTATTAGTAAGAAATAAAATCTAAAGTCAAGTCAAAATTAGCTTTAACTATTTATCTAGGCAGAACACACCCCTCAAATATTCACAATGCAAAGATTCCACATTAAACACACAACAGTAATTTTTTTTAAACATTTTATTTATTTATTTGACAGACAGAGATCACATGTAGGCAGAAAGGCAGGCAGAGGGAGAAGAGAAAGCAGACTCCCTACAGAGCAGAGAGCCCGACATGGGACTCGATCCCAGGACCCTGGGATCATGACCTGAGCTGAAGACAGAGGCTTTTTAACCACTGAGTCACCCAGGCACCCCAACAACAGTAATTTTTATCAGGTGTCATTAAAACATGTGCTTATCTGACAATTTTCTTTCAGAAGACTTAGGCCATTTGTTCATGTCACCTGGGAAGACTGGTATAGATGAAAACCTGCTGTAGGAGTATGAAAATACACAAACCTGGTCCAACAGTTCCCCACTGTGCTATCCTCAGAAAGAACAGCTGCTGCAACAGGAGTAACTGGCAGCATTGGTCCTTATTATTGTCTTTATTATTGTCTTTGTATTATTGTCTTTGCTATTAATTATTACATGTTGCAACCTAGTGCTATTAGGTGTATGGGAAAGGCTCAGTGCCAAAACACGGAAGGTTTGCCACATTGAATAGTAAAAGCAAGCAGCTTCACCTCAGAAGTGCAAGAATTTGACACCCACAGGGGCAACCATCAAGGGGGAGGAGATGCAGCCAGTGGATGAATGTGCCTGTCTCCTATCTTTCTGATAAGAGAAAGGGGAACCCTCTTACACTGTTGGTGGGAATGCAAGTTGGTGCAGCCAATTTGGAGAACAGTGTGGAGATTCCTTAAGAAATTAAAAATAGAGCTTTCCTATGACCCTGCCATTGCACTACTGGGTATTTACCCCAAAGATACAGATGTAGTGAAAAGAAGGGCCATCTGTACCCCAATGTTTATAGCAGCAATGGCCACGGTCGCCAAACTGTGGAAAGAACCAAGATGCCCTTCAATGGACAATGGATAAGGAAGATGTGGTCCATATACACTATGGAGTATTATGCCTCCATCAGAAAGGATGAATACCCAACTTTTGTAGCAACATGGACGGGACTGGAAGAGATTATGCTGAGTGAAATAAGTCAAGCAGAGAGAGTCAATTATCATATGGTTTCACTTATTTGTGGAGCATAACAAACAGCATGGAAGACATGGGGAGTTATAGAGCAGAAGGGAGTTGGGGGAAATTGGAAGGGGAGGTGAACCATGAGAGACTATGGACTCTGAAAAACAATCTGAGGGTTTTGAAGGGGCAGGAGGTTGAGGTACCAGGTGGTGGGTATTATAGAGGGCACGTATTTTGCATGGAGCACTGGGTGTGGTGCAAAAATAAGGAATACTGTTATGCTGAAAATAAATAAAAAATAAATTAAAAACAAAAGATGCTTCTCAGAGTTCCCTGCAAAGATAATCATCATCTATGGCAGCCATTGTTGTGGCATACCTTGTATTGGCTATTTAAAATCAGCTTTATTGAGTAACAACTTAAAATAAATATGCCCATTTTAAAGGTATAATTTGATGTACTTTGTTTTATCTATGTGATTGTGTAAGCACCACTGTGTATGTAACCACATTAAATATCTCTCCATCTCCCCTTTACAGCCTATTTCTCTCCATCTCCAACCTCAATCAGGTAACTACAGATTTGTTTTTTCTCATTATGGATTAATTTATCAAATTCTAGAATTTCACAAAAATAAATCATATAGTTTGAACTACTTAGCCCAATATAATGCTTTTGAAATCTGCCTATATTGTTTTGCACATTGATTTGCTCTTTTTTATTGCCAGATAGTATTTTATTGTACAAATATATCATTTTTTAGTCTATTTATCTGGTAATATATATTTGAGTTATTTCTGAGTTTGGCGACTATGACTAAAGCTACTGTGAATACTAATACATTTATATGGTCACATGTTTACTTTTCTCTTGATTAAATACCTAGATGTGGAGTCTTCTCCTGCCTTACTTTCTCTGTCCCCTCACTTCTGTTTCCTAGAGTCACCTCCCAATCAACTGTCTGAACCCAAGCCTTCACCTCAGATTCTGATTTTGGAAACATCCAAATTAAAATGCCACACCCCCCCCCTATATGATGCTTTCCCTATCTCACTGATGAGGGTAAGCTCTCCATAAAGCTTCCTTACTTTGTCCTTTATGTCAGGAATCAACTATCTATCACCAAGAGACCTCCACTGCCTCCAATTCTGTCACTTCAAGATTTCATTGAATTGGTTCTCACATACGGATCTCCTCAATCTGATTATAAATGTTCAGTGGACAGAAATTTTCATCCCTATTATGTTATATTCACTCACAGCGAGTAGAACTCTCTTGTGACCTTAATTATCTTACTCTGACCTTGACTAAATTTGTTGACCTCTCCAAACTTCAGATTTTTCATTAACTAAAAATAATAATAATAATAACATGATAATTATAGTAAAAATGTTTCAGGGTCACTGTAAAGATCAAATAAAATTCTCTACTTTACATATCCAGATTCTGGGCTACAAATGAATTTTTCCCACTAAAAGAATCTAGGAACACTTCAAGAGTGTCCGATTCTAGGTACAGGTCAGGAGCTGTAGAAGATAAGTCTGAAAACTATTATTGTGCCATAAATAAACAGTACTGCAGAGTCCTGTTCAAAAGTCACAGGCACATGTTGAATATTTTTCAAAATAAAATGAGGACAAAAATGTTTGCTGAGGAAACTATTGCTGGCTTAAGTTGTAACAACTTAGAAAAAAACAAATAATGTTTGGAACAGATTGAAACATACCAAATTATCAAATATATGTAAATCTATCAATGTTAATAGATTAAAAATGTTAATAGAACAGGTTTTTATAACATCAACACATCAATATAGAATTTAAAAACTAAATGAAAACAACCAAAATTTATTATGCCTTATCTCTACGAATTTATATTTCATGGTAGCCAGAATTCATAAGGAAAATTCTCCATTTTGAAGAATACCAACTTATAAATACAGAAGGAAAGATAGAATTAGAAAATCAACATTTTGAAACTCCAAATAAAATTATGGATCTAGGCAATGGTCTTTGATGGATGTGAAAAATGTTAGTGGGAAAACCTGATGGGGGATTTTATTATCGAGGGATCGGATAGACCCCAAGTGGGTACACTGATAATTTTTTTTTTCTTTTTCTTATATTTAAATGAGCAATCTTTGTGTCTGAATGTGAGGAAAACAGACATTGTATGCCTCATGGTGTGATGAGATAGGAAGTTTATGGCACCACTGTGACAGTAGAGTTCCCTCAAAAGTAGAACCTGAATCAAACCAACTAGATTTATTGTCCATCTGAAATGGGCTATGAGGGCTGGAGGAGTGAGTTTGAAGTTTGTTCAAGAGAGGAAATCCAGAATGTTCTTTATACAGAAAATGAATGGGTTTTCCCAAAAAACAATGGCATAGAAAAAGTAGGGAGGAAACAAGGGACTCTTACAGAATAAAAGAGATATAAGAGCATAATAATAAAATGCAGTCTGCAGGCTTTGGATCTGACTGTAATAAACCAATGTCAGAAAGACATTCCTGAGACAATCAGGGACATATGGATATGAACCAGGTATTAGATGTATATAAACAGTTATTAATTTTTAAGTGTTATAATGATACAGAATTTATGGGAGATATCTTTATTAGTTAGAAATAAATTATGACATATTTTTAAAATATACATGACATTGGGGAATCTCCTTTCAGATATTTCAGAAAAAAACAGTGAAGGTATTAATTACACAGGATTGACAAGTATATTGATGACTGCTGGAATTAGGTAATAAATACAGAGGAATTCATTATTCTGTTCTCTCCCTTTCTGTTTATTTTTGAAATATTATATAATACAAAGTTTAAAATAAGGTAAATTTCTGGAATGAATGAAGTTAACAGAACATGGAACATCACTGAGGTGATTAGATAGGAGAATTGGGAACTTCTGCCTTTGACAATTCCCCTATAGAGAGCCAGATGTGTGTGCCTCATTCTAGAGGAATTTCATCAGTACTCTTCCCACATCCTGCCACAGCATTCCACAAACACATGGCTCTGGGCTGGCAGTGAGGGATTCTGAAGGGCAATCTTGCTCCTATGTAATTGCTCAAACAAGAGCATCTGTGAGAACCTGATATGCAACATGAACGGAGGTGGTTAAGCTCTGCTGGAGTGTCTCAGACATGAAAACTCTGGATCAGTCTTCAGTAAAATCTGAATATCTGAAGGAATGAAAGGGTGCCTGACTGGCTCAGTCAGTAGAGCATGCAACTCTTGATCTTGGGGTTGTCAGTTTGAGCCCCATGTTGGGTGTAGAACCTGCTGTAAACAAATAAAATAAAAAAATTTAAAAAAATAAAACAAATAAAGGAAGAATGGCTGTGGTTCTTCTGCTCTGAAATGGAAACTGCCTCTCCTGGAACCTAGATTCGTGGTGATATGCTGGGCACCTGGGGTCTCTTGTATGCCCTGCTAATGGTTTCTGTATCCCTCTCATCTCATCAAACCCACAAGTCCCTGTGTTTTGTGGAGGTGGGGTAGGGAAGCTAGCACACGCTATAAAGTCTTTTCTCCTTTAATATTTTATTATGGAAAATGCTACACATATACACAAGTAGAGAGAATAGCATAATAAACCCCAGTGTTCTAGAGACAGAGCTTTAATAATTTTCAGGTCATCGCTCATCTTGTTTCAATTACACACTCACACTTCTCCAGGTTCTTTTGAAGTAAATAACAATTTACTTAATAGTATTTTATTATGTATCTCTACAAGATATAAATACTTATTATTAAAAATTAGAACATTCACATACATATAATTATTTTTTGAACTATCTTAAAGTAAGTTATACACATTAGAACAATTCACATATACATATTTGAATGTCTGTTACCTAAAACAAAGGCATTTTTCTACATAACCATAATTAAGTGGTCCCATTTAAGATATTTGACACAGATATAAACATATTATCCATATCCAGTTTTCCCCCATTTTCCCAAAAATGTGAATGAGGACTCATGTTATGAACTTAGATACAATACCATCACCAAACCTAAAATTATTAAATAATAACTTCTTAAAAATCATCAAATATCTAGTTAGTTTTATATTTTCCATAACCTTCTCTGTCTTCTCAAACTCTCTTATTCTGTCTCTCTCTCTCATAGAAGAAATCAGGAAATTTGGTAGAGTTTCCCAAAGTATAGATTTTGGTGAGTGTATTCCTGTGGCCTGTTTTAAAAATATATTTCTCCATCTCTGAATTTTGAATATATTGCTAGATATACCTAGAAGCTTGATAGAAATCATCTGTGATTTTTCAGTAATGCTACTTCACAGGCAATACTAGGTACCTCAGTCAGGTAGCATGCAATGTCTGATTGTGCATCAGCAGTCATACTAGTTGTTGCTTAGACCCATTTGTTTATTATGACTTTCAAATAGTAATATTCTACATATATTATTTCTTTTTAATCTATTACCTGGAAATGTTTAGACAGTTTGTAATACTTCTCATTATCTATCAAGTTAACTCTGGTATAGTTATCATATACTATGTATAACTATCATATATTGTGGTTTATAAAGGAAAAATGGAATAAACGCTTAATTTTTACTAGTTTTCAAAATAATGGTTTTGTTCATGAATGTCTTCCATCAGTGACCAATTAGTTTCCCTAATACTTTTAACATTTCATTATGAAATTATAGATTTAGTTATCATAGATTTAAATACGTTTGATTGAACTTATTGAAGCTTATTGTCCCATCTTCAGTTAGTCGGGACCTCTTAATGTAGCCAGCTGAGTATTTTTGACATTATCTTACTATTCCGTGATTACTTCCTTGCATTCTAGTAGAACAAAATTTTCTAGGCTCAAATTATACATGTACATGTCCAACCACAGACCTATAATCAGCTATTTTTTAAGGAGTCTTGGCTCCTTTCAGTGATAAATGATAGTTAATGACAACAATAAGGGTACTATAGGTTTTCATTGCTACTGAACTGTCTACTGTTTCTAAGACTTTCAATAGATAGAGGTAGATAATATGTATTTATAAATTTCAGGGCTTTTATGTAAGCCCATTGATCTTACATCTGTTTCTTTTTTACCTGATGCTAAAGATCCAGTTCTCACTGATATCACTTTTAATTCATTTTTTTTTTAATCATACTGAGAACAGTCACAAACCAGTCTAAATCAGCATTACTAGCATTAGGGTAAAATATGATTACTGACTAGGAGTTGGAATTTGTATTCAATTCTTTTCATCCTGTGTTATATCTTATTAAAGTTACATAGTAAAGTAGTGCCTCTCTCATTTATGCTGCTGTTTTGTTATATACATGCATTCTTACCTTCTCAACATCAAACCCATGGTTGATTAAGGGAACTGCATATAGGAGAGTATCTATATATTTTTTCCCATCAAAAATTACCATGGGAAAAGTGACCATTTGTTTCCTAGGACAGCAACAGTGCTGAGCTCATGGAACCAAGAGTTGCTGGTTGGCTTCAAACCTTCAGAGACCCCAGTTCTAGATGGGTGGCAGGCTCATACTGGTCAGAACCTGACTTTCTGTGGCTTTGTCTCTGAGCTACATGGAATAAAATATGTGCTTCATATACCTCTTAGTTAATATAATTTGAGATCTTTTGTTCAGAAAAGTGACATGAGAAATAGGAGCACTATTTTGGAAGAGGTTCATGGTAAGTACAGGAGGTAACACATGGAGATACATGCTTTTTTCCTAGAGATGAAGACCAAATTCATATCTTTGGCTAAGTTCAACTAGGTTTGGTGACCTTTTCTGAAACTTTTTGATGGTCTGCATATCATGTTCTTTGGACCTTCTGGTAAAAGGTGTTTTGCCCTTTTAGTACCTGAAAGCTGAAGATCCAAGGGGAGGAGTACAGGAAAAGACCTCTACCATGGGAATTATCCAGAGAGCAGAGAAGGTAACAGCAGAAATGACCAGAGACAAGCATGAAGTAACTGTGCACAGGATGACCTGGGGAATTTCCAGGCATAGTGAGGAGAAGTGGAGAAGGAAAGAAAAAAAAAAAAAAAAAAGGCTGGAGAGCATATGCTTCATGTTCTGACCCAGTGGAGCTAGGAAAGAAGACCTATAGGCAAACTTTTTGCAGCATGGAAACTTTTAATGGGTAAGGTTAGACTTTTCAAGGAACTTTTCAAAAGTTGATGGAAGGGAAGAGCTGGTAAGGTATAGGGGAGCTGGGTGAGTTACCAGAACAAGAATGTGGTAGGTTGAGGTGTAGGAATCTCTTGACTTCCAAGAGATTCTGAAAGACCCCATTCCAAAGAGAATTCCTGCATGATATGGGATTCCCTGAGGTGAAGTCAGCTATCTCTATCTCAGGAAAAGTTGCCCTTTTTGTCATGGCAGTCACAGATCCCTAGCACAGAGTTGAGGCTGAGCTTAACTTCTCCTCATGTGTCACTTCAGAAAGTTCCAGGATGAAATCTTTAAGCAAGCCCTGCCTCAAAGAGCCTGTTTCAATCTTGAGCATTCCAAGCTGGCTAGCAATAATCCTACAGGTAAATTAACAAGCTGACTGGCCTGCCACAGGCTCCCTGTCAAGAGACAAGGACTCACCTCTTCCTCTAAATCCAAAGGTCAAAGCCACCAGGCTAAGGAGGCTGCCCTGCCTCCAAGCAGGACTAACCCAGGCATATAAACAAGGAAAATTGTGGTTGCAGGTTGAGGGAGTGGTCTGAGTATTTCCTCTTTCTCGAACTTTCTCCCAGCCATTTAGTTTTGCAGTTGTCACCCACATAAATAGACTGAAAACAATAACAACAATAGTGCAAGCCACTGATTTGAAGTCTGAAGACCAGGTCCAAGTCTTGGCTTTTCCTTTCTGTAGTCTGACCTGTTGTTCAAATCCTGGCTCTGCCACTCCTACAACTGTGGTCTTGAGCAATGAGTTAATTTCTCTATGCCTGATTATCTACATTTCTAAAATGGATATAAATATAATACCTACATCAGTAGGTCACTTTAGGGTTAAATTTCAATAGCTATAAAGTACTTAGTCTACAGCCTATGCACAACAAAAGCACAAAGAATTGTAGCTCTCTTATAACCACTGGGTCCTAGATACCAGACTCGCAAAGGTTAGCAATCAACACTGTCTCTCCCTCTAGGAGCCTTCAGCTTACTGCTTTGTAAAGGGCATGAGATGGTGCTGAGGTCAGACCTTTGACAAATGTGATCCTTACTTAGAGCTTCAATATAATAGGCCATGACCAGGGTGCATGTCCTCAAATATCCCCATGAGACAGGGTCTTGCCATACCAGAGACACTGGCTATGAGATTTGGATTCTGGGTTTCTAAAAATCTTTCCAGGAGGAAATATTTCCTTACTTGACTCAGTAAACCTCACAATGGCATTCAAATCTCATTTCAGCTCTAAGGGATAGAATCTTTAAAGAAAGTACACTCACTCTCTTCTACTCTGAGATTAATTTTGAGCTGGGAAAGTTCTAATCCCTTGGAAATGGAAAATTTGCTTCCAAACAATCAATAAAAAGATTATAAAGTTCTGTTCTATTTAGAGAATTCACTAGAGTTGCTTAGAAGAAATTAAAACGAATGTTCAAGAGCTTTTCTTAGACTTGCAAGAATATTAAGACAGTGTAAACATCAATGGGAAAATCAGTAAGTGAAAGAGCATGTTGAATACATTTGCATTTTGTGAATGGAAAATGCACCCTGAAATTACCATAAGATTTGAAATATTAAGCTAAATAAATATGTAGTCAAACTGAAATTGTGTGAAGGCAGAGACAGGGAAGCCGTGGGAAAAAGAAGTGGCGTAACACATATTTGTACCTACATATCTAGCAGTGTCTGAGTTCAGATGTGATGGGCCTGGACAAGACTGGCTTAGGTTGTCCATATAAGAAAGTAAGCTAATAAAATAGAAATAAAGAACTCTCCCTTACTCCCTGAGGCTTGATTCTTTCATATGGCTGTGGGGAGAAAGAGGAGAGATGTGTTTCTGAAGTTCACTCATTTGTTCGGTAGTTGTAATTGTCTAAAGCCTATGTCAATTGCCATTCTTCTCTCTTCATCTTGTAAAGACCCCTCATCTTCAAACTCTTGCCTTCCAACCACCCAGAGGAACCTGCCTTTTCTGTCCTCAGTATTGTCACCCACTGCCATTCCCACACCTTCTGCTAACATATCAAAGCCTTTGGCACCTGCTTATTGTCTTGTTTCCACCCTGAATCCAATGATAGTTCCCAGGACTCCACTGTTCACATGATGCATGAGTTCCCTATCCTCATATCACTCTGATCTTGATACTGATAAAAAAGGACGGATAGGAGACATTGAAAATTAGAAGCTGGGAAGATTGGCAAAGTGGAATCATGGCCTAGCATACTAGAGGTCATTCAGTTTACCCTCATCATTTTATCAGTAAGGAAACTGACATCCCAGGATGTCATGCCTGTCCAATGTTCCAGGACACCAGACTCATTAGCCCAAACCTTATTTCCCACACTTCTCTACCCCCTACTTCAGGTTTTCTTTAAGGACCCTGCTGTGCACAACTTTCTTATTCTCTTGTACTGTATGGAAACTGGACTCCTTACATGAAAGGAAGATGCTAATGAAAGCAATTGGATACATTTATTCTTTATTTTATTGTTATTGGTGGTTGTTTTTCTGAGGGAAATTAGCTACCTAGAATCAAAAGTGGCTGTCCATATCTGTCCATAGCTATATACAATGCCAAGCATTGTAGCAATAATCTTTCACTCACCATGAATATAGTTGTTTTTTTTAAAGATTTTATTTATTTGACAGACAGAGATCACAAGCAGGCAGAGAGAGAGACACAGGGAAGCAGGCTCCCCTCTGAGCAGAGAACCCAATGTGGGGCTCAATCCCAGGACCCTGGTGTTGGATCCCCCAAAACTTGGGTACCCCAATAATGGGTCTGTGATTAAAGGAGCAAGACTGAAACAAAGCAAAGATCAAGCAAAGCTTTATTTCATGCCAAGCATCAGGAATCAAACTGGTCGGCCAGGGCCGCTGTTCTTACAGAGAGGGTGACTTGCTCCCTCCCTCCCTGCTTTCCAGACTAAGTTTTATAGAGCAAAGGCCATGTGGTTGGGCCTGGCCACACACAGGTGGCCAATGAGATTATAACACACACAGGAAACTCCACTGTGATGCTAGGTGACCAATTGAATTACAATTTACCCTAGTAGACATTTGAACCAGCCTATCACCTAGTTCAGAATTGGCGCCCAAAAGGTGCCCAAAGGGCAGGACCCATACTCCTTGGTAGCTAGAAGACAATATGCATCCCCCACTGATTGAATACCTCCACCTGGCCTGACCCATCCTTGTATTTGGACTTGGTTACCTGGGACTGGTTTCCTGGACGTGCTTTTAAATAAGTTCCCCTGCAGAGGGCAAGGTCAATTTAAGTTTTACAACAAAATGGCAGTTCAGCTGGGGTGGGGCTGCTCTGGCTGAATAGGCCCTTATACTGGGATCACAACCTGAACTGAAGGCAGAGGCTTTAACCCACAGAGCCACCAGGTGCCCCAAATATAGTATTTTTTAAAGAAATATTTGGCAAGAATATATGTCTTTCAATGCACCCTAGAATAGATTATCCAGGAAGGCAAGGGACTTTCCTTCTCTAAGATCTAGTCTTGAGAATGATACTATTCTGGGTCTTACCAGGACAGCTCAGCGTATTGGAAAATAAAGTAATCCATCTCACAAAATCTGGAGACAAAAGCCACCCTCTTGTCAGCAAAGCCTTCCTGTAAGGTGTGCTACAAACCTAGTTGGCCCTGGTGTAGATCCCAACAGTGAGGGGTGTGCCTTCTCTGCAACCCTGCACACCTTTTCCCTCCTTCCCCTCTGCTCTCTATCCCTATGCCCTGCCAATTAATCACTCTTCCATGCAGAGGAGAAGAGGATTCCCAACGAGAGCTTTATATTA
The DNA here is from genome assembly GCF_964662115.1 of Mustela nivalis. Classification (NCBI taxonomy): domain Eukaryota; kingdom Metazoa; phylum Chordata; class Mammalia; order Carnivora; family Mustelidae; genus Mustela; species Mustela nivalis. The sequence continues at coordinate 37,227,376 of NC_139028.1, read as the reverse complement.
TAACTGAACTGGCTGCCCCTTAGGTCACTTAGGTTATTTCTCTGTCTCTTTAGCAGGGGCCCCTATTTATTCTCTCCCTTCGCTCTCTTCCTTGGGGTCAGGCCACAAATCTCTACATGCTCCTTAAAGTGTCAGCACATTGAGGAGCACCTTCCTAAATGGGATTAATTGTCAGATATATCTCCCACCTGCCTTCCTCCTTGCACAGGGACTCCTACCCAGAGAGGAGCTATTTCCCCAGAACCTCCTTATTTCTATCTTCAGGAAACAGATTGGTTGGGGTATTGGCTAACTTAGCAAACTGAGAAGAAAGAGGAAAGAGAAAGACCCAAAGCTGACGGCATACCACCCCAAATGTCAGGAGTCCCTGTGTCTCTGCACTGCCCTGAGCTGTCCCTTAGAGTTCCCAGTCACAGTGTATCAGCCCTGACTTTAACCTACCCTGATGCTACAGGCTGAGTTTGCTCTGTATATTGCACACTCATTGATTTGGATTATTTCTCTGAGCAAAAGAAAGAAGTTCTATGTCCTGAGATTTTGAATTCACAGAAAGAACAGCGCTTCTTACCATGAAGAAGTAAGGCTCTCAGGTTACTCTACAGTCATGGGGATGATAGTCTGTCCCTACTGGCTTTGTAAGCTGGTTGTGAGGAATAAGTGAAACATGTATAAGATAAGATTTGGAAAATTCATTAATATTTTCTATTCTGAACATAAGAAACATTAATGAGAAAAAGTCTTTCCTGAGGCAATTTTTATCTTCGTCATTTCCATTTTTCTTTGATTTGTCAGTGTGGAAATGGAATGAATCAGTACAAAGAAGATTAATGAAACTAGAATGACAGGCCAAAGTAGCCAGCCAGAAACCCACAGCACTACAGGGCTCCTTGGACAAACCATAAGTGACTCTTAATCTCACAAAGCTTTCAATGTAATTTAAAGTACCTGGAGATCTTGGTAAAAGGTCTGATTCAGCATTTCTGGGGCAGGGTCTAGTTTTCTGAAGTTTTAGCAAATTCATAGACATTAATGATGCTGCTGATCCAGGAACCTCCTCACAATGATCAATGAAGATATAGAAATCTGGTTTGGGGGATACCCTAAACTTATCTCCTATGCACAGGAAATTCCTCAAGGAAGAAGGAAGAGGGAGAAGGGGGTTGGTGGGCAAAGGAGAGGAAAGAGGGAGGGAAAAGGAGGAGCTACTCTATATCAAGGTTCTAAATGCTTTCCTTGTAATATCTCATTTAATGTCAAACAAACCCTGAGGTTGAACTATTATTATCCACATTCTGCAAATGAGGTCTTTGAAGTTTGAAAAAAAAAAAATAAATAAACCAACATCTGTCAGCTAATAAGAAGAATCAGGATTTGTGTTCAGGCAGTCAAAACCCTGAACCTGGGCTATTACCCATTTCATTATATTTCTAAAAAGGAAACATATGAAAATAATATAAGACAAAGAAAAAATAAAGAGCACTTTGTGATTTGTTCCAAATATAAAAGAATATTTTTTCTAAAGAAAACACTATTAGGTAATTTTTTGATCTGCTATTTTTCAGTTAGGAACAAAACAGCTACCATTCATAAGCCTAGTTCCTTCAAAGATTTTCTAGTCATGCATTGCCCCATATACCCTCATCCACATGTTGTCCTCATCTTCCATCCCTCCCACTTGCTTTAAAAAACAAACCAAACAAGCCACAGACCTCTTCTATTCACATATGCTCTTCGCCAAGTGCTTAATTCATTTACTTTCGTTTCTGAAATCCCTTTATCTTCTGTGAGCACGGACACTGCTTCCTTGATGTCTTTCTTCATACAAAAATGTCTATTCTCCTATACTCAATTTCCTACACACCCAAACAACAGTGAACCACATCCTACTCTCCTTGAAATATTGGACTTTATTCACTGTCTCTTCTGCAGTCTGACTGCTATAACTATTATACCATTTGTCAACATCATAAATGTATTTCTAGTTGCCAAATATTTACACGGTTTGCTCAGAATACCTCAGGCACTTGAGACAATTTACTCTCATTGAAAGTCTGACCCCCTCTTTTCCTATGTTTCCTGGCATTTCTCTCTTTGCGATTTCCTCCTTGTCTGGTGCGAATTTTTCCCAGTATGTATTTTTACTGTGATAAAATTTACATAGCTTTAAATTTACCATTTTAACTATATGAAGTGTTCAAGTGTGTGGCATTACATACAGCCACAATGTTGTACAGCCATCACCACTGTTTCCAGAACTTCTCCATCATCCCAAACAGAAGCTTCATACCCATTAAACAATAACTTTATTCTCCCACTTCCCTACCATTTTATAATCTCTATTCTACTCTGATCTATATGAATTTGATTATTCTGGGTAACTCATACAAATAGAATCACATAGTATTTGTCTTTTGTGTTTGACCCATTTCACTCAGTAGGTTTCCTAGTTTCAACTATGTTATAACATGTATCAGAATTTCATTATTTTTTAAAGCTAAATAATATCCTATTAGATGCATATATATTTTGTTTATCCATTCACCTGTCTGTGGACATTGGGTTATTTCCACCTTTGGGATATTTTGAACAATGTATCTAAAACTCTGCTTTCAGTTCTCTTGGATATGTACATAAGGTTGAAATTGCAGGATCATATGGTAATTCTATGTTTAATTTTTTGAGGAATTACCAAGCATTCCCACAGCAACTGTATCATTCTAAATTCCTACTAGCAATAGACAAGGAGTTTCAATTTCTCCACATCATTACTAACAATTTCTTGTTTCCCTTCTTCCTCTCCCTCTCTCTCCTTTTCCCTCTGCTTCACTCTATCCCTTTCTTTCTCTTCTTCTAATAATAATAATAAGAATCCTAATGGATGTGAAGTGGTACCTCATCATGGTTCTGATTTGTATTTTCAGTAATGCTGAGAATCTTCATGTGTTTATTGGTCATTTGACCTTTTTTTTTTTTTTTTTTTTTTTAGAAATATCTAAGTTCTTTGCTCATTTTTTGAATCAGGGTATTTGTTTTGTTGCTAAGTTGTAAGAATTCTTTGTATGTTCTGGATATTAATCCTTTATCAGATATATGATTTACAAATGTTTTCTATTATATTGTGAGTTGTGTTTTCACTCTGCTTATAGTGTTATTTAATGCACAAAGTTTTTAACTTGGAAGAAGTCCAATTTATCTATTTTATCTTTTCTTGCTTGTGTTTTTGTTGTCACATCAAGACATCAGTGCCAAATCCAATGTCATGGAGATATTTTCCTCTATTTTCTTCCAAGAGTTTTAGCTATTATGTTTAGGTCTTTAATCCATTTTTAGTTAATTCATGTATATGGTATAAGGTGAAAATTCAGCTTCATTTTTGCATGTGGCTATCCAGTTTGTTTTACACAAGTGATTTAAAAAAAAAAAACAAACAAAAAAACAAGGCGCCTGGGTGGCTCAGTGGGTTGAGCCGCTGCCTTCGGCTCAGGTCATGATCTCAGGGTCCTGGGATCGAGTCCCGCATCGGGCTCTCTGCTCAGCGGGGAGCCTGCTTCCCCCTCTCTCTCTCTCTGCCTGCCTCTATGCCTACTTGTGATCTCTCTCTGTCAAATAAATAAATAAAATCTTTAAAAAAATAAATAAATAAAAAATAAAAAAAACCAAAAAACCAAAACAAAAAAAACCCTCCCCAATGAATGGCCCTGGCACCCTACTTAAAATTAATTGGCTATAAATGCAAGGGTTTATTTCTCATTTCTATTCTATTCCTTTGGTTGATATGTATGTGTTTATGCCAGTAGCACACTGTTGTGGTAACTGTAGCCTTGTAATAAGTTTTAAAATCCAGAAGTATGATTCCTCCAACTTGTTCTTTTTCAAGATTTTTTTTGACTATTCAGGGTCCTTTGAGATTCCATAGAAATTTTAGGATTTCTTAAAAACTTATGCAAAAGAAAAAAGTCATTGAAATTTAATGAGGATTGCACTGAATCTGTACATTATTTGGGTAGTATGTCATCTTAACAATGTTCTCATCTAATCTATAAACATGGAATGTTCTTCCACTTATTTATGTCTCCAATTTTTTTAGTGATGTTTTATAGTTTTCACTAACCAAATATTTTACTAAATTGGTTAAATTTATAACTAAATATTTCATCCTTTCCCTACCATTGTAGATGAATTATTTTTTCTTGATCTCCTTTACAGATTATTCATTGCTAATGTATAGAAATACAACTTATTTTTGTATGTTGATTTGTACTCTAAAACTTGGTTGAACCTGTTATTAGCTCCAGAAGTTCTGGGGGGGGGGGTTGTTTTGCTTTGTTTTGGTTTTGGTAGAATCATTAGGTTTTTCTACATACATGGTTATGTTATCTGTTAACAATGGTAATTTTACTTCTTTATTTCCAATTTGGATGTCCTAACTTAATCAATCTAAATGTGATGGTACCTCTTTACTGAAAGGACCTTCCATCTAGATCCTCTTAGTGAGAGGTGAATGACATGGGTGGATATCAAAGTCTTCTTCAGAGGTTGGAATGTTAAACCTGGTCCCACCCAGAAGTTCATAAGAACTACCCAGGGATGGGCAGGGAATGGGATTACTTTATCTTGTGACTTCATTAAGCACTCAAGTCCTAACCTTCCTTCCTTGTTTCCTCTGTCTTTTCCTCATCATTTCCTCACTTCTCATCTTTCTTATCCATTATCTATGTATCTGTTTCCTATTGATGGTATAAAAAATTGCCATAAATTTTGTGGTTTAAAATAACTTAAAAGTATTATCTTCAGCATAAGAGGTCAGAAGTATACAATGAATCAGAAGAGCTGTGTGACTTCTGAAGGCTCTAAAAGGAGAATTCATTCCTTTACTTTTCCAGTTTCTGGAGGTTTTTCACACTGGCTTCCTTCACTTAAAATTATGTTTATTTAAAGTTATTCCACACCTTTTTGTTTTTTTAATTTTTTTATTTGTTTAATTTAATTTTATTTTTTCCCTGTTCCAAGATTCATTGTTTATGCACCACACCCAGTGCTCCATGCAATACATGCCATCCATAATACCCACCACCAGACCCATCCTCCTACCCTCCTCCCTTCCAAAACCCTCAGTTTGTTTCTGAGTCCACAGTTTCCCATGGTTCATCTCCCCTCTGATTTCCCTCAGTTTACTTTTCCTTTCCTTCTAATATCTTACATGTTATTCCTTATGCTCCACAAGGAAGTGAAACCATATGATAATTGACTTTCTCTGCTTGACTTATTTCACTCAGCATAATCTCCAATATTTTGCTGATACAAAAGTTGGGTATTCATCCTTTCTGATGGAGGCATAATATTCCATTGTATACATGGACCATATCTTCTTTATCCTTTTCTCTGTTGAAGGGCTTCTTAGCTTTTTCCACAGTTTGGCAATTGTGGCCATTGCTGCTATGAACATTGAGGTATATATGGCCATTCTTTTCACTATATGTGTATCTTTGGGGTAAATATCCAGTTGGTGAGAATGCAAGTTGGTGTAGCCACTTTGGAAAACTGTGTGGAGCTTCCTTAAGAAATTAAAAACAGAGCTACCCTATGACCCTGCAATTGCACTACAGGGTATTTACTCCATGTCTTTTTATGAGTTGGTAGTTATTGATCTTTATTACTAAATAACTTTCTTTTGCCACAGTTGATTTATCCATTCAGCTATTGAAAAACATCTTGGTTGCTTCCAAGTTTTTGCAATTATAAGTAGAGCTGCTATAAACATTTATGTCAGATATTTGTGCAGACATAAGTTTCAATTCATTGGAGTAAATACCAGAGTGTGATAGCTAGATCATATAGTAAGTATATGTTTAGTTTTGAAAGAAAGTGACAAACTACCTTTTAAAGTGGCTGCACATTTTGTATTCCTACCAGCAATGAGTGAATTCTCCTGTTGCTTTACATCCTCGCCAGCATTTGGTGCTCTCAGTGTTTTGGATTTTAACCAGTGTAATAATTATAATTATTGCTAAATTCTCTTATCACATACGATGGTGTGTGCTTTTTCATATGCTTATTTGACAACCAGATCAGACCTCTTTGGTGAGGTCTGATCAGAATTCTACCTTATTTTTAATTGGGTTGCTTGTTTTCTTACAGTTAAATTTTAAAAGTACATTGTGTATTTTGTATACTAGGTTTTTTGTTTGTTTGTTTGTTTTGTTTACTGCCAATGTGTTTTGCAAAGCTTTTTCTCCCAGACCGTGGTTTGTTTCATGTACCTTTTGATAATGAATATATTTTGTCTGGGAAGTGTCTGTTTATATAGCCTACTTTCTACTAAGTTGATTGTCTCTGTATTACTGACTTGTAGGACTTCTTTAAATATCCTGGCCACTAGTCCTCTATTAAATATATATTTTATGAATATTTTCTCTTTTGATGCCATTTGTCTATGCATTTTCTTAATAGCATATCTAAATTTAAATTTAATAAGATTAAATTTAGTAGTTTAATGCATGTTGCCTTCTTTAAGATTTCTTTTAAAATATTTCTTTAAAAATATTTAACTGCCATCAAGTCTCAAAAATAATTTCTTGTGTTTTCTCTGAAGGCTTTATAATTTAGCTTTAAGGTTTAGGTTAATAATCTATTTTAATTTAATTTGTTGTATATATACACAAATTATGTCTCTTACTATAGCTTAGTAAGAGAACAGAAGAGTAAAAATCATAAAATATTCAGAGTGACTAAGATTGTAAGCAAGGTGTATGTAGGGTCTAGTGATGGCATAAAGGAGGCAGGATTGTTTCCTGGATGGTTTCATAAAGGTGACTTCAGAGCTGAGTCTTCAAGAATGAAAAAGATGTGATGGGAAGGTCAGAGGAAAAGGGCATTTTCAGAGAGAAAACACCAGGTACGAAGGCATGGAGAAATAAAGTATCACAGCATAGTCAAGGAACTTCAATAATTTTGTGAACCACAAAGTATGTGCTTGGTGGCAGCAGGGGATGGGGGGCAGTATCTGAGGCAGTATTTGAAAGTTGTCTGAAGAGGTGGAATCACAGAGCTTATCATCCCCTTTTACTAAGCTGCCATCCCTAGCATGTGAATTGTTTACCTCTAGCACAATCCCCTTCTATAAGGGATTTCCCCATTTCAACTTACCCTTAGCCAGCATGGGTTGCCCAGACTCTGTCAGTTTCCTCGTTTACACTGTGTCAGTTTCCTCGTTTATTGGTGATTTCACTATAGTGTCTCTGTCCTTCCCTCTGCCCTGTGAGACTCCCAGCAAAGGAGAGTAATTCTAACAGAGGTTCTAGGCTCCATGCAGAGAATCTCTGCCTGGCTCCTGAGACCAAGGAAACAGAAATCTCACCCCCCCCCCTCATTTCATAATCATTGTGAGCAGCAGGCAGTGAAATAAACGAAATACATGTAGAGTTGTTAATGCAATGTCTTCTTGCCTAAACAATATTGTGCGTTCTTTTATTTATGGTGGGACACAGTAGAGGTGAAGAAAATTGTATGTAACAGAAAGACAAAATATTCTAATGTCCCTTAATTTTCCAGGCTCTCAAAAAACATGCACAAGAAGGTTTGCTGCATGCCGCCAATCAATTTAATATTTGTTCTGAATGGTTTCTATGAAATTGAAGGTTTTGCTGTAAATGTTTCATAATTTATTTAATTAAATGGCTTTTTACTTACATTAAATGCATTTATACCAAGCACAATGATATTAGCAGAGAACTGGTTTTGTAATGCATGAGGAAGATTTCTTTTATAGAATTCTAATGACATTTCAAGACACAGAGCAGCAAGGGATAGAGAAGGAGACAAAAAATGGAAGAGGAACAGAAGGGAAGAGGAGGATATGGGAGAGCAGAAGAAACTGGTACTCACTGGTCCAGAGGAAAAGAAGGTGTGGTAATTTGCAGAGAGATAGTGAGCTTTCTAAAACTGGGGCAAGCTTGTTTATTTGTGTTTGCTCTGCAGAGTGCTTAGTACTGTGTAACACACAGAAGTGAAATAAATATTTGATGGACTCCAAAACTTGGGGCAGAGGAAGAGTGAAGGAAAGCCAGAGCCTAGGAATAGATTGGGGTCACAGTGGAAGGTGAAGTGGAAGCACACAAATAGAGTGGGAAGACAACCAAGAGACAGAAGAGGGTAGGAAAGAAGGGGATGAAAGGAGGAAAGAGAAATCAAACAGAGACAAATAGAGGGAAAGGGGGAGAAGAAAACAGGTCAGGGTTTTGGTGACATTCCATAGACTGGGAGGTCTTCACAGGACCCAGTCATGAGGACACCTCATGAGGACATGGTAACCTCACTATCCCCCAAAGCCTGGGACTCCCACTCATACCCTTAGCTTAGAGGCATTATGCTTGTGCAAGCCAGCCTGTACCTATTGAATCTCTGCATGCACTTATGCATTTGGAGATATGACACAGTGAACCTGCTCTAAGAAGACCACAGACCAGACTGTGACTGGGGCCTGAATCTGGTGTCTGAGGGTCAAGTGCAGTCACTTCTGCTCTGGGAAGGCAAGACAGTCAACTTCTAATGATGGCATCCCCACCTTCAACTCCACTCCACCCAAATGAACACATTCAAGGACCCAGCTGGATGCATCAAGGAAGGAAAAAGTGAGTCAGCACAAGAGGCACCCCTTTTATTCTATAATATAGTGTGTAGAGGGAGGAGGATAAGAAATTGTTAGACATCTATCACATACCAGACTCTCTACTAGGTGCTTTTTAATATCATGTAACCCATAGAATTAGCTAAAACAAGTAATATTATCCCTATTTTTATAGATAAGTAAACTAAGGTTCATAGATTCTTCATACCTTGCACAAACCATAAGTGATAGAGTGGGGATTAAGACAAATATGTAATGACTGTAACAGGATAAAACTCTACTCATTGTTCTTTGTGACCTAAAGTACAATACAGTGCCTATGAAGTTATAAGATTCTCAATATATATTTATTGAATGAATGAATGACTAAAAGAAGCTAAGTGCCTAAAGAACTCTAAGGTAAAGGAATATTATGTTTGGCTCTGGAGAACTAAGGAGACATCATGGAATTGGTGACATAGAGAGGTCTTTTAAGGATATATAGATTGTGATGAGCAAGGATGCTATGGGGCCAGAAAGGGAAAAAAAGATCTAGGTACAAAAGGACCCAAATTTATCTGTACAAGTCCCTGCTGCCAACCCTCTAGTTTGATCAGGTCACACTCATTTGTTTTCCCAAACTACATGGCAGATGACATTTTTCAGCCCTGTTCTGCACAGTGTATTTTAGACAGATATGAACAGGATGAATACAAAGAGTGCACACTTATTTAATTGTGGATGACATAGCTTGTTATGGGTCACTAATAGATTGGATCACAAAATAAGGATTCAAAAATAATTTTGAAAAGATGGGTTAAAGCCAGTAAATCTGACATTTACAGAGATAAATGTAGAGTCATTTATTCAATAAACATTATGGAGGGCACTTGGGTTTCAGGACCCCTGCTAGTTCCTGGAGATGGAGAGGAGCTGATATTTGAGCTGTGTTGTCAAGAAACAGAGGAGTTTTTCAAGGGAGAGGATGGGATAAAGCACTCCAGGAAGAAAGAATGACATCACCAAAGTCATGGAGGCACAAAAAATATGATGTTTTGGGGAAATTTGAGTGATTTATTTGTTTATTCCATAAATATGTACTGAATGTCACCAACATGCCAGCTAGATGCTGGGAACACAGAGCTGAGAGTGACAGACCTGATGTTTTTTGGATGTACTTGTGCTAATTTCTATAAAGGAAAGTAACAGAGTAACAAGATGATTGAGAGAGATCAACACTGTGGGGGTGCTTCCATCATACAAAGCTTGAGGGTTCAAGGAGGGTGACGAACATTCCAAGGTGCCCAGGTTGTTCCTGTGTCAGCAGTGAAAGGACAACATCCTGGGCCATGCCCGAGGCATAAAGGATTATTAGTCATGCTAGCAGGGAAGACTTCTTGGAGAAAGTGGCAGCCAAACCGAGACCTCATGGAGGCACCTGGATGGCTCAGTGAGTTGAGCCTCTGCCTTCAGCCCAGGTCATGGTCTCAAGGTCCTGTGATCAAGCCCTGCATCGGGCTCTCTGCTTGGCAGGAAGCCTGCTTCCCCCTCTCTCTCTGCCTGCCTCTCTGTCTGCTTGTGATCTCTCTGTGTCAAATAAATAAATAAAATCTTTAAAAAAAAAAAAAGAAAATTTAAAAAAAAAATAATAATAAATAATTAAATAAATTCTGACCTCAGGGATTCCAGTAAGTCAGCTTTTCAAAGACCTGGGGACAGCTTTACCAATGAAAAGTCAATGTGTGCATAGGCCTTCACAACGTTTTCCAAAGAAATTCTTTCAAAGTTTTCCTCTCTCCTAAGCCCCCAGGTTTACCCAGTAGAATCAGGACATCTGTCAGCAGATCACCTGGCTAACCTCCAGGGGTTGTTGTAGAACTAGAGGAGCTGGGATGTGTGTAGTAGACATGGCCCACAGGAGGCCCACAGCCTCTCAAAGGCAGTGTGTCAGAATGAATTCTCTTCCTCACGCTTTCCCTCTCTCTCTCTCAGATCCCCACTCACAGTCTAATATTTGGCTCTGGTGCTTTGCTTCCTTTCCCTGCAGCTGGTGGTGGAGTTCTGTGGCAGTCTCTACAGGCTAGGATTCCAGCTCCTCCACCTTGATGGCAGAACTGTTCCCCTGTCTCTCACTATTTCTCCCATTCTCCCTCCTACACATTCCACTGCAGACAGCTGGGTCCTAAAAGGCCCAGCCTAGAGCCTGACAAAATCTGGTAACATTTGGTTGTTACCTCTGTCACCATCAAAAGGAAAACCAGTCTTTAACATATCCTCACTTGAGCGCTTCTGAAGCTCTCTACTGCCTTCATGGTGAAACCCACAATTCTGTTCACTGCCTGTGTTTTTAGCTCCTTTTACCACTTTCTGGCTGAAGCTTTCCTTTTCTGCCAAAGCTCCTTGTGGTATCACCTCAACTTCCATATCCTGCACCTTCATTGTCTTGATCAGCATCCACCAGGACTCAGCAGAGAGGTCTCCTCAGTGAGGTCCTCCCTGCCTCTCCCAGTCTGCGCTGAACCATTGATACTGCCTGCAGTACTCTGGAAACTCCACAGTCCAGGGTGTTGTCCAGGTCTTACAGACATTTGCAACACCAGCATTCAGCACAGCTCAAAGCACATAGCAGATGCTCAGGAAATGTGTGCCAAATTAGTGAAGGCTTTCTTCTCCAGCTGAGAGGCTCTTTTCCACTTCATTGTCTGCCTTTAGTGAGTTTTTCTTCTACATTCATAGTTCAAATTCTCTTTCACAAAGATTTCCTGACCCTGCTCCCCAGGCCAGGAGGAATCTTTAACCATTCCTATACCTGGCCTCCAGATCCTGCTTCTTTATGCTACTGAAGCACTTATCCCCTTGTTTATTTGCAAATTTCTTGCATTTTTGTCTCCTGGCTGCATTTGAGCTCTTTCAGGGAAAGGAGGGAGGATCTCCTACATCTTTGCACACTCAGCACTTTGCATAGTGAACTGGCAAGGAGCAAGCATTCAGTGCAAATTTGCTGAAGCATTGATCCAATGAATGGAGGAAATTCTGTGCAAAGAGCCAAAGTGCCACTCATTTAAGTGTCATTTAGAAGAAGAATCCTTCCTTTGCTCTGAATGAAGGCAACACACCCAAGCATCTGTTTGCACAGCTTTGGGAACTGGATATGGATAGCCTAAAAACTTAAGGAAATTCACTAATAATCCCAACTCTTAGATTTTCTGGCACTATAACACAATTATTACATGATAAACACACACAAAAAAAGAATTTTCAGAAAACATCGAACTTACAGAGCATGCTGAGGGAGGGACATAAACTATGTTACAGTGCAGCCATTTCCTGGCTGGACTAAGGACAAAGGGAACACAGTAAGTATGACTCTAATTAGAGATTTGTATGAACAATATTGCATTCACTAGAAGAAATAGCTGTACATTCACTGTGTGAGCTTGTTCAAGATGCATGGAGGTAGCTGAGGACCCCATCACCAAGGTCTGAGCACTTGATTCTCTTGGGTCGGTGGACTCTGGGAGTGCAGGAGGAACAACAGAAATGACCAGCAGCTCCAGAGCCTCCTGGAGTGCAGAAGGAACAATAGAAATGACAGCTGCAGGCCGACTTCTAGCCCCCCCCATCCCTTTCCTTCACCCTTGACTCTCCTGCCAAAAGGATGTATTCCCAGGTCACATCTCCATAGGTAACCTGATACCTATGCAGGAAACAGATAAAAGACCCCTGCCAACTCCCTCCCAGTATGACTTACCCTACTCTGCTTTCTGGAGTTGCAGAACCTCGCCCTAGGGGGCCCACCACCTCCCAGCGCAACTTTTCTGGCTCCCCTTCTCCTGAGTCCTGAAACTTCCCCAGAGAGTGCCTTGAATAAATCTTGCCTTGTGCCTACCTCTCCTGGTGTTGTGTTTATCTCTCCTATAAAACCTTACATTTGGTGCCCGAAGCCCGGGAGGAGATTGAGCCCCCAACCCCGATGAAGAGGCTCTCTCCTCTCCCTAGCCAGACCTGGACCTGCCTTTCCCAATGCCACTTCTGAAGCCCTGGTGAGTTTCCCCGGATTCCGTGCCTCTGTCCAGAAAGCCCTGACCTAATCACGGCCGCGTCAGGGCGGACCCGGCCGGTCACCAGGTGACCTCCGTGACTCCGAGAGGCCGGGAGACGTCCTAACATCTATGGCAATTGACACAGTTTTTCCGCAACCCAGCGGTGGATGAGGGCACTTCCTCCAGCCCTCGGGTTGCCCGGCAAGGAATCATGGGGACCTCCCAATCCAAATTCGACCCTAAAACATACCTGGGGTGTTTTAGGCCTGTTGGCCAATCTTAAGTCAGTCCCAATAGCCTTTGGAAGGCACATTTAATTATCAGATTTTCATGGACCTAAATAACCACAACAGACACCAAGGCAGATGGACCAAGGTCCCTTATGTTCAGGATTTCTGAACCGGTGCCCTCATCTACCCTTCCCCCTCCCCCTCCCCACTCCTATCAGAACTCCTGACAAGATTATCTGCAGTAAAAGTGAAACTTCAATCAAAGTTTACTGAAGGTCAAATAAGCTCTTATTTGTTAAAATCTTTTAGCAAAGAAATGACTAAACTAATAGTTAATTGTCTGTCTCAAAGTTTTAATGGGTAATTGCTGAGGTAGCTTTCAAAGTCTTTGGTAACCTGAAAGTTTAAAGTTTTGCTTGGATGACAAATGGAATTAAATTTGTTGGACATTTAGTTCTTTTCCAAAGATGATAAAATGCCAAGTCATTGATTACTGAACATAGGTTTGTTCTTTTGACTTCTTACAGCAAAGAAAATAAAAATATTTAAATCTGTTAGTAAGTATGTTTTGTGCTTAACTAATTCATAAACTGGCATCTAAAGAATTCTGTTATAACTGGTCACAATTGATTAATAACTGACTAGAGGTTAATAACTAAAGATGTTTCTAAGAGTACAAAATTCTGCTAACTCTAAGACTGTTGGAAATAAAGGAAGCAACTCTGTATGTAGGAAAGTAGAAGATATATAAGAAAGATTTAAGGAATGGGAGTACATTTTATTAAAAGTAAAAGGAGATAATTTTGTCCTAAATGAGATGGTTGTTTGGGACAAAACCTGAATGCAAAAGAAAGTTGTAGAAGGTTTGTAAAGGGAAATCATTCAGGAACCCAGTGAAAACCCAGCCATGTTTCTTAACCGACTTACTGAGGCAACTGACTCAATACATTCGCATAGACCTGGCCTCTCCAGCAGGGGTGACTGTTTCAGCTACTCACTTTACTTCTCAGTGTAGTGAGTACGAACCTTTAATAAATAAAGTGTAATAAATAAATGAATAAATAAATAAATAAATAATATGTAGTAAGTGCAAACCCCTACTAAATGAAAAACAGGAACAAAATACAAACTAATCACATAGCAAATAAGCCTAGACCATATGCCTGTAGTGATAAGATTAGCGCGGAGTAACAAGTTGTAAATATTTTAACTTGTGCAAAATATTGTAAACCAAGACATGTTTACAACATGTTTATGTTTTTGGTGTTTAAGCATAAGAAAAACAAGTGATGTAATATGTTTATGAAGGAGACTTAGCACAGTATATAAAGAGACATCGGGTTGGACTGAGGTGAAGCGAGTTCCCTGTCGGGAGGACATCATCGCCGGTGTTACCGACGCCCCGACAGTTTCATTGCCGACCACTTGCTGGTTCTCAGTCTCAACTTCTGCGGTGACCTCTCTGTCTAGATTGTGAGGCGATGTCTCCTTCTCCGTGACAACGTCAGCAGACCGTGACCGGGCCACTATAGTGGTGCGGACCTCGTCCCAATAAAGATCAAGTGAGTTACATCATATCCATCTCTCTATCTCTTCTTTACATGTTGCGACCTCCTGGCGGGACGCAGGGGTTTTGCTCACGACAGTCAGCCCCTGACATTCGGAAAAAATGAAAGAAAGTGGAGGAGGGCCCTCAAACTCCCAATTATAATCTGGTGAAAATGGCATTTAAAGTCTTTAACTCCCAAGAAGAGGCAGCAGAACTTAAGGGCCAAGCCAGACTCCAACAGAAGGTCCAACTGCAGACCCAATCCCTGGTAACAGTCCTGAGGCTGGCAGGTTCTGGGGGTCAACAGAAGGGAGCACCTAACTGCATCCCTTCGGGGGCCTGTTTCAAGTGCGGAGCCCAGGGACACTGGTCCCATCAATGCCCCAATCCAAAAGTGTCTACTAGGCCATGCCCTCAATGCCACACGATGGGTCACTGGAAATCAGACTGCCCCAGCCTTGGGGTATTCCGGGCGCCTCCATGTGGGGGAGACCCTGAGATGGTAAGTCCTGCCTTCCAACTTCTCAGATTGGAGGATGACTGATGGAGCCCAGACTCAGGCACCCCTGTCCTGCCTTCCTACTCGGGTCCTACTTGTCCCTCCCCAGTTTCAGTTATGGGAATTGATAGTACTTCCTCCACTCCAAAGGCCAGCCTACCTCTTACCTGCAGCCTTCTCACACTCCCTCCTCATTATCCCTTCCTGCCCTGTTCCCCTACTAGGCAGGGACATCCTCCACAAACTTCAGGCCACCATTCATCTCTCTCTCTCTCCCCTCGACTTCTGCTCACCTCATCCTCCCTCTACTCCCCTCTGACTCGTCTTCTATCCCAGACTGTCTCCCCTCCATAGACCTGCAGGTATGGGACATTTCCAGATTATAGTAGCAACCCACCGGCGAGGACTTAAGCCCATCATTGACTGCCTCCCGTAGCAGGGTCTCCTTATACCCATTGACTCTCCAAGCAACTAGTGTCACTGCAGGGATGGCAGCCCTGACTCAGGGCCCTAGCAGCAGCCACTTCTCTGACAAAAGAGGCCCTCAAACTTACCTTAGGATAGCCCATCATGATCTTCTCCCCTCATCAACTGATGGACTTAGTCAGCCACAAATCCTTGGCACAACTCACTCCTTCCCGTCTCCAACTCTACCACCTGCTCTTCATAGAAAACTCCCAGGTCACACTTTCTGTCTCCCCTCGCCTAAATCCCGCCACTCTCTTGCCAACACCTTCGTCTACCCCCACTCCTCTCCACTCCTGCTCTCAAGTCCTGGAAGAACTCTCTCCCTCCCATTCAGGACTTTCAGACCAGCCACTGCCTAACCCCAATTGCACTCTGTTTGTGGATGGGAGCTTCCTCATAGCTCCAGATGGACAGCGACACGTGGCCTATGCAGTGGTCACCCTGGATGCAGTCATAGAAGCCACCCCCTTCCCATTGGGACTACTTCTCAAAAAACAGAACTCATGGCTCTTACCAGGGCCCTTCACTTATCTGAGGGCCAATGGTTCACTATTTATACTGACTCCAAATATGCTTTCCTTATTACCCACACTCACTCAGTCCTCTGGCAAGAAAGGGGATTTCTCACAACCAAGGGAAACCCCATAGTCAACGGGCCTCTTATTGCCAAACTCCTTGAGGCTCTTAAGTACCACTACTGAGGTGGCTAATGTTCACTGCCATCAGGCCTTCAAGGACCCCATCTCTTTGGGGAACAACAAGGCTGACTATTGCCTGACAGATGGCCTTAAACTCCTCCCCAGCCCCTTTCCTGTTTCTCAACACTCCTCACAGTCCCTCGTACACTGATGAGGAGACTCGGGCCCTGAAAACATTAGGTGGCAGGTTGGGTGACAAGGGATGGTATTTTGTCCAGGACAAAATTGCCCTCCCGAACAGCCTAATCCACACCCTCATTACTGACATCCACCAGTCTCTCCACATTGGTCCAAAGGCCCTATACCAATTTCTCCAACCTCTCTTTCATCACTCCTTCCTCCAAAAGACCATTAAGGAGGTACACCAGACCTGCAGAACCTGTTCTGTGGTCAGCACCCAGGGTGGCCTTCGCAGACGGGGACCCACCCACCAACTCTGCGGGCATCAGCCAGGCAAGGAATGGCAACTTTACTTCACTCACATGCCTCGACATAAAACCTTTAGATGCCTACTAACACTTGTGAACACCCTCACAGGCTGGATAGAGGCATTCTCCACCACTAGGGAAACAGCAGACGTGGTCGCCGCCATTCTCATTGAGCACATCATCCTGAGGTATGGACTCCCTCAAACCCTACAATCAGACAACAGACCGGACTTCATCTCCAGCATCACACAACAGATCTTGGAGAGCCTCAACACTACCTGGAAATTCCATATCCCCTATCACTCCCAATCCTGGGGTAAGGTCAAGAGGGCCAATGGCCTCCTCAAGGAACAACTCACCAAACGCACTTTTGAACCCCGCCTCTCTCGGCCAACCCTTCTCCCACTAGCACTCACCCGCCTTAGGGCCTCCCCTAGCCACCATTCAGGACTCAGACTTTTTGAGCTCCTTTAAGGCAGGCCCTTCCTATTCAATCACAACCTGCCTGCCTCTCCTCCACCCCTCCTATCCTATCTGCCCTATCTGACCCTCTTATGAGCCCTCCTAAGGGCTCATGCAGACTCAACCATTCCCGCCCCTGACTGCCCAGGCAGAGACTTCCCCCAGCCCTAAATCCTGGGGACCAAGTTCTCTTGCGAGAACTTCATCCAAAGTCCTTACAGACCAGGTGGACTGGCCCCCATACTCTTATTCTCACAACTCCCACAGCGGCAAAACTCCTAGGACACCACCTGCAGGTACACATCTCCAATCTAAAAACCAGCCCCACCACAGGATGGCTGGACTTCCCAAACCCTGGGGCCCACGCGGTTGTAGATTTCCCATACCACTTCGCCTCACCCTCCTCCTTGTACTCACCCACCCCCAGAGCTGCCCCTCTGGTGACCCTGGGTTCAGGTGGCACTTCTTCCTAGTGGAAACTTGGACCCATGGGGACACCACATGGTCTAGTCAGCTGGTCACCACAGATTGCCAGCCTGGAGGGTGCCAGCACTGGCAGAAATGGCTGTCCTCTCCACCCCTCTCCTGTGACAAAAAAGGGCTGTGCTTCTTTCCCTGGTTATTGGGGTCTCCTTGGCATCTTCCCTAGTGGCCACCAGGCTGGGCACCGCGGCCCTAGCTCACTCCATAGATACTACCCAAGGTTTATCCAAATAGCTCCGAACAGCCATGGAGGCCTCAGTCGAGTCCTTGGCATCCCTACAATGACAGATTACCTCAGTGGCCCCCTGCAGTAGGTAGGTAGCCTACCATAGGTAGCCCTACAGAACCAGCGAGCCCTGGACCTGCTCACAACAGACAGGGGAGGAACCTGTTTATTCCTCAATGAAGACTGCTGCTATTATATCAACGAATCTGGTATAGTCGAAACCAATATCGGTGCCCTGGTGAAAATCCGCGACTCCTTTGGTGGCCGGCATCGCCCTGGAATAAACCCCTCAATGGTGGCTCTCCCCCTTAATGACCTGGCTCCTTCTAATCCTAAATCCCGTTATTCTCCTCTGCCTATTAGCACTAATTGCCCCCTGTGTTCTTCGTTTCATTCAGGAACGCATCCATGAGGTTTCCAGGGTCACTGTCAAACAACTTCTCCTGCATCCCTATACCTGCCTACCCACATCCGAAGGACCCTATGATGATGCCCCTTTGCCAGCAGGAAGCAGCCAGATCTGAGTCGCCGCCCCTATTACACCAAAAAGGTCGGAATGTTGGGTCAGCGAACTCCTGGAGTGCAAGAGGAACAATGGAAATGACCACCAGTAGGTCCTGCCGTCTTCCAGCCTCCCCACCCCCCTTTCCTTCGCCCTTGACTCTCCCGCCAAAAGGATGTATGCCCAGGTCACGGCTCCATAGGTAACCTGATACCTATGCAGGAAACAGATCAAAAATCCCCCCCAACTCCCTCTCAGTGCGACTTCCCCTACTCTGCTTTCCAGAGTTGTGGAACCTCGCCTGAGGGTGCCCACCTCCTCCCAGCGCAACTTTTCTGGCTCCCCTTCTCCCGAGCCATGAAATTTCACCGGAGAGTGCCTTTAATAAATCTTGCCTTGTGCTTACCTCTCCTGGTGTCATGTTTATCTCGCCTATAAAACCTTACAGATTCCTCTCCCTTGGGGCTCATAGTGTGACTGAAATAGGCAATAACTGGATGAACACATTAGTGCTACATCAGAGTTTGGCTTCCACATTTCCAGAGAGAAGGATGTTATCAGGAGAGACACCACCCCCCTACCCCCACCTCTGCAATTTCCTTTCTTTAGGTCAATTCCCAAATCCATAATGTGTGGCTATACCAGAAAGGCCCTAATGGTTCTCCAGATTCTTGTGTGCTGTCATGGTCTTAGGCCAGTGCATTCTGGGACTCTGCTCTCTATCCTGGAGAGAATTTCATACACAGGGGCCATCTCAACTCGTCTTCCTCTGGCTTCTCACTGTCCAAGCTGCACCCCTAGGGAAAGAGCAAGCACCCCAAGACATGAGGAAAATAGCAGGTTCCAGAGAGGAAGGAGAAGTATGGTGCAAAGACCAGCACCTCCTGGGGCTGTGAGGCTGGATTCTACCCCATGTGTCAGTGGCCTGCAGGGCCCTGGCTCTATGATCTTAGTCTCCTCAACTACAAACACTGAAGGATTGCTCTTGTACTTGGAAAAGCCTCTCCCAGAGCAAGGTTCCTGTGCTCAGGGCAACCATGGAGGAGACAGACCCAACAAAGAGAACACAAGGGCCAGGCAATGTGAGTGAGGAGGCATTGAAATGTTACTGAATGCCAGGCACTACATTAAGAAATTTAATGGGATTTAAACCTAAGAAAAATCCAAAGAAATAGGGACATAACCTCATTTTACATATGAGGAAACAAGCTTGTAGAAGATAGGCAGCTTGATTTCAGTTATACAGCTCATAAGTGATGGCCAGAGTGGGATTTGCATTCCAGGTCTGTCTGACTGATACCCATGCTAAGGAAGGCATGACACCTGAAGAAGGCACACCCTGGGGCTTCCAGCCCTCCTCACATGTTGGTGGCACATAGAACATCCAGGCTACTCTTTAATGCCTCGTTATAAAAATTCCCCAGCCACCTTAAGCTACACCTTGGCATATCGGGAGCTTGTGCAACCTCACTGGGCTCTCCAAGGCAGAAGTTGTTTCAGATCCTGGATGTGTCTTAAACCAAGTGAAATCTGGATCTTCCAGCTTCTCAGGTTTCCCACTGAGCCATTCATTTACTCAACAAATGTTTATTGATCATATACTAGGTCCTGGGACAGAGGTTTCCAGGAGTGATATCTAAGTGACATAAACACATTAATCTGGAGCTGGGGAGAGCAGGAGCCCTTTAATTAGCTCATTGCTCTGTCATAGCACAGATTCTCTTGTCAGGTCAGCTTGATTGTACATCTGGCAGAAGCTGGGAACTTTTAAATGAACTGTCTAAAATAAGCACCAATTAAAGCGTTAGACAAATTCAGCTTTGACATCTTCCAACTTATTTGTTCTTAGCATGAGTATTAAGTAAGGTATTGTTGCTGAAATGCCACCCCGAGGGCCTGCTAGGCCATGTGTGGACCCAAGAGTGGAGAAAAGGAACTAGAGACTCAGAGTAAAGCAGGTCTAGAGGCTGGTTTAAAAGGGCAGTTGGTCTCAAGAGGAGAAAGGGACTGTAATTCTTTTAAATCTCACTATTCAAATCTGGAAACTATTTCTTTATTCTTGAGTATTTTGTTTACATTAGCTCAACTGCTTAATCAAACAGTTCCAACATATCAATGGTTTAATATTATGCAATTTATTAATTATGCACTGTGTTGGTTTCCTATTGCTTTTGTAACAAAATGTCACAAACTTAGTTTAAAACACAAATTCTCAGTTATTGGGCTTAAATATAGGTGTCCTGAGTGTAAAGTTTCACAGGCGAGGTAAATACAACACCAGGCAAGGTGGGCTCAAGGCAAGATTTATTAAAGGCCCTCTCTGGTGAAGTTTCAGGACTTGGGAGAAGGGGAGCTACGAAAGTTGTGCCAGGAGGAGTTGGGCACTCTCAGGAGAGGTTCCACAACTCTGGAAAGCAGAGTAGGGGAAGTCGCACTGGGAGGGAGTTGGTGGGGGTCTTTTATTGGGCCAAGGTAGGGCATGGGCTCACATCCATATATGGTAGGGTATTTAGTGATCATAGGGTATGGGATGGGGGCTGGGGGGTCCTGATACCTCTGTTTCCAGCATAGGTATCAGGTTACCTATGGAGACATGTCTTGGGCGTACATCCTTTTGGCAGGAGAGTCAAGGGTTAAGGAAAGGGGGAGGAGGTGGGACCTGGAGATCATTTCTATTGTTCCTCCTGCACCCAACCCTAAGGGCTGCATTCCTCTGGAGGATCTGGGGAAAAACCATTTTCTGGCTGTGTCCAGCTTCCAGAATGCCTCCAGCATTCATTGTCTCATGGCTTTCCTCCACTTGCAAAGCCAATCACTGCCTCACTCCAACTCTGCTTCAGCACTTGTATCTCCTCCTCTGACTCTGAGCCTCTTGCATTCCTTTTTCCTTTGGAAGGATCCTTACAATTACAGTGGGCTGTTGGATAATCCAGAATATTCTTCCCATCTCAAGATTACACTTGAGATGTCCCTTTTGCCAGAAGGTAACACGTTAACAGGTTTTGGGGATTGGGATGTGGATATTTCTAGAGGGTTAATTTAATTTTCTGCCAATAACACTCTCAAAATATCCATTTGGGTGTTTCTGGATTGTGGGATGTCTTCTTTGTGGCCCTTTCTGGACTCAGGAACCTTATTTCCTATGACACCTCTGAGGCCTCATGGTCTCCTTTCAGCTGGCAGAAGAGGGAAAGAGAAAAGAAGCCTGTCTGTAAATGCAGATTTTCTTGTTTCAAGTCCAGGAATCAGAGGCTAAAAATGGGACTGGCATTACTCAATATTACCACCGGTGACCCACCTGCAAAATTTTTGCTTCCTGTCTCCACAACCTTATTTTCTATTGGTCTAGGAGACTTTGTTCCAAGGGGATGAATATTTCCACCAGAAGACACAATGATGATTTTATTGAACTTGAAAATAAGGCTGCCACATGGACGCTCTAGGCTTCTTGTGCCCCTAAATCAACAAAGAAAAGACTTATGTTGTTGGTTGAAGTGACTGATCCTGACTGCCAAGGGAAATTTGGACTGTTACTTCAGGTGAGGAAGAATATGTCTGGAATATAGGAGATTCTTCAGGGAATCACTTAGTATCACCATGCCCTGTGATTAAGGTCAATTAAAAACTATAATTCAACTCAGGTAGGCCTGCTAATGATCCGGACTCTTCAAGAATGTCAGCTTTGGTTTCCCATCAGGTAAAGAACCATAACCACCTGAAGTGCTTGCTGAAAACAGCAGGGCTAGGGAATGGATAGTGGAAGATAATTATGAATATCAACTATAACCGGTGACCAGTTATAGTAACAAAGACTATAATTGCCATAAGTATTTCTTCCTAAATTTGTAATAAGTATGTTTATATGTGTAAATATCTCTGTTTTCTTTTCTCTCTCATCTCTTAATCATGTGACATAAGATATATTGACTTGTATTTAATTACTGTTAATTTTATATAGTGCTATTAGTTATGGAATATCAAGGAGAAGAGTGAAAATTACCCAAAGATATTATGTTCTTTTCTGGTGAAAGGGCTAGTGCTTTTGCTTGTACACACAGTAGTTATATCATTTTAGGAAGAGTTATTACTTTGTCATTGTGTTTATCTGGAGATTAAGTTTAGTTTAAGGTATGCGTATGTACCAAGTTGACAAACAATGGATTTGTGACAGTTAATTTTATGTGTTAACCTGACTGGGCCACAGTGCCCAGATACTTGGTTATTTGGTCAAATATTATTCTGGATGTTCCTGTAAAGGTGCTTTTTGGATGAGATTAGAATTTCAATCAATGGATTTGGAATAAAACAGATCATCTACCTTAATGTGGTGGGTCTCACTGATCAGTTGATGGCATAAGTAGAACAAACACTAACTGCTTCCAAACAAGAGGGAATTCTGCAGCAGAGGCTTTTAGACTTGAGCCACAACATTAGCTCTTTCCTGAGTTTCTAGTCTGCCAGTCTCTCCTGTTAGATTTTGGACTCACCATGCCTCCACAATTGTGCAAGCCAACTCTCTTTCTGCTCATATTCTACTAGCCAAGACTACCACATCTCCATAGGTAATTGCAAAGGATGGGATTACAGTTTTTCCTCTGAAAGGATAAGGAATCACTTTGGTGAACAGTTAGTTAATTTCTGCCACATCAATCTCTGCCACATGATACCCATTCCTGGGTATTTATAAGACAACTGGTCCACCCTCCTAAGATCCTGGATTCCCAAAGTCCTTAGAGGAAAGTTGCTGTGTCACTTCCTCACATTGGAGAAGGCTCTGCTTTCTGCACCGTACTGACAAAAATACTCAGTATTACTGAGTGTTGGACACCTCCCCAGAATCAGGTTAAATAGATGATATACACATTGATTGTGTGCTTATTCGGTACCAATAATCCGGCCTGGTTCTGAAAACAGAAAAGTGAATAAGACAACATCAATGCCCCTAAGGAATTCATGGTCTAATTGAAGAGACAGAAATACATACAAGTAACTTTAATGAAGTTAGATTATCCTGACAGTTATAAAGGAGGCCACAGCAAATTCCATAAGGAAGCCACATGGGGCCCATAAGAATTGACAAGGGTCCTGGAAATAGGCAAGATGGAAGAAAAGAGAGTAGAGGTGAGAAGGCACATGTTTGGTGCACAATATGATTACTGTGCAATTTCTACCAGCCCAGGGGAAGACAGTGGGCTTCCCACCCAGTGGGTCCAGGAGTCCAAGGCCTACGACTTGTGCAACAGGGAAGAAATTATTTAAGAGAAAGAGAAAAAGACATTATGGACACAAAAGCAGTTTTATAGCAGAAAGTGTTTTTAGAATAAAAGATCATAACAAATACCAATATTAAAAAACTAAGAATCCCCACAAAATCTAGAAAAGTAACATAATAGTCAAATGTCTGACATAATTCTGTAATTATTTTATTGCTACATTTCTTTGGTTTGATATGTCACAATGATTTCATGGCATAATTTTCTATGACAAAGAAAGAAAGATTATCCGGCACTTGTTCAAGAATTTTATTTATTTATTTTGAAGTTCATTTATTGTATTTTCTAAATTTAATTTTATTTTTAAGTGTTCCAAAATTCATTGTTTATGCACCCCACTCAGTGCTTTATACAATATGTGCCCTCCTTCATAACCATCACCAGGCTCACCCAACCCCCCAAAACTCTCCTTCCAAAACCTTCAGTTTGTTTCTCACAGTACAGTCTCTCATAGTTGAAGTCCCCCACCAATTTCGCCCAATTCACTTTTCCTTTCTTTTTCCTAATGTCCTCCGTGTTATTCCTTATGCTCCACAAGTAAGTGAAACCATATGATAATTGACCCTCTCTGCTTGACTCATCTCAATCAACATAATCTCCTCCAGTCCTGTACATGGTGATACAAATGATGGGTATTCATCCTTTCTGATAGAGGTATAATATTCCATCATACCTAAGGACTTTATCTTCCTTATCCATTCCTTTGCTGAAGGGCATCTTGGCCCCTTCCAGAGTTTGGCAAATGTGGCCATTGCTGCTATGAACATTGGGGTACAGATGGACCTTCTTTTCACTACATCTGAATCTTTGGGGTAAATACCCAGTAGTGCAATTCCAGGGTCATAGGGTAGCTCTATTTTTACTTTCTTAAGGAATCTCCACACTGTTTTCCAAAGTGGCTGCACCAACTTGCATTCCCACCAGCAGTGTAAGAGGGTTCCCCTTTCTCCACATCCTCTCCAACACTTGTTGTTTCCTGTCTTGTTGATTGGCCATTCTAACTGGTATAAGGTGGTATCTCAATGTGGTTTTGATTTGAATCTCCCTGATGGCTAGTGATGAATATTTTTTCATGTGCTGTTAGCTGTTTGTATGTATTCTTTAGAGAAGTGTCTGTCCATGTCTTCTGCCCATTTTTTGACGTGATTATCTGCTTTGTGTGTGTTGAGTTTGAGGAGTTCTTTATAAATTTGGATATCAGCCCTCTGTCTGTAGTGTCATTTGCGAGTATCTTCTGCCATTCCGTAGGTGGCCTCTTTGTTTTGTTGACTGTTTCCTTTGCTGTGCAGAAGCTTTTGATCTTGATGAAGTCCCAAAAGTTCATTTTAGCTTTTGTTTCCTTTGCCATTGGAGACCTGTCTTCAAAGAAGTTGCTGTGGCCGATATTGAAGAGGTTATTGCTTATATTCTCCTCTAGGATTTTGATAGATTACCGCCTCAC
The DNA here is from genome assembly GCF_964662115.1 of Mustela nivalis. Taxonomy (NCBI): domain Eukaryota; kingdom Metazoa; phylum Chordata; class Mammalia; order Carnivora; family Mustelidae; genus Mustela; species Mustela nivalis. The sequence goes on along the minus strand of NC_139028.1, from coordinate 37,202,469 downwards.
ATTGAGTTCTTTTATCCATTTCGAGTTTATCTTTGTGTATGGTGAAAAAGGATGGTCAAGTTTCATTCTTCTATACATAGTTATCCAATTTTCACAACACTATTTATTGAAGAGACTGCCTTTTTTCCTTCACATATTTTTCCTGCTTTGTCGAAGATTATTTGACCATAGAGTTGAGGGTCCATATCTGGGTTCTCTACTCTGTTCCACTGATCTATGTGTCTGTTCTTGTGCCAGTACCATGCTGTCTTGGTGATCACAGCTTTATAGTAAAGCTTGAAATCAGGCAACATGATGCCCCTAGTTTTGTTTTCTTTTTCAACATTTTCTTAGCAATTCAGAGTCTTTTCTGGTTCCATATAAATTTTAGATTGTTTGTTCTAACACTTTGAAAAATGCCTGTGGAATTTTGATTGGAATAGCATTGAAAGTATAGATTTCTCTGGGCAGTATAGACATTCTAACAATGTTTATTCTTCTGATCCTTTGGAATGGAATGCTTTTCCATCTTTTGTGTGGTCTTCAATTTCTTTCATGAGTGTTCTGTAGTTTCTCTAGTACATATCCTTTACCTCTTTGGTTAGGTTTATTCCCAGATATCTTATGGTTCTTGGTGCTATAATAAATAGAATAAATTCTCTAATTTCCTTTTCTATATTGTCAATGCTAGTGTAGAAAAAAGGAACTGATGTCTGTGCATTGATTTTGTATCCTGCCACATTACTGAATTGCTGTATGAGTTCTGGTGGTTTGGGAGTGGAGTCTTTTGGGTTTTCCATATAAAGTATCATGTCATCTGCAAAGAGAAAGAGTTTGACTCCTTCAGTGCCAATTTGAATAAATTTTATTTCTCTTTGTTGTATGATTATTGTTGCTAGGACTTCTAATACTATGTTGAATTAGAGTGGTGAGAGTGGGCATCCTTGTCGTGTTCCTGATCTCAGAGGGAAGGCTGTGAGCTTTTTCGCATTGAGGATGATTCTTGCTGTGGGTTTTTCATAGATTTTATAAAGTTGCGGAATGTCCCCTCTATCCCTATACTTTGAAGCATTTTAATTAGGAACAGACGCTGGATTTTGTCAAATGCTTTTTCTGCATCAATTGAGAGGACCATGTGGTTCTTCTCTCTTCTTATTGATTTATTCTGTCACATTGATTGATTTGTGAATGTTGAACCATCCTTGCAACCCAGGGATGAATCCCACTTGGTCATGGAAGATAATCTTTTCAATGTGCTGTCAGATCCTCTTAGCTAGGATTTTGTTGAGAATCTTGGCATCCATATTCATCAGGGATATTGGTCTGAAATTCTCCTTTCTGGTGGGGTCTTTGCCTGGTTCGGTGATCAGGGTAATGCTGGCTTCATAAAAAGATTCTGAAATTATCCTTCTGCTTCAATTTTTGGACACAGCTTCAGGAGAACAGGTGTTATTTCTTCTTTGAAAGTTTGGTAGATTTTCCCAGGGAATCCATCAGGTCCTGGGCTCTTGTTTTTTGGGAGGTTTTTGATCACTGCTTCAGTCTTGTTCATAAATATATGTCTATTCAGGTTGTCCATTTCTTCCTGGTTCAATTTTGGAAGTTTATAGGTTTCCAGGTAGGCATCCATTTCTTCTAGGTTGCTTAACTTCTTGGCATTTAACTGTTGATAATAATTTCTGGTGATTGTTTCTATTTCCTCAGTGTTAGTTGTGATCTCTCTCATTTTGTTTTTTTTCATAATTTTATTAATTTGGGACTTCTCTCTTTTCTTTTGGATTAGTTTGGCCAATGGTTTAATGATCTTATTGATTCTTTCAAAAAACCAGCTTCTAGTTTCATTGATGCATTCTACTGTATCTTTAGTTTCTTTCTCATTGATCTCTGCTTTAATCTTGATTATTTCCCTTCTTGTGTGTGGAGCTGGCTTAATTTGTTGTTGATTCTCCAGTCCTTTAAGGTGTAAAGAAAGCTGGTTTGTTCTGGATTTTTGAGCTTTTTCGAGGGATGCTTGCATGGCTATGTATTTCCCCCTTAGGACTGCCTTTGCTGAAGACAACAAAGTGTCTTAATTTCATTGGTTTCCATGAATTGTTTAAGTTCTTCTTTGTTTTCATGGCTGATCCAGATTTTTTTGAGCTGGGTGGTTTTTCACTTCCAAGTGTTTGTATTCCTTCTGAATTTTTTCTTGTGGTTGAGCGCCAGTTTCAAAGCATTGTGATCTGAGAATATTCAAGGAATAATCTCAATCTTTTGGTATCAATTGATCCCTGATTTGTGACCCACTATATGGTCTATTCTGGAGAAAGTTCCATGTGCACTCGAGAAGAATGAGTATTCTATTGTTTTAGGGTGGAAAGTTCTTTATATATCTATGAGGTCCATCTAGTCCAATCTGTCATTCAATGCTCTTGTTTCTTTATTGATTTTCTGCTTGGGTGATCTGTCTATTACTGAGAGTGGCATGTTAAGATCTCCTACTATTAAGGTATTCCTATCAATATGACTCTTTATCTTGATTGACAGTTTTCTTATGTAATTGGTTCTTCCCATATTGGGGGCATACATATTTACAATTGTTAGATCTTCTTGGTGGATTTTCCCTTCAGGAATTATGTAGTGTCCTTCTGTATCTCTGACTACAGTCTTTAGTTTAAAATCTAATTTATCTGATATGAAAATCGCTCCCCCACCCTTCTTTTGAGGCCCATTGGCATGAAAGGTGCTTCTCCATCCCTTCACTTTGAGTCTGGATGTGTCCTTAGGTTCAAAATGGGTCTCTTGTAGACAACATATGGATGGGTCCTGTCGTTTTAAAAAATCTGCAACCCTGTGCCATTTTCTGTGTGAATTTAGGCCACTCACATTGATAGTGATTAGTGAGAGATACATTTTCATTGAATAGTGTTACCTGTGACGTTTTTGTTTCTATAGATTGTCTCAATATATATCTTTTCAGTGATATCCTTGGATTTTTTTCTTTTATAGTACCCCTCCCCCACTTAATATTTCTTGTAGTGCCAGCTTGGTGGTCACATACTCTTTTAAACCTTGCCAGTCTTGGAAGCTCTTTACCTCTCCATCCATTTTGATTGCCAGTCTTGCTGGATGAAGTACTCTTGGCTGCATGTTTTTCTCATTTAGCACTCTGAATACATCTTGCCAGCCCTTTCTGGCTTGCCAGGTTTCTGTGAACAGGTCTGACATTATTCTGATGGGCTTTCCTCTGCATGTAAGGGATCTCTTCCCCCTAGCTTCTTTCAAGAGCTGCTGTCTAAAATTATACTTCATCATTTTCACAATCAGGTGTCTCGAGGTCTTTCTAGAGTCTATGATCTTGGGGGAGACCTTTATGCCTCTAGGACAAGAACACTGGTTCCATTCCCCAGGTTGGGAAAATTTTCATGGAAAATTTGTTCAACTATATCCTCTAGTCTTCCTTCTTTCTCCTCCCCCTCAGGGATTCCAGTAATTTTGACATTGGAACTTTTCATGGCATCATTTATTTCCCTAATTCTGTTTTCATCGTTTCTAAGCTGTTTGTTCCAGGCTTACTCCTGATCCCTTTCTCTCTCAGTTTGTCCTCCAGATCACTAATTCTTTCTTCTGCCTCCGTTACCCTTGCTTTTAGAGAATTTAGATTAGATTGGAACTCATTGAGAGCATTATTAACATCATCCCTGGTGGCTTTCACTTTGGCCGTAATCAATTCCATTTTGTCATCAAAGGCTTTCTCCAATCTAGCTATTGCCTGGATAATTGTTAGCCTGAATTCCCTTTCCAACATTTTATGTCCATATCCAATAGCTCTGATGGAGAGGGCCCAGTCTCTGAATTTTTCCTCTGTTGGGCATTCCTCCTTCCTCCTCCTAGTCATTTTGGTGAGAGATGGCTGAATGGATGTGTACCTGAATGTATCAACCATGATGCAGGCAAGGTGCACTCTGGAATGCTTCTGAGCAATTGAGAGTCCCCACCAAAAAGAAAGAAAAAAGAAAAACAGAGAGAGAGAGAGAAAGAGAGAGAGAGACAGGAAAAAAAATAAATAAATAAAAGAGAAGGCCTAGCCTGAAGGGCTTCAAAGGTAAGATTTACAAAGTATGCAAACAAAAACAGACCAACAAAAAGACCAATAAAAGTAGATGACAAGAAAACAAATAAAATAAAATAAGAACCAGTCAAAATAAACCCCAAGTATAAGATTTTTATACTACCAGAACAAAAGCAAATACACAGAAATACTGAGAGAAGAAAAAGATGGGAGGATAGTTATAAATCCTCAGTGTGGGCAAGGAAGTTTATTTTGATTCTTCCTGGATGTATCTTGATATGTATAAAGTTTTTTCCGGCGAGATAAACACAACACCAGGCAAAGTGGGTGCAAGGCAAGATTTATTAAAAACGCTCTCTGGCGAAGTTTCAGGGCTCAGGAGAAGGGGAGCCAGGAAAGTTGCGGTAGGAGGAGGTGGGCACCCTCGGGCGAGGTTCCACCACTCTGGAAAACAGAGTGGCGGAAGTCGCGCCCAAGGCAGGGAGGAGGGGGCTTTTAAGGGGTCTCAGAGGAAGCTCAGGGGTCTTTTGGAAGTTTCCCTTATTTGGATATCCCGCCTGCTCATCGGGATCCCATTGGTCCATGGGAGCCCGGGCGGGGGTCTCAGATTCCTGCTTGGGCCTTTGTTCTCCTGTCGGAGCTCAGGTCTTGTGGCGGGAGCTTTCGCCATCTTTAGTAGCCCTTCCTGCCAGCCCAACATTCCGACCTTTTGCTTAATATAATGTTGTCAGGGGCATTGACTTGGTTCTGGCTACTTCCTGCTGACAGGGGGCGTCATCATGGGTGTAGTCGGAAGTGGGCAGGTGAGAGTAGGGCTGGAGGAGGAGTTGATTGACAGATACTCAGGCAAGTTCTTGTAGGCGACCCTGCAAGTACCGGAAAAGACAGGGAGCAACTGAGATTAGGAGGAGGATTATGCATACAGGTCCCGCTAGAGGGAGCAGCCAGGTTACCCAGTTGTAGGGGTCCAGGCCCCAGGAGGATGTGTCTCGCCACTGTGCTTGGATCTGATCCCTGAGTTCTTTGATCCTGGAGGTAACTATATGATTGGTTAACAAAGTAACAACATTCTTCATTTAATAATAGGCAGGTCCCCCCTTTATCGGCGGTCAGAAGGTCTAAGGCCCGTCGGTTCTGTAGAGCTAAGGCTGCCAGGCTGGTGACTTGTGTCTGTAGGGCTGTGAGGGAGTCAGCAACCCATTCCGTGTCATCATTCAGGGCTTGGGAGAGTTTGTAAGAAAAAAGTCTATGGAGATTCCTATCCACACTGTTCCAGTTGCCACCCCTGTGGCTATTCCTGCCCCTGTTATGAATGGGAGGAGGGCAGCCCTTCCTCCATGGTGTTGGGGAAATAGGATGGACAGCAGCTGGGATTCAGAGTAGATGGTGGTAGAAGGAGATAGTAGAATGAATATATAGCCCAGGGAGTCGTTAGTGGTCAGGCAGCGATAGATTCCCTGAGGGCACAAGAGAAATATTCCCGAGGGAGTACAGTACAGGAGGGAGGAGTTAGTGATATGGCAGCTGCAGTGGTAAGGGAGGACGCATTAATAATATGTATGTTTCCCCCGATGGGGCCCATATGGACCGTATTATTTGTGGCCCTGAAGTTGGGGAGTGGCCAGTCAATAGGGAGGGGTATCCCTACGACATAGAGTGAGGTAAAGTAGATAGGATAAAAGAGGCGGGGAAATGGACGGAGGGCTATGATTTCTAAGAAAGGGCCGGCCGTATAGTAATTCAAATGGGCTTAAGCCTGAAGACCCGCGGGGTGTAGCCAGGAGTCTGGTGAGAGCCATAGGCAGAAGTGTAGGCCAGGAAAGACGGGTTTCTAGAGTAGGTTTGGTGAGTTGGGCTTTGAGCAGCCCGTTGGCCTTTTCTACCTTACCGATGACTGTGGGTGGTATGGGATGTGAAGTTCCCAGGTTATGTTGAGGCTCTCAGCTACCTGTTGGGTTACACTGGAGATGAAGGCAGGTCCGTTGTCCGACTGGAGGGTCCGGGGCAATCCGAACCTCGGGATGATGCGCTCGATGAGTATTGTAGCCACTACGTCCACTGTTTCCCGGGCCATGAGGTATGCTTCGATCCAGCCTGTGAATGTATTTTATGGCAAGGCATGGGAGTGAAGTCCAGGTGTCAGTCTTCCCCCGGCTGATGACCTCGGAGCTGTTGGTTAGGCCCTGGTCTGTGGATTCCTCCTTGTGAATTCACGGCGGAACAGGTTTTGCAAGCCCTGTGGACAACTTTGATTACCTTAGATAAGGAAGGATGATAGAACAGTGGCTGAAGAAATTAGTGGAGAGTCTATGGGCCACTATGGAGGGATTGGTGGATGTCAGTAATCAAGGTGTGCACCAGATTGCCTGGCAGGACAATCCTGTCCTGGATGTAGATCCACCCCTTATCTGGCAAGGGTATAGGCAGTAAAGTTGCAGGGTTTAAGCGGGGGGAGGTAGAGAGAGAGAGATGCGGGTTCTCTAGGAATAGCAGATGGAATAGCTGGAGACGAGGAGTCAGATGGGCCAGGTATCGGTGTCTAAGGAGATCTGTGAGTCGGCAGGAGAGTAGACCGTGATGGGCTGCCCTAAGGTCATGTTGAGGGCCTTAGAGGGGGGTACTTGATATCCCTTGGCCCCCAGAAAGTTAAGTAGGGTGGAGGTGTCGTCTTGGGAGACCGAGAGGGAGGGGCTACAGAGGATGAGGTCATCCACATATGTAGTAAAGTACTGGCCTTAAGGACGCACTGCTGCTAAGTCTGTAGGCCTGGCTGAAAATGTGAGGGCTGTCCCTGAACCCCTGGGGTAGAACAGTCCAAGTTAGTTGTCCAGAAGCATGCATGTCAGGATCCTCCCAGGTGAAGGCAAAAAGAAAATAGGAATCAGGGTGCAAAGGGACGGTGAAAAAGGCGTCCTTTAGCTCCAGTACAGTAAAGTGAGAGGTGTTTGGGGGAACGCGAGACAGTAGGGTTAGGAACGACTGGGTGGAGGGGGACCATGACCTCGTTGATAAGCCTAAGGTCTTGTACCAGTTGATAAGCCCCTGAGGGCTTGCGTACTAGGAGGATGGGGTGTTACAGGGGGAAATGATGGGGATCAGGAGTCCCTGATGTTAAAGCCATTCTATGATTGGTTTCAGGCCCTGGCGGTGGGCTAAGGAAATAGGGAACTGAGCTCTAGAGGGAAACTTAAGAGTTATCCTTAAGCTGTACTTTAACCGGGGTAAGGTGGGAAGCGATGATGGGCTCTGAGATGTCCCACACCTGAGGGTCTACAGTAGGTAGGTTATCTGGAGCGGGAGTCAAGGGAGTGGAGAGGTGTAGGATGAGAAGGGTTGAGGTGGATAGAGGGGAGGAAGGGGAGAGGCAGATAGTTGCCCTTAGTTTCTGGAGAATGTCCCTACCCAGTAGAGGGACCAGGCAGGAAGGAATCATAGGAACAAGTGGGGGAAGGAAAACCCATCCAGGCCACAGGTAAGGGGAAGGGTCACCCTAGGATTGGAGGAGGTCCCATCGATCCCCATAACAGTAATTGGTGAGGTTCGAGTAAGTCCCGAGTAGGAAGGCAGAACAGAGCCGTGTCCAGCAAAAAAGAGATGGACTTACCCACTACCTGGAGCCTAACCCTGGGCTTGGCCTGGGTGAGAGGGGTGGCTGAGTCTGGGCTTTGTCAGTCGTCCTCCAATCCAAGCAGTTGAAAGGCCAGACTTACTATCTCGGGGGGTCCCCCATGTTGAGGCGCTGAAGATACCCCGAGGTTAGGGCAGTTGGATTTCCAGTGGCCCATCAAATGGCATTGAGGGCAAGGCCGAGTTGGCGGCTTTGGATTGGGGCACTGGCGAGCCCAATGTCCCTTGGCCCCGCATTTGAAACAGGCCCCCCGGCGGGGTGCGATTGGTTGCCCCTCTCTGCTGGCTCCCGGAGCCGGCCGGCCGCAGGGCTGCTACCAAGGCTTGGGTCTGCAACTGAACCTTTTGCTGGAGTCTGGCTTGTCGTTTAAGCTCAGCCGCCTCCTCACGGGAATTAAAAACCTTAAATGCCATTTTCACCAAGTCAGAAATGGGGGACTGAGGGTCCTCCTCAGCCTTCTTTAACTTTCCCTGTATATCTGGTGCCAATTGAGAGATAAAATGAGTAGCCAGTACCGTGGCCCCCGCAGGAGAGGCAGGGTCCAAGCGAGTGTACTGGGTTAAAGGTTCGGTCAACTGGTTAAGAAACATGGTGGGGTTGTCGTAGGGGCCTGGACAATCTCCCTAATCTTGTCATAATTAACGGCCTTATTAGAGGCTGCCCACATGCCGGCTATGAGACACTGGACCATGCGGTCGCGGTGCCAGTGGCCATCTTGGCCATCCTGATAATCCCAACCTGGTTCTACAGCTGGGACCGCCCGGGCTCCAGCATCAGTGAGCTGGACCTGATCCGCGTGCTCCCAGGCAGCAGCCTGGATGCGTTCCCTCTCCTCTATGGTGAGGGTGGTGGTCTGGACCACATGTAAATCATGCCAGGTGAGGTCATAGGCTTGGGCCAGATATTGGAATTCTTTAATATAGTTATCAGAACTGGCCTAAAAGGAGCCCAAACCTTTCTCAATTTGGGAAAGGTCCTGTAGAGAGAAGGGCGCATGAACTCAAACAACTTCCTCAACTCCAGCAACCTCCCTTGGGGGGCAGACTAACTCGGGGGGGGGGGGGGGCTTTCGAGCCCTAGTGCGGCTGGCGCCACACAGACACATTCACGCAGTCAGGCACTCTTCAGGTTCAAACAGATTGGACACCCTCCCCTTCCATTCTTTACGAAAGGATCTAGCTCAAACAGTAGCCCTGCGGCTGTTACAACAGAATTCAATTAAGCACAAAAGGTGTTTACCAACAGATTTCAAAAGCATAAACCTAGTTCTGGAGACCAGCGCTCAGGTATTTTATCCCATTCTGTTAAAGGTTACCAAAGACTTTGAATGCTACCTTAAGGATGACCCATTAAAACTCCGAGACACACAATTAACCAGCAGTTCTAGTCATCTCTTTGCTAGCAGATTTTAACAAATAACAAGAGCCTATTTGACCTTCAGTAAACTTTGATTGGAGTTTCCTGTTTACTACGGATAAATTTGTCAGGAGTTCGGATAGGAGTGGGGAGGGGAGAAGGAGGGGTAGAGGAGAGCGCCAGTTCAGAAATCCTTAGTTTAAGGGACCTTGGGGTGAAGGATCGCGGTAAGGAGGAGGAGGAGGAACCAGAGGTCCTGTTGTCAGTGGGTGGGTGAAGCTCTCCGGGGGTTCAGAGAGAGGAGATGGGGAGGAGAGGTCCGAGTCTTTGGGAGCAGTGGGTGGCAGGGTAGGGGGAGGGGAGCGGGCCAAGAGGACCTGAAAAGTGGAGCAGTGAGAGCAGAGGAATGGGCGAGAGCACAGAGTCCAGAAAGCTGGACATAAGGGACCTTGGCCCATCTGCCTTGGTGCCTGCTGAGGTTATTTAGGTCCATGAAAGTCTGATAGTTAAACGTGCCTTCCGGAGGCCATTGGGACTGATTGTCTAATCGGTATTGTGGCCAAGCGACAGTACAGTAACATCATTTTTGCAGGTCCTGGTCCAGTTCCAGGGTTTTAAGATTGGCCAGCAGGCCTAAAACACCCCCGGGATGTTTTAGGGTCGAATTTGGATTGGGAGGTCCCCACGATTCGTTGCCGGGCAACCCGAGGGCTGGAGGAAGGCGTCCCCTCGTCCACCACTGGGTTGCGGAAAAACTGTGTCGACTGCCGTAGAGGTTAGGACGTCTCCCAGCCTCTCAAAGTCACGGAGGTCACCTGGTGACCAGCGGGGTCCACCCTGACGCGGCCGGGATTAGGGCAGGGCTTTCCGGAAGGAGGCGTGATGAATCGGGGAAACTCACCACAGCTTTGGAAGTGGCGTTCGGAAAGGCAGGTCCGGTTCGGCCAGGGAAAGGAGAGAGCCTCCCCACTGTGTGGGGGCTCAATCTCCTTCCCGGGTCTCGGCACCAAATATAAAGTTTTTTCCGGCGAGATAAACACAACACCAGGCAAAGTGGGTGCAAGGCAAGATTTATTAAAAACGCTCTCTGGCGAAGTTTCAGGGCTCAGGAGAAGGGGAGCCAGGAAAGTTGTGGTAGGAGGAGGTGGGCACCCTCGGGCGAGGTTCCACCACTCTGGAAAACAGAGTGGCGGAAGTCGCGCCCAAGGCAGGGAGGAGGGGGCTTTTAAGGGGTCTCAGAGGAAGCTCAGGGGTCTTTTGGAAGTTTCCCTTATTTGGATATCCCGCCTGCTCATCGGGATCCCATTGGTCCATGGGAGCCCGGGCGGGGGTCTCAGATTCCTGCTTGGGCCTTTGTTCTCCTGTCGGAGCTCAGGTCTTGTGGCGGGAGCTTTCGCCATCTTTAGTAGCCCTTCCTGCCAGCCCAACAATATGTTTTTTAAAGGACTCAACTTTCCTGAGATAAAGGGGGATTAAAACTGGTTTACATATAGGGGTTGCATTGATTGGGGTAAGGAGATTACCTTGAAGCTTATCTCTATATAAATATTAAAATAAAATAAAATAAAAACAGAAATGCAAAAGAAAAACACAGGTATATGTATCAGAAAAGTTTAGGTTAAAAGGTTATTATGGAATTTGATGTACTGAGCATTTCATTGTGATGGTAAATAGGTTAAAAAATTATTTATATATAAAAAATTAAAAGAACCAGAAAATTGGGAATGAATTAAAAATAAAAGTTGTATCTATGAGGGGCTCCTGGGTGGCTGAGAGTGTTAAAGCCTCTGCCTTCAGCTCAGGTCATGATCTCAGGGTCCTAGGATTGAGCCACACATCAGGCTCTCTGCTCAGTAAGGAATCCTGCTTCCTCCTTTCTCTCTGCCTGCCTCTCTGCTTACTTGTGATTTTTTTCTGTCAAATAAATAAAATCTTAAAAAAAGAAAAAAGTTGTATCTATGAAGTAGTTGTTGTTGGTTTTTAAAATTAATTAATTAATTCATTAACTTTTTGGCTGGCTTTCTGGGGGAGGGGCCTGCCATGTGGTTTTTCAGGGAGTCTTGCTAGAGTTGAGTCCTCCTACCCCCATCAAGAGGCTGGGCTCTGAGGAAACTGGTTTTTCAGGCTTTCCTTCCCTGGAAGTGTTTTGTTTGTTTTTTCTCCCCTTGGCGGCTTTTGATGATTCTTTGCAGGTTTAGAGGAAAGCAAACTGCACCCAGACCTCCATCTCAGAGAGAAGCCTCCGTCTGTTCCCCTCTTGGTGCTCCAGAGCACATCAATTCCCCCTCTGCCACTGGCAGAGCATGTCCCCTGTCATGGTTTCTGGGGTAACAGGATCTCCCGCTTGTACCCAAAACCATGAGAAATACTAGCCCTGGCTGTCTGTGAAGGTCCAGACTGCCAGAGAGGTCCCAATCAGAGATGGCTCACTGAGATTTTCATGCTGGCCTGGACTCAGAATGTTCAGAATCTCCCTGTCCTAGAAAGTGCCGGGCTAGCACCTGCCTGGACCTCTCTCAGGGGAGGGAGTGGAGCACAACTCAGACCCATCCATACAGTGCCCATGCAGAACACAAAAGTCTGTGGTTCTAGAGAGTTCCAGCTAGCATCCACATCAGACTCCCTCATGGGAGTGGCCACCCAGACGCTCTCAGGTGTGCCAGCAGTTCAGACTTCTTCGCTGCGCTCTCCGGTTCCGTGCCAGGGGTGGCTGTCCTGGATCTGTGGGCTTAAGTCTCTGTCTCTAACAGCCCAATTCCACCAATTTCCCCTTAAGATCTTTTTCACTTTTTGAGTGCTTTCAATCAGACTCCAAGTTAATGCTGGTCCCCAATCACAGGTCACTTTTGTATTGGGGTATTACTTTCCAGTGGGTCACTTCTGGTGGGTCCCTTCCCCTTTTGTTTATCTTTTGATATCAGTCCTATGTTCCCACTCCACTTTACCTGTCTACTGGTGTCTTCTGCCCCTGTAGAGATCCAGAAGTGTATGATTCTAATCTCAGGCTGATTTCATGGGTGATCAGAGTTCTTTGGTAGGCAATCAGCTCACTTTAGGGGGCCAGTTGAAACAGTGGCTCCTACTTCTCTGCCATCTTGTCTCCTCCAATCCTGTGTTTCTTTTTCTTTTCTTTTCTTTTTTTATACATATAGATATAAGCTTTAAGGTAACCCTTTCTTCCTATTCAATACAACTTCTATATATAAACCAGTTTTAATTTCCTGTACCCTAGAAAGTTGAGTTCTTTAACAAAGGTAATAAGATTTACCCAGGAAGAACTAAAATAACCTTCCTCGCCCACAATGAGAATTTATAACCACCTCCTCATCTTACTCTTTTGTTAGTGTTTATGTGTATTTGTCTTTGTTTTGGGACTAAATCTTATTCTTGGGGTTCATTTTGGTTGAGCTTTTCTTTCTTATTTTCTTTTTTTCCTTGTCTTTGACTTTTGTCAGGCTCTTTGTTTTTCTTCATATAACTTATGGATCTTACTTTGGGGGCTCATTTTGCTTGGCTTTCTTTTTTTCCTCTTTTTCTTCTTTTTTTTCTTTCTTTTAGTGATGACTTTTAATTCATCTGAAACTTTTCAGTTTCCAGATCTTGCCTAGATCATGGTTGGTATAGTCAGCTATACATCCCTCAATCACTTCTCACCAAAATGACTAGGAGGATGAATACCCAAGAGAGGAAAAATGCAGAGACTGTGCACTCTGCCACAAAACTATTGGATATAGACATAAACAGTATGTCAGAAAAGGAATTTCAGAAAAGGGTAACAGTTATTCAGGCAATGGCTAGTTTGGAGAAGGCCATTAGTGGCAACATAGAAACTCTAAGGGTGGAAGTGAGGGCTGATCTGGCAATACTAAAAAATGCTATCAGTAAGATGCAATCTAATCTAAATACTCTAACAACTAGAGTAACTGAAGCAGAAGATCTAATTAGTGATCTAGATGACAAACTGATAGAAAAGAAGGATCAGGAGGAGACCTGGAACAAACAGCTTAAAAACCATGAAATCAGGATTAGGGAAATAAATGATACTGTGAGACATTTCAACATCAGAATTATTGGGATCCCTGAGGGGCTGGAGAAAGAGATAAGACTAGAAGAAACTGTTGAACAAATACTGGATGAAAATTTTCCTAATCAAGGGAATTAAATAAGTGTTTGTGTCCTAGAGGCAGAAAGAATACCCTCCAAGATCAACGAGTCTAGAAGGACCTCTATATACTTAATTGTGAAATTCATGAATCACAACTTTAAGCAAGAGGTCCTAAGGGCAGCTAGGGGGGAAGAGATTCCTTATATACAGAGGAAGGCCCATCAGAATAACATCAGACCTGTCCACAGAAATCTGGCAAAATAGAAAGTTCTGGCAGGACATATTCAGCACTAAATGAGAAGAAAATAGCCAAGAATAATTTATCCAGCAAGGCTGACATTCAAAATGGATGGAGAGATAAAAACCTTCCAAGACTGGCAATATTTAAAAGAGTATGTGACCACCAAGCCAGCACTACAAGAAATATGAAGGGGGGGGGTTCTATAAAGAAGAAATAACCCAAGAGTGACATAGAACAGAAATCCACAGAGACAATCTATAGAAACAATGACTTCTCAGGCAACATAATGTCAATAAAAACTTATCTTTCAAGGGGTGCCTGGGTGGCTCAGTGGGTTAAGCCTCTGCCTTCGGCTCCGGTCATGACCTCAGGGTTCTGGGATCGAGCCCCGCATCGGGCTCTCTGCTCAGCAGAAGGCGGCTTCCCCCTCTCTCTCTGTCCTACTTGTGTTCTCTCTCTGTCAAATAAATAAATTAAAAACAAAACCCCAAAACCCTTATCTTTCAATAATCACTCTCAATGTGAAAGCTCTAAATGCTCCCATAAAAAGGCACAGGGTTGCAGATTGGATAAAACGACAGGACCCATCCATATGCTGTTTACAAGAGACACATTTTGAACCTAAAGGTACACCAACTGAAAGTGAAAGGATGGAGAAACATCCTTCATGCAAGTGGGCCTCAAAAGAAAGGTGGGGTAGTAATTATCGTTAGATTTTAAGCTAAAGACAGTAATCAGAGATAAAGAAGGACACTACATCATTCTTAAAGAGTCTATCCACCAAGAAGATCTAACAATTGTAAATATTTATGCCCCCAATGTGGAAGCAGTCAACTATATAAGCCAATTGTTAATCCAGATAAAAAGTCATATTGATATGAACACATAAATTGTAGGGGATCTGAACACACCACTCTCAGCAATAGACAGATGATCTAAGCAGAAAATCAGTAGAAAAACAGTAGCTCCAAATGACACTTTGGACCCGAGGGACCTCATAGATATATACAGAAGATTCCACTCTAAAACAACAAAATACTCATTCTTCTCAAGCGCACATGGAACTTTCTCCAGAACAGACCACATAGTCAGGGCAAATCAGGGCTCAACAAATACCAAAAGACTGAGATTATTCCTGAATGTTCTCAGACCATAGTGCTTTGAAACTAGAACTGAACCACAAGAAAAACTTTAGAAGGAATACAAACACTTGGAATCTAAAGATTACCCAGCTCAAGAAAGTTTGACCAACCAGAAAATCAAAAAAGTAAAATAATTCCTAGAGACCAATGAGAATGAAGACACATCAGTCCAAAACCTATGGGATAAAGCAAAGGCAGGCTTACAGGGAAATATATAGCCATCCAAGCCTCACAAAAAAAATGAAATATCCCAAATCGCCATCTCTCTTTACACCTTAAAGAATTGGAAAATCATCAACAAATTAAGCCAACCCCATGCACAAGAAGGGAAATGATTAAGATTAGACCAGAAATCAATGAGTTAGAAACTAGAGATACAGTAGAACACATCAATGAAATGAGAAGCTGGTTCTTTGAAAGAATTAATAAGATTGATAAACCACTGGCCAAACTAATCCAAAAGAAAAGAGAAAAGGTGCAAGTTAATAAAATTATGAATGAAAGGGGAGAGATCATTTCTAACACCAAGGAAATAGAAATAATATCAGAAATTACTATCAACAGCTATATGCCAATAATTTAAGCAACCTAGATGAAATGGATGCATTCCTGGAAAACTATAAACTTCCAAGACTGACAAAGGAAGAAATTGACAACCTGACTAAACCAATAACTAGTAATGAGATTCAAGCAGTGATCAAAAAATTCCCCCCAAAATATGATCCCATTACCTGACAGATTCCCTGGAGAATTCTACCAAACCTTCAAAGGAGAAATAACACCTATTCTCCTAAAGCTGTATGAAAAAAATAGAAACAGAAGGAAAACTTCTGGACTCTTTTTATGAAGCCAGCATTACCCTGATCACCGAACCAGGCAAAGACCCCACCAGAAAGGAGAATTTCAGACCAATATCCCTGATGAATATGGATGCCAAGATTCTCAACAAAATCCTAGCTAAGAGGATCTGACAGCACATTGAAAAGATTATCTTCCATGACCAAGTGGGATTCATCCCTGGGTTGCAAGGATGGTTCAACATTCACAAATCAATCAATGTGACAGAATAAATCAATAAGAAGAGAGAAGAACCACATGGTCCTCTCAATTGATGCAGAAAAAGCATTTGACAAAATCCAGCGTCTGTTCCTAATTAAAATGCTTCAAAGTATAGGGATAGAGGGGACATTCCGCAACTTTATAAAATCTATGAAAAACCCACAGCAAGAATCATCCTCAATGCGAAAAAGCTCACAGCCTTCCCTCTGAGATCAGGAACACGACAAGGATGCCCACTCTCACCACTCTAATTCAACATAGTATTAGAAGTCCTAGCAACAATAATCATACAACAAAGAGAAATAAAATTTATTCAAATTGGCACTGAAGGAGTCAAACTCTTTCTCTTTGCAGATGACATGATACTTTATATGGAAAACCCAAAAGACTCCACTCCCAAACCACCAGAACTCATACAGCAATTCAGTAATGTGGCAGGATACAAAATCAATGCACAGACATCAGTTCCTTTTTTCTACACTAGCATTGACAATATAGAAAAGGAAATTAGAGAATTTATTCTATTTATTATAGCACCAAGAACCATAAGATATCTGGGAATAAACCTAACCAAAGAGGTAAAGGATATGTACTAGAGAAACTACAGAACACTCATGAAAGAAATTGAAGACCACACAAAAGATGGAAAAGCATTCCATTCCAAAGGATCAGAAGAATAAACATTGTTAGAATGTCTATACTGCCCAGAGAAATCTATACTTTCAATGCTATTCCAATCAAAATTCCACAGGCATTTTTCAAAGTGTTAGAACAAACAATCTAAAATTTATATGGAACCAGAAAAGACTCTGAATTGCTAAGAAAATGTTGAAAAAGAAAACAAAACTAGGGGCATCATGTTGCCTGATTTCAAGCTTTACTATAAAGCTGTGATCACCAAGACAGCATGGTACTGGCACAAGAACAGACACATAGATCAGTGGAACAGAGTAGAGAACCCAGATATGGACCCTCAACTCTATGGTCAAATAATCTTCGACAAAGCAGGAAAAATATGTGAAGGAAAAAAGGCAGTCTCTTCAATAAATAGTGTTGTGAAAATTGGATAACTATGTATAGAAGAATGAAACTTGACCATCCTTTTTCACCATACACAAAGATAAACTCGAAATGGATAAAAGAACTCAATGTGAGGCGGTAATCTATCAAAATCCTAGAGGAGAATATAAGCAATAACCTCTTCAATATCGGCCACAGCAACTTCTTTGAAGACAGGTCTCCAATGGCAAAGGAAACAAAAGCTAAAATGAACTTTTGGGACTTCATCAAGATCAAAAGCTTCTGCACAGCAAAGGAAACAGTCAACAAAACAAAGAGGCCACCTACGGAATGGCAGAAGATACTCGCAAATGACACTACAGACAGAGGGCTGATATCCAAATTTATAAAGAACTCCTCAAACTCAACACACACAAAGCAGATAATCACGTCAAAAAATGGGCAGAAGACATGGACAGACACTTCTCTAAAGAATACATACAAACAGCTAACAGCACATGAAAAAATATTCATCACTAGCCATCAGGGAGATTCAAATCAAAACCACATTGAGATACCACCTTATACCAGTTAGAATGGCCAATCAACAAGACAGGAAACAACAAGTGTTGGAGAGGATGTGGAGAAAGGGGAACCCTCTTACACTGCTGGTGGGAATGCAAGTTGGTGCAGCCACTTTGGAAAACAGTGTGGAGATTCCTTAAGAAAGTAAAAATAGAGCTACCCTATGACCCTGGAATTGCACTACTGGGTATTTACCCCAAAGATTCAGATGTAGTGAAAAGAAGGTCCATCTGTACCCCAATGTTCATAGCAGCAATGGCCACATTTGCCAAACTCTGGAAGGGGCCAAGATGCCCTTCAGCAAAGGAATGGATAAGGAAGATAAAGTCCTTAGGTATGATGGAATATTATACCTCTATCAGAAAGGATGAATACCCATCATTTGTATCACCATGTACAGGACTGGAGGAGATTATGTTGATTGAGATGAGTCAAGCAGAGAGGGTCAATTATCATATGGTTTCACTTATTTGTGGAGCATAAGAAATAACACGGAGGACATTGGGAGATGGAGAGGAGAAGGGAGTTGGGGGAAATTGGAGGCGGAGATGAACCCTGAGAGACTATGGGCTCTGAAAAACAATCTGAGGGTTTTGAAGGAGTAGGAGGTTTGGTTGGCCTGGTGGTGAGTATTATGGAGGGCATGTATTACATGGAGCACTGGATGTGTTCATAAATAATGAATTCTGGTACACTAAAAAGAAATTAAAAAATAAAAAATAATAAAAAGAATCACAGGTATATGTATGAAAAAAGCTCAAGGCAAAAAATTATTATGTAATATGTTGCATTAAACCACTACTTGTAATGATAAATAGGTTTAAAAATTAAAAGAATAAGAATTGTGAGAAAAAATTAGAAAAAGAAAAAAGTTGCATCTATGAAATAAACAGGTTTGGGGCAGTACTGGGAGCTTAATATATTGCTTTCCCCTGATGTTGGGTATTTACAGTTTTATGGGGACCCTGTGGTGGTTGTCCTCTTGTTCAATCAGGGCTTCCCAGATTGTTTTTCAGTCAGTCCTGGTTGGGCTGAGTCCTCTTCCTCTCTATCAAGGGACTTGGGTCTGTGGAAATGTGTTTTTCAGGTTTTTGTTCTCTGGATGTTTTTGTTCTTTGGTGGCTTTTTGTGGCTTTTCAAAGGTTTAATGGAAAGCTAACTGTCCACACTCAGACTTCTGCTTCAGAGAGAGGCTTCAGACTGCTCCCCTCTGGGTGGTCCAGAACACACAGACTCCTCCTCTGCAAACTCCAGTGAACATGCAACCTCCCCCAGGTAGCAGGCACCCTGAGCCACATTCTTAGTGGTTCCCCAAGGCCCCCACTTGTCTCTGTTCCCCTGTGCTACTAAAACCACAAGTGATATTGGTCCAGTCTAGCCCGAAACCAGGTGGCTTCTTTTTCCAGGACTGTTGTCTGGGGTCCACGCCCACTTCCAGTGCACTTGCACCCTGAGGTGCAGGTCGTGGAAGGCTGCAGGCCGGAGATCATGGGCCACACTGGGTTCTCTCAGGTGCGGGCGGTAGTGTGCCCAGTTCGAGCGGTGGTGCAAGCAGGGGAAAGCCATAGACTTTCCACCTGATCCCATCAGTTGCCCCTTAAGATCTTTTGCTTTTTTTTAGTGCATTTGACCAGTCTCCAAGTTAAAGCTGGTCCCCAATCACAGGCCACTTTTGTATTGGGGTATTACTTTCCAATGAGTCCATTCTGGTGGCTCCCTCTCTCTTCTGTTTATCCTGCAATATCAGTTCGAGTGTTCCCACTCCATGTTACCTCTTCACTGAAGTGTTCTGCCCCCGCAGAGATCCAGACATGTATAATCTTACATCTCAGGCTGATTTCATGGGTGTTCAGAGTGTTTTGGTAAATATTTAGCTCACTTTAGGGGACCGTTTGAAACAGGATTTCCTATTTCTCCACCATCTTTCCCCTCCTATTTTTCTATTTTTTTTTTAAGTTTAAAAAACTCAGTATTACTAACATTATGTACATCTTTAGGATTATTGTCAAATTAGAAGAAGCCTCCCTTGCCTTTCTGCTGCATATGAGCACCACCAGTAGTCTTGCACACTGACTGGTCTCCAATAATAGTTGAGTAATGGTGCATACTAGCCAGTTGGTCACCATGTCCTCTTTAACAATGTATATCTTTTGTTATCAATCTATCTTTTGTTAGATACTTAGTTTTCCCCAATGTGGCCATATGTTCCACTCTTCTTTATTATCACATAATCCAAGGATTTATTTGTATTAGACATATATCTCTCAACTATACACTTAAATGGTTGCAAACCACATAAATATATACTATTGAACCAAAACTGAAGGGACCCTCATGCAGAATTCCTATATTCTTCAGGATGCCCATGGCTTCACCATTGTCTCAGGATGTGGGGGAAGGGGTAGAGATGGAGAGAAAGAAGGAGGGAGAGTCAAGCTTGGAGGACCCATACTTGTTAGTTCCTCTCAACATAATTTCTCCCTGCCACCAGTAGCACTATGTGATCCTAGGTAAGTCACTTAAATGTGTACACCCCACTGTTCTCTTCTCAAACATGAGTGTACGGTTCATGTTTATAGTATGCTATGAGAGCCAAATAGGACCCATGCATTTAAAAGGCCTGGGGTTGGTTTTGGCACAGTAGATACTCAACAAATAGTAGCTAACTATCCCCTCAACTAGCTGTTGCAGTGATTTAATCAGAGATTCCAAACAAGTGTATTATTACTCTTGGGCTGGCTATCCCCTGGGAATCTCTCCAGAAGCAGGAATTTATTTGTTCTGCTGTTGTGGGAGTGAGGCTCATCTTTCTGTCTCTTATGAGAGACCTCATCCCTTGATGACTCAGCTTTGCTTGAAGAGCTCTCCTGATGCCACAAACAATATAACATACTCTGGAATCCAGGGGAATTGATGGGCTGGGAACCTAAAGATCCTGGGCTGCCCATGCTGTGAAATGATTCAAGGCTCTGAGCATACTCTGGACTTCACTTTGCAGCTCATCAGCCTCTGAGCATGAGAGAGTGACTGGTTCTCTGTGAGAAAAGGATCTGCCTCCTCTTCACCCTCTTTTCTCTAGCAAGGGAAGAGAGGTGGTTGAAGAGCAGAGTGCAGCATGTTTTTGAAGTGATTTCACAGCAAAACTTTGCTTTTCATGGCCACTTATAGCCTATGACAGTTTTCTTTGATGTTATCTCACAATAACTCACAAGAAGCCCACAAACTGGCTAAGCAGACCTTTCACAGAAGTAGAAGATGGAGCTGCAGGAAGGTAAAGAAGCAGATGGATGGCACAGAGATGATATTAGAAGTGGTAGCAGGGCTGGAATTCAAATCCCCATCTGCCCACCTCTCCCACCTTACCTCTCTGTCCTCACCAGAACCCCTTCCCCTGAACACTGACTGGACCCTCTCAGTAGTTTCTGCAGTTCTTCTTGTGGACCCCAAGCCAGCAGTGCCAGGATTACCTAGCAATTGGTAGGAATGCAAACTCTTAGGACCCACCTCAGACCCACTGAATCAGGACCTTGATGACAAGCTCTCTAGGTGATTCTGACACATGCTTCAGCTTGAGAAGTATGGCTAGAATTAAAGCAAACCCTCATATCATCCAGTGTGCAACATGAGGAGAGTACCAGAAGATACTGAATTAAGTTGATGCTCAGTGTCCATCCCTCGGCAGGTCCTCTTCATCCTGGAATTATGTCCTGTTATTTCCTATATCCACAAGCCTGTTAAGCCCCCAAGAGTGTGCTAAACATTGTTAGGAAGCCCTCCTGTCTTTGACTTCCTCCAATGCTAACAGAATAAAAGAGAAATTGCCAGAAAAATTGTATAGGACATAAAGACAAGTGGAAGAAACCTAGTCTACTCATCTATTCAGCACTGGCCTGCCCAGTCCCATAACTTTTGCAAGGGTCCTATTGAGAAACTTTTGAGCTCTGCCCTTTCCCTGTCCTTTCTCTGCTCTCCTGTCCTGGAAGTAGAAGGGTATGACATTGGCCAGTGCCCTCAGTCTTTTTGTAAAAGATCATGGACAGAAGTGGAGCCAATGCCGCAACCATGAGTGAATAATGATATCCTCCCATCTCTCCAGAGCAGTGAAAGAGCACTCTTGTCATTGAATACATTGTCCTTGCCAACCTACAGGTGGACTCTGAGTCATTTCTACATCAAGCTTTGTGTTTCTGCATTCACATAATTGTGCAAATCCCTTATCAAGAATGTCCCTGTCATTTAGCTAAATCCTACCCTGCTCCCACCCCAGCTTAACCCCATGTCCTCTACAAAGACTCCTGAATGACTCCATTACCTGTAAGATCTTACTATCTGTACTAATGGTTGCCATTAGGAAGACCATCCCATGCTCTTGGATGGGAAGAATAAACATTGTTATAATGTCTATACTGCCTAGAGCAATCTATACTTTTAATGCCATTCTGATCAAAATTCCACTAATATTCTTCAAAGAGCTGGAGCAAATAATCCAAAAATTTGTATGGAATCAGAAGAGACCCCGAATCGCTAAGGAAATGTTGAAAAACAAAAATAAAACTGGGGGCATCACGCTACCTGATTTCAAGCCTTACTACAAAGCTGTGATCTTCAAGACATCATGGTACTGGCATAAAAACCGACACATAGACCAGTGGAACAGAGTAGAGAGCCCAGATATGGACCCTCACCTCTATGGGCAAATAATCTTCGACAAAACAGGAAAAAATATACAGTGGAAAAAAGTCAGTCTCTTCAATAAATGGGGCTAGGAAAACTGGACAGCTATATGTAGAAGAATGAAACTCGACCATTCTTTTACCCCACACACAAAGATAAACTCAAAATGGATAAAAGACTTCAACGTGAGACAGAAATCCATCAGAATCCTAGAGGAGAACATAGGCAGTAACCTCTTCGATATCAGCCAGAGTAGCTTCGTTCAAGATATGTCTGCAAAGGCAAAGGAAACAAAAGTGAAAATAAACTTTTGGGACTTCATCAAAATGGTTGTCATTTGATATCTGACATCAGCTACCACATGTGCCTAGTTATCTATCTTGTGTATATAAGTATAAGCTCCGTCTTCCTCAGCTGGGAGGCAAATTTGTTGTGGATAGCAATTGTGTTTTATTTCTGTTCATATACCTGGAAGAGTCTAGCAGAGTAGTTTTCAGCTCTGGCTAAAATTTGGGGTCACGAGGGAAAGAGTTTAACAAATATTGCCTGCAATTTAACCATAGATATCCTGAGCTAATTGGTCAGGTGTGTTATATATAAGATGTGTACTTTAACAGGAAGGATAGAGAAACACTGGCTGGCATCTCAAACAGATGATAGATTATCAATAAATGTCTGCAACAACAGTTGCTAATTATATTAGTGACTACAAACATGTATCAGAACTTTGGTATGTTGAATCCACATGAACAAATATTGCAAGGCTAAGTGATGAAGAAATAATTCTTGGCGCCACATGTCATGGTGGAAGGCACACAATGATCTTTTTAGCTGATGGAGTCAGAAAACACAGGGGTGCCTCCTTGCTTAGAAAGATCTCCAACAAGCTCCCCTCATTGGGGGTTGCCCTTGGTAACCATGTTCTGTACACTCTGGCACCTGGGGGGCTTTGCAGTTCAAGATCAATCTCTGATTCTAAAATGAAGGTTTCTAGTTTGGGGAAAGAGTTTGTACCAGAAAAATCCATACCTTGGGGTAACTTAGTTTATGAGAGAGAAAACTGAGAGCATTTTCTATGTAAGCTTTAGAAAATGAAGGACTAATCCTTTAATTAAGAAGAGTGTCTTCTAGAGGCAACAATGCCAACATCAGCAACACTCACATTTGGTGGTAGTCTATAATTTCCAAATTAATTCTCAGCCAGGAACTAGAATTTGATCTTCCAACACTGAAAGTTTAATTCTTGCCCTACTTTTATAGATGAGCAAGTAAACTTTGACTGGATTTAAGCATATCATGTAACCAGCAAATCCTTTGGCTTGGCCTACTCTCATTTTTTCTCTGTACCACACAATTACTAGATTATCCCAAAAAGTAGATTAGACGTGGAGAATGTGTTATTATAGGAAAACATTATTTATACTTCTATTAAAGAGGAAATCTCTTCTTTCTGAACAGGGTATGTTGAAACTCTTCTTCCCACAAAGTGAAGACTGGACACGTGACCTCCAGTGTTTCTCTGCCTCATGATACTCCAACTGGCATGGTCTTGATGATGGAATCTGCCCAAACTCTGGTTTTGTTCAGTGACTACCAGCAGAAGGGAACCGATGCTGAGAAGTGCATCATCACTAATCTCATGGATACTCTGTTACCCTAGAACAGTGCTGTTGCCCTTCCCCTGTGTTTACCAAATATCCTCATTTTTTTGCGTAAAGCTCATAAAAAATGTATTTATATTTGAAAGAAAACACTGTAGATAAATTTCACCCCGATAGTCTACTGTCTCTTCTTCCCTGAGAAGGGATTTCAATGTCTTGACTTGTAACCAACTTAGTCACCCATGTTGAGCTTTTACAGTTCCAGAAGTTGACCATCCCAATGCTTAATCCAAACCTTGGCCTGGTAATTAGTTCATGGGACTCTTAGGTTGAAGCTCACCCACAGCTATCAAATAATGCCTCAGGCTCCCCCTACATGCACACAAACTAACCCTCCTCTGTCCTTTGCTGGGCATCCTCATATGCAGGCAAGTTTCCCTGTCTCCAAACCCATCTGATTTATTCACACACAGATATCCGGAGACCAGATCACCTGGTTTTCACCATATCACCTCCCTTTAAAATTATTTTTTGATTGATTCCTTGTTTCCTGTAAGTTCCATTATTCAAGGTCTTCCATGATCTTTCTCAATCTACATGCAGTCTAGGGCGAGCAGTGAGGATGTAGGCTCTGAAACCATACTCCTTGAGGTTGAACTCGAGATCTACATTTACTAGCTATCCATCCTGAGCAGATATCCTAACTTTTCTGCAGCCTATGTTCCCATTTATTAAATAGGAATTATCATAGAATGTACCTCATAAAGTTGTTAGAATTTCAAGAAGCATTACATATGAAGCACCTAGGTTAGTGCTAGAGTACAGTAAATGCAAAGTAATATTATTTGTGATTATATATTATTTTTATCTCTTCTCCTCAACTAACATCCTGCTGCAACCTCTCATGCTGTTCATTCCAGGCCCATAACATCACTGGGTATTCCCATTGTTGACTTATCATACATGTGAGCACAACTTTGTGTGTTTCCACCTAGAATGCCTCTTGGATGCATATTCATATTTAACTCAAAGGGGGAAAATGAAATAAAATAAAGCAGACAAAACAAAACAACAACAACAACAAAAAAAAACCCTTAGTTTTATTCTGGGCTCCAGCCCCAAGTGTTTAGTGGGTACTATCTGGAGGAAGGAGTGGAGTGAGATTCAGTGGCTCTGTCATGGGTCAGAAAACATGGCTGTGGAGGTGTTGAGGGTCACTGAGGGCCCTGGGTCGATGGGGCAACGTAAGTGCCATGCCCCTGGCAAGCCTGACCATGTACATGCTAAGTCAGGAGAAAGTTGAGCAGAAAGTGGGCTCAACCTCCCAGTGGCAGCTGATTCTCCCTACTTATCCAGACTTAAAACTAAAGATCTCTCACTCTTAGGACACTTGGCATTTCAACTTTGTGTTTAGCTTTCATTAAATTCTTCCCTTCTAGGCTGAGGCTCATTATGGGTAGGACTCATGGCTTTTCACAAGAAGAGTCGCTATTTATGGAGTGCCCAATATGTTCCATACACTATTCTAAATATTCTTAACAGGTCCTGTCTGAGCTTTCTAAAATTAATCACATTTTATAGGTGTAAATACTCAGAAGAAAAGGTAATTTTCTCATGCTCTCATGGGTGGAAAATTTTGAGGCTGATATCTAAATCCAGGTCCATCTAACCTTAGATTCTCTATTGTTTCTACAACTGTTAACTGCCTTCAATGTAGATTTTTTCCTCCATAGTGTCATGTAAGCAATAACAATATAGATTTAAATAGGGCTCACTTTGTTCCACATGCTCTTCTGAACTATCGACATACACTAAATTCATTGACTGTCACAATGGTCTTCTAGATGAGAAAACTGAGGCACAGACAGTTTAAATCATTGCCCAAAACCCTCAGCTAGAGAACAGCAGAGCCAAGATTTGATCCAGGCAATTTTCATTTAGAGCACACATATAGTAAGACACCTCTAGCAATGACTTCCTGATGAATCAAGCAGTATCTCCTCAGTGGAGGCTTTAGCATTATTAAAGACAGTTTGAGGGTCCTGGGGTTTCACATGGGGTTTCCCAGCATCCCTGAACCACTAACTCCCCCCTCCCAACTCCATGCACAAATGTGTGTGTCATGCATAAGCCCTTCTAGGCACAATGTTCCTCTCCCTTTCTTGTGGATTCTTAGTGCTCCCTAGGATATCTTGTATCTCTGAACATCCCTTGTTGGTGCCGTGCATGGGATAGCTTAATTTGAAAATCACTATGTTTGGGGGGAGCCTGGGTGGCAGAGTCAATTAAGTGTCTGATTCTTAGTCTTGGCTCAGGTTGTGTTCTCGGGGTCATGGGATTGAGCCCTGTGTCAGGCTCTGTACCAGCATGGAGTCAGCTTGCGGTTTTCTGTCCCTCTCCCTCTGCCCCATCTCTCTAAAATATATAAATACATCTTTTAAAAAAAGTAAAATTACTATGTTTTCTTGATCAGTTCAGATGTCCATAGTCGGGAAAGGTCTATCACCTCCTAAGCACAGGTCCTGGTCCCAAACCCAGAGGAATACAGCAGTTTTAGACCTTCCCTGCTGCCCTGGTATTAAAATTCAGAGGGGCCACAATTGCAGTGAATCTCTTGGGGTCCCTCAATCTACTGATAGATGTATTTCTTTGTCCTGGGAACAAAAGTGAGCCAGTGAAACTTTCAAACAACGTGGCTATGGTAGGCAGAATAATGGTCCCCAAAGATGTCCACACCCTAGTGCCCAGAACTGTGAATATGCTTTAGATGGCAAGGGACATTGCAGATACAATTATTGCTAAAGAACATGAGATGGGAAGTTATCCTAGATTACCCAATATTATCACATGGAAATAGGAGAGAAAGGCAGAAGTGTGGGTCAGGCAGATGCAACAGTGGAAGAAGGGTCAGGAAAGACTGGAAACATGAGAACTCAACTTGCCACTTCCAGCTTGGAAGGGGCACAAGGGGCCACAAACCAAGATATGCTGTGGGCCCTGGGAACTGAAAATGACCCTCAGCTGACAGCCAGTAAGGGAACAGGCACCTCAGTCCTACAACAATGAGGAGTTGACTTCTGCTAACAAGTTGAATGAGCAAGGAGCTGGATTCAACTCCAGAGTCTCCAGAGAGGAACACAACACTACTAATATCTCAATTGTAAGCTAGTGAGACAGATCCATGTTGGACTTCTGATTATAAAACTGTCATATAATTTGTGCTTTTTAAAACCACTCTAATTGTGGTAACGTGTTACAGCAACTATAGGAAACTGATATAGTATAGTGGAGAATGTGGTCATTCTCATACAGGCATAGATAACCATTAATTCTCAAGGATAGCTTCTCTAGATCAGGTGGAAGACTGTCCTCACTTGGACTATGATTGTAGTGGAAATGCTAAAAAATAGGTGGGTTTAGAGAAAACTAACCCCCTAGCTTTTGGCTGTTGTTACTGGATGGGGTTGATATCAGTTGTTCTACTAGAGACCAGAACAAAAGTGTTGGGGAAAAGGGGTGGTCAGAATTCAGTTTATGACACAAATTGGAGGTTCCTTTGAGATATCCTCCTCATGGACCCCAGATATGTGGCTGATTAGAACTTCTATATAGGGTGGGTCCACAGCTCCGCCCAAGCTGAGAACTTCTTGTAGATAGGTCCTAAATGTTTTTAAGACACAAGAGAGCTGGTCTCATTTTTTTTTTTTTTTCTTGACAACAAAGTAGCTCCGTGAGCTTGAGAGATGCCAGGCAGCCTGTGTTCAGCTGAATGAAAGGTATCTGAGAACAGACCAACTTTCAGGAGTACACCTGAAAGGTGCCAAAGGTCCTAGTGGCATTCAAGTTTTGGATCTAGTTACACCTTAAGGGTTGGCCCACTCCAACCTTTGCTGACACTTGGTTACTTTAGGTAATAAGTAAGAACTTTTACCTAAGCTGTCAAGTTGTTTTGAATTCCAGGAGTTCCAGGTACTAAAACCAAAAATTTTCCTGGAACATGGAACCTGGGTGGCTCAGTAGTTAAGTGGCAGACTTGGTTTCTGTTCAGGTTGTTATCTCAGGGTCATGAGATCCAGCACCATTTTGGGTATCTGCTGGAGATTCTCTGTCTCCCTCTTCCTCAGCCCCTCCCCCCAACATGTAAATAAAAAAATGTTAAGAAAAAAGTTGTCCTAGGACAGCTATGAACTCAGGAAGTCTTCATTCTCCTGGACTAAAGGAGCTATGGCTCAAAGGATCTTCACTAAGGACTGGATAGTGGCTGAGAAGGCAAAGAACCTATCCTGAGAGGGTCACCCTACCCTCCTGGACTAAGATGCTCCCTGAATGGAGCCTGTTCTGCATTGGGTGGGCGGTTGGTGGCAGGAGCCAACTCAGGGAAAGGAAGATGCATGTGGTTTCACTAAGAATGACATACATTATTTTGGGAATTACCTTCTGACATCTTGGGGTGGTATGATCACCTACAATGTAATGAAACTGTGGGGTTGACAACACTTCTTTTAATCCACTAATTTCTATTGATCCCATTAGGTCAATTGTCAAATCACTTACTGGAAGGCAGCACAGAGGTCTCCTGTTGGAGAGAATCACTCTTCTACCCCTTCAGCAGGAGCCTTCCTGAAGGACTGCCTTCATGGCCAACAACCCCTCACTCTCCACCACTGAGGTCTCCTTTAGGACCAAACGGTGTTCAGTGGGGTTCAGGCTATGAGCAGGGATGTGCTAGTCAGGGCTGCATAAAAAAAAAAGTTAATCTAGAATAATGCTTCTTGATGAAGGAGTTGTTTGCTTTTGAACTGAGCTGATATTTCTTCGTAACAATGATATGACCACATGTTCATTGTTTTTTGTTTTTTGGTTTTGTTTTGTTTTTCCTTTTGGGGCAGTGTGACCCAAGATTCCATACACAAAGCACCACTGTGCCAGGAGTCACAGCTGACTTGGATGTGGATCAGCTTAAGCACTCAAATGTCTCTGGAGGGGAGCACTCTCACTCCTACTTTCTAGGTGAATACACAAACTCAGAAAGACCTATGATGTGACCAAAGTCATCCTATTGGGGATATAGGAATTAAACTAGAATCTGGATCTTCTTACTCCAAATCCACACAAGTTGACCTCTGTGAGTCCTTTCACTTCCAGTATCCATGATTCTGTGACTCTAACAGCATTCTTCCTTGTTGGGAATAAAGTGGTCTTGTCAGTAACCAGCTGCCTATGCACCTTTTCCCAGAGCTCCTGCCTTCTCCAATCCTGGAGCCCAGGAACTACATGAAGGCAGAGCCTGGATCTTTGGAGATTTCTCAGCTGGAAGGTCCATATCACTCCACATTCCCAGACTACAGGAAGCTTCCTCAGGAAGCAAGGAGGAAGCAAAAGGGCACACTGTCATAGCCAGTCAGAGATGCAGGGGCCTCTGTCCTGTTCCATTTACTGCTGACAAGCCTTTTCCTTCCTTCTTCTATGATCACTGTTGGGAACCCACTGTCTCCTAGTGCACTCCTAATGCACCTAGTGGTCAACTCTCTCTTCTCTGGCTCTGTAGCCTTGCTCCTAGGCTTGCTTTCTCTCCCCTGGGCCTAGACCCTGAGGACAGCATTGGTGAGAGCCAACACATCTCAGAAGTGCTAAATATATTGACCTACAACCCTGGTGTAGCTGGCCCAGGAGCAGGAAGGAAGGGAAATTCTATCTTTCTTCACGCTGACTATCCAACTCAGACATGGTGTTTCTGAGTGGATGGAAACGTGGGGCCATCAGGAACAGGACAGCCCAGGCCCATCTGCAACAGCAAATGCAGTTTATCTTTGTGCTCAGATGATCTCTCTCTGCTCTTGCTGCCTTCCTCCCATTTGTAGACTCTCCATATCCTCCAAAAGATTCTTCTTCTTACCTTCTGTTTGGTCCCTCTGTCTCACTGAGACATTCACTTCTATCTGTCTACACCTTCATTCCCCACCTACTCTCTACTCTCATCTATCTCCCATGTGGTCTGTTTTACCTTTCCCCTCAGAGCCATCCCTCAGCCATGCTCTTCTCTTATCCTTCCATCCTTTGTTCAAGCCATGTCATCTGTCATCTCTGTGTCCATAATCCATCCCCCTGTCTCCCTCACCTGGACAGGAGCACTTCCAAAGACAATGCACATGGCAGCCACCTTGAGCCCAAGCTCTTCTAGGAAGTCAGACTGTTCTGGAAGGAAAAACAACACAGGTTGGAAAGACCAGAGAGATATGCTTACCTTGCAAACATGGACCTCAGTCCTTAGACATCCCAAATATAATCCCCCTGAAGCCTGGTTTACTAACTTAAACCTTCCTTGGGGGACGGCCACTGAACTAACTCTCCTGGGCAGAAATTTGGCAATATGTGGTTAAGACCTATCCTTATGATTCAATCAAAGCCACCACCAGGACATTTTGTAGATATAGAGACACCTGTCCTCTGTGGGGACTCTGTCCTCTGAGGCCATCAAGTTTATTGGTTGTTTACTTGGAACCATCTCAAGACCACCTTCTCTCCTCACTTGGTAACAAGCCATACATCCTACAGGAAGTATGGCCAGGTTTGCATTCTGGATTTTCTTTCGGGGGTAAAGGGTGAAAAGGATTGGGCACATCTCCAAGAAGAGAAGTGAGAATAGACTATTTTTGTTTCAGCAGTTAGAAAACTACAGATGTCCTAGCACTTAAAAAAAAAAAAAAATCCATCTACTCAGAAGGAAAATTACAGGCAAATGAAACCTTAAAGAAAGGCCCAGTCTAGTTTGGCCTAAAAATGAAGCCACATGGGCTTTTATTCAATCAATCTCCCCAGATGCCACAGCCACTCCTCTGCAGAACACAATGCCCCTACTGTCCCTACCCCCACTCCCACCTGTCCCTCCCACATGGGGCACTGTTTGTCCCTGGGGTGTACAGCTACTGCTCTGTCATATAAGTCCAGTCACAGTGTTCTCTTCATTTACATCTCTATTTCTTCCCAAACACATGTTTCTTTGAAGAAATCATCATTACCAGAGCTAAAGGTAATAGAAAAGCTGAAGTAATGTCCTCTCAGATATGGAAATCCTTCTCATTTGGTCCCCACAGCACAATCATCTTTTCCCTCTTAGACGCTGTGAACTATAGTACCCCAGCTTATTTATCCCATGGGGTGTGCCCAAGGTGTCAAGATACAACATGCCATCCAGGGGAGCAGAAGCCCAGTGTGCATTCGGCCCTTCCCATTCCCGATGTCCAGGATTTAGGGAAGGGTATTTCCTCTTTCACAGAGAGTAACATGGACCAAGCACCTAGATGGAACAGTCAGGCCCATGGGGGCCCTGTTGCTATACTAAGAGCTGTGAGATAGGGAGGCAGAGGGAGGATAGAGGGTGTCATGAAAGGGTAACATTACTGGACACACAGAGGAACACAGGGCCTTGGCATGGGGGAAGTTATGCCAAGGGTTGAAGACTGTATCTGTATCTGCTATTTCCCTCAAACCCCTTACTCACATTCTGGGAAAGAAGAACGAATAATGGGTGAGTAGTTCAAAGAGGAACAAGAGAAAAGCCACAGGGGAGAATCAACTGAAAGTGCTCTACTTGTCAGGAACTTCAGACAGAGACCCCAACCATGGTTCCTTGAGGAACAAAGAGTGCTTTTCCATCCCCCTTCACAAATAGAAAAGAGGAAAGGCAAATTCTAATTAACATTCAGACAGGCACACATTTTCTTCACATCCCTGCCCTTCTCTTACTCAGACAGAGATGATAGTCTCAGAGAGACTCCAGAAAGCATCTCTTCACACTGGCCCTGCTTGCCTAGTTATTTGAAAGGCCAATTCACTTCTAGAATCAGGTATACTTATAGTGTCTGGCAAACACCCAACAAATAGAGCAAATGGCAACAGAGCTCAAGAACAGTGCATATCCTCATGATGCTCAGGGCATGGGTCACAGTTCCCAGGAGGAAATAAATAGCTGTGGCCAAGGAGGGAGCTTTGTGGGCCTGCCAGGTCCTGCCACAGGCAGCAGTCTGAGGACAGGCCCTGGATCCCAAACTCTGGCCTGTTCTCAGCTAAGGAATATGCGTGACAAGAGGTGAATTCAGAGATGGGTCAGATCACTTGTGATTTAGGCCACCATTTCCCATCTCCTTCTTGCACAAAACAGGCTGCTTTTGCCAAGCATGTGATAGCATTTCCATGGAAACCGTTTCATCAGCTGGGTACCATCTCACTGACACTGCAGTAGAATTGTGTTGTTCTTGGGAAAATGGACAGGATTACCAAATGGAAGAGCATGGGCACTTGTAAGATGGTATGTTTGCAAGCACATGCATACCTTCCTCTACATATTTTTTTCTTCCTGGAGCTTTTTTTTTTTTTCTTCCTGGAGCTTTTGACTAAGCTGCTTTGTTGCTGCTAACAAGCTATGTGTCATGATGCTTAAAAAGCAGACACTTTTATTCTGTCAAGTGTTTTGTTCTCATTCAAACAGGTCACCTAGGAGGCAGAAAGGAGGGGTTAGTGATGAAGAGATAAGGAGAGACCAGAGGGTGCATGCAGTTCTTAAGGAAAGAAAGATAGAGGGGAGAAAGAAGAACAGTCTATGAATTGTCCATAGAGTACACAGTGAATGCAGAGATGACAAAGGCTTTGTGAGCTCTGACACAGGTGCTGGGCTTGGCACACCCCTAAGCCGCCTTCTGGCCCTGCTCCCTGTACACATACCATAAACACATCACACAAATCACAAATCACACACACACACACCCCACATATGCCATACCCTACCCACACATCACACACACACACACACACACACACACACACACCCCTAACGCAACTCATATATCCCCACATCAGACACTGTGTCTCACACACACCACAAATACCATATACACATGCATCACACACATACACATACCACATCACATGCATACCACACATGAAATACATAATCACACACATGGACACATATACAATACACACATCACACACATCATATATACCCCACACACATACACACACAAACCACACAACCATATACACATATGAACACAAATCACACTACTTTCACATACCACACACCTATCACAAATACATACAGTACACACGTGCACAAATCACATGCATCCTATGCACACAGGCACACATACCACACATGTACAAATACATTATGCATACCACACCAGACACATACCACACCATGCACACACCACACCCTACAAACAGACCACATATTACACACATCACATACACACACACAAACACATTCCACACATACCACACCAGACACACACATACCAGGCACACACACATACACTGAGTGCGTAGATTTATACAGTTAATCAAAACACATTGAACATACCCATGAGTAAGACTATAAGAAGTATTGTGAAGGATACAATGATGAACAAGATATAGTCCTTTCCCAGAAACATTTTGAAAGAATGGAGAATGTAGATGGGTACAGAGAAAACAACCATGTAAGGTGGTATGTGTGCTGAGTATTAATATTGTAGAGGCTGGAGCTATGAGGGCCCCTCCTTCTGTAAGAAGAATCAGAAGCTCAGGCTCTGTTAGCCACAGAGTATTAGGTGATCACCAGCCTTTCTGTTTCAGTTTTCTCACCAATAAAATAGGGACAAGGTGATTTACCTCATAGGATGGCTGCAAGGAACAAATGAAGAGTGCCTGTAAAGTGCCATCCAGCTGCAAGGATTGCTATTAACAAATCATACAGGAGTTTTCAGACAAGGCCTAGAAGAAGAAGATGTACATAAGACAGTCCCTAAATTTCAAGAGGCAGATTCAAGCAGCAAAATTTGTGAGGACAATTATTGCAAAGGGAGTAATGTGAGCAGAGGTAGGCAGGAATCTGCTGTCCAATTGGGTAACCAGTGGTAGAGAACATCTGGACAGTGTTTAGCAATGAGTGTGGAATGGAGGACACAATGTTGGACATATACTGTGAATGACTTTTAGTGTCCATGGAGAACTGATTCAGGTGCTCAGAACCAGCTTAAGCTGCCCCACAGGGAATCAAAGCAAATAAAGAAATATTGACTGAAGACTATTATTTGCAGGAAATATGCTGGGAAAGAGGATCTACAGACTTGTTGACAATACACAGGCCCACCTTACAAATACTCATCTCCTTCAGATGCTAAGACCAGACAGCAAAGCAAAGCTGAGGCAACTAAGTGTCCAGATATTTAGGCCAAATAATGCAAAACAAATGAAATTTGCCTAGTTTTCTTTTTTTAAAAATTTTTATTTATTGTTTAAATTTCTTTTTAGTGTTCCAGAATTCATTGTTAGTTTTATTTTTTCATCTAAACATTTAATGCAGAAGTTTTCTACAGTTATTGTTCTAAATTCATCAAGAACCCCACCAAACATGTCACAATGAAAGGCTCATCTCTGGCATTCTCAAACTGCTATTCTTGAAAGGGAGCCTAGATTTCTAATGTTGAAAATATTTCCTTAATACTGTGTTTAAGTACGAGACACTAGGTCCCAAATGTCAATCCCCAAGCCACCAAAAGAAGACTTACTACCTAATTTAAATACTCCAGCCCCTCCCTGAAATGGAAATGAACCAGTCAATCTACAATGAATTTACCAGCACCAGTGAGGTAGTCTGCCTGATGATAGATCCTGCTGTCCTCTAAAGAAATGTGACCTTGTCACAATCAGCTCTTTGCTAGTGTAACTCCCTTGGCCTGCCCCCTTCTGCCTATGGAAGTCTTTCATTTTGTTCAGCTCTTCAGAACTCCCTTCCATTTGCTAGATGGGATGCAGCTTGATTCATGAATCATTGAATAAAGCCGATAAGACCTTTAAAATGTACTCGGTTGAATTTTGCTTTTTAGCAATTTCAATAGCTAAAAGAGTCTTGGAATAAGGGTTGGTTTCTCCTGATACTAACTGGTAATGTCTGTCTGACACTGTTGTAGAATAAGAATGAATAGCTTATTCCCAAAGGGACTTTGGAAAACCAAATCACAAAGTGTCACACACCACACTGAACCCTTAAAATAAGCTGCCACATTCTGTTTCATAATAACTTCAACTGCGGTTATTACTGAATCCATTTTAAAAAGAAACTGAGGGTCAGAGAGGCAAAATCAGTATTGGAAACAGGCTTTTGAACTCCAGACCCATGTGGCCTTGAACCATGCCTGCTTATGACACAAAAACCACCACTACCACAATATATACCACCAACAAAAACAGTTACCATGTTGAGTGCTGACTTTGTGCCTCCCTGTAAGGCTGTAAAGGGCCTTTTGAAGACTATGCTGATTCCTTGGCCCTCAAGTTTTAGAGTAACTTTCTATAACTCGTAGGACCAGTAGACCCTGACAGTGGAGACTTCAGACCTTCCCACATTGACTGTTTCTGGGTCAGAGGGGATCAAATGACCAGCCAGTTAAGTGTCACAGTATTAGCCAGGGCACATTGAGGATATTTGAGGAAAAACTCTACAGTAAAGAATAAAATATGAGTGCTTATTGCCCAGAAAGATGCAAATTGCCTCTACGAGAAAGGAACAAATTTCTTCCACTAAGAATGATTCCAGTCTGCCTGTCTGCTTCTTCTTCTTCTTGGTTTTTTTTTTTTTTTTTTTTTTTTTTTTTTTTTTTTTTTTTCCCAGCGTAACAGTATTCATTGTTTTTGCACCACACCCAGTGCTGCATGCAATCCAGGCCCTCTCTAATACCCACCACCTGGTTCCCCCAATCTTCCACCCCCTGCCCCTTCAAAACTCTCAGATTGTTTTTCAGAGTCCATAGTCTCTCATGGTTCACTTTCACCCATCCAATTTCCCTCAACTCCCTGCCTGTCTTCTTTAGATGCACAAAGGTCTGGAGGGGAAAGCCAGCTATTAAAATGATTATCTACTTGTTAAAATGTACCAGTGTTCCTGGGGACAAGTCCATCCACATGTGAATTAGATGTCTAGAATAGTTAAAACCATCCAATTATGTGTTCAAGATGGAGAGTCAGTTTAAGAGAGAAACAATGAAACTGTCTTAGGTCATGTGGATGTGTCTTTTAGAAACCTAGGAGAGTGGTAGGATTGTGAGCCTCAGGAAGCAGATCTGAATGGTGGACAGTATAGAATAATACTCTACCTACTAAGAAAAGAACTGTCTATTGACTGTCTATGATAGACCAGGAAGAGTGTAGGGACTGACAGTATGATTTTGAGTAGGCATTTTGAAAAACCAGAGTGTTATAGGAACTTATGAAGACCGGGGAAGGCAGGAGGGAATCTTTTGATATCGCTTGCTGAATGAAAAAGCCTGTGAGGCAAGAGAAGTCACCATCTCTCTCTTCCTTCATCTTCACCCTTTCCAAGAGTCATAAGCATGATTTCCATGGTCCAGGAACTCCTTGGATTCGTGACCATCTGACCAGCAAACCTAGCAAGAAAGATAATACAGAGAAAGGGGAAAAACAACAAGTCACTGAAGCAGATTGTAGAGCCTTCACACAGTACCAAATCCTCCTGCAGTTCTATCTGGGGAAGATAACACACTGGGCTCCTCAGTAGAGGCTAGTTTTATTTTTCTGCTCACCTTAAACATTGTATAAAGAAATAAAACACAACTATGCATACTTCCAAAGAAGGCTTAAGAGTGGAATTCAGAAGACTGCTAAGCCAGTCTGGTGCTATATAAGACAGATTCAACATCTGTTTCTCTGTAGCATGGCAAATGGCAGGGGAAAGAGAGCACAGGAATGAGAGTGTGTTAAGAACTGGGAGAGCATATGGCAGTCAGCAAAACCAGCCCAAAGCCCCATAGATCTTGGTCTGTTCATTCTAATGAGTTCATAGGCACTGAAATGCAGCCCTCTCTTCTCCTTGTGGAATCATAAACAAATTTATCAGACATTTTTCCATAAATTGGCTTACATGGGAAAAAAGAATCTAAGTTACTGCAAAGCCAGGTTTTTTAATCAAAATTAATTCATAGATTCAATGCAATCCCCCCCAAAATGCCATTATTATTTATATAAATTAATGAGATGATTCTAAAATTCTTATAGGAATGCAATGGCCTGAAAATAACTAAAATTATCCTGAAAGACACAAGCTAAAACTAAAGAACTTACACTAACAGCTACCAAGCCACATTATAACACTATATTAACATATAATATGTTATTGACACAAGAATGAGCAAACTAGGGTGACTGGGTGGCTCAGTGGGTTAAAGTCTCTGCCTTTGGCTCAGGTCATGATCCCAGAGTACTTCCTCTCTCTCTGCCTGCCTTTCTGCCTACTTGTGATCTCTGTCTGTCAAATAAATAAATAAAATCTTAAAAAAAAAAAGAATGAGCAAACTAACCAATAGAATAGAAATAAAATTTAGAAAACATAAAATTCAGAAACAAGGGCATACATATAGGATCACCTGATTTATGACAAAAATGGCACTGAGTGGAAGGGGAAGATAGTCTTTTCAGTGAATTGTGTTCAGACACTGTGTGTGTGTGTGTGTGTGTGTGTGTGTGTGTGTGTGACTTATAACCATATACAGAGATCAATCCCAGATGGATTATTGCAGAGGTAAACACAGGAGATATCTTCATGACTTTGATATAGGCAAATTTCTTAAATTTCTTCTATAGGACACAAAGGGACTAACAATAAAAGAAAGGAAATTGAAAATAGATAAATTAGTTACTATTATTAAATTAAAGCATCAGGTAATGACAGAGTAACCTATATCAGACTAATCATCCTGCCAAAACAATCGAAAGCTCAGGAACAAAGACACACACACACACACACACACACACACACACACACACCTCTGAAGGCACTGAAGAATGTTACAAAGCAGGCAGAAACTGGAAGAGATATGACAGCTGGAAAAAGGGAATTATACTAGGTGAGATCACCATCAATCCAGCTTTACCACAAGGATACTTTCCTACTTTATACAGAACATGGCAGATATAGCTCAAGCAGAAACTGGAAGTCTTGAGGCAATGTGCCAGATGTTAGCTGAGAGACATTTCTCCATGGTGCTCTAGCATTGCTGCACAAATTATGAGAGAAACACTGACCAACATTTGTTCCAGACAATATTTTCAAGGCTGTTAATGTAGCAGACAACCTTGAATGATAAATATGTGTCACCCTTCAGAGCAAAGAGCATGCGTGCTTACTTTCTAATAGAACAGAGATAATGTGTCCTTCTGGGACAAAGCATAGGTATGCTTTACCCGTTTTGAAAAAATTCAAGGTCTCAGGGCACCTCAGTGTCTCAGTCAGTTGGTTAAGCATCCAACTCCTGATTTGGGCTCATGTCATGATCACAGAGTCCTCAGATCAAGCCTTGCATCAGGCTCTGTACTGAGTGTGGAGCCTGACTGAGATTGTCTCTCCCTCTGCCCCTCCCCCTGCTCATGCTCACTCTCTTTCATAAATAAATAAATAAATAAATAAATAAATAAATAAATAAATAAATAAAAGGTTCATGTTTTTTGAGTTCAGAGTTTCTCTCCTTTGACCTAATCTACTGGATGTGCAGATATCATCTGGCTCTTTTCACAGCATGCTAAAGGGAATTGGGGCTAATGGAATTACACAAAAATGCTGATATTCTGACTACTGCTATTGCTATGTGTAATAACCTAACTTTTGTCTCTGACTCAGGAATCCTGTATCTTCTACCACCATCCTTGAAATTAGGTTGAAATTGAAGCGTGCTACCTTTTATTACAAGTAGAACAAAATCTCAGACCCCCTACAGTTTTTGGCAGTTGTTGTAAAGAGGATGGGATGTTGAGTAAAATGTGGCTTTCTGTGAGAGGAAGTAGAGCATCTCAAGGGTCTATTGACAGGATTTGAAGGAAGTCCATAGGAAGTGGTAGCAAAGATGTTCACTAAATTGTATGGTTCACCAGGTAATCAATGGTCTTCCACATCATTGCCTGAAAATAAAGAAGAATTGGGGAGGGGTCTGTAGGCTTGAAAAATGGAAGTAGGTTCAAATTGTTCAAATTGCCTGAACAGTGTGTTGGTCATTGATAACTCCCTTTAAGATGGGGGGACTTGGTCACCAATCTGGCAGTGAAACTTAGTGCTCCCCATTTCAACAGCTAGTACTTACATTCATCATTGTGAATGAGCAGATGGTTTTGCCCCTTTCACACAGTAGTTAGAGACAGATACCTGTACTACATGTTAGAGGAGGGAAGGCAGCAAAGCAAATTCTTAGAATTCTGGCTGATCTGTGGGGAATAAGGAATGTGGTATACGATGGTCAAAAGGAAGAGGTCAGTAGCTGGACTCTCTTGCCAGCTCAGTTTCTCCTACAATCTCTCATGCCAACCTGAATTCATTTGGAGGCCACAGGATTCTTATTGTTTCTTCCTTTGCTCAGTGGGTTCTGGCTGCTGTAAGGAAGTTTTGTCCCTCTCAAGATTTTCCCCTGAGACCCCAAACTCTCACTGGAAATCACAGATGAAACACTGGCTAGTGTCGGGGCACTTGATGCTGACAAAGGTAATAAGGTAGAGAACGAGAAACCAACCTGAATGAATCTGGATAGATTCTTAAAGGTCAACTCCAACCCTCGACCTCCATCGTTCATGTTAAAAGAACACACACACACACACACACACACACACACACACACACACACACAAGATATTATCATCATAACAAGGCAATCAATGCCCCAGATTAAGGTAGACTCTTTTTGTAAAAACAACAGAGTGTTAGTCACGCCACTGTGAGGCAAGAATAGAGTAGCTGTGGCTGCCTAGTGAGGACATCCCCAGAGCTAACATGGATGGTTTCAGTAGGGATGATGAAGCTGTGAACAGCCTCTGGGCCACTCAGAACTAAACGTAAATGATCACTAGCTCAGATCTGTTCTCCCTCTTAGTTCTCCCCTGATCAGATGCTCTAGAGAAGAAGATAATTCAAAGTGAGGGGAGGTCACTGCCCTGAGGGCAGCTGCAGATCATAGGTACCTGTATGGGAGCTGTGGGAGGGGAAGAATGCAAACTTTTATAGCTTTGTTGGGCATAGGCACACACATCACCATCCTACCTAGTCCATGGGTTGAAAAGTTGAAGGGAACCCAAATTCAACTTGTAGAGTTTGGAAGAGGCTCATAGGGCAAAAGACAAATACAGTGATGTTGTGAATGGGGAACTGCGACCACCATGAATAACTGGAAGCATGATTTTAGTTCTATTCTCTTTCTTTGTTCTCCTATCTTTTCAGATCTCAGTTATCCTACCTGGTGACTTGGCATTGTATATTGAGCTCCAGCTATGCACTACATGCCAAACTGGAAAAGCAATTCATACCTTGACTCACAAAACTATCAAATCCAGAAATAAGAGAACAGATAGCAGGGAGGGATTACTAGCATTAAGGTTCTGGGATGGGAACATAAAACTGCTTTTGGCCAGAAAATCATGCTTACAGTATACCAGGGAAGCAGGAAGAGCTACCAGAGCAAGCCTGTTCTTAGTGGTCATTGCATAAATTTTGGTGGCCCTGTTTATATCTTAATTGATCAGCAGTTACATCCTAATGACTTTTTTGCTTCCCCCACCAGTTCCACCCAATATATGTCTGTTAAACAATATAAGTGAAAGCAGTGTCTTGCCCTACCCAAAATCTGAGCCAGAGTTTCTGCTCTTATTCGTCAGGCACTTCACCCTGAGACTAGTTTGGCAGGGCTGAGTAAGTACAAAGAGACAGGTCCAAATAAATGCATAAATACAAAAATAAAACAGAAGAAAAGGGGAAACCAAGACATATTAAAATCAGATCTTTTAGGGGCTCTCATAGGAACAATGAGGGCAGATGCTGTGGAAGTGCTATGGTCAGAGCAAATGAATTTCATTATTGATTGATTGATTTTTAAATAATTCAGTCAGAAAAAAAGTGAGGGGGGCCTGTTGAGTTGATTTTCAATATCTTACTATGTGTGAAATTATCTAATCAGGAAAAAAGAATGCTCTGGTTTTCTTCTAATAAAAGCACACTGTGCATATTGAAAGCCACAGTAATTTGTTAAGAACTGTCACATTTCATTATATGGTTGTTATTTCTTGACACTATTATTGTGTATGTGTGTTTCTCTGTATCCTTCTTACTTTTCTTTTACATGGTTTTTCTAAATTTCTTTCTCTCTCTCTCTCCCCTGTGATTTTCCCCTCCAGGAGGACATCCTCATTCTGTCTGACCACTTCTCTGGATAGCTTCTTTTCTTCTGAATTTTCACTTCTCAATTTCTTTCTTCTATCTTCTGCCCTCTCTCTTTATCACTGCCTCTGCTGAGCTCTCACAGACTAAATCTTATGTCTCAGTGTCATCTCTCTCCAATAGAGAGGAGAACCCAGGGACCAGAGACTCCCTTAAGTCTCTCTGGAAACCATGCAGGGAGCTAGACTCAATACTGAGATGAATGGACTGTGGAAGGAGGAGCTGTGATCAGAGGAGACACTCATGTGATCAGCAAGTCAGGGAGCAGAATGGTCCTCATGCCCATGAATTCCACAGCAATTTTACTCCTGACAAAAGAGATAAACCAAAAGCTAAATTTGGAAGGAGAGAAAAATGTTCCATTCAAAAATAGATACTTCTTCCTTTTAAGAAGAGTTTAAACCTTACTCAAGCAATTCAGATGTATTGTATCATATCTTTATAAGAACACCAACCCTAGGTTCTAGCATAAGTGTTACCACTTATTGCTTCAGGAATTCCATATTCCTAGCAAAAAAACAAAGAAAATTGCCCACTAAGTGCTGCAGAATTGTGATCTCTACCCAGATCTGGATTTCAAATATTGTATATAATATCCCATATATAATGAATTTGACTGCCTTTGCATAACCCTTGTGGTGTCCCACTGGTCCAGTCTCCATAACTCATTATTTTACCCTTAGTGACGGCTGTGCTCACAGAAGACTGGAACTCCAGAAATGGGAATATCGTCTCTGTTCTGGGGTGGGGAGGAGACAGGACACATGGAAGGGAGAAGAAAACAGGTAGATGCATATTTGATGCAAAGCTGGCTACTTGGGGAGCCTGGGAGGGAGTGGTTTGCTACCACATCACAGATCTGTAGCCTGACACTAATACTCCTGCTCCAAACTTTCCTAATTAGATCTCAAGGGAATGGGTGGTAGTGGAAAGGACGGGGGCGGGGGGGGGACTATCAGTATTTTAAATTTTGCTGTGCCAAACATATCACTGCTTATTTAAGAAGTCAGAATGTGGTAAATGAAAAGAGAGAATAATTCACACAAAGTAGGATGAGTGGTGCAGTGTGAAGTGGGAATAGGCTCATCACTCATGGAAACAGTGGAGTTGGAAGTAGAAATGGGGAAGGAGTAATAGGGAGAGGACAGAAGCTGATCTTCACAGATTCATGGAAATGCCACAGACTTCAGAGACATTATAGGCTCTGGAGGTTCAGGTTCCTTGAGACAATGATTTGTTTTGGCTCAATAATTTCAAAGCCTTATTACACAGTGCCTACCATGTAGCACTCTTTCAATAAATATTTGTAGATTGACCAAATGATGTCTTACATGTGTTTCCCCAGCACCTTTCCTATGCAAATATTTGACCATATTTTTGTATAAAGATGCCTGAGTGTTTGAAAAAGGTATATGCAATTCCATTGCTTTTGAGATAAGACTGATGTCACTGAGGCCCAGAAGAACACAAGTCTGGGAAGCATCTGATGGAATGAGAAAAGCATGTCCATCTATAGGACAGCCTGTTGCACAGAAATCTTCCGTCTTCTCACAGCACTGCTGGTAGCCTTGCAGGTTGGCTTCCTCATTCAATTCGCCAAGTGTTTCTTGGGTAGAGCCCAAGATAGGGTTCCATGTACCTGTTGGAAGGAAATCAGATGCTCAAGAGAGAACATCTTACATTTGGATAAGCATAAATAATGGTCCACAGGAGAAATGTCAAGTTGGTTCTACCATTAACTAACTGTGCAACTGTAAGCAAGTTTGGTAATTTCTCTAAAGTTCAGTTTCCACATCTCTGCATGGAGATAATAATACTTTCCCTGTGGAGTTACTGTGAGGGTTAAATCAGTGTTCAGGAATGGAGTGCTGCCTAAATATCTGGAACAAATTCAGAACTTCATTAAAGTGGTGGTTCTGGGGTTCCTGGGTGGCTCAGTGGGTTAAAGCTTCTGCCTTCAGCTCGGGTCATGGTCCCAGGGTCTTGGGATCGAGCCCCACATCGGGCTCTCTGCTCAGCGGGGAGCCTGCTTCTCCCTCCCTCTCTGCCTACTTGTGCTCTCTTCTCTCTCTCTGTCAAATAAATAAACAAAATCTTAAAAAAAAATAATAAAGTGGTGGTTCCTTCCTATCACCAGCTTTGGAAAACCTTATTCTAAGCACAAAGAGCTTTCAAATAGTGATGCTGCCTATGACGA
This sequence comes from Mustela nivalis, assembly GCF_964662115.1. Taxonomy (NCBI): domain Eukaryota; kingdom Metazoa; phylum Chordata; class Mammalia; order Carnivora; family Mustelidae; genus Mustela; species Mustela nivalis. The sequence continues at coordinate 37,159,607 of NC_139028.1, read as the reverse complement.
CAATGATGAGAAGGAGGCTCTGAGTGGACTGAAAGGCTCCAAGGGGTTAAAATTCTCACCCTAGGTCACACACTAGTTAATAATAAAATTGGGTGACAAATGTTGTGCTTTCTGATTCCAAAGCCCATGATGTCATCTCTTGCCTTTATGTGACATGGCATTCTCAAGCAGACTTCATCACGTGTTCTGAGCAAATGTCTTCTCTTCAGATGTGAAATGAGCAAATAGCCCCATTCCATGCTGGTATTTTAGGGCTGGAAATAGTAGAAAAAGCCACTGTGGGGTTACACTCTGGCTGAACCATCATTTACCCCTTTAAAGGCCAATCTGAACTGGAGAGATGTTTTGTGTGTTCAGTTTAGAAGATAAGTCTTAGTCCTTGGGGTTAGAGGTGACATTGGATCCAACTAACCCATTAGACATACTATTCCAGCCTGAACTCTCCCTTCTCTGAATGTAGAGAACATTTGGTGTGGCTGGGGAGGGACTTGGTTTGTCAAAATGGCAGTAAGGATTTGTCGGAGAGCCTGTAAAAACATTCATTTTATAAAGGAGCTGAATCATGATTACCAGGAGGCTGGAAATGAGTTACTGGGGGAAATTAAAATGTATAAGCCACAGAAAAGAAAGGTTCTATAGAGAAAATAATATCCCTACTTTGGTGGATAGGATTTACATATATTACATCATTTCATCTTCAGAACCACTCAGTCAGGTATGATTTTTATCACCATTTTATTGATGCCACAAAGAGGCACAGTGTAGTAAAGTGATTTGTCCAAGGTAAGAGTAATATTGCATGGTCCCAGTTACCCTGCACAAAGGTGCTCTGACAGGACTCCTATGAACATTTCAAAGATGTGCCCAGGCATACCGGGACACTGCAAGTGCCCACCATCTGGTGTTTTAAAAATAAACTATGAGAAAAGAAGGCATGTTGTGCTGCAGAATATAATAAAAAGGACTCAGGCCTCTCTCACATGTTGGACACCCCACTTATTCCTCTGGGGGTGAGGGGAGAGGGTTGATTAGTCAGCAGGAAGAATTCTGTTTATGGCTCAGCTACACTGGTTTATGATGCCCTTCAACTTCTCCCTGCCTCACTGCTCCTGCTCATTTCTAGATCAGCTCTTCTTAACATCTCAAATCATCCTGTTCCAACCAAAAGACACACAGACCCCCCCACCACACTCCATTGCTATTGAGTGCTCAAGGAATGCAAACACATTTTAATATTGATGTAGGCACAATTCCATTAGGAAGACAAATCTCATGACAAAAATTAATCTAGAATAAAGTCAAATCAGAGTCTCTTCTGGATGATAAATTTGGGTGTTTCTCACAGCAGAATGCACATCCTTCTAGTGGAATGTGTCATGCTATCCAGGGACCAATCTTACACCTCTAGAAGGAATTAAGTCTAGTGATTAACAGTATGAAATTTAAAGTCACATTTCAAGATGTATGACCTTGGACAAATCACTTTCCCTCTCTGTAGCATTGATAAATGGGCATAAAAAATCACATTTACCTTGCAGGGCAGTCCTGACAATTGAATGATGTAATACACATTAAAAATGTAGAAAAGTACCTGGCATGTAAAATGCCACTTAAGCATTAACTCATTACAATTTACACTTGTGCCCTGCTTAAAAGTCTGGTGGATAAAACTCTGGCTATTTCTTAGTATTTTTCCCACACCACTAGGAGCTGCAAAGTGGGAAGGAAGGCCACAATCAGCACAGCTCAGTGCTGAGGCATTGAGGCAGAACCAGTGCAAACCTCTTAGGCTGGTCTAGGAAGAGGTCAGAGGCTGCATTTTCTTCCTTCTGTTGACCTGAAGATGGAAATCTCCCTACCTCCCCAGCCTCAGACTAACTGGATCTGCCTCATCTTATGTTGCCACCAAAAGTACCAGGAAGTTCAGAAACCTACTATCTCACATACTTGAATATAAACTTGATGAAAGGAGGTTACTGGGCAGGAGAATCAGCCCAAAGGATACTAGACATTTTCTCAGGTCCTGGGGAAGAGAGAGGAGGAGAAGATAACCCATAGATGACCAATTTACAGGAAAGTACAAGAACACAGAGGCCTGGTCTGCCTGAGCCCCAGGAACCCTAGAAGGAAGCAATGGTTCTGCACATGAGGTTGAGGATGTGGAAGTGCTCACATGGTCATTGTGAGGACCCCTGGCCCCAACAGACCTTGGTTCACATCTAGATTTTACCATTCCTTAGCTATAAAGCCTTGGGTGAGTGGTTTCTTTGCCTCTGCATCTCTGTCTCCTCCTAGAGAAAGTGAGGCTAGGGATATAGATGTATTGAAGATTATGTGAGCATTACATGGAAGAAAAATGTGCTGCAATCCCTTAATGGACACATCGGAGCTGGGAGGATGGGAAACAGCACTTGGTGAAGTCTCAGCTGAGGTGGGAGAATCTCATATACTGAGGCAAACAGGCTCATGGAGATGTAGCGAAGGACAAGGAGAATCTGGAAGGAAGCCAAGATAAATGGTCTCCAGTGATAGCAAGGGGAAATAGACCCAATTGGCCAGACATCATGGAGGGGATGAAATGTACTCTGTCAGGGAAAGAGGGACAGATCAGGGTGGCTCCTGTTGAAGGTCAATCCTTCAGAGAAGTGAAGTCAGAGCCAGAGTAACAATGAGCCAGTAACAATGTCACTTAGCATAAGCCCCAGACATGGGAGCAATGAGCTCACTATAAAACTCAGAATGCAAAGCACACATACAGGACAGACTCTTGCCACATGTACAGTTGTACACAAGAGGGAAGAGGTATCCTCCAGAACCTCCCACTGGAGTCAACTTAAGGGATGATAAGGTGACAGTGCTGTTTGCTGTTTTTTCCTACACTTCCATAGCTCATTGGCTTCTTCAGAACCATTACACTATCCAGAAAACCCTGACTCAAGTAAGTGGATTTTCCCCCAAAGCCACAGAGCTAATAACTGAGCCAGGATTCAGATCCAGGTGTCTTACTGTGAGATCCCATAGTCATTCTTTCACACTGACTTGACAGGAAAACCTGTGGAAGTTCCTTTCAGGGAGAGATGCTTATGGTTCATCTTCAAGTAGTTACAGCAATGGTTTTCAAAGAGAAAGGGCACCTCCTCAGGGGACATTTGTTGGGGTCTGGAGGCATTTTGTACTGTCACAACTTAAGGGCAGGTGCAGGTGTTTCTGGTATCTAGTAATCTAGAAGGTAGATGTCCAAGATGTTGCTAAGTACCCTACAGTGCACAGAACAGCCACAACAAAGATTATTCAGTCCAAAATTTTGATTGTGCTAAGGTCAAGATGCTCTGGCATACCATGATGCAGATACTTCAGATACTTCTAAAATATAGAAGCAAAATATAAAAATGTCCTCGTCTGATGAGTCGGTCAGGAAGCCTTCATCAGCTCATCTCTCTGCTTCCCCATAAGACCCCATCCCTATAGTCCTTCCAGGAATCATTCATCCATGAATACACTCCTTGTTCTTAGCATGCTCTTGGTTTAGCCCAAGGAGTCAGAACCCATGGTCATAGAGCCCACAATCAACAGATGTCATTAAAGATCAGCTGGTTGTCCTCCATACTTTGCAGGACAGGACCAGTAGTGAGACAGCTGAGCACCCAGCAACACTCTGCATACTGAATTCCAAATTCCCATCTAGGTGAAAGCCCTCTAAAGGCACTGCAGGGGAGTTCCTCTCTACATAGCCATCAGTCTTCTGAATCATTTTCTTTCCAAGAAGGCCAAGCATCAATCATCCCTATGGAAAAATCAGAATTGCAAAATGAATAAAGGACAATGGGCTCAGTTGAGTGACAGAAGACAATAATGGTGCAATGTCTGACAAAACTATAATGACACCTCTGATAGCAGACCCATGAGGTTAGCATCTTCCTCCCAAATACAGCAAATTACCCAGCAAGGGCACAAAGTCTTGGCAGAATTAATCACTACCTGGAAAACAATTTCACACTAGAATAAACAGAAGAGAAAGAGAATAATAAATGCATTGCATTGTCCAGTTCTTAACCTGGGCCTTGATATATATTAAAAAACAAGTCAATTATTTTCAGCCATGACAGAAACTCATCTTGTTTAGCAAAATAAGATAAAGAAGTCTAGGGGTGGAGAGCCAGCTATCTGAGGAAAGACATCCTAAGATGATAAATATCTAATGTCAAGCCTTCGTTCAGCCGCAGGCTTCTAAGGGACAGAGGCAGCCAAGTCGGTTATGTCTGAGAGAGCGGAGGAAGGAGAAACAGCACAGAACATTAGAAGAGGAAAGAGTATCAGTTACTAGGGAGTCGTTATAAAACATAGAAGCAAAACATTTAAAAATGTGATTATTTTTCAATAAAAGCTTCCTGTCTCTCTGTGGGATTTAGTTCCTGCTTTCACATTCTATGGCTTTCTGTGAGGAATCAGAACATGAGACAGGGATATATGCTTATTTCCCAAGACAAAGCTGTGTTGCTTTTCTACATGGTCTACTGGACAGATGGACTTTCTTCATCGATGTTAAACCACTCAAGAGTCATTTAAAAGAAAACACTTTAATCCTAAAGTAAATGGGCTTTCATACCTATAGATCTTGATGCAAACAAATAGGAACCATTCTACCTTTGTTTCCTGGGACTGAAGTTGTATGTGCTAAGACTCCTGGGCTTTCTGGAACAAGACACCAGAGCATGTGGCAGGGGAAATGATCAAGCTACATTCTGGGCAGTGGAAGTGTTTTGTAATAAACCAGAATTGCTTTTTCTGTCTAAGATGATGGTTGCAGTGCTCTCTGGAGTGTAGAGGGTGTCCTTGAAAACCGCTTACATTTTGCAGAGCCTGTAATTCTCTTATGCCTTGAATCCATGACCCTTTTGCTTCTAGAGATCCACAAGAAGTGTGGAATGATGCATTAAGTCACAGTTAAACATCTAGTTGGTACTGGATGGATAGCCATTAACACAACTGCCAAGACATTTCAGATGTTCTTGAGCATCACTTATATGACCTGTCTAATTCACACATGAAAATGTACAAAGAAAAATATGTCATAAGCTTCTCCAAAGTAAACATGTTTATATAGACAAAGGCTATGTATTTGTGAAAGCACACACTGTAAGGAGAAAAGCTCCCTTGCTCATTCTCTACTGTGTCCTGAGTACCAACTCCGGGCTTTGTGTAGAGTAGCCACATAGTCAACAGTTAGTAATTAAAAGAATAAATCTGTTTTATTCATTACAAGAAACTCTTCTCTTTTCCTTATCCTGTATCCCCTCATCCAACTCTCTAGCTCCCTGAAGTGACCAGTCCAGGAGGAGATGATAGAACACAGAATTGGTCCTTTGCCTGAGGGTTCTGGATCATGGAGAAGGGCCAGCTGGGATCTGGTTCTTCTGAAGCACATAGATTTGGGCTTTCTTGAAGCCTTCCCAGGGACAGGATGAAGCAAGAGGGAAGGCTGAGCTTGGGAGTATAGCCTAACAGAGCATGGAAGGTGCCTGACTAATGGAAGCCCATGAGTAATTTTAAGACATTAAGACAGAGAGAAACCAAAGAGAAACTCAGCCTGAAAGCTGGAAAGCAAGAGTCTCTCTTAATGGTAAGAATTGCAATGTTCTTTAATTTCTAAAACATTTTCTTAGACATTCTAAGAACCTCATTAGCCTAAAATATCAGGAGCTTTTAGCTATGCTGATATAAGAACCTTCTAGATATGCATGTGTATGGCTGACCCACAAACCTTAAATCAGAATGATTGAAGAAACAGCTAATAGGTACTTTCCCCACATCCAGGAAGGAGCAGGCTCCTATAACCACTCAGGTGACAGGGTATCAAGTGGTACCTGTCTCTTGTTTAGTTGAGTGGGCAGAATTCTGTGCTATATGTAGAGGGTGCTGGGAAGGACTCTCTCCTCCCAAATCGTCCTTTTTTTTTTTTTTTTAATTTTATTTACATCCAACTAGCATACAATGTATTATTAGTTTCAGAGGCAGAGTTCAGTGATTCCTTAGTATATAACGCCCAGTGCTCATTACATACCAAATATTCCTTTTCTAGCCTGCCACACTGCCTGAAATTCCTCATCAGAGTTCAAGGTTTGGCTTCATATCTTCCTTCTCCAAGTGTCTGCAACTCTCAGGGCTAGATAATCCAGGACACCCTATGCCTTGAACTTGCTTATGAATTATGCATTCATTTTTCCCCACTGACGGTCAGCAAGCTGAGAGCAGCCTCCTTCTGGGATGGAACATAGAAGAAATATCCTCTACAGTGGGGGGAGAGCAGCTAGAGAACAAGTAATAAGGATGCGGCTCAAAAATCCAGACCCTAGAAAAATGAAAGTCCCTGGGCATCCGAGCCACCCTGAAATTAAGTAGCTACAAAAATGTGAAGGAAAAAGAAGACAGGACAAACTGTCTCAAAGATCCCCACCCATGTTAGTATGGCTGCAGCCCTCCAAGTCCGTCTCTTCCTTCCTTTCCTCCCTTTCTGCTCACAGGGCTCATTGAAACCCAGGGCCTTACCCCTGGAACACCAGGCCCATATGGGATGACAGACTAACTAGCATGCCATTTATCTGCTGTGGCCTTAATTCTGCTCACTCATCACCTCCCCATAGGCAACCATGGGTGACTGTGGAGTGAAGATGAATAACATTATTATTACCTAATAAAAGCACTTGTAAAAATTTGCTGTGCATGGGCATGTGAAAAGCTTAGGAGCACAAATCTAAGAACTCCTGATTTTTCATGAATTTGAAACACTATGTTTGCCCAAGGAATGTGGACAAGGATGATGAGACCACTATTTATGGATCAAATGGGAAGGTAGGGGAGGGTTTTTTGTTTTTTTTTAATTCCATGGAGGTTTTGACCATGAAACAAGGTCCAAAGGATCAATCATCCACTGTCATCCTCTGAAGGAAATTAATGAACAAATGAATGCACCAGGGCTCAGAAGGGAGAAGTTCATCCAAGGGCAAAGTATTAGCCAGGTCCCAAGGCCTTTAGCCAGTGATTTCTAGCTGCTAAGAGAAAGCCCAATGAAGGTTAGAACCCTCTCCAAAACCAGCTTCTCATCCTCCTGCGGAGCCTTGGCCCTGTCTTTGCCAGGCTTTGACTGTGCCTCAGCACCTCAAAGTTCCTGTGTGTTTGCCTCTGTTGAGAAACCCTGGCCTCCCTCCATCTGCCTATATGTTGCTGAGAGCAAGAAAGGCCATTTTTCATTTTAACGGGATTCTTACATTCAGAGAGTACAGGCCTCTAATTTATTGGTGCTGCAGGATGAAAGATGAGGAAATCATTACTGACTGGTTATGTGAGACCTTTTGATGTAACCCCAGAGATAACCTCAGATAATTCATCTGGTTTTGCTATAGCTTCACCACTGATCCTTGCCCTGTTACTAGTTGAAGCAGCTCCCTGAACTGCAGTGTCTGTTCTGCATCCACTGGGTACTCTCTGGACCTCACTTCCTCTCTCTCACCATAATCTGCCTCTCATACTCAATTTGTACAACTCCATGACTGAGTGTGGCTGTCCATTGTAGGTACTATGAGGTCACAGCAGGTGGCTTTACCATTATGCATAACTTTCTGTCTCTGAGGTCTTCCTTCACCACCAAATTACTCTAGTGGATGAAGGCAGCCCTGCTGTGCCAGCTGGTCTGACTCCTACCTACTGTTTGCTGATAGCCTCCCAGACAGTCCACAGATAGTCCTGAATTCAAATGACTCAAGAATGGACACTGAGACAGTAGACCATGACAGTACCTTTGGTACCCCTAGACTGGAGTGAACCTGGAGCAGGGCAAGACCCCAGGGTTTACTACTGGGCCACCATCATCTGGCAAGGGTTGGGGAGCAGGAGAGATGTCTTCCCAGAAAAGATACTACCATACAGGGGAAACTGTGCTAGAAGACAAATGTTCTTACCACAGTTTCATTACGTACAAGCCACATCCCTCCTAGTCCTGCCAACCACTGAAAATCATGTTATTTCTGAGTCTTAATTTCTTTGATGTGATATCCCTCACTAGCCAGTTACTACACGAAGAGGAAGAGAGCTAAATTAAATATTATCACTTGTAAAGCTAAGCATATGACTGTTTATCAGGTTTCACCCACTTATGAGCACCAAGGAAGTCACATCCAGTTATCTGGACATTCTCTGACTCAGCATTCCCATCCCTAATATTACTTCTGGCACTGGAAGGACAATCTTCATGACCCCAGAATCTTCCAGCTCTTCCATGTTGTCCTGGGAGCCACAATCCCTTGATATCAGTTCAGCTGATGTGGGACATACCTGAGCAAAAATGCATTAAGATTTCCTCCTGCTGCTGTAACTCATGATGCTAGTCCAATGCACAAAGGCACTTGTGAGGCTTATCTTATTTAATCCCCACAGTGATCCTATCTGTATTGTTACCCTTATTTTTAGAGATGTGCAAAACTGAGTCTTTTAGAGGTGAAGTACTTCCCAAAGTTCTCACTAGCAGTAGGTGACAGAAACAGATTTGAACCTGTGGTTCCCGGGCCTGAGTACCTCTAATTCTCTGATATATATATGCCTCTCAGGTTTGACTGTTCTTAGAGCCCACGGGGCCTGGTCTTCTTCCCCAAAATATCTCACAGAGAGACATCCATGTTAGTCAACACCCACTGTCTCTGGAAGAAGTCAGCCTCTCCTTGACCCCAGAAAGGGCCAGGATGCTCATTTAGAGTACCGTCAGCATCCAGAACCAAAACCACAAGTTTCACAAAGAGACACTTCCTTGTTCACACCTGAACAAAAGCCCACATGGCAGGCCTGGTTTCCTGCATTACAGTCAGCCTCTTCTAGGGGAAGGGTAGCTTGGCCTCCTTCAGGGGTCACCTCACCAACTGTCCCCAAGGTCTGACCTCTCTCTTCATCAACAGCACAATCATGAGAGAAAATAGTACCAAGATCAACACAACAGTAGTGAAGAGTTCATTTCTCATAGTCATTTCCTATAAATTTAAAAACAAAGGTAGCTCTTGTCATTTTTATTTTTTCCTGACCCCGTATTATTCAATCTCTAAGTATACTTAAGTTGAACTGGGTTTAGGAGCCCCAGGGTAAAATTTCTGCACACCATTCTCTGCCATGGTTTAAGCAGAGACAATAACCCGGCTTTCATGAATGTTGTGTACTATAAAATTTTCGTATGAGAATCACAAGGAATGTAATGAGTGCCTAGAAACAAGAAAGCAATTCTCTTTTAAACTTATTTGGCCACTGTGTGTAGCCTTAAGCATCAACTTTTTTGAATTTTAAAAATCTCTTTTGTTGATTTATTTGCTTATATGTATGCTGTATCTTCGCGGTTTCTACGTTCCCTGAGTTAATTTTTGATAGCTGTCATTTATCAGGCTACTTCCACATGCTAGACAATGTCATTAATGATATACCTATTCTAATTATCTAATCCTGATGGCTGCCCTGTGAATTCATCTGAGGTGTTATGTGACTTGTCTAGTGTCACAGGGTGTGTGACAGAGTTCTGACTCCTAGACCTGTCTGACCACTAGGACATGGTGGGTGCTTTAAAAGGGCTTGTCAGAATACTGCCAAGCCCCGTCCTACCTTAGTTAAGTGCTATGAGCAGCTGAGTCTTTTCTGAAGAATTCCATATTCTTATTAGAAACAGGGGATGAATAAGAGGTGACCAACTGTACCACCCAAGTGCCCTCCACTTTTCCTTTTCTACATGATTTCAAAGACAAATCTATTAAAAAATCATTAATCCATGTTACTGGACAAAGGTAATTTTTGAGATCACCAACAGAAATAAGGGACATAGAACTGTATAGGAATAGAGGTCTTTTAATATAACAACGTTAAGTTAGCATAAATTAACATTACTTTGTTGTAGCTTTAGACTATTAAATATAATATCCATGGAAATCACAAAAAAATCACATATAAAATACATAGAAAATAAGAGGAAAAAAACAAACGTTTTACCACAAAAAAAGCAACTAAACACAAAAGAAGAAGGTAATGGAAGAAATGAGGGGTCAAAATCTATGAGTCATATAGAAAACAAATATAGCAAAATGGCTATATTTTCCAATTTCAGTCTTCTACATTTAGCTGTCCAGTTTTCCCAGCACCATTTATTGAAGAGACTGTCTTTTTTCCACTGTATATTTTTTCCTGTTTTGTCAAAGATTATTTGCCAATAGAGTTGAGGATCGATTTCTGGGCTCTCTACTCTGTTCCACTGGTCTATGTGTCTGTTTTTATGCCAGTACCATGCTTTCCTGGTGATCACAGCTTTGTAGTAAAGCTTGAAATCAGGTAAAGTGATGCTTCCAGTTTTATTTTTGTTTTTCAGCATTTCCTTAGGGATTCAGGGTCTCTTCTGACTCCATATAAATTTTTGAATTATTTGCTCCAGGTCTTTGAAAAATACCAGTGGAATTTTGATCAGAATGGCATTAAAATTATAGATTGCTCTAGGCAGTATAGACATTTTAACAATGTTTATTCTTCCGATCCAAGAGCTTGGAATGGTCTTCCATCTTTTTGTGTCTTCTTCAGTTTCTTTGATGAGTGTTTTGTAGTTCCTCAAGTACAGATCCTTTACCTCTTTGGTTAGGTTTATTCCTAGGTATCTTATAGTTCTTGGTGCTATAGTAAATGGAATCGATTCTCTAATTTCCCTTTCTGTATTTTCATTGTTAGTGTATAAGAAAGCCACTGATTTCTGTACATGGACTTTGTATCCTGCCACGTTGCTGAATTGCTGTATATAAGTTCTAGTAGTTTGGGGGTGGAGTCTTTTGGGTTTTCCATATAAAGAATCATGTCATCTGCAAAGAGAGAGGGCTTGACTTCTTCATTGCCAATTTGGAAACATTTTATTTCTCTTTGTTGTCTGATTACTCTTGCTAGGACTTCTAATACTATGTTGAACAAGAGTGGTGAGAGTCGTCATCTTTGTCGTGTTCCTGTTCTCAACAGGAAGGCTGCAAGCTTTTTCCCATTGAGGATGATATTTGCTGTGGGTCTTTCATAGATAGATTTTATGAAATTCAGGAATGTTCCCTCTATCCCTATACTTTGAAGCATTTTAATCAGGAACAGATGCTGGATTTTGTCAAATGATTTTTCTGCATCGATTGAGAGGATCATGTTGTTCTTCTCTCTTCTCTTATTAATTTGTTCTATCACATTGATTGATTTGTGAATGTTGAACCATCCTTGTAGCCCAGGGATGAATCCCACCTGGTCATGGTGGATAATCTCTTTAATGTGCTGTTGGATCCTGTTTGCTAGGATCTTGTAGAGAACCTTAGCATCCATATTCATCAGGGATATTGGTCTGAAATTCTCCTCTTTGGTAGGGTCTTTGCATGGTTTGGGGATCAGGATAATGCTGGCTTCAGAGAAAGAGTCTGGAAGTTTTCCTTCTGCTTCAATTTTTTAAACAGCTTCAGGAGAATATGTGGTATTTCTTCTATGAAAGTTTGGTAGAATTCCCCAGGGAATCCGTCAGGTCCTGGGCTCTTGTTTTTTGGGAGGTTTTTGATCACTGCTTCAATCTCATTACTAGATAATGGTCTATTCAGGTTGTCGATTTCTTCCTGGTTCAATTTTGGGAGTTTATAGTTTTCCAGGAATGCATCCATTTCATCTAGGTTGCTTAGCTTATTGCCATATAACTGTTGATAATAACTTCTGATGATTGTTTCTACTTCCTTGGTATTAGTTGTGATCTCTCCCTTTTCATTCATAATTTTATTAATTTGGGCTTCTCTCTTTTCTTTTAGATTAGTGTGGCCAATGGTTTATCGATATTATTGATTCTTTCAAAAAACCAGCTTCTAGTTTCATTGATACATTCTAATGTATCTCTGGTTTCTACCTCATTGATCTCAGCTCTAATCTTGATTATTTCCCTTTTTATGTGTGGAGTTGGTTTGATTTGTTGTTGATTCTCCAGTTCTTTAAGGTGTAGAGACAGCTGGTGTATTCTGGATTTTTCAATTTTTTTTTTTGAGGGAGCCTTGCATGGCTATGTATTTCCCCCTTAGGACCGTCTTTGCTGTATCCCATAGGTTTTGGACGAAAGTGTCTTCATTCTCATTGCTTTCCATGAATTGTTTCAGTTCTTTGATCTCTGGTTGATCCAAGCATTCTTAAGCAAGGTAGTCTTTAGCTTCCAGATGTTTGAGTTCCTTCGGAATTTTTCCTTGTGATCAAGCCCCAGTTTCAAAGCTTTGTGATCTGAGAATATGCTGGGAATAATCTCAGTCTTTTGGTATCGGTTGAGTCCTGATTTGTGACCCAGTATTTGGTCTATTCTTGAGAAGGTTCCATGTGCACTTGAGAAGAATGAGTATTCTGTTGTTTTAGGGTGGAGTGTTCTGTATATATCTATGGGGTCCATCCGGTCCATGTGTCATTCAATGCTCTTGTTTCTTTATTGATTTTCTAGTTCGATGATCTGTTTATTTCTGAGAGAGGCATGTTAAGATCTCCTACTATTAATGTATTCATATCAATATGACTCTTTATCTTGATTAACAGTTTTCTTATGCAATTGGCTGCTCCCATATTGGGGGCATAGATATTTAAAATCGTTAGATCATCTTGGTGGATAGTCCCTTTAAGAATTATGTAGTGTCCTTTTGTATCTCTGACTACAGTCTTTAGTTTAAAATATAGTTTATCTGATATGAGAATCACTACCCTGGCTTTCTTTTGAGGCCCATTGGCATGAAAGATGCTTCTCCATTCCTTCACTTTCAGTCTGGGTGTATCTTTAGGTTCAAAATGGGTCTCTTGTAGACAACATATGGATGGGTCCTGTCTTTTTATCCAATCTGCAACACTGTGTCATTTTATGGGTGCATTTAGGCCATTCACATTGAGTGTGAGTATTGATAGATCAGTTTTTATTGACATCGTGTTACCTTTGAAGTCTTTCTTTCTGTAGATTGTCTCCATATTTCTGTTCAATGCTATTCTTAGGATTTTTTCCTCTTTTATAGAACCCCCCCCTTAATATTTCCTGCAGTGTTGGCTTGGTGGTTGCATAGTCTTTTAAGCCTTGCAGGTCTGGAAATTCTTTATCTCTCCATCCATTTTGAATGTCAGTCTTGCTGGATAAAGTATTCTTGGCTGCATGTTCTTCTTTCTCATTTAGTGCCCTGAATATATTTTGCCAGCCCTTTCTGGCTTGCCAGGTCTCTGTGGACAGGTCTGACGTTATTCTGATGGGCTTTCCTCTGTAAGTAAGGAGCCTCTGTCCTAACAGCTTTCAAGAGATTATACCTACAATTATGACTCCTCAATTTGACTATCAGGTGCCTGGATGTTTTTCTGGAATCTATAATCTTGGGTGGAGACTGTTTGGCCTCTAGTACATGAACGCCAGTTCCATTCGTGAGATTGGGAAAATTTTTATGAAGAACTTATTCCACTATATCTTCTAGACTTCTTTCTCTTCCCCTTCAGGGATTCCAATAATTCTGATGTTGGAATGTTTCATGGCATCATTTATTTCCCTGATTCTGTCTTTGTGGCTTCTAAGCTGTTTGTTCCAGGCCTCCTCCTGATCCTTCTCTCTATCTGTTTGTCCTCCAGATTACTAATTCTAACTTCTGTCTCAGTTACCCTAGCTTTGAGAGAGTTTAGATTAGATTGGAACTCATTGAGACCATTGTGAAGCTCATTCCTGTTAGCTTTCAGCTCTGCCCTAACATTGTGAACATTAACTCTGGTCGCTTTCAGTTCTGCCCTAATCTATTCTGTTTGGCCAATCATGGCTTTCTCCAACCTAGCTATTGCCTGGATAATTGTTAGCCTGAATTGTCTTTCCGACCTATTGTCTATGTTGATAGCCATTAGCTCCGTTGCAGAAGGCCCATCCTCTGTATTTTTTTCGTTGGGCATTCCTTCTCCTAGTCATTTTGGTGAGAGATGACTGAATGGATGTATGGATGTATCGACCGTGTTGCAGTCAAGGTGCACCCTGGAATGCTTCTGAGCAAATCAGGATTCCCCACCCAAATGAGAGGAAAAAGAAAAGAAAAAGAAAAGAGAGAGAGAGAGGAAGAGAGAGAAACAGGAAAGAAAGGGAAGATAAAAGAGAAGTTTCAGCCCAAATGGGCCCCAAGGTAATTTATGAAGTATACAAACAAAAACAGACGAACAAAAAGACTGACAAAAGTATATGACAAGAGAAATATATATATATATATATGTATATATATATATATATATACATATATATATATATATATATATGCAAATAAATGAAGAACCTCGTCAAAAAGAACCTCAAGTATAAGATTTATATACTATCAGGACAAACACAAAAACACAGAAACACTGGTAGAAGAAAAATATGGGTGAGTGGTTATAAATTCTCAGTGTGGGTAAGGTAGGTTATTTTGATTCTTCCTGGATGTATCTTGATATCTTTGTTAAAGGCCTCAACTTTCCTAAAATAAAGGGTGATTAAAAATTGGTTTACCTATAGGGGTAGCATTGATTGGGGAAAGGGCATTACCTTGAAGTTTAACTCTATATGAATATTAGAAAATAAAAATAAAAAAAGAATAAACTAGACTGAACTAAACTATTTTTTTTTTAATTTTAAAAATAGAAATGCAAAAGAAAAACACAGGTGTATGTATCAAAAAGTTCAGGTTAGAAGGTTATTACGGAATTTGATGTATTGGGCATCTCACTGTGATGGCAAATAGGTTAAAAAATTATCTATATATTAAAAAAAAAAAAATGAACCAGAATAGTGGGAATGAGTTAAAATAAAAGTTGTCCTATGAAGTAGTGGTGGTTGTTATCTTGTAGTCTTTTTTTTTTTTTTTCTTTCCTGGTTGGTTTTCTGAGGGAGAGGCCTGCCACGTGGGTTTTCAGTCAATGATGTTCCCTGAGTTAAATTCTCCCCCGCAAGAGGGTGGTCTCTGAGGAAACTGGTTTTTTCAGGCTTTTGTTCTCTTGAGGTTTTTATGTTTGTTCACTTTTTTTTTTCTCTCACCTTGACCGATTTTGATGGCTTTTGTAGGTTTAGAGAAAAGCAAACTGCACCCTGACCTCCCGCTCAGAGAGAAGCCTCAGTATGGACCCCTGTGAGTGCTGCAGAGCCCATATAAATTCCCCCTTGGCTGCTGGCAGAGCAGGTTCAGAGTTGTGGTCCCTGGGGATGCAGGATCTTCTGCTTGTACCCAAAATCAGGGCAGCGGAAGCTGTCTGGGAAGCTCCATACCACCAGAGAGGTTCCAAGCAGTGATTGACACTGAGATTTTCCCACTGGCCCTGGCTGGGAGTGCCTGGTCTTTCTGAGTCTAAGAGCACCAAGCTTGCATGCAACTCTGTCAGGGGAGGATGTGGGTCACACGCACATCTCAGGCTCTGATAGCAGGGTGCGGGTCCAAGAGCACCAGGCTGGGCCTTCGTGCACTTCTCTCAGGGGAGGGTTTAGGGTGTGCACGTTTCTCAGGCTCTGATACAATGGTATGGGACTAAGAGCTCTGGACTGGGCCTTTGCACTCCTCTCTCAGGGGACGATGAGGGGTGCATGTGTCTCAGGCTCTGTAGTATGGCTTAGTGTTCTGCTGTCTGATGAGGCTCCCAGCCCCTCACAGGAGCTGGACGCCATGCGTTCTCAAGCACGCTGGCGGCTCAGGGACCAAGACCTGTTTCTCTACCACACTCTCTCTGGCTCAGCGCCAGGGAAGGCTGTCCTGGGTCTGGGGACTTAAGCTCGTCCCTAGCTGTCCCAATTCTCAAAATTTCCACCCCCGCAATCCGTTGCTCTTTTTGAGTGCTTTTAACCAGTCTCCAAGTTAATGCTAGTTCCCAGATGCAAGGCACTCTCATATCAGGGGTATTACTTTCCAATCAGTCACCTCTGGTGGCTCCCTCCACCTTTTGTTTATCTTCCAATATCAGTCCGACATTCCCACTCTGCTTTACCTGCCCACTGGCGTATTCTGTCCCTGTAGAGATCCAGACGTGTATAATTCTGATCTCAGGCTGACTTCATGAGTGATTGGACTTCTTTATAGGTAATCAGCTTACTTTAGGGTACGGGTTGAAATGGTGCCTCCTCCTACTTCCCCGCCATCTTGTCTCCCCCTGCAAAATGGCTATTTTCTTCCTTACCAGTAGTTACTTTAAACATAAGTTGATTAACTCTCTTATCAAAAGACAAAAATTATAAGAATTTTTTTAAATAACACACAACAATACATTCTTCAAGAGACTCAAGTTATAGCCAACATAGAGATATGTTGAAATAAAAGGGAAATATATTTTGTGCAAATAGTAAACAAAAGGGCTCAGTGGTTACTCCAGTATCAGACAAAATAAGCTTCAAATCAACAATGGTTATAAGAGGAAATGACATTATATGTTAATAAAAGTTTTGCTACGGAAAGAAGATATAAAAATTATAAATAATTATACATCTAATAGCACCCTCAAAATATATGAAACTATTACTGACAAAATTGAAGGAAATAATAAACAATTCTATGACAACTGTTAGATATTTCAATACCTCACTTTCTTTCTTTTTTTTTTTATTTATTTTCAGCATAACAGTATCATTATTTTTTCACCACACCCAGTGCTCCATGCAATCCATGCCCTCTATAATACCCACCACCTGGTACCCTGACCTCCCACCCTCCCACCACTTCAAACCCCTCAGATTGTTTTTCAAAGTCCATAGTCTCTCATGATTCACCTCCCCTTCAAATTTACCCCAACCCCCTTCTCTCTAACTCCCCATGTCCTCCATGCTTTTTGTTATGCTCCACATATAAGAGAAACCATATGATAGTTGACTCTCTGCTTGACTTATTTCACTCAGCATCATCTCTTCCAGTCCTGTCCATGTTGCTACAAAAGTTGGGTATTCGTCCTTTCTGATGGAGGCATAATACTCCATAGTGTATATAGACCACATCTTCCTTATCCATTCGTCCGTTGAAGGGCTTCTTGGTTCTTTCCACAGTTTGGCGACCATTGATGCTATAAACATTGGGGTACAGATGGCCCTTCTTTTCACTACATCTGTATCATTGGGGTAAATACCTAGGAGTGCAATGGCAGGGTCATAGGGAAGTTCTATTTTTAATTTCTTGAGGAATCTCCACACTGTTCTCCAAAGAGGCTGCACCAACTTGCATTCCCACCTACAGTGTAAGAGGGTTCCCCTTTCTCCACATCCTCTCCAACACATGTTGTTTCCTGTCTTGCTAATTTTGGCCATTCTAACTGGGTAAGGTGATATCTCAATGTAGTTTTAATTTGAATCTCCCTGATGGCTAGTGATGATGAACATTTTTTTCATGTGTCTGATAGCCATTTATATGTCTTTATTGGAGAAGTGTCTGTCCATATCTTCTGTCCATTTTTTTTATATGTTTGCCTGTTTCATGTGTATGTTGAGTTTGAGGAGTTCATTATAGATCCTGGATATCAACCTTTTGCCTGTACTGTCATTTGCAAATATCTTCTCCCATTCCGTGGGTTGCCTCTTTGTTTTCTTGACTGTCTCCTTTGCTGTGCAGAAGCTTTTGATTTCGATGAAGTCTCAAAAGTTCATCTTCGCTTTTGTTTCCTTTACCTTTGGAGACATATCTTGAAAGTAGTTGCTGTGGTTGATATCGAAGAGATTACTGCCTATGTTCTCCTCTAGGATTCTGATGGATTCTTGTCTCACATTGAGGTCTTTTATCCACTTTGAGTTTATCTTTGTGTACGGTGTAAGAGAATGGTCGAGTTTCATTCTTCTACATATAGCTGCCCAGTTTTCCCAGCACCACTTATTGAAGTGACTGTCTTTTTTCCACTGTATATTTTTTCCTGTTTTGTTGAAGGTTATTTGCCCATAGAGTTGAGGGTCTATATCTGGGCTCTCTACTCTGTTCCACTGGTCTATGTGTCTGTTTTTATGCCAGTACCATGCTGTCTTGATGATCACAGCTTTGTAGTAAAGCTTGAAATCAGGTAATGTGATGCCCCCAGTTTTATTTTTGTTTTTCAACATTTCCTTAGCTATTTGGGGTCTCTTTTGATTCCATACAAATTTTAGGATTATTTGCTCCAGCTCTTTGAAGAATACCGGTGGAATTTTGATCAGAATAACATTAAAAGTATAGATTGCTCTAGGCAGCAATACCTCACTTTCAATGTTGGCTAGAACAGACAGAAAATAAGTGAGGAAATAAAGAACTTGATAACACAATACATAAAAAAAGACCAAACAAGCATATATGAAACATTCTATTCACAAACAGCAGACTGCACATTCTTCACAAGTGTATTGTGGGAAAATTTTCAAGATAGATAATATGAATAGCAACAGAACAAGTCTTAATACATTTAAAAACATAGATATCATACAATATGTCTTCTCTGATCATATGAGATTAAGTTACAAATTAGCAAAAAGAAAACCAAAAGATTCACAGATACGTGAAAATTAAGTAACACACACTCAAATACTAAATAGGGAATTACAAAAAAAGTATCATAAGAACTTTGAAAATGAAAACACATCACACCAAAAATTATAGGGTGCTGCCAAAACAATATTAGAAAAAATTTTTAGATATAAATATTTACACTAAAAAGGCACCTCGGTGGCTCAGTGGGTTAAAGCCTCTGCCTTTGGTTCAGGTCATGATCCCAGGGTCCTGGCATTGAGCCCCACATTGGGCTGTCTGCTCAGCAGAGAGCCTGCTTTCCTCTAACTCTCTGACTGCTTCTCTGCCTACTTGTGATCTCTGTCTATCAAATAAATAAATAAACTCTTAAAAAAATATATTTACATTAAGAAAGAAGAGAGGCCACAAATCAAAACCTAACTTTATATCTTAAGGAACTAGAAAAAAGAACAAACTAACCTCAAAGCTGGAAGAAGGAAGGAAATAAAAATTAGAATGGTGATAAATAATAGAGAATAGGAAAAACAATAGAGAAAATCAATGAAAGTTGGTTCTTTGAAAAAAATCCACAAAAATGACAAATCTTTTGCTTGCTTGCTTAAGAAAATAGAGACAAAACTCAAGTAACTAAAAGAAAAAAGAAAAAATACAATTTTACAGAAATATAAAGATTATAAAGAGTACTATGAACAATTATTTAGCAACAAATGGAAGATCTATATAAAATCCTGAAAGTCTTAGAAATGCACAAGACACCAAGACTGAATCATACAAAATATACAAAATCTTACTATAACTAGTAAGGAGGTTGAATAATCAAAAACCTTCCAACAATGAAAATTTCTGTATCAGAAGAATTATACCAAATATTTAAAGAGATAACAATTCTTCTAAAACTCTTCTAAAAAGTTAAATAGTAGGAAATACTTCCTAACTCATTCTCTGAGACCAGCATTACCCTGACACCAAAATCAGATAAAAAGAAAATAGTAGAGAAATAGCCCTTATGAATATAGATGCAAAAATCCCCAACAAAATATTAACAGATTGAATTCAGCAGCATATTAACACACACACACACACACACACAGACACACACACACATATATATACATACATATATATATAATTTTTATTTTATTTTTTTTATTTTTATTTTTTTACTATGGCCAAGTGGGCTTTACCCTAGAATGCAAGGGTGGTTCAATATAAGAAAATCAACCCTTTATAAAAAAAAAAAAAAAAAAGAAAAAGAAAAAGAAAAAGAAAATCAACCCATGTAATGAATCTCATTATTAGAATAAAGGGGAAAAAAACACATGATCACTTCAACTGATGCAGAAAAGTCATTTAATGGTATTCTACACACTGGAATAATAAAAGCTCTCAGAAAATTATAAATAGAGATAAAATTCTTCAATGTGGTAAATAGTATCAAAAAAACACAGCTAACATAATGCTCAATGATGAAAGACTGAAACTTTTCCTCTAAGTTCAAGAACATGATAAGAATGCTGATGTTGAATGCTTCATTTTAACATTGTACTGGGAGTTCAAGCTAGAGCCATTATGCAATAAAAGAAATAAAAGGAAATCAAATTGCACAGGAATATGAAAAACTATCTCTATTCACAGATTACATTTCTCCATAAATAGATCATTCTGGAAATTCATAGGAAAGCTACTAAGGCCAATAAACAAATTCAGCAAAATTGCAGAGTACAAGATCAACACATAAAAATAAGTTATGTTTATCTACATCAGCACTGAACAGTCCAAAAAGGGGAAAAAAGCAATTTCATTTATAATAGCATCTAAAAGAATTGAATACTTAGAAATAACTCTAACCACGGTGGTAAAAGACCTGTATGGTATAAAAAAAGTTGTTAAAAGAAATTCAATGAGATGCAAGTAAATAGGAAGGTACCAAATGTAGATTTAACATTGTTAACATGTCACTGCTTCCCAAAGTGATCTGCATATTCTTCACAACCCTTACCAAAAATCCAATAGCTTTTTAAAGAGAAATGAAAAAGTCAATCCTCAAGTTCATATGAATCGCAAGGGAACCTGATAACCAAAATAACCTTTCAATAGAAGAATAAAGTTGAATTGCACATCCCAACTTCGAAGCTTACAGTAATTTAAGGTACAAATGACTTTTAATGACTTAAAATGTATGGTACTAGCATTAAAACAGACATATATCAATGGAGTAGAATAGAGATCCCAGATAAACCTTCACATGCATAATTCATTGATTTTCAACAGGGTGCCAAAATGAATCAATAGGGGAAGGACAGTTTAACAAACAGTGTTGGGAAAACTGTATATATGCATGCATAAGAATAGGCTGTCCCCTTGCCTTTCATCATATACAGAAATTAACTCAAAATATGTGAAAGACCCAAACTCAAGGGCTAATACTATAATGAAACTCTTAGAAGAAAACTTTGGGGATAATTTTTAAACATATTTGGCAATAATTTTATGGATCTGACACCAAAAGCTCAGAAAACAGAATAAAATATAGATAAACTTTATCAAAATTAAGAACTTTTGTGTATCAAATGACATTATCAAGAAAGGAAAGAGACAACCCTCAAAATGGAGATGATTTCCTAATCATATATATGGTTATGGATTAATATCCAGAATATATAAGGAATTCCTACAACATAAAAACAAAACAACAAAAAAACAACCCAACTTTATTCAAAATATTCGAGGGATTTGAATAAACATTTCTTCAAAGAAGATATACAAATTAACATCAAGCACATGATAAGATACTCAACATGATTAGTCATCAGGGAAATACAAACCAAAATTACAATGAGATAGTACTCCATATTTCCTAGATTTGTTATAATAATTAAAGACAAACAAACAAGTGCTGGAGAATAATCAGAAAAAAATAAAATAGTCAATTATTGCTAATTGGCATGTAAAATGAACCAGCTACTGTGGAAAACTTTGGCTATTCCCCCAAAAGTTAAACATAAAACTACTATTTAACAGCAATTCTACTGTTAAGTATATATGCAAAATAATTGAAAGCATAGGCTCAAACAACAATATTAATTGCTGCATTATTCACTATAGCAAAAAGGTAGAAAAAACAGAAGCATCTGTCAATAGATAAATGGGTAAGCAAAATGTGGTATATGCATACAATGGAATATCATTCAGCCCTAAAACAGGAATGAAATTTTGATAAATGCTACAACATGGATGGACCTTAAAAAAATGTATGAAGTGAGATATGACAGGAGGAAAAATATTATGATTCCACTTATTACAGTTATATAGAACAGGCAAATTTATAGAGACAGAAAGTAGAATAGAAGTTAACAAGGGCTGTCGGGAAGGTGGGAAGAGGAGTTATAGTTTAATGAGTACAGTTTAAGTTGGGGATGATGAAAAAAATTTGGGGTATGGTTAGTGGTGATGATTATACAACATTGTGAATGCTTTTAGTGCACTGAATTATATACCAACAAAGGGCTAAAATTGTAAATACTTTATTATTTGTATTTTACTACAACAAAGTCATTTAATTAAAAAATAGATATTTTGCACTTCTAGAATGGCAGAATGGGTACTTAAAATAATCTGCCTCTAGAAAACAATAAGAATATTGATAAGAAACTGTCAAAATCAGCTATATTATTTAGTTATTTCAGTAACTAAATTCTTGAAATTATCTGATGAATGTTTACCCAAGAAAAATATCTGAATATTTGTCAAGAACAGCCAGCTTCAAGATACTTCAAAATACCTTATTCCCACCCTCCTTCACCCAGCTCGTGGAACTTTGAATTCATCTTCCTTTTATCCCTAGTAGATGTGAAGCACAGCAGTCTTTGGTTTTGGAACTCCTTGAAAATCTTCATCTCCAGGATTGTAAATATTTGGCCTATCTAGCTGTGCTTCAGAAAAGTCCCTTTCATGGTCCTTAATAATATTTGACCTGAACACTTTCTCACTGGGAAAATTCCTATCCTCAGGACATTTGTTAAAACTATTAGTAGCAACCGTTTAATATTACATCTTCCTGAGGCAGTAACACAAGTTGAAGGAAACAGAAACTCCTCCTTTAAAAGAAAAAAAAATTTTATAAAGAAGATCTGGGGAGAAAAATGTCCACAAGAGCGTTTGAAATGCTCCAACATATTCCTGATGATCTAAAAGCCATGCACATTTGCACATAAACCAGAAAACTGGAGAGTCCTGATATCTTACCTTTTTCTTTCTTTGAGCCCCTGTGTAAGAGCTAAGTGAAGACTAAGTTAGAGCTTTGAATGTCCAGAGTGATGAAGGCATGCCCAAACACAGTGCCTAAGCAAAGAACAGAAGGCTAGTTCAAGCATTTAAGGAAATCTATGTTCAATAATTAGTTGGCCATTACAGTCGCCAAACTGTGGAAAGAACCAAGATGCTCTTCAATGGACAAATGGATAAGGAAGATGTGGTCCATATACACTATGGAGTATTATGCCTCCATCAGAAAGGATGAATCCCCAACTTTTGTAGAAACATGGATGGAACTGGAAGAGATTATGCTGAGTTAAATAAGTCAAGCAGAGAGAGTCAATTATCATATGGTTTCCCTTATTTGTGGAACATAACAAATAACATGGAGGACAAGGAGAGATGAAGAGGAGAAGGGAGTTGAAAGAAATTGGAAGGGGAGGTGAACCATGAGAGGCTATGGACCCTGAACAACAATCTGAGGGTTTTGAAGGGGTGGAGGGTGGGAGGTTGGGGGAACCAGATGGTGGGTATTAGAGAGGGCACAGATTGCATGGAGCACTGGGTGTGGTGCAAAAACAATGAATACTGTTACGCTGAAAAGAAATGATAAAAAAATAATTAACTAGTTGGCCATTAAGCTAACCAAACATACTTGGTGGTCACACAAGACAATAAAAGTAGAGTTTACAGAATTAGTTCAGGAAAGTCGCTAATCAAACAAAAACCAACAGCAACAAAGTAGAACAAATCCTGGGGAGCAGAGGTCTGACTCCCAGAGATGCCATATTGTATGATTTAAAATGTAGAGTTTTCAGGGTATGTGTGTGGCTCAGTTGGTTAAGTGTCTGACTCTTTTTTTTTTTTTTAAGATTTTATTTATTTATTTGACAGAGAGAGAGAAAGCAAGAAAGGGAATACAGGCCAGGGTAATGGGAGAGGGAGAAGCAAGCTCCCCACTGAACTGGGAACCCAATGAGGGACTTGATCTCAGGACACTAAGATCATGACCTGAGCTGAAGCCAGACACTTAATGACTGAGCCATCTAGGGGCCTAAGTGTCTGACTTCTTGATTTCAGTGCAGAGTCTGCTTGAGATTCTCTCTCTTTCTCCCTCTTCCCCTCCCCCCATTCTCTCTGTCTCTCAAATAAATAAATGTATCTTTAAAATATAAAATAAAATGCAGAGTTTTTTGATGAAAAGCTTAGAAGATACACAAAGAAGAAATAGGAAATAAGCCCTATACACAAAAGAAATAGCAGTCAGTAGAGACTATTCCTGAGAAAGTCCAGATGTTAGGTTTACTGCAGAAAAGCTTTAAATATGTACTTATAAATATGTTTAAAAATTTGGGGCACTTGGGTGGCTTAGTTGATTAAGTATTTGTCTTCAGCTCAGGTCATGATTCTGGGATCAAGCCCCGAATCAGGTTTTCTACTCAGCAGGGAATCTGTTTGTCCTTCTCTCTCTCCACCTCCCCCCCCAGCCATGTGCTCATTCTCTTTCTTTTTCTTTCTCTCTCTTTCTCAAATAAATAAATAAAGTATTTAAAAAATATGGTTAAAACTATAGAAAATGATTTTTAAAGAATTAAAGAAATGTATTAAAGGAAGGTTTTACCAAACAGACAACATCAATTAAGGTGTAGAGATTATTACAATAAAGAAAACAGCTGAATAGTACTTCTAGAATTAAGAAGTATAATAACTGAAATGTAAAATTCACTAGAGGGACTCAAAATTAGATTTCAGCTGACAGAAGAAAGAATTTGAAAATACATCAATTGAGATTATTTGGTCTGAGGAACAAAAAGAAAAAAAAAGAAGGAAGGAAAATGAAGAGAGCTTGAGAGATCTGCAATAACAAGCACATCAAAAGAGGCATAATGTGTATCCCAGAAAGAGAGAAAGAAAATAGTGATCAGACCTCTCCAAATTTATGAAAAAAAAAAAAGAAAAACATTAATCCATATCCTAGCAGTTCAACAAACTAAAAGTAAGATAAATTCAAATATAGCTATGCCTAGGAGACTCATAATCAAACTCCTGAAATACAAAGACAAAAAGGAAATCTTGAAAGAGAGAAGTAATTCATTTTGCACAAGAAATCATGAGTAAGACTAACAGCTGACTTCTCATCAAATATCAAGGATTCCAGAGGCAGTGGGAGAAAAAATTCAATATCTGAAAGGAAAAAAAAAAAAAAAAAAAGCTGTTACTCAAGAATTCTATATCCAGTAAAATGGTTCTTCAAAAAATGAAAGAGATATCATGAGTTCAACAAAAATGACAGAGTAAAGAATTCTGAAAGTCATCTCATCCATAAAAGCAATGACAACCTGGTGAAATTGTTAGAATCATTCTTTTTTTTTCAGAACTCTGAAAATCAAAGTCTTGAGGCAATATAGGGAGGGTTCTTTTTTTTTAATTATTATTTCTTAGAAAACAGTTGAATTTTGATAAGAACAGCAAGCTTTGCTATGTTGCAACTCTCCCCTATTTCCATTCCTCTCTTTCCAGATCTATCATTGCTTGAAATCCAATAGTCTATAGAAAACCAATGAAAATTAGCAGCCACTAGTCAAGTGGTAGAAGAACGAGGTTGGAGCGTCCCCAAAGCCTCATTCTGAGAAAATTTACTATATTTGACTTGACTGTTAGTTTCCCTAAATATACTATTGTAAAGATTATCTTTATTTGACCTGACTCAGAGCATACCTAATATGAAAACCCTTGCTCCAGGAGCATTTTTTGAAAATCTCTGGGGGTAATTGTTCAATATTATGGCTCCTTATGTGGTAAATAGCAGTTAAAACAAATCATGAACTCACCAAAAAAACTTAAAATAAATAGCTGGAGATTTAGATGTTGACAGTACCATTGAAAAGTCATGGCATATTCCAGAGAAATTGAAAGGTTATAGGCATATATAGGACAGTGCTCTTGCCAGGGTGTGTGAACGTTCAGGAAAGATAGGAGAAGACCCTAAGAGCTCATGTCTACCTGATATTAAGGTTCTGAACAAACAAGAAGTGAAGGCTGATGCAGTCATCAACTGCAATTGATGACTGAGTCACAGATGTATCATAGCAAAGACTGAAAGAGTTCAGTTTAACGTATTTAAGAAAATTTCTGTCCAAATTATTATTAGCTGACCACTAAACTAAATGAGGAAAGACTTCAGTATCCAGACACAGACTTTAAATTTTACAAGGAATACAGATTTTATTTTATTTTTTTTTAATTTTATTTATTTATTTATTTGACAGAGAGAGATCACAAGTAGGCATAGAGGCAGGCAGAGAGAGAGGAAGGGAAGCAGGCCCCCTGCTGAGCAGAGAGCCCGATGTGGGACTCGATCCCAGGACGCTGAGATCATGACCTGAACCGAAGGCAATGGCTTAACCCACTTTAATACAGATTTTAAAGAATTATATGGAAAAAGTCACTAAACAAATAAATAGCAACAACAACAACAACAACAAAACAGCAGCAAAACCAAATTCTAGAGAAGGAATAGAACTTGATATCCAGAGTTACAACATATTATTTAAAATATACCAGTTTTCAAGAACAGCACAAAAAATATGAGACATGCAAAGAAACAAAAACATATGGTCCCTATATAGGAAAAATAATCAGTCTACAGAAGATGTTCCTGAGGAAGCACAAACTTTAGGCTGATCACACAAAGACTTTAAATCAGCAATTTTAAATGCCAAACAACCAAAGGAAATAATATCTTTAAAAAAAAAAAAAGGAATATTTGAGGACAATCTCTCACCAAATATAAAATATCAATAAAGTGATAAAAACAATCTTTAAAGTTAAAAAACAAAATAAGAAAAACTTCAACTGGAGTGTCTGCACAGATGCAAGTAGGCAGTATAAAGAATAAGAAAATGGTCAGTTGGTGGGTCAGAAGATGGGTCAGTTAAGATTATCTAATCTTAGAAACAGAAAGAACAAAGAAAAATTAACAAAGCCAGTAAAACTATCCTTGAGGGGGAAAAAAAAGTCATTCCTGAATCAAAACAGAGAATTTTTTTCTTAACAAACCTGTTTTATGATAAATAGTAAGGAGAATTCTCTATGTTTAAATAAAAAGACAATATATAGTAATTAGGACCCACATAAAGTAAAAAAAAGAGCATTAGGAAAGGTAACTACATGTGTAGTATAAATTTGTATATTTTTATTAGTCATACTATTTTTCTCTTATCTGATTTAAAAGAAAACTGCACAAAGCAATAATGACAGAGTCAGAGTAAATACAACATATAAAGATATAATTTGTATGACTATACTGGCATGAATGAAGAATGAGTAGACCTCTTTGGAAGCAAAATTTGTATACTACTAATATTAAGTTGTTATTATTCCAAACTTCTTATAATTAGTTACAATGTTAATTGTAATCCCTAGAATACCCACTAAGAAAATAAATCAAAAGAAATTTTTAAAATAATAAAAGAAAAAAGGAAATTAAAGTGGTGCATTAGAAAAAAATCTACTTAACATAAATGATAATCATAATGAAGTAGAAGAATTTTTAAAAAGTGTAAACCGAGGAGGGGCAAGATGGTGGAGAAGTAGGAGACCCTGTTTCAACCGGTCCCCTAAAGTGAGCTAATTATCTACCAGAACACTGGTGAACACCAATGAAATCAGCCTGAGATGTAAAATTAAACACTTCTGGATCTGTATGGGGGCAGAAGACATGAGTGGAGAGGTAGAACATATTGGGAACAATTTGACTGATATCTGAGGATAAACAGAAGGAAGAGAGAGTCACCAGAAGTGACCCATTGGAAAGTAATACCCCAATATGAAAGCGACCTGTGATTGGGGACCAGCATTAACTTGGGGGTCTGGTTAAAGGCACTCAAAAAGAGCAAAAGATCTTAAGGAACAACTGGTGGAATTGGGCAGTCACAGGTACATGCCTACGCCCACAGATCCAGGACGGACACCACAAGCAGAGAGAGTGCAACAAAGCCTCCAGGCTCTGGTCCCTGAAACCCTAGCTTTTGGCTGCTTGCACCACAGCTCAGCTAGGTCCACTCTCATCGACAAGTGTGAGGGAGTCTGGTGTGGGCACAAGCCACAAGCTGGCACTCTCTAGAACCACACCCTTTTGCACTCTGCGCGACCAGGTTCTGAACTGTGCTCCACACCGGCACACGAGAGAGCTCTGTGCGGGTGCTATCCAGTGGTCTCTAGGACTGGCTGAGAATCTGAACATTCCCAGCCTGGGTTTGAAAAACTCAGTGCTCTATCTCTGGTTGGGATCTCGCCATGGGCAGTGACCTGTGAAATTGTGAGATCTGGCAAAGGCAGCCACCGGAAGCTGGCTCCCTGGACCATATAACTCCCAGTTTAGTGGCACAGGGGTGCAGAGACAAGCGGACCCTTTAGGTGACCCCTGAGACTGCAGCTGGGGATGTGCACTGCCTGTGGGAGGTTGCAAGGCTCAGCGGAGTTTGCAGAAGGGGAGTCTGTGTGTTCTGGGCTACCCAGAAGGGAAGCAAACTGAGGCTTCCCTCTGAGATGGAGGTCTGGGTGCAGTTTGCTTTCCACTAAACCTCCGAAAAACTGCAAAAAGCTGCCAAAGAACAAAAACCTTCAGAGAACAAAAGCCTGAGAAACCAGTTTCAACAGAGCCCAGCCCCTTCATAGGAAGCAGGAGGACTCAACCCAAGCCAAGACTGACTGAAAAACAATGCGGCAGCTCCCCCCCCAAGAAAGTCACCCAAAAGAATGAGAGGACAACCACTACAGGTCCCCATAAAACTGTAAAACCCCCAAATCAGGGGAAAACAAGATATTAAGCTCCTGGTATTGCCCTAAAACCTGTATGTTTCATAGATACAACTTTTATTTTTAATTCATTCTCACTATTCTTGTTCTTTTTAATTTTTTAAACTATTTACCATTATAACTAGAGGTTCAATACAACATATGCATTAATACCCTTTTAATGTGAACTTTTTTCATATATACCTGTGTTTTTCTCTTGCTTTTCTATTTTTTAAATATACATATAGATATAAGCTTCAAGGTAATCCAATTTCCCTAATCAATACTACTCCTATATATAAACCAGTCGAAATCTCCCTTTACCTCTTGAAAGTTGAGTCCTTTGGCAAAGATATGAAGACACAACCAGGAAGAATCAAAATAACCTTCCTTGCCCACACTGAGGATTTATAACCACCCTCCTATCTTTTTCTTCTGTGAGTGTTTCTGTGTATTTGTTTTTGTTCTGGCATTGTATAAATCTAATCCTTAGGGTTTATTTTGGCTGGCTTCTTCTTCTTTTTTTTTTTTTTTTCTTGTCATTTGCTTTTCTTGTTCATTTTTTCTGTCCATTTTTGTTTGTATATCTTATAAAACTTACCTTTGGGGCCCATTCTGGCTGGGTATTCTCTCTCTTTCTCTCTCCTTTTTTCCCTTTTTTTCTTTTTTCTTTCTTTTTGATGGTGACTTCCGATTACCCAGAAGCATTCAGGGTGCAACTTGCCTGGACCACAGTTGATATACTCTGCTATACATCCCCTCAACCTCCTCTTACCGAAATGACTAGAAGGAACACCCAAAAGAGGAAAAATTCAGAGACTGTACCCTCTCCATCAGAACTATTGGATATGGACAAAAAATGTTATAATTATCCAGGCAATGGCAAGGTTGGAGAAAAATACTATTGACAACATGGATCTCTAAGGGGAGAAGTGAAAGTCCACCAAGGAAGAAGTTAAAAATGCTATCAATGAGATCAAATCTAATCTAAACTGTCTAACAGCTAGGGTAACCAAGGCAGAAGATAGAATTAGTGAACTAGAGGACAAATTAATAGAGAAAAAGGATCAGGAGGAGACATGGAAGAAACATTTTAATCCATGAAAACAGAATTAGGGAATTAAATGATGCCATGAAATGCTCCAAACTCAGAATTATTGGAATTTCTGAGGAGGATGAGAAAGAAAGAAGACTAGAAGATATAGTTGAAGAAATTCTCAATGAAAATTTTCCCAATCTGAGTAATGGAACCAGTATTTGTGTCCTAGAGGCAGAAAGATAAACCACCAAGATCAATTAATCTAGAAAGACCTCAAGGCACTTGATTATGAGACTGATGAATCATAATTTTTGACAAGAGGTTCTGAAGCAGCTAGGGGGAAGAGATTCCTTACTTACAGGGGAAGGTCCATCAGAATGATATCAGACCTGTCCACAGAAAGCTGGCAAGCCAGAAAGGTCAGGAAAGACATATTCAGGGCATTAAATGAGAAAAACATGCAGCCAAGAATACTTTATCCAGCAAGGTTGACATTCAAAATGGATGGTGAGATAAAGAGCTTCCAATACTGGTAAGGTTTAAAAGAGTATGTGACTACCAAGCCCACACTACAAGAAATATTAAGGAAGGGGGGGTTCTATCAAAGAAGAAAGAATCCAAGGGTGACATAAAACAGAAATTTACAGAGACAATGTATAGAAACAAGGACTTCTCAGGATACATGATGTCAAAAAATGTATCTTTCAATGATCATTCTCAATGTGAAAAGCCTAAACACTCCCATAAAAAGGCACAGGGTTGTAGATTGGATAAAACAACAGGATCTGTCCATATACTGTCTAAAAAAGGCCCATTTGGAGCCAAAAGATACATCCAGACTGATAGTGAAGGGAAGGAGAATCATCCTTCGTGCAAATGGGCCTCAAAAGAAAGGTGGGGTAGTGATTGTCATATCATATAAATTAGATTTTAAGCAAAAGACTATAGTCAGAGATAAAGAAGGACACTACATCATTCTTAAAGGATCTATCCACCAAGAAGATCTAACAATTGTAAATATTTATGCCCCCAATATGGGAGCAGCCAACTACATAAGACAACTGTTAATCAAGATAAAGAGTCATATTGATATGAACACATAAATTGTAGGGGATCTGAACGTACCACTCTCAGCAATAGACAGATCATCTAAGCAGAAAATCAGTAGAGAAACAAGAGCTCTGAATGACACATTGGATCAGAGGGACCTCATAGATATATACAGAACATTCCACCCTAAAACAACAGAATATTCATTCTTCTTGAGTCACATGGAAATTTCTCTAGAATAAACCATGTATCGCCTCACAAATCAGGACTCAACCGATACCAAAAGACTGAGATTATTCCCTGCATATTCTCAGACCACAATGCTTTGAAAATGGTACTCAACCACAATAAAAAGTATGGAAGGAATTCAAACACTTGGAAGCTAAAGACCACCCAGCTCATGAATGTTTGGACCAATCAGGAAACCAAAGAAGAACTTAAACAACTCATGGAAACCAATGAGAATGAAGACACTTTGGTCCAAAACCTATGGGATACAGCAAAGGCGGTCCTAAGGGGGAAATATATAGCCATCCAAGCCTCAATCAGAAAAATCAAAAAATCCCAAATACACCAACTCTCTTAACACCTTAAAGAACTGGAGAATCAAGAACAAATTAAGCCAACCCCATGCACAAGAAGGGAAATTATTAAGATTAGAGCAGTGATCAATGAGATAGAAATTAGAGATACAGTAGAACACATCAATGAAAATAGAAGCTGGTTTTTTGAAGGAATCAATAATACTGATAAACCATTGGCCAAAATAATCAAAAGAAAAAAGACAGGACCCAAATTAATAAAGTTATGAATGAAAAGGGAGAGATAATGACGAACACCAAGGAAATAGAAACAATCATCATAAATTATTTTCAACAGTTATATGCTAATAAGTTAAGCAACCTAGATAAAATGGATGCATTCCTGGAAATCTATAGACTTCCAAGACTGAAACAGGAAGAAATTGACAACATGAATAAACAAATATCTAGTAAGGAGATTGAAGCAGTGATCAAAAACTTTCCAAAAAACAATATCCCAGCATGTGATGGATTCCCTGGAGAATTCTACCAAACATTTGAAGAAGAAATAATACCTATTCTCCTGAAGCTGTTTCAAAAAATAGAAACAGAAGGATAATGTCTGGACTCTTTTTATGAAGCCAGCATTACCCTGATACCCAAACCAGGCAAAGACCCTATCAAAAAGGAAAATTTCATAACAATATCCCTGATGAATATGGATGCCAAGATTCTCCAGAAGATCCTAGCTAAGAGGATCCAATGGTACATTAAAAATATGATTCACCGTCACCACTTGGGATTTATCCCTGGGATCCAAGAGTGGTTCAACATTCACAAATCAATCAATGTGATAGAACAAATAAATAAGAGAAGAGAGAAGAAACACATGGTTCTATCAATTGATGCAGAAAGAGCATTTGACAAGATAGAGCATCCATTCCTGATTAAAATCTTTCAAAATACAGGGGTAGAGGGAACATTCCTCAATCTTCTTAAAATCTTAAAAACCCACAGCAAATATCCTTTTCAAGGGGGAAAAGCTGACAGACTTCCCTTTGAGATCAGGACTATGTCAAGGATGTCCACTCTCACCACTGTTGTTCAGCATAGTACTAGAAGTCCTTGCAAGAGCAATCAGACAACAAAAAGAAATAAAAGGTATTCAAATTGGCAAAGAAGAAGTCAAACTCTCTCTCTTCACAGATGACATGATACTTTCTATGCAAAACCCAAAGACTCCACCCTCCAGCTACTAGAACTCATACAGCAATTCAGTAATGTGGCACGATACAAAAATCAATGTACAGAAATCAGTGGCTTTCTTATACAATAACAATGAAAATATAGAAAAAGAAATTAGACAATCAATTCCATTTACTATAGCACCAAGAACCATAAGATATCTGGGAATAAACCTAACCAAAGAGGTAAAGGATCTGTATTCAAGGAACTACAGAACACTCATGAAAGAAATTAAGAAAAAAAAAAATGGAAGAGCATTCCATGCTCATGGATTGGACGAATAAACATTGTTAAAATGTCTATACCGCCTAGAGCAATCTATACTTTCAATGTCATCCAGATCAAAATTCCACTGGCATTTTTCAAAGAGCTGGAACAAAGAATCCTAAAATTTTTATGGAACCAGAAGAGATCCTGAATTGCTAAGGAATGTTGAAGAAGGCAAACAAAACTGGAGGCATCACATTGCCTGATTTCAAGCTTTACTACAAAGCTGTGATCACCAAGACAGCATGGTACTGGCACAAAAACAGATACATAGACCAGTGTAACAGAGTGGAGACATCCAGATATGGACCCTCAACTCTATGGTCAAATAATATTAGACAAAGCAAGAAAAAATATACTGTGGAAAAAGACAGTCTCTTCCATAAATGGTGCTGGGAAAATTGGACAGTTATGTATAGAAGAATGAATCTAGACCATTCTCTCACACCATACACAAAGACAAACTTTAAATGGATAAAAGAACTCAATGTGAGGCAGGAATCTATCAAAATCATAGAGGAGAATGTAGGCAGTAACCTCTTTGACAGTGTCCACAGAAACTTCCTTCAAGACATGTCACCAAAGGCAAAGGAAACAAAAGCTAAAATGAACTTTTGGGACTTCATCAAGATCAAAAGCTTCTGTACAGCAAAAGAAACAGTCAACAAAACAAAGAGGCAATCCATGGAATGGGAGAAGATATTCACAAATGACACCACAGACAAAGGACTGATATCTAAGATCTATAAAGAATTCCTCAAACTCAACACACACAAAACAGATAATCACGTCAAAAAATGGGCAGAAGACATGAACAGACACTTCTCCAATGAAGACATACAAATGGCTAATACACACATGAAAAAAAGTTCCTCATCATTAGCCATCAGGGATATTAAAATCAAAACCACATTGAGATACCACCTCACACCAGTTAGAATGGCCAAAGTAACAAGACAAGAAACAACGGGTGTTGGAGAGGATGTGGAGAAAGGGGAACCCTCTTACATTGTCGGTGGGAATGCAAGTTGGTACAGCCACTTTGGAAAACAGTGTGGAGATTCCTTAAGAAATTAAAAACAGCTACCCTATGACCCTGCAATTGGATTCCTGGGTATTTACCCCAAAGATAAAGATGTAGTGAAAGGAAGGGTCTTCTGTACTCTGTATTCATAGCAGCAATGGCCACACAGCAAATGCCAAACTGTGGAAAGAGCCAAGATGCCCTTCAACAGATGGATGGATATATACAATAGAGTATTAATGCCTCCATCAGAAAGGATGAATACCCAACTTTTGCATCAACATGGATGGGACTGGAAGAGATTATACTGAGTGAAATAAGTCAAGCAGAGATAGTCAATTATCATATGGATAATGAAGCATGAGGAATAACATGGAGGACATTGGGAGATGGAGAGGAGAATTGAGTTGGGGAAAATCCTAGGGGGAGACAATCCATGAGAGACTGTAGACTCTGAGAAACAAACAGGGTTTTGGAGGGGAGGTTGGTGTGGGTTGGTTGAGCCTGGTGGTGGGCATTATGGAGGGCACATATTGGATGAGCACTGGGTGAGGTGCATAAACAATAAATTTTGGAACACACACACACACAATCAAATTTAATTTTATTTCAAAAATTAAAAATAAATTTAAAAATTTAAAAAAAGACCTATAGAAAACAAATAATAAAATGGAAGACACAAATCCTACCTCTAATTAGGTAAATTCATTAAATGCAAATGGATTAAACACTCTAATCCAAAGCAGTGACAGGCAGAATGGATTTTATTTTTGTAAAGACAAACTCTTGTGGCACCTGGGTGGCTCAGTCAGTTAAGAATTTGACTTTGCTAGCCATTTGTATGTCTTCTTTGGAGAAGTGTCTGTTCATGTGTTCTACCCATTAAGAGAAAGAAAGGAAAAGTGAAGTGGGGTAAATCAGAGGGGAGATGAACCATGAGAGACTGTGGACTCTGAGAAAAAAAATGAGGGTTTTGGAGGAGTAATAGGTGAGCCTGGTGGTGGATATTAAAGAGGACACATATTGCATGGAGCACTGGGTATGATGCATAAATAATGAATCTTGGAACACTGAAAAAATAAAATTAAATAAAAATTGACTTTGACTCAAGTCATGATCTCAAGGTCCTGGGATCCAGCTTCATGTCAGGCTTCGTGCTCAGTGGGGAGCCTGCTTCTCCTCTCTCCCTCTGCCATGCCTCCTGCTTGTGCTTCCTTGCTCTCTCTCTCTCTTTCTCTTCCTCTCTTAAATAAATAAATAAAATCTTTAAATACAAACTCTTAAATACAGAGAATGAACTGGTGATTGCCAGAAAGGAGTTGTGGGGAGAATGGGTGAAATAAATACAGAAGATTAAGAGGAACAAGTTTTCAGTTATAAAATAAATAAGTTAAAGAGATTAACAGTACAGCATAGGGAATATAGTCAGTAATGTTATAGTAATGTTGTATGGTGACAGATGGTGACTATACTTTTCATGGTGAGTATTAAGTAATGTACAGAATTGTCAAATGAATATGTTGTACACTTCAAACTAATATAATATTGTGTATTAGTTATTCTTCAATTTAAAAAAATGATTATCTCATGTATGGCTCGCAGGAAAGGCATTTTAATTTTATTTTTTATAAAGATATATTTTTATCCCCAGGGGTACAGGTCTGTGAATCGCCAGGTTTACACACTTCACAGCACTCACCAAAGCACATACCCTCCCCAATGTCCATAACCCCACCCCCCCTTCTCCCAACCCCCCTCCCCCAGCAACCCTCAGTTTGTTTTGTGAGATTAAGAGTCACTTATGGTTTGTCTCCCTCCCAATCCCATCTTGTTTCATTGATTCTTCTCCTACCCACTTAAGCCCCCATGTTGCATCACCACTTCCTCACGATCTCCCTGATATGAGGCATTTTAGATTAAAAACCACTAATAGCTAAAAGGTATTGGAATAGAAAAAGATATACCATGCAAACAGCAACCAAAAGAGATCTGGATACTAATATCTAATATCAGGTACTAATATCAGGAGAAATAGATTTTAAGACAAAAATTGTTACTAGAGACAAAGAATATTTTATGATGATTAATTGGTTAATCTATCAAGAAATTATAACAATTACAAACATATATGTACCCAACAAGAGGTTAATGAAGGAAATAAATAATAAATATTTCAGCATTTGAGGGAGAAAAAAGTAATTCAGCAAAATAATCAGAGACATCAATACTCTACTTCTAAAAATGAACGGAAAAAAAAGAAACTACTCTACCTATTATAGTCGAAATAGTAGCTTTTTTTTTTTAAATTTTTTATTTTTTATAAACATATATTTTTATCCCCAGGGGTACAGGTCTGTGAATCGCCAGGTTTACACACTTCACAGCACTCAACAGATGAATGGATCAAGAAGATGTGGTATATATACACAATGGAATACTATGCAGCCATCAAAAGAAATGAAATCTTGCCATTTGCGACAACATGGATGGAAATAGTAGCTTTTAACAACACCACATACCAGATATACTTCACAGACATCTAGATATAGAACACTTCACTCAACAAAGAAAAATACATGTTCTTATATGTCCATGGAAGATTATTTAGGGTAAACAATATGATGGGTCATAAAACAAGCCTTAATAAAGTTAAAAGTTTTGAAATCATGCAAAGTATGCTTTTTTAAAAAAAAAGTGGAATAAAATTACTAATCAATAACAGAAGAGAATTTAGAAAATTCACAAACACAACATACTCATAAACAACATACTCTTAAGTAACTAATGCCTCAAATAATAAATCAAAAGGGATATCATAAAATAGTTTGAGGTGAATAAAAAAAGCACAATGTGCTAAAACCTCACGGGCACAGTAAAAAGTGATGGGAGGGAAGGTCATGGCTATAAACACCTATATATGTATTTTAAAAGAAGTACCTCAGATCAATAACATAATCTTACACCTTAAGAAACTATAAATTAAAAGCAAACTAAATTCACAGTAAGCAGAAAGATGGAAATAATAATGATTAGAACAGAAATACAAAGTAAATAGAAAAACAGTAAAGAAAATCAATCAAACTAAAGGTTGTTTCTTTGAAAATATTCACATAACTGACAAATGTTTAACTAGCCTGATCAAGGAATAAAGAGAGGATGCAAATTACTAAACTCAAGAAGGAAGGAGAGGGAATGATATCATCAAAAATGGCAGAGTAGGAAAAAAAAATTCTCAGTATAACTCTAAGGAGCCAAATCTAGTGATATATAAAGGACTGTATACCATAACAAAGTAGAATTTATTTCAGGAATGCAAGTTTGGTTCCAACAAACAAAAATCAATTAGTCTAATACACCACATTTATGTAATAAAAGACAAAAATTGCAACATCAGCTTAATAAATGCAGGGAGAAAATACTTGGCAAAATGCAAAATTCTACACTTTCATGATGAAAACACTAGGAAAATATTAACAAAATTATGTATAGAAGGGACTATCATGAGCTGATAAAGGGTATATATGGCTAATGTCAAAATAACTGTGAAAGAAGGAAAACTTTCTTCCTAAGATCAGGGAAAATAAGATTGTGCACTCTCATGACCTTTGTTAATCATTGGATTGGAGTTTCTAGCTGTGACAAACAGCAAAAAATAAATAAAATACATCTAATTTAGAAAGGAAGAAGTAAAACTGTTTCTATTTGCTGGTGACTTGATCTTATACATCGGAAACCTTAGAAATAGCCCCAGGAAAAATTACCCAAACTCATGAGTTCAGCAAAACTGCATGCTACAATCCCAACATACAAAAAATCAATTAAATTTCTATATACTGGCAATGTACAATCCTAGAAAGACATTAAAAAAGCAATTTCACTTAAAATAACATGAAAAAGAATAAAATATTTAGGAACAAATGTAAAAAAGAGAGGAGCAAACTTGTACTCTGAAAAATGCAAAGGATAATTCAACAAATTAAAAACCTAAAAGACATCCATATTCATGGATTGAAATGCTTAATATTTTTAATACGGTAATTCTCCCCAAATGATCTAGAAAACCAATGCAACCTTCATCAAATCCTAGTTGTCTACTTTGTTAAAATTGGTAGATTTACCCAAAATTGTTATGGAATTGCTAAGGACCTGGAATGGCCAAAACAATCTTAGAAAGGAACAAAGTTATAAGATTCACTGGTACTTCTCAACTTCAAATTTCCCTTAAAAGATAGAGTAATTGGAACTATGCGGTATTGGCATAAGGACACATGTATATATTAATGGAATACAATTTAGAGTCAAGAAAGAAACCCTTACATTTATAGTCAACTGATTGTTAGATAGCCTGTTAAGGCATTTCAATGGGGGAAAGAATAGTTTTACAACAAATGATGTTAGGACAACTGAATATCCACAAACAAAGAACTGAAATTGTATTTTCACCTCACCTTGCATCATACATAAAAATCTACTCAAAATTGATCAAAGGCCTAAATGTAAGAGAGCAGACGTAAAATTTTTAGAAGATATGGATATCAGTTCCTGGGCTCTTGGATTAGGAAATTTTTTTTTTAATTTTTCTTATGCCTTTTTTATTTTTTATTCATTTGTCAGAGAGTGAGAGAGCAAGAGAGCACACACAGGGGAAGACAGAGGGAGAAGCAGGCTCCCTGCTGAGCAAGGAGCCAAATAAGGGATTTGATCCCAGAGGTCCTGGCAGGGGTCCTGCAGAAGGTAGATGCTTCACCAACTGAGCCAACCAGGCATCCCAGAAATTAATTTTTTAGATAAGACACCAAAAGCAGAGCAATTAAAAAAAAAGTACATTGGATTTCATAAAAATCAAAAGCATCCGTACCTCAACAGATTATCAAAAAAGTAAAATGACAACCCACAGAATGAAGAAATATTTTCACATCATGTATATAAGAAATTACTATCCAAGATTACAACTTATTAATAGAAAGGCAACTAATCCAATTAAAATATGGGCGAATTTCTCTTATTTTTATTAAGGCACAATTGACATACAACATTGTCTTAGTTTCAGATGTAAAACATCATGATTTGATATTTGCATATATTATGTGATGATTGCTACACAAGTCTAGTTAACATACATCAGCATACACAATTACAGATTTTGTTTCTTGTGATGAGAACTTTTAAGATCTACTCAGCAGTTTTTAAGTGTGCAATATTATTTACTATAACTAGCATGATTTATAGTATATCTCCATGACTTACTTATTTTGTAACTAGAAGTTTGTTCCTTTCCAGTCTTCTTACAAATTTGACTCTTTCCCCACCTGCACCTCTGAAAACCAGCAATCTGTTTTTTATGAGCTTTTTTTTTTTAAGATTCCATATATAAGTGAGACCAATATAGTATTTGTAAAATTCTGATTTATTCCATTTAGCATAATGCTCTTAAGTTTCATCCATGTTGCTACAAGTGGCAAGATTCCATATATTATATGATTCATATATAATGATTTCTTTATCCATTCATCTGTTAATGAACACTTAGAATATTTCTATATTGGGGCATTGTAAATAATGCTGCCATGAACACAGGGGTGTAGATAATTTTTGACTTAGTGTTTTCATTTTCTTTGGATATATTCCCAGATGTGGAATTATTGGATCATATTTTTCTATTTTTTTTTCTATTTTTAATTTGTAGATAAATCTCCATACTGTTTTCCATTATGGTTGCAACAACAATTTACATTCTTACCAACAGTGCAAGAGTATTTCCTTTTCTCCACATCCCTGCCACACTTGTTATTTCTTTTCTTTTTGATAATAGCCAGTCTAACAGGTGTGATAGGAAATCACATTGTGGCTTTGATTTGTTTTTCCTGATGATTATTTTTTTTATTTCTTGTTTCATTTTTCTTATATATTTTTTAATTGTGTTATGTTAGTCACCATAAAAATACATCATTAGTTTTTTTTTAATTTATTTATTTTCAGCATAACAGTATTCCTTGCTTTTGCACCACACCCAGTGCTCCCTGCAATGCATGCCCTCTCTAATACCCACCACCTGATTAGTTTTTGATGCAGTGTTCCAAGATTCTTTGTTTATGTACAACACCCTGTGCTCCATGATTATTTTTTAAACGTTTTATTTATTTATTTGAGAGAGAGAGTGCACAAGCCAGGGGAGAGGCACAGGGAGTGAGAAAGGAGATTCCCCAAGAGCAGGGAGCCCAATGAGGGGCTTGATTCCAGGACCCTGGGATAATGACCTGAGCCAAAGGCAGACACTTAACAGACTGAGTTACCCAGGTGTCCCTCCCTGCTGATTATTGATGTTGAACATTTTTCATGTCTTCTTTGGAAAAATGTCATTCATACCTTGTACCCATTTTTAAAAACTGGATTGCTTATTGTTGTTGTTTTGCTATTGAACTTCACAGAAAGGCTGGGGATAGGTTTCATTCTGCTATCTATACAATATCCTGGGCTTGCTGCCCTACCAAGAATTGTCTCTCTGATGGCTTAAGTCCCAGAGGACCCTGAAAACAAGTCCCACTCATCACCAGAGCCAGGTGATCCATGTGTATTCCTTAGGTAGCAGCCATAAAACTGGTGCACTAGAGGTAAAACCCTAGGGGTCAGATATACATAAGAACTCCCCCAAAATACTTGTACTCTGGGAATTGGCAGAGGGAGCATACAAAATTAGTGCCCACCCTCTGAGGTCTCAGAAAAGGTTTTCAGTCAAGTCTTAGGTGTGTGTTTAATTAGATGCCTGTCCCTCAGGCTGCAGCTATGATGATATGCTCATAAGTCTCTTTCACAGAAGACCCATCTCCTGTATCTGTTGCCTTTTGCTGGGCTCTGGAGCTGATAGCTATTTAAAAACTCCTCTTCTGTTGGATACAGTCTTACAAGACCTGTGAGTGTAGGTCCCACTGGACACCAAAGCCAGGAGATGTAAGGTGTCCCCTGGCAGTACCCACAAAAGTCATGGCACCTGACAAGGTTAAAAGCTCCTTTCTGGAAGATACCATTGAGCTGGAGTGAGGCATAGCATGTGATTTTGTCATCACAAATGAAATGCCTACACCTCTACCACCTATAAAACTGAAATTTAAACCTAAAATCTTTCCCAAGACTGTTATGTCCCATTCCTTTAGGCTTTGAACCTTTAGTCTCTATGGGCATGGTATACTATTTCAGTGTATTAGATGACATGTGCCCACAACATGTCAGTACCAACCCTAAACCCTCTTTGTAGGTGAGTACACTAGGGCAACAACTTTTAAGTGTCTACAACCCAGCTCTGCTGTTTTTTTTTTTTTTTTTTTTTTTAATTAACATATAATGTACTATTTGCTTCAGGTGTACAGGTCTGTGAACCATCAGTCTTAAACAATTCACAGCACTCACCATAGCACATACCATCCCCAATGTCCATAACCCAGCCACCTTATCCCTCCCATCTCACCCCTCCAGCAACCCTCAGTTTGTTTCCTGAGATTAAGAGTCTCTTATGATTTGTCTCCCTCCTGATCCCATCTTGTTTCATTTTTTCCCTCCCTACCCCTACCACCCCTGACCCTGCCTCTCAAATTCCTCATATCAGATATTTGAAAATAATATATCAGATAAAGGGCTAGTATCCAAAATCTATAAAGCTCTGCTGATTTTTAAACTAATGCCTTGCTGCTCATTCTCCTCAGGAACCTGCAGGTTGACAGAGTGAAAAAGTGAGGACCACGCTTCTGACAGAGACTAGGAACAGATGGAATAGACCCTGCATTCCTCAATGAGTCGCCACACCTTTGAAGGAGAAAGAAGGATGGAACCCCGGTCATACACCTTGCCTCACAGAGGTGTATTTATGTATGTTCCCATAGCTACACAGAGCTTCATAGAGCTGGATGATGAAATAAAACCCATCTGTTTGAAATATATCTGGGTTTCTTTTAAGTATCAAAATTCTTACAGAGACATTAGCCTCAAAAAAGTGTTGGTGATTTGCAAAGTGCTGTCCTTTGTGTGATACAGACACCATGCTCTTATCTCAGGAGAGACTTTAGCAAGTCTCACCCTGACCCCAGCTCTTCTCAGGACCTCACAGTAGTCCTCAGATTCTACCTCTGTGCTTATCTTGTCTCCCTCAAGAGCTGTTATACTACCCATGTGCAGGGATTTTTTCCTCTATCTACTTCTCTTTACTTCATTCCACACTCTGGGTTGTACCTATTCTAGTGCAGGGCTTAAATGATACCTAAAAAATGCCTCTAGGTCAGCCAGAACTTTTCCCCTACTCACCTTCATTTTCCACAGACAATGCAGCCCATTTGTACCTGCCTTGCTTCTGAGGGGTTAGCATCTCACAGTGATGCCAGCCTTGCTTCACAGTTGTGATCATGGGAGCTCTATAGCTATGAAAATATCAGTCCCCAGAATTGCCAGCAGTTTTGGCAGCCCTAAGGGGAGTAGGAAGAATGGGTAGGCATGAGAGAGAGGAGAAAAGACATACCAGGAAACAGGAGACTGATGCATTCAACCTCATAAATCATTTTAGTGAAGATCTTTTTCTATCTCTCATGGCTTCTCTTGACCTTTCTTGGATCTGAAAATTTGGCATCATAAAGAAAAACACTACTCTGCTTAGCTATTAGAAGAGTCAGCTTTGATTCACAATTTATAATCTAATCATTCAACTGAAGCACTAAGCAGAGCAATATCACACTAAGACAACATCCTTGATCGCATTTCTACATGTTTATTTATCTTTGATTAATATTAAAAAATACACATTAATTCCCTGCTTCTCCCCTTGGGTCATGCTCAGTAATGATACCATAGGAGCTGGAGAGATAGCCTTAGCCACAGCGGTTCTCCAATCTGCTTTTGTCATTTTTGACTCTCAGCTAATCAGATCCAGAAAAAGATTCCAGAGACCCCATTAGAGCCTGATTTGAACACAATACCCTTTTCCAGGAAGTAGCAATCTAAAGGGGGCACCTGGAGGGCCCTAGTGGAGAAACAGTGTCTACATTCAGACATGATGACAAAGTGCAATGACTATTAATTCAAAATAAATTATATAATGGCTTTACAAAGTAATGCACTAGGTGTTGTATGCAACTGATGAATCACTAAATTGCACCCCTCACTAATAATACAATACATGTTAATTAAATTAAATTTTTTTTTTTTAAATTTATGCCTCCTGGAATCAGCCCAGAAAGTTCTAATAACATTGAGTTCTCTGCCAGGAATCATCAGCCCAAAGGTGTGAAGTTAGAGACTGCTGACAAGTAACAGTTCTGTCCACCACCATGAGGTCTGAAACAGAGCTGCTGCCTCTCACCAGGAAACCCATCCTGTGCAGCTACTAAATT
Organism: Mustela nivalis; assembly: GCF_964662115.1. Taxonomy (NCBI): domain Eukaryota; kingdom Metazoa; phylum Chordata; class Mammalia; order Carnivora; family Mustelidae; genus Mustela; species Mustela nivalis. The sequence goes on along the minus strand of NC_139028.1, from coordinate 37,116,558 downwards.
TGACTTTGCTCCTAGCCATGTTGCAAATTTGCAAATCAATATCAAAGGTTGGATGACTTGCTCACATTTAACTTATGCCAGGACAGTGCATTAAGGAGAACTATTAAAGTTACAAGAACAAATCAGTGTTCGTCACCGTCAGATACTTAATACAGGCAGTCATATTAAATCCTCACAATCACCTTGGGATGTAAATAATGTAACTGCCATGCTACATAAGTAAATGCAGACTCAAGGGATTATGTAACCTGCCAAGACATTAAGGCTAATGCAGGACAATGCTATAATCTGAACTTGTCTATCCAAAGGGCAGACAGTTTTCTTTCCACATCTTTGGTTTGCATGATGATTATAAAAGTGCCACGCTAATATATTGAACTATTAATTTGTGGTCCTAATATTTTTGACACCATATCCCACTGCCTAGTCAGGTAGATTCAGGCCCTTTTACAGTTATTCCATCGCCAATAATTTTTTTCAAGACAGAAAGGAAAAGCAGAATTTCATTAAGCACCATTCCTGTCTATTGTAAAAGCTCACATACATCAAAAAACGTAATGCCAAATATCTACATCAGAGAGAAAGATAAAGAGTGACATTTAGAAGAGTAAGGAGTGAGGGAAGAGAAGATTAAGGTAGAGAAAAGAGACATGAAGTCCTATGATAGTAACTGCCCATCTGAGCTTCCTGCAGTGTCCCAGGAGTTGACAAGATATCCAAGGGAGATGTGTGAAGCACAATAGACATTACCTCAGCACCAGGTCTCCATCTTGACATAGATCCCAAGCCCTGGAACAGACCTACCAAAGTCTTCAGACCTGAAGGGACCACATGGACTGGAACATCTGATCTCTTAAGAGAAACCAAGGGAAACTGATGATTAATGGCCAGAAGGTACTGCCCAGTGCTTTGGCACAACATATGCCATGGGAACTTTGCCTAACTTGCAGGAGCCGTGAAAAAGAATGATGTTGAGATTCCCACCTACCCAGTAAGTGAGGACTGAGAACAAAGATCAAAGTGATTTAAAGAAACACAGATTGCTAAGTTTGTCACTTTAGAGTAAGGTTCCTATTTGCTAACTTAATCTTGATGGAATCACCTTATATGTGTTAACCCAGCCTCACACTGTACCATTTTGGAGCACTCTGACATTATTTCAGTTGATCTTCCTTTATTAGATTCAACATGGATGAGGGAATTTGCCTATTTTAGATACAGCTATTTTTATTCCACATCTCATGCTCTTTGTGCCAAGCTAGGTGGATAGGGATTCCACCAGGGGGGTCTCCTCTGATGAGGGTAGAGTTGTGCCTGAGTTTATGCTGGGAGGGGGGTTGGTGTACAGTGTGTGCTAAGGCTGAAAGTATGTGTTGGTGAAGATTCTCCAGAAAAACAGAACTTTAGGATATATACATATATATTATACTATTATATTATATTATATTATATTATATTATATTATAATAGTATACTATACTATTCTATATTCTATATAAAGAGGTATAAACTAGAAATGATCCTGAAGAGAAATCAAGTGTTTGTCTCTCCTAGAGAGCTACAGGATACCTATAGGAGAAAAATCTTTATCCATCATCATCAATCTGAGATTTACTATGAAGAACTGCCTCCCATAATTGTGAAGGTTAAGAGGTTGTGAGATCTGCAGTCAGCTACCTAGAGACCCAAGTGCACTGTTGTTCTAGTTCTCAGCAGATTCCAAAGACCTAAGAACTATGAAAGCTGATGTTACAGCAAAGACCCAAGATGAATTCATGTTTCAGGTAAGTATGAAGGCAGGAAAAGAAAAAACAAACAAACAAACAAACTGGTATTCCAACTGTAGGCAGACAGACAGGAGTTCCCTCTTATCCCTTGAAGGGTCTGCCTTTTTATCTCTTCAGGCTTTCAGCTGATTGGATGAGGGCCAGCCACATGAATTGAAGGAGAGCAATCTGTTTTATTCAGTCTCCAATTCAAATGTTATTTTTTTTTTCCAAAAGTACCCTCATAGACATACTTAAAATAATATTTGGTTAAATATAATGGGACTCCATGGCCCAGTCAAGTTGACACATAAAAATAGCTATCACAGAGTTGTAGATTTTCATACTATCTAGTGCCTGGCACATAACTGGCATCACCAGAACACAAATCACATTCATGCTAGTTGGGTATTTGCCTTGAAAAAAAGCTAAACTGCATTTCTGTAGCAAACATTTAATAAAACTAAGTTGGTGTCATATGAATGCAGAAGTTAAAGTAAGGGACAAGAATAACATATCTGTTACTTTAAATCAAAAGTTACCTAATTATCTCAGAGTGTTTACCCACATCCTATAGATCTTCAGAAAAACCAAACATAATTTTCCTCCAGGAGCATTTTTAATGTATAACATATGCTATTGTGAATGTTCTTTCTAAATTCTATCTAAAAAGAGGATGTTATGGCAATATTGTCTGCTATCAGGAGTTGAAATTTACCAAGGTATACATAAATATAGAAATGTATGAATAAAATGTGGCATATGCACATTTAGAAATACTACACAGTAGTCAGGGGAGGTGAACTATGTTTATGCTCAGCAACATGAGCAATGTTGTGGGAAAAACAAAACAAAACAAAAAGCATGAGGCAAAACATAATCCATAGAACAGTGCTATTGAGGAATAATAATAACGATATGAAGAGAGAAGAATGTCAGCAAGACAATGGACTAGGAAGTTCCAAGCCCTTATTCCCTAACAGAAAGATTAAATAAACAACTAGAGACCGACTATAATAACTTTATAGTAGTTTTGAAAATAGAGATCTATAGTAACAGTGAATACCCAATCAAGAAAAAGCCATTAAAACAGTAGGAAATTTCTCCACATCCTCTCGAACACTTGTTGTTTATTGTCTTGTTAATTTTGGGAATTCTTACTGAGGAGCTCTCTTAAACTGTTGGTAGGAATGCAAGTTGATGCAGCCACTTTGGAAAACAGTGTGGAGATTCCTTAAGAAATTAAAAATAGAGCTATCTTATGATCCTGCAACTGCACTACTGGTTATTTACACCAAAGATACAGATGTAGTGAAAGAAGGGCCATATGTACCCCAATGTTCATAGCAGCAATGGCCACAATGGCCAAACTGTGGAAAGAGCCAAGATGCCCTTCAACAGACGAATGGATAAAGAAGATATGGTCCATATATACAATTGAGTATTACACTTCCAACAGAAAGGATGAATACCCAATGTTTGTATAAACATGGATGGGACTGAGATTATGCTGAGTGAAATAAGTCAAGCAGAGAGAGTAAATTATCCTATGGTTTCACGTCCTTGTGGAGCATAATGAATAACATGGAGGACATTAGGAGAAAGGAAATGTTAAGTGAACTGGGGGAAAATAAAGGGGAAGATGAACCAAGAGAGACAGTGGACTCTGAGAAACAAACTGAGGGTTTTGGAGGGGTTGGGGGTTGGGTGAGCCTGGTAGTGGGTGTTAAGGAGGGCATGTATTGAATGTAGCACTGGGTGTGGTGCATGAACAATGAATCTTGGAACACCGAAAAAAAAAAAAAAAGTAGGAAATTCCATGGCAATTTTACTCACTTGTGGCCCACTCCTTATCTGGCATTTCTGTGGTTTGAGGAAAGCAACAGCCCAGTGCTTAGTTCCTTTCTGTGAAGTGAAAAGAGTGGACCGTATACAATTTGCAACTCTAACATGTCCCGGGACTGCCAGAAGGATTGGTTTCTGTGTCACCTAACTTAAAGTTTGTATAGTTAAAGGTGGCACAGTTGAGATCTCAGGTTAGGCAAAGCTGCAGGAGGAAGAGGGCATAGCTCATCTACAGACTGAGTAATGCAAGTGAACAGCTAAGGCCTCAAAAGAAACAGCAGTGAGATTCTGAGGGAATTTAAGTCTTGTATACAGAAGAATCAGAGAATAGCACACAAACAGGCATAGGAAAGACACATGTCCAGAAATGACCTAGGAAGACAGGTCTCCAAATAGGCTGATTCCAAAGCACAGAACAAGCCCTGATAATTGGTAAAGATATTCCCCCACATGGAGCCAATCTATCAATTTTCAGCAAAAAACCACAAGGCATACAAAATAAAAGAGGAAAAATGATCCACTCAAAACAAAATAAATCTCCAATAACCATCCCTGATAAAAGACAGGCTTCAAAATTACTAAACGCTGACTTTAAAACAACTTTCTTTAATTTTCTCAAAGAACTGAAGTTAAAGACAACATTAAGAAAACTTGGGAAAATTATATATGAGCAAAATGAGAATATAAAAAAGAGATCTAAATTATGTAAAAGAACCAAACAAATTCTGGAACAGAAAAGTAAAGTAACTGAAATGAAAAAGTCATTGGAATGGGTCAACAGAAAATGAAACTTGATGTTATCAATTTTGAGGAGCTAAAGGAACAAAGAAAAGTAAATAGAAATTAAGAGATTCATGGGACATGATAAAATGACCGTATGGATATTATGTGAATCCCAGAGTGAGAGGAAGTACAGAAAAGAGCAAAGAAATTATTTGAAGAACTAACGGCCAAAAACTTACCAAATGTGAGGAAAGGCATTGACCTACAAATCCAAGTTCTATGAACTCTCTGTAGGACCATCTTAGATAAAGTGTCAAATGTGAGAGGCAAAGAGAGAATCTTGAAAGCAACAAAAGAAAATTGATTCACCATATACAAGAGAGCTTCTATAAGATTTTAGACAGATTTCTCAGCAGAAACTTTGCAGCCTAGGAGGCAGTGAAATGATACATTTAAAGTACTGAAAGAAAAAAACAAAAAAAACAAAAACCAAAAAAAACCCGAAAAACTATCAACAGAGAATTCTATGTCCCTAAGAACTATTTTTTTGTTTAAAAAAATGAGTGAGAAATTAATACATTCAAAGATAAAAGCAAAAGGAGCTTATTACCACTAGACCCGTCCTACAAGAAACAAGAGGATGATAGTCTGTAACTCAAAGCCTGTAACTCAAACTATAAAAAGTTTCCCAGTAAGGGTAAATATATGGACAGATAAAAAGAACAAATATTAGTGTGATTTCAGTTTATAACTCTACTTTTTATTTTTTCTATAGGATTTAAGAGACAAGTATAACAATAATTATAAATCTATGATAATATCTATATAATATATAAAAATGGAATTGTGACATCAATAATATAATGTGGAGTAGGAAGTTATAAATGATTCGAATTTTTGTATTTAAGTTTAGCTGGTATCACTTTAAAATAGATTGCCATTGCTTTAGGATGTTCTATGCAATCCCCATGGCAACCATAAAAAATATCCATGGAATATACACAAAATGAAAGGAGAAGGTAATCAAAATGTTTCAGTATTAAAAAAAGTAACTAGATACAAAGAAAGGCAATAATGAAAGAAATAAAGAGTACAAAGCCCATAAAAGAAACAAAACAAATAACAATATAGCAATAGTAAATCCTTTCCTATCAGTAATTGCTTTATATGTTAAGTGTCCATCAGCAGTATAATGGATAAATATTATTATGGAATTCTATATTATGTTTATTTAAACACAGGAAAAGATATTGTTTCTATGTTTCTGCCAATATTAATATCTTCTTAAACTCCTGAAGTTTTAAAAACCTCTCCAGAAAAATAAATCAAGAGCAAGAGATATGTGATAAATACATATATGTGGATAGCCCTATCACCACAAGATTCTGGTGCTAGTGATATATAAGACATTGATCATCCCTCTCTGTGCTGTTTACAAAGGTGTAGTAGATTAACCCTTTTCTATGGCTCCTTTTGAGATGTAAAGTCCAATTCCTTTTTTTTTGGATCTTTGTTGTAGTGATTCATTTCACTTGCATAATGTGGTAAAAGTTACATTTGGAGATATTCAGGTGAGGGTATAAAATAGCCTGCAGCTTTCACCTGAGTCTCTTAGAACAAGTATTCTAAGTGAATATTGATACCATAAAAAATCTGGCTAAATCTGGGATAGCCATTCTGAGGAGGCCATGTGCAGGCTCTCTAGTCAGTAATCCTAATTGAGAATGGCTTCCAGCCATCCCTGCAAAACTGCCAGGAAATGTGAGGGAATCTATTAAGGCTATCAGACCTGCCCATCCACCAGCTAAGTCCTACTGAGTAACCTCAATCTATGCCACAAGTAGCAGAAGAATCACCAGATGAACTCTGTCTAAATTCTTCACTCATATACTGTGAGCTATAATAAAATGTCTATAACTATAAGTAAGTCTTATAGTAATTACATTATATATATTATATATATACTTATATATAAGTATATATATACTTATATATATTATAATATACTGTGTATATATATATTACTTCCAATAATTATATATATATTATATAATTATTATATATATTATTATATTATTAAATATCCTATGTATATTCCATTCATATATATATATATTCATATATATCCTATACATATATATATATATATATACACACACACACATATATACATATATATGGTTTGAGATGAGTGGCAAACAGAAGCTAGAATATCCTCAAGGAGACCACTAATGAAAGATGGAAGGACAGGGAGAAAATTATATTAGAGGGAACCCTTGTTATATAGCAGTAAAATTGGAAAATAGTTTTGCCTGCAGTAACATGGAATGAAGAACCTAATAGATGGGTGGACTTGCAAAGATTTCTAGGCAGAATATCAAAAGTGCAAATTGGTTTCATATGGCAGCCCATAACAAGATATGGAAAAAGTAAAATATAGTAAAAAACTCTCAAACAAAAATCAGAGATAAATATAAAGGATCAAGAACTTGCCAGGTTCTACAGTAGAACTCTTTCTTATTCCCAGTATTCCTAGAGCCAAAAAGCTCAAAGAATAAACAATAACCTCAAGGTAAGAATCATCTCAAAGGGTGTCTATAAGGCCTTTGAAAGACTTCAGAAATATTTAAGGGTGTGTCTTATGGATGCTCTTAACTAGAGAAAAATATTTCTGAGTCAAGGGTATTAGCCTACACAACACAGTCTCTGCATACAAGCCATGAAGAGATTGTCTTAAAGAGATTTATGAGTATAACTTTTGCTATTGGACAACAATATATTTATATGAAATAAGATCACAGAAGCCCACGGAGTTTTTAAGAAGATTGTACTAATAAATGCACCATCAACTTGGGCTAAAAAGAAGAGAGACTATTTAAAGTAGAGCCCCCTGGGTCCACAACGTTCCACAAACAACCTGAGAAAGTTTTCTAGCTGCAAATATGTATCATTTCTTATATAGGGAAGGTGATTCAGAGGGCAAAAACAAGATTTACAATGGTAGAGCCAAGAGTTACAAGTCATTTCTGGGGAACAGAACTAGGTTCTAATTAAGGAATTAGTAGTGTGTGCCTAACTGGCTTTCAAAGATGGTATGACCTACACATTCTCTCCCTTTCTAAATTGGAATATCTATTACAGTTATTCTATATCTGCTCTACTATTGCCTATTGGGTGCAAGAGGTCTATAGATTTGGGTACGAGAGGTCTTTAGATAGAGAACTATACATGAGAAATTATATCCAGGAGTCTCATTTGCCCCTGGACCTGATTTAGGTAATGATAGCTGGATGTCCAGGCATTATTGACAAAGTACCAGATATAAGTGAATCTGAATCTTCCAGACTTGCCTATATCCCAGCAAGAACAATTAAATAACCTCAGTCAACACTACGCGGAATAGAAGAATCACCCACCTGAACCTTGCATGAGCTCCTAACCCACAAAATTATGTTATAATAAATTGTTTTAAGTCAATAAATTTTGGGGTAATTTGTTACACAGCTGTGGAAAGCCAGAACACAAGGATTATATGTATGCCACATATCATAAGGCTTTTTTTTTAATCTCATCTTATAATTTACCTGTTTCCTATCTATATATCTTGTCAGAATGTAATTTCTTCAAAAGTAAAAATACTGCCGTAATCATGGTTGTACCCTTCACAGCACTTAGCACAGTCCCCAATCTACTTTAGGTACCCAACACAGCAAAATTAGGACCAAACCCAGGTAGGTTACTGTTTTTCACTTTTTCCATAAGCACCTTTTAGATTCTTTTCCAATTCTAAACATTGTGTTAATGACTGGGCATATAAAGGTGCAAGACTGAGCCTTTGTCACAACCTGTAGGAAAAAGAGAGAGAGAGAGAGAGAAGAAACTGGAAATTACAGGACACTGCTGGTTGTGGAGCACCTAACGCAGTTAGGAGAAGTTAGGAAATGTTTCCAAGAAAAAAAAAAAAAACAGCATAATCTGAGCCTTAAATAATGATAGGTGATTTAAAGGGTAAAGGGTAAAGATGGACATTTTGTAAAGAGAGAAGAATATATACAATGAGAAAGGTGCATGAGAGAATAATTTATTCTGGAAACATGAAGTAGAAAGTGATGACTGACTGGAGTATGTGGCAGTTGTGGAAAATTGGCAGGGGAAATGCTAGAAAAATCAGCAGGACTTTATAATCCATACTAGGACTTTAAATCAAAGGTAATGGGAGTCTGTTCCAACTTCTGAGCAATAGATAAAAAAAAAAAAAAAAGCCCATATGTTTGGAAAAAGTTTGCCCCAGTAGCAGTAACAGAAGCCATGAGAGCAATCCAGGTGGGACCTGATGTGGGTGAGAACTCAGGTAGTGACATCAGGGATGGAGAGGATAGAGCAGACTCATGAGGCATTTATAAAGCAGAGTCAGAAGGACTTGTTGTGGAAGTAACAAGAAGAAACCAGAAAAAATTCAGGTTACATATTTGGTAAAAGAGAGGGTAGGAGATATGAGAGGCTGGCGGTAAGAAAAAGTCAGAGTTGAGGTATATGTTGGGGAGGAAGCATATGCTTAGAGCTGAAAAATGAGAGGAAATTCTAAGTCCAGCTCAAATATGTTGCATCCCAATTCCATGTGCAGCATCATCTGGAGATATACAGCAGGCTGCTCCAGTTCACAAGGGGCCATGGGGCTAGAGACTCAGATTCAGGGGTGCCCTGGTGGTAACTACACCTATTTTTTTAAAGATTTTATTCATTTATTTGACATAGAGAGAGAGATCACAAGCAGGCAGAGAGGCAGAGAGAGAGGAGGAAGCAGGCTCCCCACTGAGCAGAGAGCCCATGGCGGGGCTCGATTCGAGGACCTGAGATCATGACAAGAGCTGAAGGCAGGGGCTTAAACCCACTGAGCCACCCAGGCACCCCTGCACCCATGTTTTTGCAAGAGAACAGTTGTGGAGAAAGCAAAATGGACCAGAAGCAATGTGTGGCTGAAAGAATGCAGGCTGGAAAAGGCATTGAGAAGTTGCTCTTTAAGTAAAAGGAAAACTGCAGGGAGAGCAATGCCACACAAATAGAGGGTGTTTATATGTGTGGGCAGGGGGAAGGACTTCAAAGTTTCAAAAGGAGGACATAGTCACATGCTTCAAATGCTGTAATGATGCCTAGTATGTTCAAGTGGTCATGACAAGTGAGAACAAATTTGTGCTTTGACCAGGGTAATGTCATGTATGGGGTGGGGGGCAGTTTCAATATACTCAGCAGAGACTTTTTCTTTTTCCTTTCAAAGGAAGTACATTTTTTGAAATGGCCATGGGACTCATGTCAGCATGCTCTGGCTTAGTGCATGGCCTAGAGAAGCATGCCCCATCCCTCCTGAGACATTCTGCAAGGGAGGCATGTTCTAAGGGAAGAGGAGGGTAACAGTGAGGTAGAGAGAAGTGGGGACCACTCAGTGAGGAGGTTATTGTTTGTTTTGTATTTATTTTTCTAAGTGGCATAACCACTTTACAGAGCAAATTGTTGAAATGTTTGAGAAGGGTTGGAACAGACAAACTATAGAAGAATTAGAGCAACACATGACTAAAAGCACGGGAGGCAATACAGAACTGAGACCTCGAAATTTGGAGCAAGCGCTGATATTAACAGCTATATATTAAGGCTCCTTCATCGATACCTGGGAAACATAAGGCTGAAAAATAACTGAAAGAAGTTTCTTTAGTAATTAACTTTCTGAAGATGGCAGAGAAGTAGCAGACAGAGACTGCATCAGGTAGCAGGAGATCAGCTAGATAGCTTATCTAAACATTGTAAATACCAACAAATCCAATGAGAGATTGAAGAGAAGAAGAACAGCAATTCTAGAAATAGAAAATCAACCACTTTCTGAAAGGTAGGACCAGCAGAGAAGTGAATCCAAAGCGAGGTAAAGATAGACCGCGGGGGTAGGGGCTGGCTCCCAGAAAGTGGCAGAGCAATGGAACACTAAATCAGGACTTTTAAGTCTGTTCCACTGAGCGACAACACTCCAGAGGCTAAACCGGGATGAAGCCCACGCTGGGTCAGCGTGGCCCCAGGTCCTGCAGGGTCACAGAAGGATCGGGGGTGTCTGAGTGTCACAGAGCTTGCAGGCATTAGAACAGGGAAGCCAGCTACAGAGAGAGAGCAAAGGAGTGAGCTCTCAGTTCGGGGTTACCTTGAACAGGTCGCAGGCTGGGTGAGCTCGGAGCGTGGACGAAGGCCAGGGAGACAAGAGTGATTGGGCACTATTGTCTGAGGGTGCACTGAGGAGTGGGGCCATGAGCCCTAGGCTCCTCTGGGCCAGAGACTGGGAGGCCACCATTTTCATTTCAGTCCTCTGGAACTCTACAGAAAGCATTCAGGGAACAAAAGCTACCGAAAGCAAACCTGAGTGGATTACTCAGCCCAGCCCCTAGTAAAGGCAGTGCAATTTTGCCTGGGGAAAAGATACTTGAGAATCACTACAACTAGGCCCCTCCCCCAGAAGATCAACAAGAAATCCAGCCAGAACCAAGTTCACATACGAAGGAGTGCAGGTTCAATACCAAGGAGAGCAGCAGAATACCAGAGGAGGAAAAAGCAAAGCACTGAACTCATGGCTTTCTCCCCATAATTCTTTAGTCTTGCAGTTAATTTAATTTTTTTTCAATTTTTTTAATTCTTCTGATAAATTATTTTTTAACTTTTACCATTTTCTTTTTTTAACGTTTTTTAACTAGTTTAAAAACTAGTCTAACTAGTTTTTAACTAGTTTATCTAATACATATATATTATTTTCTTTTTTATATGTTTTCTTTTTTTAATTTTTTTTTCTGAACCTCATTTTTTTATCCTCTTTCTCCCCCCCGACCCCCCATGATTTGGGGTCTCTTCTGATTTGGTTAAATCATACTTTCCTGGGGTTGTTGCCACCCTTTTAGTATTTTACCTGCTCCTTCATATACTCTAATCTGGACAAAATGACAAGGCAGAAAAATTCACCACAAAAAAAAAGAATAAGAGGCAGTACCAAAGGCTAGGGACCTAATCAATACAGACATTGGTAATATGTCAGATCTAGAATTCAGAATGACAATTCTCAAGGTTCTAGCCAGGCTCGAAAAAGGCATGGAAGATATTAGAGAAACCCTCTCGGGAGATATAAAATCCCTTTCTGGAGAAATAAAAGAACTAAAATCTAACCAAGTTGAAATCAAAAAAGCTATTAATGAGGTGCAATCAAAAATGGAGGCTCTCACTGCTAGGATAAATGAGGCAGAAGAAAGAACTAGCAACATAGAAGACCAAATGACAGAGAATAAAGAAGCTAAGCAAAAGAGGGAAAAACAGCTACTGGACCACAAGGGGAGAATTCGAGAGATAAGTGACACCATAAGACGAAACAACATTAGAATAATTGGAATTCCAGAAGAAGAAGAAAGAGAGAGGGGAGCAGAAGATATATTGGAGAGAATTATTGGAGAGAATTTCCCCAATATGGCAAAGGGAACAAGCATCAAAATCCAGGAGGCACAGAGAACCCCCCTCAAAATCAACAAGAATAGGTCCATACCCCGTCACCTAATAGTAAAATTTACAAGTCTTAGTTACAAAGAGAAAATCCTGAAAGCAGCCCAGGAAAAGAAGTCTGTAACATACAATGGTAAAAATATTAGATTGGCATCAGACTTATCCACAGAAACCTGGCAGGCCAGAAAGAGCTGGAATGATATATTCAGAGCACTAAATGAGAAAAAATGCAGCCAACAATACTATATCCAGCTGGGCTATCATTGAAAATAGAAAGATAGATTAAAAAGCTTCCAGGACAAACAAAAACTGAAAGAATTTGTAAACACCAAACCAGCTCAACAGGAAATATTGAAAGGGTCTTCTAAGCAAAGAGAGAGCCTAAAAGTAGTAGATCAGAAAGGAACAGAGACAATATATAGTAACAGTCACCTTACAGGCAATACAATGGCACTAAATTCATATCTCTCAATAGTTACCCAGAATGTGAATGGGCTAAATGCTCCAATCAAAAGACACAAGGTATCTGAATGGATAAAAAAACAAAACCCATCTATATGTTGCCTACAAGAAACTCATTTTAGACCCGAAGACACCTCCATATTTAAAGTGAGGGGGTGGAAAAGAATTTACCATGCTAATGGACATCAGAAGAAAGCAGGGATGGAAATCCTTATATCAGATCAATTATATTTTAAACCAAAGACTATAATAAAAGATGAGGAAGGACACTATATCATACTCAAAGGGTCTGTCCAACAAGAAGATCTAACAATTTTATTTTTTTTTTAAGATTTTATCCATTTATCCGACAGAGAGAGATCACAAGCAGGCAGAGAGGCAGGCAGAGAGAGAGGGGGAAGCAGGCTTCCCGCTGAGCAGAGAGCCCGATATGGGACTCGATCCCAGGACCCCGAGATCATGACCCGAGCCAAAGGCAGAGGCCCAACCCAATGAGCCATCCAGGCGCCCCAGATCTAACAATTTTAAATATCTCTGCCCCTAACACAGGAGCAGCCAACTATATAAACCAATTAATAGCAAAATCAAATAAACATAACAACAATAATACAATAATATAGTAGGGGACATTACCACTCCCCTCACTGAAATGGACAGATCATCCAAGCAAAAGATCAGCAAGGAAATAAAGGCCTTACATGAAAAACTGGACCAGATGGACATCACAGATATATTCAGAACATTTCATTACAAAGCAACAGAATACACATTATTCTCTAGTGCACATGGAACATTCTCCAGAATAGATCACATCCTGGCTCACAAATCAGGTCTCAACTGGAATCAAAAGATTGGGATCATTCCCTGCATATTTTCAGACCACAGTGCTCTAAAGCTAGAACTCAATCACAAGAGGAAATTTGGAAGGAACCCAAATACATGGAGACTAAACAGCACCCTTGTAAAGAATGAATGGGTCAAGCAGGAAATTAACGAATTAAGAAAGTCATGGAAACAAATGATAATGAAAACACAATGGTTCAAAATCTGTGGGACACAGCAAAGTCAGTCCTGAGAGGAAAATATATAGCAGTACAAGCTTTTCTCAAGAAACAAGAAAGGTCTTGAGTACACACCCTAACACTACAGCTAAAGGAGCTGGAGAATGAACAAGAAAGAAACCCTAAACCCAACAGGAGAAGAGAAATCATAGAGATCAGAGCAGAAATCAATGAAATAGAAAACAAACAAACAAACAAAAAGAACAAAGCAATGAAACTAGGAGCTGGTTCTTTAAAAGAATTAATAAGATTTATAAACCCCTGGCAAGACTGGCAAGACTTATCAAAATGAAAAGAAAAAGGACCCAAATAAATAAAATCATGAATGAATGAGGAGAGATCACAACTAACAACAAAGAAATACAGACAATTATAAGAACATACTATGAGCAACTCTACACCAACAAATTTGACAATCTGGGAAAAAAAGATGCATTACTAGAGACATATAAACTACCACAACTGAACCAGGAAGAAATAGAAAACCTGAACAGACCCATAACCAGTAAGGAAATTGAAACAGTCATCAAAAATCTCCAAACAAACAAAAGCCCAGAGCCAGAGGGCTTCCCAGAGGAATTCTACCAAACATTTAAAGAAGAACTAATTCCTATTCTCCTGAAACTGTTCCAAAAAATAGAAATGGAAGGAAAACTTCCATACTCATTTTACGAGGCCAGCATCACCTTGATCCCAATACCAGACAAGGATCCCATCAAAAAAGAGAACTACAGACCAATACCCTTGATGAACACAGATGCAAAAATTCTCACCAAAAGACTGGCCAATAGGATTCAACAGTATATTAAAAGGATTATTCACCACGACCAAGTGGGATTTATTCCAGGGCTGCAAGGTTGGTTCAACATCCGCAAATCAATCAATGTGATACAACACATAATAAAGGAAAGAACAAGAACCATATGATACTCTCAATAGATGCTGAAAAAGCGTTTGACAAAGTACATCATTCCTTCCTGATCAAAACTCTTCAAAGGGTAGGGATAGAGGGCACATGCCTCAATATTATTAAAGTCATCAATGAAAAACCCACCGCAAATATCATTCTCAATGGGGAAAAACTGAAAGCTTTTCCGCTAAGGTCAGGAACACGGCAGGGATGTCCATTATCACCACTGCTATTCAACATAGTACTAGAAGTCCTAGCCTCAGTAATCAGACAACAAAAGAAAATTAAAGGCATCCAAATTGGCAAAGAAGAAGTCAAACTACCACTCTTTGCAGATGATATCCAAAAGACTCCACTCCAAAACTGCTAGAACTTGTACAGGAATTCAGTAACGTGTCAGGATATAAAATCAATGCACTGAAATCAGTTGCATTTCTCTACACCAACAACAATACAGAAGAAAGAGAAATTAAGGAGTCAATCCCATTTACAATTGCACCCCAAACCATAAGATACCTAGGAATAAACCTAACCAAAGAGGCTAAGAATCTATACTCAGAAAACTATAAGAGAAATTGAGAAAGACACAAAGAAATGGAAAAATGTTCCATGCTCCTGGATTGAAAGGACAAATATTGTGAAAAAGTCTATGCTACCTAAAGCAATCTACACATTTAATGCAATTCCTATCAAAGGAGCATGCATTTTTTCCCAAATAAATGGAACACATAATCCTAAAATTTATATGGAACCAGAAAAGAGCTCGAATAGCCAAAGGAATATTGAAAAAGAAAGCCAAAGTTGGTGTCATCACAATTCCAAACTTCAAGCTCTATTACAAAGCTGTCTTCATCAAGACAGCATGGTACTGGCACAAAAACAGACACATAGAACAATGGAACAGAATAGAGAGCCCAGAAATAGACCCTCAACTCTATGGTCAACTAATCTTTGACAAAGCAGGAAAGAATGTTCAATGGGAAAAAGACAGCCTGTTCAACAAATGGTGTTGGGAAAATTGGACAGCCATGTGCAGAAAAATGAAATTGGACTATTTCCTTATACCACACATAAAAATAGACTCAAAATGGATGAAGGACCTCAATGTGCAAAAGGAATCCATCAAAAATCTTGAGGAGAACACAGGCAGCAACCTCTTCGACCTCAGCTGCAGCAACTTCTTCCTAGAAACATGCCAAAGGCAAGGGAAGCAAGGGCAAAAATGAACTATTGGGATTTTATCAAGATCAGAAGCTTTTGCACAGCAAAGAAAACAGTGAACAAAACCAAAAGACAACTGACAGAATGGGAAAAGATATTTGCAAGATAAAGGGCTAATGTCCAAAATCTATAAAGAATTTAGCAAACTCAACATCCAAAGAACAAATAATCCACACAAGAAATGGGCAGAAGACATGAAGAGACATTTCTGCAAAGAAGACATCCAGATGACCAACAGACACATGAAAAAGTGCTCTACATCTCTCGGAATCAGGGAAATACAAATCAAAATCACAATGAGATATCACCTCACACCAGTCAGAATGGCTAAAATCAACAAGTCAGGAAATGACAGATGCTGGCGAGGATGCGGAGAAAGGGGAACCCTCTTACACTGTTGGTGGGAATGCAAGCTGGTACAACCAGTCTGGAAAACAGCATGGAGGTTCCTTAAAATGTTGAAAATAGAGGTACCCTATGACCCAGTAATTGCACTACTGGGTATTTACTCTAAAGATACAAACATAGTGATCCAAAGGGGCACGTGCACCTGAATGTTTATAGTAGCAATGTCCACAATAGCAAAACTATGGAAAGAACCCAGATGTCCATCAACAGATGAATGGATAAAGAAGATGTGTTATATATACAGAATGAATACTATGCAGCCATCAAAAGAAATGAAATCTTGCCATTTGTGATGACGTGGATGGAACTAAAGGGTACCATGCTTATCGAAATAAGTCAATTGGAGAAAGACAACTATCATGTGATCTCCCTGATATGAGGAAATGGAGATGCAACATAGGGGAGGTTAAGGGGTAGGAGAAGAATAAATGAAACAAGATGGGATTGCGAGGGAGACAAACCATAAGTGACTCTTAATCTCACAAAACAAACTGAGGGTTGCTGGGGGGAGGGGGAGTTGGGAGAGGGTGGGTGGGGTTATGGACATTGGGGAGGTGAGTGCTATGGTGAGTGCTGTGAAGTGTGTAAACCAGGCGGTTCACAGACCTGTACCCCTGGGGATAAAAATACATTATATCTTTATAAAAAAATAATAAATAAATAAATAAAAGAAATTTACTTTCCCTTACCTAGAGCACTGAAATCACCATGAGTTTTCTATTTTTCACTGTGGTCTTTAACTTTTACAAAATAAAATTAAAAAAAAAAAAACCATGAAATTTAACAGAATAGTTTCTAGAACAAGAGTGCTCAGAGTCAACTCCTGAATCCAGCCCTTATTAGCAACTTGAACTTGAGAAACTTTCCTATTTTCTATATATTTCATGGTTTGTGAAATAAATAATGTTTTTAGCTCAAAGGGTTGTTGGAAGATTAAATGAGATAATGCATGAAAATCACTTATAATGCGTGATTCAGAGTAAATATTCCATAACTTAACTGATTATTAGTATTAAAAATTGTTATTTTCCACTGGGCCCTCCAGAAGCTTCCTTGGTGGCTTGCCTATGAATAGGGAAGGGCAGAAGCTG
This sequence comes from Mustela nivalis, assembly GCF_964662115.1. Taxonomy (NCBI): domain Eukaryota; kingdom Metazoa; phylum Chordata; class Mammalia; order Carnivora; family Mustelidae; genus Mustela; species Mustela nivalis. The sequence continues at coordinate 37,099,556 of NC_139028.1, read as the reverse complement.
TTGAACACATAGCAGAAGCCAAAATGCCTTTTGTCATGACAGGGGTTCCCAGCTGATTACGCCTGTTACACTAATTCTAGGTGCCTTCTCTATTCTACTGATCTAACTCCCAGCTATCAAAGCAAATTAATAGGAGAATTAAAATAATATTTTTTTACTTAAGGGGTCAGAGAGAGACAGAGGAAGAGGGATAGAGAAAATCCTTAGTAGGCTCCATGCACAGCACAGAGCCCCACACAGGGCCCAATCTCACAACCTTGCAATCATGACCTGAGCTGAAATCAGGAGTCAAACACTTAATTCAGAGTCACCCAGGTTCCTCCAAAGTGATAATTTCTACAGGAAATAAGGGAGTCTTTACTTAGTGTTTTTACACCCAGAATAAAGAACTTTAGGTGAATTTCAATCAATCTAAGAAATATTATTTTACTTTATCCTTATAATAAACTTATAAGAGCAACACACTACCCCATTTTACTAATGAGGTTCTGAAGTCCTGGTGGGTATGTTAAGGATCTCATTTTTACTCACCTTCCATGGCTACTCCTATGCGTAGTCAAGTCCCCAAGCAGAGAGAGTATCTTCCTGGTACACCCATGAGATCACTCAGAGAAATTGTTTTTGGTAACTCAGAGGAATTGTTCCTCAACAATGTCAAGGGTATACCCCCCAAGACATTCCTGAAGGCTTCTCTTGGATCAGAAAAAGAAGGAAGAAAAGGTAGAAGGAAACTCCTGTTTCCTCTTCCCCTCCCTGTCTTTCTTCTCATTCTCTCGACCTTTAAGAGCCATTCAATGCCCAGTTCTGCTCCTAAGATGATGACTGTGTGGACCCAGGAAAAATTATTTCTCCAGTGGAGATAGCAGTGAGGTCCAACTGCCAATGAATCCTCCTAACAAGACGCTCCTTGACACAGGACACTTTAATGAGACTTTCCAGATCTGTGTCCTCACATTAGGGCAGAGGGAGAGAGAAAGAATGATGAGATGACCTTGTCACAAGAACAGGGAGAAATAATGCACATGGTCAGAGGGCAGCTGGCTCAACAAGAATATAAACCTCTCATTACGAATCAACTGCTTCTTGGCCATGAGAGGGTGATTGGCAGAGGCTGAAGGGAGAGAGAAAAGGAAAAGGAGGGAGGCGTTGTGTAGAGCTGCAGAGGGAAAACCCACACATAGCTTTGTTCCTATAGCAGGTATGTATTTACTTGCTACGGACTTGACCTCCACTGTTTCCAACACCTTATCTGTCCTGGTAAGTGTAAGGTTAGATGATGTATTGTTCATCTCAACAATAACTCTCCAGGAGATAAATTCATCTGCCTCTCTGGAGAATGTATTTGAATGATTTAAATAGCAGAAATCCCCGTGATGTAAATAGATGCAGAAATACAGATTGCACTCAGAATAGATGAAATTTTACCTTGGCTCTTGGTGTTATGCACATCTGGATTTGTTACTTGCAGTTCATCTGCAAGATAAGGAGTATAGTGAAACAAGTTGCTTTTTCTAGCACTGTCTGTACATGCACAGTCCGGTTTCCTTTCTGTATAAAGAAAATATGACAGGTATGCACAACAGAGCATGTAAGAAATAACTTAGAGGTGGAGAAGTAGCCTGGTGGAATACAATGAACCCTGGGCTAGAGTCCAGTTGAACATCTCATGCTGGGAGCCATACTCACTGTGCAACTTTAGACAGCTATGCAACCTGATGGAGTCCAGTTTCTTTTCTTTTTTTTTTTTTTTTTAATTTTCTTGGATGCCATGAGGATCATTTCTTTTCTTTTTTTTTTTTTTAAGATTTTATTTATTTGACAGACAGAAATCACAAGTAGACGGAGAGGCAGGCAGAGAGAGAGGGAAGCAGGCTCCCTGCTGAGCAGAGAGCCCGATGCGGGCCTCGATCCCAGGACCCTGAGATCATGACCTGAGCCGAAGGCAGCGGCTTAACCCACTGAGCCACCCAGGCGCCCTGGAGTCCAGTTTCAATAAAGGTAAAATGATGAGATTACCCATCAGAAGTAAACTAGAAATATACCGTATTTTCACCAAAAGGCCACTAAACTGCAATGAACAGCAACAATCCATAGCAATCCACCACCATATAAATGGATTTCATAAGCATAATGTTGGAGGGAAAAAGCCAGACATAAACAAGTACATACTGTATCACTCAATTTCTATAAAGTACTAAATGGAGTAAATCAATATATGTTAGATAGATTAGTCACCACTAAGAAGGGCGTGACTACAGAAGACCTCAAGCAGGGCTACTAGGGGGACGGCCATTTTGGTTTCTTGATCTGAATGCTGATTATGTGGATGTATTCAGCTTATGAAAACTGACCAGGCTATGCTTTTGATATCTGTACTTTTCTGTACCTAAAGTATACTTCAGTAAACAGAAAATAGAGTGAGGACAAGAATAAATTGAATAATTTATTCTTCAATAAGTTTCATCCACCTCTAACAGACCATCTTTCTAGCTTGTTAATCATTACAGCTTTTAGTTTCTCTTCTTTTTATTGTTTCTTCCCTTTCTCTCATGCTTTTTTTTTTTTTTTTCATCAGTATATAGAGATTCAAGGGTGGATTGCACAGAATAGAATGGGGGAATTTAGTGCCTTTACCTGGCTTCCGATAAGCAGCTCTAACCTCAGGCTCAGTGGAAAAGGGGACTGGGTCCATGGCTTTCCATCAAGCTTGGTTTTATCAGTAAATGTAGAAGATTGTCATTTCTGTATCCCTCATAGACAGTTCTCAATCTAATCCTTATCTCTGAGCAGAAAAATTGAAACTGTTCTAGGATTTGGTAGTTTGTTAAAGTCATTATAAGTGAAAAAGCGATTTTTTATTTTCTGTGAACAGATATGATGAACTATATTTTTTCTCATTACCTTCTTTAGTTTGATGCCCAACATTCATGGTGAGCACAGGGCATTTTGCCCTTGATTAAGATGTGCTATTTTAAGATGTTTGCTGCATTGGATATGGATTTATGCAGCTTTTGACACCTTCTCCCCTAGCTCTCTCTCTGTGAAATAGTGAGGCAGCTGTCTGAGTGAAACTCTAAGGTCTGGAGCTAATGAATAGTGGTGTGTTTTTTAAGACAACAGTGTTGATTCCTCTTCACCCTCCATCTAAATCCTGTAGCATTTGCTTTGTATCTGATGGAGAATAGAAGACAACTCTGCTTCTGATTGGAATAGACCTCAGAGTTAGAGGTTTTAAGCTAGGTAGGGGTTAGCGAATAGGCTGTAAATTGGTTATGCAAATGACTTTAAGTTCAAGATCAGTCCAAAATCAGTCCAAAATCAGGCAAAAGTTAAGGAGTAAACACCTTTCTGGCAGATAGCTTAAAACTCAAAATTTAGGCAAAGTAGATGGCTCAAAGTTTGGAATGGCATTTGGTAAGCAGAAGGGCAAGGTTGTTGCAGGGAAAGAAGGGCAGGCTAGAACACTGGAGAAAAGGCAGAGCAAAACGTAGCAACTTCCACCTTGGTCAAAAATAGGAATCTACCTTAGACAGGAGAACCCCCTGATTGAATCGAGGGACTAGAAGACAGGGGGAAGGGAGGAGTGCAGAGAGCAGAAAGCCTACCTACCACCCAGGAAAATTGTCAATATAACTTTTTCAAAAGGAGCAACTGTCACTAGCTGCCTGTTGATTCATATCTAAGTTATTCAAATCTTACTTATCAAGCATCTACTCAATATCAGGCACAATTTTGAGGCACTGAGAATACAAATGTGAAACTTTCATAGGCTCTGCTGACAGGGCAATATACAGGTGGCATGGGCATATAAGGATAGAGGAACAATAGTGCATGGGACTCCAGGAGTGTCCACAGTTTAGCACTGCTGTAAGATAGAGGAGGAAGGACATTGCACTGCCATGCCATGTTTAGGCAACTTTGATGATGTAATGCATTCAGTGGACAAATAGGTATTGAACATTGTGTTCGGTATATGGCATATGACACAGGACAGATGTGATCCTTACCACTAGAGGACATATTGTGGATAGAAAACAACTGTGCATGTGCAGAGAATATTCCAGGAGAACCCTAAGAGAAAAGCCATACATTGTAGGCAATGACCGGATCATGGTAATACTGGTGATCTATGGCATAGGAAGGAGTTTGGAATTTATCCTAAAAACACTGGGAATTCATTGAAGTAGAACAATAGCACAGGTAAGAAATTATGTTTCTGGATGAAAAGAAAGTGAAGGACTCCAGAGATATTTGTTTATTTTCACATGCACCATATCCAGTGACTTCCATCCTCTCTCTCCATTAGGTATAGCCTCATCACATCCAAACTGGAACAAGAGAGTGGGGAGAGGGAGACCAAGGCTGTCTTCCTGTCTCACCCAATGCTCCACCACCCTCACTGTATATGAATGGAAGAAGGTGAACTAGTTCCTATGAGGCTCAGTCATGGTCTTCTATCTCTTCAGGAACATTTGATCTTACCTAAGGAGCTACTTTCAGGAAGCTTGAGAACTAAGAAACAGCCTTTTAGTCCAGCCTGACAAGGCTTCCTCAGACCCTGTCACCAAATAAGAGAGACAGTAGTCTTGTTTCTTCACATAATGTACTTAAGGTTTTCCAACCATTATCAGAAGGAAATTAAAGCAGTGAATATTAGTTTGAGGTTGAGGAAGTGAGAGGTATGCACTAGGACATTTCTTAATGGGATGTATGAATCGGGATATTTACCACCACTGGAAAACCACAAAATCTCAACATAGTAGCACAAAAATGTATATTTTTCACGCATACAAATTGTGATGTGTCTTGAGAAGCTCTCTTCTCAGGCATCCACGCTGTTTTGACTTATGGTCAATTCTCAAAATGTGGTCTCTTTAGCCACAAAAAGGTGGGACAGAGAAGGGAGGGAGTAATGAATGGAGCTGGTACACCAGGTTTTAACTACCTCAGGCCTCACTTGAGGCTTATAGCCAGAACCCATTGGCCGAAGTGAGTCACATGCTCCGACCCAACTGTTAGGTAGACTAGAAAAAATTAAAAGAAAAGAGGATATTCCATTAACTTAAATCTCTGCCAAATTCTAGTGCTGAAAAGTAGACAGAGCAAAGAACTGTCTGACCCACTGCCTAAGGCCTTTTGAGACACTACTGTAAACACTTCATCACTTCCTGGTGTGTCAATCCTGTCCTGGACTTTGGGATCACAATTTTTCCCATCAGAGGACTTAAGAAGGATTCAGGTCATGGGCTAACAACTGTGCATAAATTAGTTCTTGATTTTTGTTTAGAACATGCTTGACTGAAAAATAAATATTAGCTAATGGAGTAAATTAATATTATTGCTGATTTGGCTTTTTTTTTTTTTTTTTTGATCCCTTGTTACCTTACCTTACCTTGTCCCTGCTTACCTGATTGCCTATCTTGGTCCCAGGACCCTAGATCTTCTTAACTTCTCTGCAGTTATTCATATCCCTCTGTAATAAAACCAAGCATCTTTGACTATGTTTTCACCTACCAGCTGATTTCTTTATTACCAACCCCATGCATATGGAGTAAATTTCTGTGCCCTCTAATCCTTGCACTTTCCCAACAGAAGGACTATTAATCTGATGGGACATAAGACCATCGACCAGATGGTGATTAATAATGTGTGGGAATCAGTGTGCATAAAAAGGAGTATCTATTATCTATCTATCTATTTATGAATATCTATTATCTATCTATCATCTATCATCCTTCTATCATCTATCATCTACCTATCTTCTATCATCTATATCATCTATCTATCATCTATTTATCCCTATATCCTCTCCTTCTTCTCTCTCCTCTAGAGAAATTCAATTCCTTCTTTTCTAGTCTTACCTATAATTATATATTCAGGCATCATCTCAGGTGCTAGGCTCACAGTGGAGAAATAAAACAAACATGGAAGTCCTTTTATAGGAACTTGAGTCTAATGAAGGAAGTGGATGCAAACAACTCAATTTTAAAAACTGGTTACATATTATGAGAATTCTTTCAAAGGAAACAAATAGCAATGATCAGCGAAATAATTTAATTAGAGAAGACAAAACCTCTTTTCTAGGAAAATATCTTTAAGGTTATATCTGAAGGATGGCTGGTGAGAAGTTAGGAAGGAATGGAGGCAAGAGTTTCTAAGCATAAGGAAGAACATTACCTAAACCTCTGGGGCAGGAACCAAGAGAAAGAAAGTTGGATCTAGAAGTTTAGGTTATATAGTGACAATTAAGAGCTCTAATTTTATCCACATGCCTGGTACAATTATTTATAAAATAGCTTTCTGGTCCTTTTGCCTGTTGTTGAAATACATGCTGCTTCCAAGGAGAAGGTGTAAATGGTGAAGGCCAACTGTTGAGGATGCACACCTTCATATAATCCCTCTATTTTCTCCTTGATTCTCATCATATGCCACTCCTGTTGACTTGAGCTCTGGAGACTCTCCAGGGCTGTCAGGCTGACTGGCATCTCTATCTGGAAAATATGTGTGTTGTAAGGTGTCCAAAAATGATGACAGGGTTAGGGGTAGAGATAGAGAATGTGAGGAGGTATAGGCATTTTTCATGAATGGAAAGGAAACCAGATCTTGGTGGATGACAGCAAAACGATAGGAATATCCATATGGCCAGTAGGGAGAGCCTCAGAAAGTCATCAGTGTGTGTGTGTGTGTGTGCGTGTGTGTGTGTGTGTGTGGTGCAGTAATGTCACTAAAGGCCAACACACCTTATCCCACTGTTCACCAGACTCTACCTTTCCTACACAGCCTTAACTAAGCTTTGTGTTTATTGCACTTAATATACAAGTTTCATAACTTCAGGAAACATTCTCAATTAATAAAATGTAAATTTATTCAGCTTGTTGTCTCATTTTACAAATATAATTTTCTCATTGACGCTTAATTGCCTCAAAATTCTTGAAAGGTTAAAAGGGAACTATCTCTTGAACATTAGTTTTTAAATTATGTCTCACCAATTAATTTGCTGAACTGATTGAATTTTATGACTTTTTTATTGATTGTTTGAAGCAAATTTCCAATTATCAAAGGATCAGATATTCTCCATTCAAAATTCCCTGGAGAGTAGCAGGAAGCTGGTTTAATATTTTCAAGATCCTGGGTCCTTTGTGACCGAAAGGTAACTTGAGCCCCAATATGGGATCAACTAAAGCAAGCATTTTCTTCAGTGGAAGATTTTGAGAAATCCAGAATCTAATTCTCAAGGCCGCTGTGACAATTGCTTCATTTAGAGAACATCTCATTTACTTGCATTTTGGATACCAAGGTACTGAATGTAGTCTATTACATTTACACTGGAAATAGAAAAACACTTAGTCATACATCCCTGCCCAGAACCTGCCTTTCACAAAAAGCATGGGCTGTCAGAAGCAGAAATTAGTGTTTATCCTTCTTATATCAAGTTGTCTATGATATAGGAATAATAATATTTATAATTTATTGAGTATTTAATGTGCAGAGCACTGTGTAAGTACTTTACATATGTATCTGTATAACAACCTATGATTATATTCACATATATAGTTAGTATATATTCATAGATAGGTGATAAATAATAAGATAGATGATAGATAGATAGATAGATAGATGATAGATCTCCACTTTTAAATCCTCTCATGAACTCCTCATTTTAGAGATTAGGAAATTGAAGCCAAAAAAATGAATAATTGGTTCTGAAGAGTCAAACTAACATGGAGTCACCTATGTCAAAGATAAAATGAAAAAGGTCAATACAGGTGCATACAGGAAACTTAACCCAACCTTACAGAAATCAGCAAAGGATGCTAATCAAACCCCATATGCCATCTGTTTGTGCCTTCTCCGGACTTCCTTTTTCCCCCAATTCAGCTATACTGATCCAAATAAGAAAGAAAACCACCAAGCAATCAATTAGTTGAGAAAGCCAATAATTTCTGCATTTACTAGATAAAAACTCTTTAGTCTGTAAGAAACTCAGAACTCTTTGCCCCTATATCCCTGAGCTTCCCAACAGCAGGTCAAAAGCCTTATAATACTTTCATTTTTCTGCTTCATTTTATCAATATGCAGAGTTTGGTTTTGACATTTCTTAGCGTCAGAAGTGGCATCCAAAGCAGTGTCCATAGTGACTTTCCTCTTGACCAGACATATCTTGATACCCACCAAGATCTTTAGGTTCTCCATCTACACAGAGTACTATGAATCACCAGAGATAAGTGCTCTCACATTCCAGTCTCCACTTCCTTGCTCTGATAGCCCTCCTAATTTTATTGCAAGTTTGTTCATGCCTGGTGCATTATACTGTCATGAAGTCCAGCAAACCTAAAGAGGCTGCAGTTCCCTCCCGAACTCTCATTCATATCTCTTTTTGTCTAGATGACATGATCTAACAAAAACAGTTTGGAAAACGATGGCCATTTGGGAGATATTTTGATCTTGTAAGTTTGTTTTCCTGCATAGTAAATTATTTACTATTTTGAGTTTTTTTTCTTTTTTTATTCTTTTTTTAAAATTTTAATTAACATACAGTTTAATATTTTTCTGGAGTAGAATTCAGTGATTGGCTTAAAAATAAGCACTATATAAATCAAGTTTGCTAAATTTTTAAGTTCATGTGATTTAGGATAACTTTGGCAAATAAAAGCTAGTTTAAGTTTATTGGTTTAACTAAAACAGGCTAATCTTTAGAGTTATCAGCATTAAACATAGTGCTTTTACTCTACTTAGGGTTGCAGTTAAGTAAACTCACATATTCTCTGCTACAAAATTTGACAGCAAGAAGAAGAATTACAAATGATGGTTAGTTGTTAAAGATCTCATGAGTACTTTCATGAATTAATGAAATTTGGGTCTATTAGTAAACATGGTTTGTACCACACAGAAAAATTTGCTATGCAGAAGAATATACTTCTAGTTATTGCAAAATGTATTTATAAATTTGTAACAATAACAGACTGTTAACAATAACAGTCTGTTATTAATTTATAAATTACAAATCTATAAGTTACAAATTTATAAATTTGTAACAATAACAGACTGTTATTGTTACAGACAACTCAAAATCACTTACTTTTTAGTTTTCTCTAGGACTTAAAGACTCTAAGAGTTAAGAATTCTAACAAACATTTATAATTAAAACTACCTAGAAACAGTAAGGGCAAAGAAAAACAACTATGTATAAGAGGTAGACAAGAAAGGTAAAATGGTTGCTCCAGAATGACATTTCGTGTGTGTGTGCGTGCGCGCGCATGTGTTTATGGCAAAATCTGAATACTTACAGAAAAGTTATGGAAAACTTTTGTGGAAAAGAGATCATGGGAAAGGCATTTTATGTGTGGTCAAATTGGCTAATATTGGAGTGGATATATTTAAGTTTTTAAAAATTGAGCTTCAATTTCAAAGATACATGGTACAGAATTAGAATTTGGTTTTCCCTATGATAAAGGGACTAAGTTTTCTTGGACCGGGTTGCTTTTGGGTTGCTTTCAGTAATGCTTTTAATCTGCCTAAACAGCAAAGATGTTATGTTTTATGAAAATAATTGACTGTGTTTCACATTGACTATATCAGGTCCTTGATTACTTAAGAAAACACAGTTCCTCAATATTAAGAGAGCTAAATTTTGTTTCCAACTCTATAAGCTTCTGTATTTTGCTTAATATCTTCTATGGCCACTTTGGTTAAAAAAATGTTGAAATGTTATTTCATAATGATTTGTGCCTTTATTTAGTCAAATATTCAAACTTTCTGACACCTTGACAACTTTTTAAAAATCAAATCCTAAAATGAAGTCCTTTTTATCTCAAAGTTACTTTGAGATTTACCAGAAGACTCCTGGAAAATCTCAAAAGACTTATGTCTCACCTGGTAAAATGTAAAACTCTCAGGTTTATTTGATATGTTAAATTATGTGTGAAGCATAATCCAATAAAAAGTAATATTTAACCTTCTTAGCTTACATTTATATGGATTCATGTTATTAAAGTAAGTGTTCTGGAAATTGTGTGGATTTTCTAGATATGATATGTCCTCATATAATATTATCAGTCGTAATTCCAGTATTCTTGAAATGTGTGTCACAGAAATAACTAATTTTCCTGAACAATTCGATTATAATGAACTAGCACCAGATCCCTAACAAATGGGCATTTTATAGTCTTTTGTCATTTAAGGACCATTATTTGGCTCTGATAATTTTGCAAAAGTGAGATTCATGAAAGGGACCCTCCAAGTACTCATGACTAATGACAATCTACCAAATTACATGGTGACAAAGTTTGGCTGCATATTTCACAACTGAGTTGGGCTCCACCTAATAGCTGGTCCTGTGCAAAGGCTGGAGACCCCAAAATCAAATTGTCAAGGAGGAGATGTAGCTGACATTGACAGACTACTTCCTCCCCAAGATATTGGGTCAAGAACATTTCTTTCCATCCCTTCTTCCCTCTCTAACCATCTTTGCTGGAATAGTCATACCACAAAGATTTTTATAGTTCTTTTGTCCACCTTTGCTTTGCCAGGAAAGATAACGCCATTGTTCACATAACTAAGATTATTGCAATGGGTGTAATCCAACCTCCAAGTGACTGTTGGATTTGCCATGATACTGATGAAGTTCTGCCCATCACAAACTTCCCCCGATTTTCAATGCCTCAGTTTCCCTGGCATGATCTCATCCCTCACTCTATCATATCAGACTCCCTAACACTGGGGGTTCATTTCCCTATCTCTGATAAACAGTCCCAATCCTTGAACCTCACATCCAAGCTTATACAAAGAAAGATACCCAAAGCAAGAGTAATTGGGGCAAGGGGAGAACAAAACACAAAAATGTTTGCAGTCTACACACCCTTAAAATGTACTGGCCTACATGGCTGTCATCTTTCCAGTTCTAAACCAGAATCAAAAAGGAATTATTAGGAAGCTTTCATGATTCAAAATTCGCTTCCTTTGGTAAGTCACTGCTCTCCTGGGTAGGAATAAATGCAAAAGAGGTTATGATCAGAAACCTCTCCTTAAGCCTTGGAGAAATTGCAGAGTCTACTACTAAAGCAATAGTGCCCCTAGGATTTTACCCTGAACTCTCACCAAAGTTGTTCTTGATCATTGAATAGCCTTAGGTTATTTTTTAGCTGAACAAGAAGTTATCTGTGCCAGAGTCAATTCCACTTGCTGCATTTGGATTGACATTTTGTGGATGTTGAAACTCAGATACAAAAAAATCTGAGAACAGGCACATTAGTTATGAGTCTAATTTGACTCATTGTGGAATTACCATTTATTCAGCTAGTTATCAGTGCACTGGGTTCATGGTTCAGATCTGTACTACAATTTAACTTTTCTATCCTATTTGTCATTGTGTTTTGTATTGGGTTTTTTAAAGTACTCAGGTGTTGTCTATCCAGCCTTAGTGAAAACAACAAACCACCCCAAAGATACAAATATAATGACCTGAATGGATGCCTGCACCTCAATATTCAGAGCAGCAATGTCCTCAATAGCCAAACTGTGGAAAGAACAGAGATGTCCATTGACAGATGAATGGATGAAGAAGCTGTGATGTATATATATAGAATGGAATATTACTCAGCCATCAGAAAGGATGACTACCTACCATTATTGACATGGATGGAATTGGAGGGTATTATACAGAGTGAAATAAGTTGGTCAGAGAAAGACAATTATATGGTTTCACTCCTTTGTGGCACATAAGAAACAGCACAGAGGATCATAGCAGAAGGGAGGGAAAACTGAATGGGAAGTCATCAGAGAGGCAGAAAAATCATGAGGGACACTTAACTGTAGGAAACAAACTGGGGGGGGGTGTCTCATTTGGTTAAGCATCTGCATTCAGCTCAGGTCATGATCCCAGGGTGCTGGGATTCAGCCCTGCCTTGGGCTCCTTCCTCAGTGGGGAGCCTGCTTCTCCCTCTCCCTCTGCCTGCTGCTCCACCTTGTTCTGCACTGTGTCTCTTCCCCAACCCCTCTGTTAAATAAATAAATAAAATCTAAAAAAAAAAAAAAAAAGAAAAGGAGGGGGACAAACAGGGTTGCTGGAGGGGAGGTGGGTGAGGGAGGGGGTAATTGAGAGATAGGCATTAAGGAGAGCATGTGATATGGTGAATACTGAGTGTTATATACAACTGATGAGTTATTGAACTCTTTTTGAAACTAATGATGTACTATATTTTGGCTAATTGAATTTAAATTTTAAAAAACCCTGATAAACTGATGTTTGTCCAATGCTTCCAGATGATATCTTACACCTATATCCTTTGCAAAGCCTCCATGCCTTTACTCTCTACTTTGACCCAAGCTAAAGAATTGCTCAAATGTGGCCTTTTGGTTGGTACTAATCCTTAAAGCTTCTCTCACCCTGCAGAGAAGTGTCCAATTGTAGAATGGGGAAGAAAAACAAACAAAATGAGTAATCATTCAAAGGGCAAGATCCAGGGGTGCTTGGGTGGCTCAGTGGGTTAAAGTCTCTGCCTTTTGCTCAGGTCATGATCTTGGGGTCCTGGGATCAAGCCCTGCATCAAGCTCTCTGCTCAGCAGGGAACCTGCTTCCCCCACCCCTCTCTCTCTGCCTGCCTCTCTGCCTACTTTGATCTCTGTCAAGTAAAATAAATAAAATCTTTAAAAAAAAAAAAAAGGCAAGGTCCAGAAAAAACAGCTACCAATATATTGGGTGATGAGCACCCCATAATGTGTACTTGATCAAAAGTGGGGGAAATATAAAACTGAACTAAAATGGAGTCACCTATATCAGGGACAAAATGGAAACAGCACAGATGTATAAAATAAACTTAACCTAATCTTACAGGAATTTGCCACAACAACTTACCTCTGTATTCAACAGAGGATGTCAGCCAACCCCCCAAAAGCAACTCTGTTCATGCCCATTCTAGACTTCCTTATTCCTCTGACTCAGCTATCTTGATCCAAATAAGAAAGAACACCACCAGGCAACTAATCAGCTGAAAAATCCAAGTAACTTTCACATTTACCTCATAAAAATCTCCTAGTTTGTGAACAACTTGGAATTCCCATTGTTCCAATAGCTTGAGTTTCCTGGTTTGCAGGTCAAAAGCCTTCCAATAAATTCATCTTTCTGCCTTGTTTTATATTCAGCATGGAAAGTCTATTTTTTGACAGTTTAAAGCACACAGCTAATAAAAGGAGGCAGACCCTAAATTGAATCGTGGCAGTATAATGCTAAAATTGAAGCAACTTAGGTTTGAATTTAGGTCATCTGGTTCCAAACACAATATTGAAATTCTAAACTTATTGTACAAGGGAAATTTTGAGGTTCGGGGGAATGGGGACCCCACCACAGATGTTTCCTCAAGTGTCTAATGACAACTTTACATGGAGGGAGAAAGAGGCTTCCTCAGGTTGATCTCTGTAATAGTAGAATAGACTCTTGAGCCCAGGCTTGACAAATGCTCCTCCTCTGGCCCTTTCTGAGACAATAAATAAGGAACTCTGTTTGGCTGCAGCCCCAGTCTGCACATCCAAATCTGCACTGCATGAGGGCTCCGTCTCTGCTTGAACCTGGAAGTTAATAAATCCCATGAGGAAATGGGCACTTGCTTGTGGTATAACTGAGGAAGTTTCTCCTTAAGCCTGGTGGACCTAAGAAAATACAGGAGTCCTCATTGGGACTGGGTCTTTCATAGTCTCTAGCAGTTCTCACTTCTATCTTCTTGCTATTATCCCTGCTGTATCCCTGTCCGTAAAACTCTCATACTCCCCACATGGTGTGCATAACCTCTCTGTTATCTTTGAGACTTCAAGTCTTAATCAAAAGTTATAAAGGTCCAAGAAGCTGTGGATGTTGCATGTGTATTTCCTGTCCTGTTCTGCTTGTCTGAACACTTGCCTTCTTCTTCACTCCCACCTCTTTCTGATCATGGGAGAAAATTGCTCAGATCTGTTATTATACTCTGCCCATGTTTGTCTCTTTCCTTTCCTGCTACCCCAATGGTTCTAGACTGTTCCTGCTGCAATCACAGCTTTTCTCCAACTCTGCCACCGTTAATGCCCATATCTCAAGTGCCCAAACAACACCACTTTACCAAGGAGTGGAGGCTGCGAGGACACAGGCTGTATCCAGAAGAGGGTGAAATACAAAAGTTGAGCTTAGACATTAAATACAGTCAAACTTCTGAAGTCAAATCCTCATCTCCTGCAGAAAAGCAACAGTCTCTGTTTGTCGTCACCTCTAATCCTTTAAGCATTGTTGTAAAAGCAATCTTTGTAAGCTATTACTCCATACCTACACAAAAAAGCTCTAACAATAAATAAGAAAGCACTGGGGTATTTGTTATGTGCTTGCCTTTTTTATTATCTAATTTAAAGCTCACATAAGTTGGTGAAGTAGGTGCTATTCTTGCCTCTCCATTTAGAGTTGAGGAAAACTGAGAATCAGATTGCTTAAATAACTTTCACAGTGCCACAAACTTAAAAAGTGGTAGATGTGTGCATTGATTTTATATCCTGACACTTTACTGAATTCCTGTATAAGTTCTAGCAGTTTTGGAGTGGAGTCTTTTGGGTTTTCCACATACAGTATCATATCATCTGCGAAGAGTGATAATTTGACTTCTTCTTTGCCGATTTGGATGCCTTTAATTTCCTTTTGTTGTCTGATTGCTGAGGCTAGGACCTCTAGTACTATGTTGAATAGCAGTGGTGATAATGGACATCCCTGCCGTGTTCCTGACCTTAGCGGAAAAGCTTTCAGTTTTTCTCCATTGAGAATGATATTTGCGGTGGGTTTTTCATAGATGGCTTTGATGATATTGAGGTATGTGCCCTCTATCCCTACACTTTGAAGAGTTTTGATCAGGAAGGGATGCTGTACTTTGTCAAATGCTTTTTCAGCATCTATTGAGAGTATCATATGGTTCTTGTTCTTTCTTTTATTGATGTGTTGTATCATATTGACTGATTTGCGGATGTTGAACCAACCTTGCAGCCCTGGAATAAATCCCACTTGGTCGTGGTGAATAATATTTTTAATGTACTGTTGAATCCTATTGGCTAGTGTTTTGTTGAGTATTTTCGCATCTGTGTTCATCAAGGATATCGGTCTATAGCTCTCTTTTTTGGTGGGATCCTTGTCTGGTTTTGGGATCAAGGTGATGCTGGCCTCATAAAATGAGTTTGGAAGTTTTCCTTCCATTTCTATTTTTTGGAACAGTTTCAGGAGAATAGGAATTAGTTCTTCTTTAAATGTTTGGTAGAATTCCCCCGGGAAGCCGTCTGGCCCTGGGCTTTTGTTTGTTTGGAGATTTTTAATGACTGTTTCAATCTCCTTACTGGTTATGGGTCTGTTCAGGCTTTCTATTTCTTCCTGGTTCAGTTGTGGTAGTTTATATGTTTCTAGGAATGCATCCATTTCTTCCAGATTGTCAAATTTATTGCCGTAGAGTTGCTCATAGTATGTTCTTATAATAGTTTGAATTTCTTTGGTGTTAGTTGTGATCTCTACACTGTTGGTGGGAATGCAAGCTGGTGCAGCCACTCTGGAAAACAGCATGGAGATTCCTCAAAATGTTGAAAATAGAACTGCCCTATGACCCAGCAATTGCACTATTGGGTATTTACCCTAAAGATACAAATGTAGTGATCCAAAGGGGCACATGCACCCGAATGTTTATAGCAGCAATGTCCACAATAGCCAAACTATGGAAAGAACCTAGATGTCCATCAACAGATGAATGGATCAAGAAGATGTGGTATATATACACAATGGAATACTATGCAGCCATCAAAAGAAATGAAATCTTGCCATTTGCGACAACATGGATGGAACTAGAGTGTATCATGCTTAGCGAAATAAGTCAAGCAGAGAAAGACAACTATCATATGATCTCCCTGATATGAGGAAGTGGTGATGCAACATGGAGGCTTAAGTGGGTAGGAGAAGAATCAATGAAACTAGATGGGATTGGGAGGGAGACAAACCATTAGTGACGCTTAATCTCACAAAACAAACTGAGGGTTGCTGGGGGGAGGCGGTTTGGGAGAAGGGGGTGGGATTATGAACACTGGGGAGGGTATGTGCTTTGGTGAGTGCTGTGAAGTGTGTAAACCTGGTGATTCACAGACCTGTACCCCTGGGGATAAAAATATATGTTTAGAAAAAATAAAAAATTAAAAAAATAAAAAATTAAAAAAAAAAAGTGGTAGATGTGGCAGATGCACCCTTTGACCACAACTGTATATGACTCTCAAGTCTGGGTTTGTATGCACTGGCGTCAAAGGGAACACATGGTCAGATCATAAGGCCTTGGAGTCATGTCCAGGCTTTGGATGTTATCTAAGTGCAATAAAATGCACTGGGTCATATATGCAAACAATGAATCATGGAACACCACATCAAACACTAGTGACACTAGTGATGTACTGTACAGAAACTAACTTAACATAATAAAAAAAAAATAATAAAACAGAATTTCCTGCTGAGAAATTTGCTCAAGAAAAAAAATGCATTGATAGGTGTAAGGCGGGGTGGGACATAATCTGATGTATATTTTTAAAGGTTCACTATAGTGACCTTATAGGGAATGGCTTGTAAGGCAGCAAAAATAGGATCAGGGATATTAATGATCAACCTATGAAGAAATATGAGAGAAAGATAACTGCTCTTATTAGAATGATGGTATCCCTGGGATAACCTCACTTCAACATACTATATTATCATTTTTATGTGTTGCTGGAACATATTGACTATTTTTTGAGGAGTTTTGCTTCTGTGTTCAAGAAAGGTGTTTGTATTTGTCTTCTCTTATTAAATATTTTTTAATTTTTGGTTTAGAGTTATGCTGTTTTCATAAAATGACTTAGAAGACATTCTCTCTTCTGGTTTTTGGACAGAGTTTGTATTATACTGGAATTATTTCTTCATTAAATTTTTGGTTGAGTTTACCAATAAAATCATCTGAGCCTGAAATTTAGTTTATGAGAAGACATTTTATTAAAATCTTAATTTACTAGATAGAGCATTTTGCTTTTTCCTTCTTAAACCATTTTTGAAAATGTGTGTTTTTTTCCGATTAATTTGTTCTTCTAATGTAAGTTAACAAAGTTATTATAAAAGCATTTTTATATTCCTTATTATCATTTTATATCTGTAAGGTCATATAGTGATATCTCCCACTTTAATGTTGATAATACGTATTCTCCTTGTTTTTTTCCTCAATCATTCTTTTATTTTTAAGATTTCATTTATTTATTTGACAGATAGATCACAAGTAGGCAGAGAGGCAGGCAGAGAGAGGAAAGGAAGCGATGCCGGGCTTGATCCCCAGGACCTTGGGATCACGACCTGAGCTGCCGAAAGCAGAGGCTTTAACCCACTGAGCCACCCAGGCGCCCCTTCCTCAATCATTCTTGTGGAAAGTTTTTCAAATGTATTATTCTTTCCAAAGAATTAACTTTTTTAATGAGATGAAATTCATGTAACATCAATTAACCATTTTAAAGTATAGAATTCAGTGGCATTTAGTGCATTCAGTGTTGTACAACCACACCTCTTTCTGATTTCAAACTTTCAAAACCCCAGAACATCCATATCCACTGAGTAATCACACCTCATTCTTTTTATCCTCTCCCCAGTTCCCAAGCAATCACTAATCTACCTTCTATCTCTAGGGGCTTTCCCATTATGGATATTTCATATAAAAGAGGTCATACAGGGGCACCTGTCTAGCTCAGTAGGTGGAACATGCGATTCTTGTATCTCCAGGTTGTGAGTTCAAGCACCACATTGGTTGTAGAGATTACTTAAAAATAAAATCTTAAAAAAAAAACAAAAACAAACCAAAAAGAGGTCACATGGTATACGATGTTTATGTCTGGCTTTTTTTTTTTTTTAAATAGGCTATTAGTTTATTGTACTTTTTTTTCCCATTTAATTTTTTATTTTTTATAAACATATATTTTTATCCCCAGGGGTACAGGTCTGTGAATCTTTTTTAACTTAGTATTTTGTTTTAAAGTTCATATTACTCTGCCCAGGCTGTCATAACAAAATACCACAGACTGCTGGCTTAAACAACAGAAATTTATTTTCTCACAGTTCTGGATGCCAGAAATCCAAGATCACAGTACTTATATGGTTGGTTCTAGTGATGATTCTCTTCTGGGATTGCAGGCAGACAACTTTCTCACTGTGTCTTCACAAAACATTTCTTCACTGTGTTCTCAGAGAAAGAGAGTGGGATGAAAGATGGACTCTCTGGTGCCTCTCCACATAAAGGCATTAACCCTATCAGGCAAGGCCCCACCCATCATAAATTTAAATTACTTTAATTACTTCCTTAAAAGCTCTTTCTCCATATACAGGCTTACTGAGGGTTCAGACTTCAACACTGAATTTTGGGAGGTTACAAACGTAGTCTCTAACAAGATCCATCCTATCATGGTATTATTAATGTCTCATTCTCGTGAATTTAATGTTAAATCTCTTAGTCCATGGCCAAATCTGAGGTTATAAAGATTACCCCCATGTCTTCTTCTACTAGTTTGAGTTTGAGTTCTTACATATTTGTCTTTGATCCATTTCAAATTAGTTTTTATATATGGAGTGAGGGTCTACTTTCCTGCTTTCATGTACAGTTGTCCAGTTTTCCTAGCACCATTTCTTGAAGATAAAATTCCTCATTCAATGATCTTGCACCTTTGTCAAAAATCAGTTAGCCAAAGATGTTCAGTTTTCTGGACTCACAGTTACATTCACTGGTATCTATTTTTTTTAAAATTTCTATTTATTTTTTAAATTTCTTTTCAGTGTTCTAGAATTCATTGTTTATGCACCACACCCAGTGCTCCATGCAATATGTGCCCTCCATAATACCCACCACCAGGTTCACCCAACCTCCCACCCCTCACCCCTCCAAAACCCTCAGATTGTTTTTCAGAGTCCATAGTCTCTTGTGGTTCATCTCCCCCTCCAATTTCCCCCCACTCCCTTCTCCTCTCCATCTCCCCATGTCCTCTGTGTTATTTCTTATGCTACACAAATAAACAAAACCATATGATAATTGACTCTCTCTGCTTGACTTATTTCACTCAGCATAATCTCTTCCAGCCCCATCCATGTTGATACAAAATTTGGGTATTCATCCTTTCTGATGGAGGCATAATACTCCATAGTACATATGGACCATATCTTCTTTATCCATTCATCCATTGAAGAGCATCTTGGTTCTTTCCAAGTTTGGCGACTGCAGCCAATGTTGCTATGGCCCTTCTTTTTGCTACATCTGTATCTTTGGTGTAAATACCCAGTAGTGCAATTGGAGGGTCATAGGGAAATTCTATTTTTACTTTCTTAAGGAATCTCCACACTGTTTTCCAAAGTGGCTGAACCAACTTGCATTCCCACCAACAGTGTAAGAGGGTTCCCCTTTCTCCACATCCTCTCCAACACACATTGTTTACTGTCTTATTATTTTTGGCCATTCTAACTGGTGTAAGGTGGTATCTCAATGTGGTTTTTTTTTTTCCCTTTCAACTTTTTTTTTTAATTTTTTATTTTTTATAAACATTTATTTTTATGCCCAGGGGTATGGGTCTGTGAATCACCAGGTTTCAATGTGGTTTTGAAATGACACTCCCTGATAGCTAGTGATGATGAACATTTTTTCATGTGTCTATTAGCCATTTGTATGTCTTCATTGGAGAAGTG
The DNA here is from genome assembly GCF_964662115.1 of Mustela nivalis. Lineage (NCBI taxonomy): Eukaryota > Metazoa > Chordata > Mammalia > Carnivora > Mustelidae > Mustela > Mustela nivalis. Next base: position 37,079,848 of record NC_139028.1, on the reverse strand, counting down.
TCTGTTCATGTTTTCTGCTCATTTTTGGACATGATTATCTGTTTTGTGTATGTTGAGTTTGAGGAGTTCTTTATAGATCCTGGATATCAGCCCTTTTTCTGTATTGTCATTTATGAATATCTTCTCCCATTCTGTGGGTTGCCTCTTCGTTTTGTTGACTGTTTCCTTTGCTGTGGAGAAGTTTTTGATCTTGATGAAGTCCCAAAAATTCATTTTTGCTTTTGTTTTCTTTGCCTTTGGAGACTTATCTTTAAAGAAGTTGTTGTGACTGGGGTGCCTGGGTGGCTCAGTGGGTTAAAGCCTCTGCCTTCAGCTCAGGTCATGATCCTAGGGTCCTGGTATTGAGCCCTGCATCAGGTTCTCTGCTCAGCAGGGAGCCTGCTTCCTCCTCTCTCTGCCTGCTTCTCTGTGATCTCGGTCTGTCAAATAAATAAGTAAAATCTTAAAAAAAAAAAAAAGAAGAAGAAGAAGTTGTTGTGACTGATGTCAAAGAGGTTACTGCCTATGTTCTCCTTAGGATTCTTATGGATTCCTACATCACATTGCAGTCTTTTATCCATTTCAAGTTTATCTTTGTGTATGGTGTAAGAGAATGATCGTGTTTCATTCTTCTACACATAACTGTCTAATTTTCCCAGCACTATTTATTAAAGAGACACATAGACCAGTGGAACAGAGTAGAAAGCCCAGATATGGACCCTCAACTCTATGGTCAAATAATCTTCAACAAAGCAGGAAAAAATATACAGCAGAAAAAAGACAGTCTCTTCAATAAATGGCGCTGGTATCTATTTAAACCCTTAGGCTATTGCCACACTACTTTGATGGCTGCAGCTTCATAGTAAGTTCTGAAATTGGGACATATGAGGCACCAAATTTATTGATATTTTTCACTCTTATTTTGTCTATTCAGAGGTCCTTGCAATTCCATATTAATTTAAGTATTGACTTCCATTTTCAAAGAATTTAAATTTCGACTTTGTAAGTTTTCTCATTTATTATTCTGTATTTCATTGATTTCTGATTGTTATTGTTTTTTTTTTTTTGCTACTTCGAATTTATTTGCATTTATTTTTCTATCTTCTTATGGTAAAAATGTAGTTCATTAATGTTAAGCCTTTTCATTTTCTAATATAAGCTTTTAAAGTCATAGATTTTCTATGTAGGTCTAGAAAATCCTACAAATTTTGATATACTATATTTTAAAATATTATTTTGTTCAGAATATTTTCTAATTTCTCTTGTAATTATGATTAGTTATTTGATCTATAGTTTATATCAATGTGGACTATAGAATTTTCACATATTTGTATATTCTGGATATTGTATTGTTATTGACACCTAATTAAATTCAATTACAGTAAAAAATATATTCTATAATATTTTAATTTTTTTCAAGTTTTTATTGATACTTATTTTGCAGTCTGACATTGGGTAATACACATGATATCCTGTTGTATCCTTTAAAGTAATTTTTTTCCTAGTTGTGTATAGTGTTCTATAAATATTAATTATGTCAAGCTGGTTAATGAATTGTTATTTATTTTTCTCTGATTGTTTCATCAGTTATTGAGGGGATTGTTAAAATATCTAGCTATGCTTATAAATTTTTCTAATTCTCTTTTAATATCTGTCAGTTTTCTCTTCATTTACTTTGAAATTATGAAGAAAAGCCCTCAGCAGAAAAGGAGATTCTGTGTTCAAAGTAGGACTTTTGTCAGTGTGCAGAAGTCTGTCTGCCCCAGAAGTTGTCCAAAAGGACTTGTAACTACATTTGAATAGTCTTGAATCAAAATACTAAGACCTTTCATGTTCTTATTTTACAATGGGCTTTTTTGGTTTTTTTGTTTGTTTGTTTTTAGGCAAGAAAATGTGGTTGAGTCCATAGAGTGAAGTTTCTCCTCATAGTAGTGCATGTGGTGAAAACATCTGTATACTGCCTATCACACACATCCAATCATAGTCAGAGTTTTGGAGGTTGGGGGAGGTCACTGCATTAACCTGATTTTCATTTGAGGCTTTAAGGAATGAAGAGGATGTTGCTCCCTGTGCCCCATTATAGAGCATTCTGGCCTCTGCCCTGGATTTTCCCGATGCCAGTAGGATTCTGCTGTATCCTCTTGGGCTCAATTCTCTCACTGGGGACAAGGGAAAAATCCAGGGCTCTTATGCTAATTATATTCCCAGTCTTCAGAATAAAGAAGGTAGGAAAAAAAGAAAGGAGAGATGGGTGCAATAATGGTTAGAAAAAAGGGGGAGGGGGAAAAGGGCAGTAAAATTCATTATGATACCTGGAAAAATCTGTTCCCATTCATCCTTAATCCCCACAGTCTCAAAAAACGGCTGTTCCCAAAAATACTTCTGAATCGCCAACCTAGATGGAATCCCCATTCAGTCCAACATTTCCTCAGATTAACCTTCTTCAATCTTTTCAGATGAACTCCTTTACATAGCCTATCATCAAAACCTCAATACTTTCCTGTGTGCACACACACACATACACATACACACAAAAAAAAGAAAGTAGAAAAGAGAAAAAAGAAAAAGAAATGACAAAAAGGTGAAGAAGGAAGAAAAGAAGGGGGGGAGTGAAATAGGGAAACATGAAGTCTTATACCAAAGAGAAGATTACTTCTGGCAAATGCCCTTATATGCCTACTGGCTTCTGCCCCTTTCCGTGTGTGTGCATGTGTGTATGTGAGAGTGTGTGCAATATCCTTGCTGTATCTGCTTTCATCTATTGTTTTCTGTAAACTTTTATAATCTGACACTGGACCTTTCCCATATGTCTATTGCAACAGAGTGGGTATGATGAAGTTCTAGAACCTAGGTGAGGTTCGGTGGGCTGAGGTCCGGAGCCGATGACCAAGAAAGAATTCTTGAAACATCTTTGGTGCAAATGGTGGTTTATTAAAGCACGGGGACAGGACCCATGGGCAGGAAGAGCTGCTGCCCTGTGTTGTGAGGGATGGCAGGTTATGTATCCTGCGGTTGGGGGAAGGTGAGGGAAAGGGAGGTTTCAACAGAGTTTCATATGCTAAAGAGGGCCTACAAGGTGCCCGGAAGACCAATCTTGTCTTTTAGCAAGCCATTAACATCAAGATAGTTGGGATATTTTTGTCTGGCAGGATTGTGATCTCTGCAAATTAACTATTTGTTTCTCCCTTATGGCAGTCAGGGGTGCCTGAGGAATGTTACACTTATTACCAAGGGGAGCGGGTGGAGAGGGGTGCAAGGTGCCAGCTTTGCTTTGTCTTCAGCCAGCCTCTACTCCCTCATCAGGTATATTCTAATTGGTAATAATTATAACAATGGCAATAATAGTGATTAATGTTGCTGACTTCTCCAGATTCCTGTGATCCAACAACAGCATCTGCTATTTCTGCAGAGAACACAGGTGGAAAACTGTGAGTGGGGGGGAATATATTTTCAAACCAATGTACCAGACTTCCATTTATGACTTTCCATAATAAGACACACATAAATTACTTAACAGTTATGAAAGAACACAGGTAAATCAGGAAGCTTATTTATATATTTTTGTCATGTCCAGTAAAAAATCAGTTTTGTTTCTAATAAAAGATACATAATTTATAGACAAATAACTGAGG